>NC_138872.1:43894565-44494565 GCF_965194805.1 Balaenoptera borealis | reverse complement strand
TTATAATCATCCATAGGTCTGGAGGAAATGTTGTATGTATGTCACCATGTACCTCTTTTGTCCTCAAGTTCATTATTCTCGGACGCCCCGTGATTTATAGTAAGTTGAGTACCGCCCGGTGACTGCGTCTGTAAGCACTAGCAGATTCAGAATTAGCACAAGACCCAACTTCACACGTGAGAGTCACGGGTCCTGTAACAGGTGGAGTTATCATCCGGTTTAGCAGGGTCACTAAGTACTAAAGCCATGAACTCTGCTGGAGTCACAGAGGAGGACCTGGCAAAGCCCGTTCCAGCCCCAGGGGGTGTGGAGAAGCAGGAGCGATGGGACCACCTGGGAAGAAAGATTCTACCAAGGGGGAGAGGGGGTGGGAAGGATTTGGACCAGGACTACCTCTCCCCCCCAGGGTTATGGTGAGGGGACGGCTAGGCTGCAGGAGCCCCACCAGGCGCGGGAATGGCACTGACTTTGCAGAAATGGGGTATAAACATGACTAGAAGGATGGCCCAATATATCAGATGGATATATTTTAACCTGTATCAGGAACACATGCAACGCAGCTTAATGGTCATGGGGTGACCACCCTCCCCCTCCCCTCAGCCTTCTCCCTCCTCCCCCTTCTCTCTCCCTCCCTCCCTCCCTTCCTTCCTCCTCCCTCGCTCTCTCCTGCCCCATCTCTATCTCCCTCTCCATATGTGTATTTGATATGCTGATTGTAGTTTCTGAGAGCTGTTTTGCAACTTCTGGATCTAAACAATTCTGTATAAATATTAATGATCCGGTGCAGCCAAGACAAATCAGATTTCTGATCTATTTTTCTTCCTCCGGAATGCATGCTGGAGTTGAGTCACTGATCTCAGCTTGTTTTGGTGGATAGATGAACAAATGCATCATATCTGTTCTGTTCCCTGGAGTGTATTAGATGGATTTTTTGCAGTTATAGTTTATGCATTGTCTCAGTAATTAGTATCTTGATTTTGTGATTATTTGTCTGGAGCAGAGAAACCCGTGCGTTGATCGTCCAAAGGCAGAGCCCACACGGTGCCTGGGAATCCAGAGTTAAAATCCCAGCACGTGTTACATTCTTCCCTCTGGCCTCATGCTCACCTCGAATTACATTTGCAAATGCGTGATCTTTTTGCTTTTAGATGACGTATCTAAAGCTCTGAGGACATAGCCCCTAAAAGCCTGGTTGGTCTTTTCTTTCACATCTCTTCTGAGATTGAGGCTTTGCACAGGTCCTATGACATCCCGAGGACCAAACAAAAGGTGCAGTCCCAGGAGCTCCTGCTTCTGCGCAGTGGCCCCGTGGCTTCCGTGGCTGTGCCTCTGAAGGCTGAGTCCAGCCTGCCCAGAGCCTAGACACACTTAGCTGAACATGACCTGGTCCATGACAGACACCAGTCTCACCACAGGCGTCCCTGGATGCGGCCACGGGGAAGGCCAGGCCACTGATCCATCTCACTGTCTGTAGCACGAAGCATCACCTCACAGGCAGGACAGCACCTCCTGTGTCTGGACTCACAAGTATAGTGATGCCAACAGAACATAGAAATTCAGGAACAGTTGTGATGAGTCACTGGATGATGAGCACATCATAGATTCTCGTGGGAATTAGGGCCATTTGGGGTACATCTCTGATGTTTTGATGTTGACAATAATGGAATTTAGTCTTTCTCACTGAGAGACCCCTCACTGGACTACCTCACCCATGGGGCCAGCTAGCTATACGTGGGAGTTAAAAGTACTGATGACGTTACACCTGCACCTTGGCTGTAAAAACTGGTGCAGCGAGAGGACAGGACCCTGGCTCAAGACTCTGGGTGGGCTGCTCTCAGCAGGGCCCCTCTTTTCTTGCTTCCTTGATGAGCTTTGGCATTTTCTGGCACTTGAGGGTTGCATGAATCCCAGACATAGAGCCTAGAAGATGCTGAAATTAGAGCTGGAAAATTACCTTGAGCACAGCATGTACTGTGACCTGCAGAGCATGTGTGTAAAGCTCCTCATTCTTATTTTTCCTTCTCTCCTTTTAGACAGGGGATTCTTCATTTCTAACCTTTGATTTTATTTAAATGATTGATACATATAAATAGGAAGGAGTCCTTGAAACACAACTGCAGCACGTGTTTACTTTGATCTGAGCTTTGCGTTGTGGTGATGTCCACACACACACAAGGGCGGGGTCGAAGGAGCCCCACGTGTTCAGCATGAGCTGGTTGGGGAGAGCTGCCTCAAAAGTAATTCAAAGATAAATGATGAAGCAGCGAGTTCTTAGATGACATGACGCAGATTGCTTAGGGGATGCAGGAAACAGCAAGACGTGTAGGCGGAAAGTATCCTTTAGAACTGGCCCTGAGCTGGGAGACAGCAACATGCAGGTGGTGAATTTGGCCCTGGACCCTTCCCATCCCCCATCCCCCATCCCGGCACATCCATGGTTCTCCAGGAAGTGCCACAGTTTGGGTCCACTTTTGCCCATCTCAGTCCCACATGGACAACATCACCCCTCAAGGCCCCAGCACTGCCTGCTTCATCCAAACTGCATGGGGGTTTCAAAGCCAGCCTGAACCCCAGAGCTTCCCCATTACCCCCATTCTGCCATCACCCCAGCTTCCTGCCACTCCTGCCTCCCTCCAAGACCACCGCCCCCATCCCAGGCCCGCACTGCCCACCACCACCAGACTGGGTGTCTGGGGGTCCCTTCTTGGTCACCGAGAGCCACAAGAGCGTCCAAGGTGTCCGGGATGGTTTACAGGCACAGAAAGTACCAAGAACAGACTGGCAGTACTTTGTGGTCCTCCCGGGAATCTAAACACAGTGGAGATGTGGTAAGTCCCTCTTGAGACCCTGCCCCTAGAGCTCGATTCTAAAATGATTCTCTGCATTCCTGAGATGATTTTGCATCATTTTGCCTGGTCCTTAGAGGTGTATAAAGTGCCTTGCATTCCTCTGGAAATGACATGCAGGGTTTGAAAACCAAAATGGAGCTTGTAAGTGAACAAATCTTCATCCAGAACCATCTGTGTCCACGTAAGGATTCCTGGGCCTTGCCTATCAGGGGCGCTGAGAGTGCGTTTGTGCCTGTCCCATTGCACAGGGGGCAAGTGCTGATCAGACCTGGGAGCCTGAGTCCGCAGCAGGGAGCCTGAGTCACGCTCTGCCCACAGAGGGTACACCTGATCGCTCTGGCTCTCAGGCTGATTTTCAGGTAATTGGCAGGGTGTCTTGCAAGGACCGATCACAGTGAGGTTTGATTTATTATGCGTGCATGTTGGGGGGGGAGGTGATTTATTATGCGTGAATGTTGGATGGGGGGTGGGGCACAGAGTTCGGCTGACGCTCTGGAGTCTGAAGGAGGCCGGAGCCCCGAGGGTTGCAGGTCCCCTCAGTACATGTGGCCACTCTTCCCGAAGCTGTCCTGTGGCATCCCCGGAGGCCGGAGGCCGGAGCCCGAGGTGCAGGGAAGTACCCTCTGCAGCCTTGCCTCCCAGAAGTGTGTCTGTCCTGCGGCTGCAGCTGCAGCAGGGGCAGGAGCTGGCAGCTCAGCTCCGTGGTCAAAGGGCTGCTTCTGTCCTGGGCCGGCTCTCAGGCACGGTTCCTGGAGGAGTGTCTGGAATCTGCTCCCGGGCCTGGACCTGGAGATGCTCAGGGTCTTCTGGGCACCTCCATTCTTGGCCAGAGAGCCTGTCATGAGAAAGGCCAATTCTTTCTGAAAATTCTTTGGTACTCCTTGTCACCACCTATGACCAGGGAGGCCCGGAATAACCGGGTTCATTTCCCCAGAGGGCGGCCCTTCCCCAGCAGACAGGAGCCATCTGACCCCAGCTAAGGACTTGGGGGTGTGGGTGTGCTGTCTTTACTCAGGAGAGAGGACTTAGCCCTTTGGCACCAGGACAGAATCAGATGTGCCCCCAAACACCCCGCCATCTAATCGGGAAGACTGTGACTCTCTGCTGGGGCCCACCTGCTGCCCTGGTCTCCCCACAGGAGCGGGAGGAGATGGGACGCCCCGGGCCCGACACGGGCTCCCCGCGAGCTGTAAAACCGAAGAAAGGCCTGGGCAGCAGGACATAAAAGTGCTCTTGACGTAGCCTTCACTAACCTGCAAGATGATTAACTTTATTTCCCAGTAACTTAACAGAATGCAAAAACCAGGGGAAAGGCTTAAAGCAGAATCAGCTTTAGCTATATTTCTAAATATATCTAAACTCAGAGCTCTTCCCCCTCAGCTCCCAGCATAGGATTATAATAATCATTTGTCATGGTCAGAAAGCTTGGCTGAAGGGTTTCAGCTCATGGTGGTCTGTGGATGGAGCACGTTGGCCATGGGGGTGCTGCAGTCTGGCTGCATTTCCAGGATGTGGTGTTCGTGGTGTGTGGCCTGAACAGGAGTTTAGTAAACACACTCTGTCTGCTTGGTTGGCATAAAGACAGAGACAGGGAAGCAGGTCCAGGAACCAGAGGCCTGGCCAAGAGAGCTCTTCCCCAAACCGCCCGTTCTTGGCTGAAAAGAGGCGCTGTGAGAGGGGCTCATCCAAGTTCCTAGGCTGAGATTCTGTGGTGATCAGGGCAACGAGTCCACTGAGACCTCGGGAAGCAACGGGGAATGGGATGAGGAAGGGCTGCTGGCCTTCGGGAAACAGTCAACCCTCCTCGGTCCTTCTTGGAGGTGGTCAGGGAATAAATACGACAGACCCACGGTTAAAGTCCTAACTGACAAGCTGCTGTCGAGGAGGAGTCCTGCTTCACCCATTTAAATGCTCAGAATAGAGTTTTTTATTACACTGAGATTAATGTAACCTAACGGGCATGTCGGGGAAAGCAATGAACAGAAGGTAACAATAGCTTAGAGTTTGAACCGTGGGGAAAAGTCCTAAAGAGCGTGGATCCTCAGATATTTACACTGCAGCAGTATTGCTCCCAAGGACTTCTGTCCCCTAGAAGTTAGTGGTTTATTTTCAAAGGAGTTCTTTCAGTGGCCTCCTTTAATAAACAAAAGCATATAGTCGAAATTAGCCAATGAGCTGTACGCATTTATCAAATTCTTAACGATGTTAGTATCTTAAGTGGGTGAGGCAACTTCCTCGCTGATGTTTTAGCATCTGTTTAATCGGCCACACCTCAACACCCTAACTCCGAGGGACAGAGCTGGGAGGACACCTCCGTGGGGACAGAGCACCAGGAACCCCAATGAGCCCGCACGTACTGCTCGTGGACCCGCCGAGCCGATTCCTCCCCTCCAGGGTCTCCCCTCCCGGCGGCTGCAAGGCGACACAGGACACAGTCACTCCCACACGCCGTTCCCGAGATAGGCACCCACTTCCACCCACCTTCACCCCCGCCTCCTCCTGTCCCCAGAGTCCTGGATGTCCTTTCAGCCCAGGGAGCTCAGACACCTGGATCGTCTTCCCCTCCCTGCCCCCCTCCTCTGGGGGGATTGCCTAGACCCCACAAGGGCAGGCAGGCCGTCCGGGACATCCACGGGCTTGGTGGGAAACAGGTTCATCATGATTTTCACCAACTTCTCACTGAAATTTAGCATTTCTCCTGATTGTGAATGTGGCCACCAGCCCCAGGGGAAGACTGTTTATCTCAGGGGAACCAAAAGGGTGGTCCCAAGGGAGCCAGAGAGGTGGTCCCGGGGGAGCCGGAGGGGTGGTCCTGGAGTGGGGCTGGAAAGGTGGTCCTGCAGTGTCTCTGCAGGTCAGAACGCTGGGACTCTCTGGCACCAAGGACTCAGCCTGTCTCCTTCTCTTTCTGGGGTCATTTCTGACCCACAAATTATGCTCCTACCAGCCCATATCTCTGCCAACCCACAAAGCCCCAAGGAGAAAAAGACATCATCCCAACAGCAGTTTCATTACCTTTATATTTTACTCTCATCTTTGAAGCTGGAAAAAGATGCCCTGTATTAAAATGTTCCTTCCCGCTGTGCGTAATGCTAATGTCCTCCACATAATAAAGCTAAGGGAATATTTTACACGCTGAAAGTAGCCGCAGTGACCTTTCTTCTTCGTGAAAGAGTCTCTTCTTTCCCTCTTGCTCCTTCCCCTCCTCCTTCGCTCTTTTTTTCCCCCTTTGCACGTCAGCTCTCAGTCCCCTGTAGCCAAGTGACTGGGGCGTCTTCCGGAAACAACAGCAAAGAAAATTATCAAATGACGCGGAGGAAAGAGACACACTTCTTTCCTCCAGTTATGGCCTCTGCAAAGTCCTAGATTCTTGCAGGAGGAGACTGAGACCTTGGGACGTAGCTGGGAGTGCAGGTCATACCCCAGCCCAGGGCCCTTGTCTGAAGTCCCCTGTTACTTAGAACTGCCAGAAGGTCTAGAGGGAGGCTGTGGTCTTGAGTTTATCATTTTTTCCAGGTTTATTGAGGTATAATTGGCAAATAAAACTACATATTACACTTCTAGGAGGTGATGAGAGAAATAAGACAGAGGTTGGCCTGCTTGTACCTGACCCGAAGGTGGGACCCACCAAAAGGAATTGTATGGAAGGGGTGGGAAATACGGAAGAGCAAAGTTCAGACTAGTCTGTTGTTTCTGACTCCCCGGCCAGAAAGGCACTTTTCTCCTAGAGATTTTGCTTGTTTCTTACAATGGAGAAGAAGGTGGCAAGAATATTGAGGCTTCCAAAAGGGACAGACACGCACAAAAAGAAGACCAGAGAGAAAGTGTGTCGGCCCAAGACAACTCTCCCCTTCCCTTCTCTGTCTGCCCTCCATGTGTTCCCATCCACAGACGATCTCATGGGAGCTGGTCTTTACGCAGCATAAACAGGCCATGCATGTGTGTGCACACACATGCACACACACACAATTTAAGGACCTTACCCATACCTTGTACTTATTTTCAGTGTTTGTAAGTCAGATAGATATCGTGTTGTCATTGTATAATAGTATAGCCCTTACTGGCTACAATACTTTCATTAGCTTATCAGACTACAAATCTCCAGGGATAGAAGGATCGTCTCCTAGACAGTGACCAGAACACACCTTATGCCAAATCGCACGCTATGTGACCCAGCCTCACTTTCTTGTCTAACTTCACAGAGGGTAGATTTTCCAGTTGAGCAACACCGAGGTAGAGAAGGAGTGAACCCAAGCCTTCTTCATTCAGACCCTGCAGAGGCCAAGGAACACCGTCAAGGTCTACACATGAGGAAACTCAGGCCCTGTGTCTAAGTGGACTCGTTAAAAGTATACCAAGAAATAAGAGGTACAAACCCCAGCCTCCCCAGAGAAATGCCCTCAGACTTTTACAGAAGGGGTGAATCCTGCTGCCTTGGGGAGAAAACTCTCACAATCTCCCCATACTTCCTCCTGCTTCTGCAGTGAAAGTGTTTTGCACACCACACCTGCTCCTGGTTTTCTGATAAACCTCTGCATTTTATTTTGGGTGCTGATCCAGTTATTCCTGCAAAGAAAACTGCCCTGTACCTAGTGGCATGAAATGACCTTTTCATTGTGCTCATGGTTTCTTGGGTTGGGATCCGGGAGGCGCCATGGGGAAGGCCTGTCTCTGCTCCTCGATGTCTGGGGTCACTCGAGCCTGGAACATCTGCAGCATCTTCACACCCATGTCTGGTAATTGATGCTGGCTGTTAGCTCGGACTTTACCCAGAGTGAGCACAGGGGCACCTGTTACCTGGCCTTTCCAAGTGGTCCCTCCACATGGGCTAATTTGCGCTTCCTCACAGCATGGCGGCTGGGCTCCCAAAGCAAGTGTCCCAAAAATACCAGGGCAGATCATGAGACCTTGTTATGACCCAACCTCTGAAGCCATGCAGCATCACCTCCGCCAGACCCTGCTGGCTGAGGCCTTGGTAAAGGTCTACCCAGACCCATGGGAGGAAACATAGAGGTCAAGGCTCTAGAAGAATATGAGGGATGGAAAACACTGCAGCAGCCATTTCAGGGAAAGTATAATCTGCCACAGCTGCGTTTACAGGGATGAAAGGAAAGTATACACATAACATGTTTATATTATTAGGTTCATTGGAAAATGAATAATGAGAGAAAAACTTTCTTACCTAAATACTATATTCAGAAAGAATATATCAAATTAACAAAACCTCTGAGACCTAAAATGCCTTCTAATAGTTTATGAGGTCATGACATTATTATAGTAAAAAGTAAAGGGCATTTTTACTCCAAAGCTATTATACTTATCAAATACACACTGGCACACATGACAGTGATGATAAAGACATTGTCTAGTGAAGACAGAAGGGCTGAGAGTCTTGCGAATCTTCAGTTAGCAAAGCAAACAGCATTGTGATGGTAAGGCTAAATGACAGCATTAAATATTCTAAATGATTTTTAAAATAAGCTAAGTTAATATATTTCTTCAAATATCTACAGCCTTACAGTATGTGTGTGTACAGGAGAGGAACAGAAACTACCTCAACAAAAGAGACCCACCTTAAAGCATTTGTTAATCTTCAACATGCATCTCATTTGTTATCCTAAAAGCAAAGTGCTGCAGGGTGGTCTCTGGCAGGCTTTTGATGGGGGCCGGGGGAGCAACCCTACTCTGGAGGAGAGACGGAAAGACCATGGAGTTCATCCCTCTTTGTGGAGTGCACCCCTGGCCCACTGTGCACTCCAGTTACAAGACTTAGAGGGTCACAGAGTTTCCCCTCCCCCATACCCTTCCACCATGTTAGTATAAGCTTCCAGTATGATAACAATGGATGTGAGCTGGGGGGCATGAGATGTATACTCTGTTTGAGGCACAGTACACAGGGAAGCCCCAAAGCCAATAGGAAAGACAAAAATAAAGACATTCGAAGAGGTACCTAAAGTTACAACAGACTTCAAACATGCTCCACTTCTTGCCAGCTTAACATAAATTTTCACACTAAAGGCCTATTTACTTTAATATCTACTGCCCTATAAAGATGTCTTTATCGCAAGACATGCCAGAAGTCAAGAAAAGTCTGAAGAGACAAAGCAATCATTAGAACCAAACTTGATTATGACTCAGATGTTGGAATTATCAAACAGAGGATTTAAAACAACTGTGTCCAATATGTTAAAAGCTCTAAAGGAAAAGGTAGACAACATGCATGAACATCTGGGTAATGTCAGCAGAAAGATAAAAACTGTAAAAGAAATGCTAGAAGTAAAAAACAGTAACAGAAATGAAGAATATTTTGTTGGTAGACTTGACACAGCTGAGAAAAGCATCAGTGAACTTGAAGATGGGCCAAAAGAAATTACCCAAACTGAAACACAAATTGAAAAAAGTGAAAAAAAAAAAAAAGAACACATCATCCAAGAACTGTGGACTGCAAGACCATAGGAAATGGTGTAACGTGTAATTGGCATACCAAAAGAAGAAGAAATATTTTAAGAAATAATATCCAAGGGTTTTCCAATATTAGTGACAGATGCCAAATCACTGTTCCAAGAAGCAGAGAGACCATCAAGCAGAATTAAACAAAAAAACAAAAACAACAAGACCTAGATGTATTATATTTAAACTGTAGGAAACAAAAAGAAAGTTTTGAAGATTCCCCAAAGAGAATAAAACACCTTACCTACAGAGAAACAAGGATAAAAATTGTGGCCAACTTCTCATCAGAAACCACACAACAAAGAATGCAGTTCAACTCAATATTGAAAGTGTTGAAAGAATAAAACAAATAAACAAAAACCTGCCAACCTGTGTGTATATCCAGGGACAATATCCTGAAAAAGTCAAGGATAAATAAAAACAATCTCAAACAAACAACTGGGGGAATTCACTGCCAGCACACCTGAGGTCTAGAAAAATATTAAAGTTCTTCAGGCAGCAGGAAAACGATATGGGTCAGCAAACTGGATCTACATTGATAAAAAAGAAGAGCAGCAAAAAATGAATAAATAAAAATGAGACGTAATCTTTTATTTTTCTTATTCTCTAAAAGATCGCTGTCTGTTTAAAGCACGAATAGTAACAGTGCATTGGGCGATTAAGGAATATGTAAAAGTGAAAAGTGACAACAGTGTTGAAGAGGTGAGAGGGAGGATTTGGGAATATTCCATCATAAAGTACCAGCACTACGCTTGAGACAATATGGTGCTATTTGAAAGTAGGCTTAGCAACTGAGATATATATTTTAAATGGAAGTATAAATGATAAGGCAATAGAGGAGATAAAATGGAATCACATAAAATGCTCGATTAAAACCAGAGAAGACGGGGACTTCCCTGGTGGTCCAGTGGTTAAGACTTTGCCTTCCAATTCAGGGGGTGTGGGTTCCATCCCTGGTCAGGGATCTAAGATCCCACATGCCTCGTGGCCAAAAAACCAAAACATAAAACAGAAGAAATATTGTAACAAATTCAATAAAGACCCTAAAAATGGTCCACATTTAAAAAAAAAAAACAGAGAAGGCTGAAAAGAAAGAAAATAGAAACAAATACAACAATGTACAAAGATGGTAAATATTAATCTGATTATATTAATAATCATTTATATGTCAGTGGTCTGAACACACCAGCTAAAACACAGAGATTGTCAGACTGATTTTAAAAAAAGGAGACCCCACTATATGTTGTCTACTTATAAACTGTATACTGTCTACATTTAAAGAAACCTGTATATAAAGCCCAGACAGATTAAAAGTAAATATTAAAAGTAAAGATATGGAAAAAGATATACTATGCTAACACAAATCAAGGTAAAGCTGGGGTATCTTATGTTAATGTCATACAAAGCTGACCTTAGAGTAAGGCATATTATGGGAGATAAAGAGGTGTGTTGCATAATGATAAAGGGGTTAATTCTCCGAGAACAAATAATCGTAAACGTAAAGTGAATGCACTAACCACAGAGTTGAGATATGAGGCAAAACTACAGAATTGAGAGAAGAAATAGATAACAGTTACAGCTGGAGACTTCAGCCACCTCTGTCAGTACTTGATAGCTCAAGCAGACAGAAAATCAGTAAATATATAGATGACCTGAACAGCACTGTTAATCAGCCAACACTGCAGAATACACATTCTTCTGAAGAGCACAGGGGGCATTCACCAGGATAGGCTGTATTCTGGGCCAAAAAAACAATCCTTAAAAATTTTAAAGAAAAAATACAAAGTACATTCTAGACCACACAAGAATTAAAATAGAAGGCAGTAACAGAAAGATAGCTGGGGATTTCCCAAATATTTGGCACTTTAAAAATGTACTTCTCGGGCTTCCCAGGTGGCACAGTGGTTGAGAATCTGCCTGCTAATGCAGGGGACACGGGTTCGAGCCCTGGTCTGGGAAGATTCCACGTGCCGCGGAGCAACTAGGCCCGTGAGCCACAACTACTGAGCCTGCGCGTCTGGAGCCTGTGCTCCGCAACAAGAGAGGCCACGATAGTGAGAGGCCCGTGCACCACGATGAAGAGTGGCCCCCGCTTGCCACAACTAGAGAAAGCCCTCACACAGAAACGAAGACCCAACACAGCCATAAATAAAAAATAAATAAATAAATAAATAAATAAAAATGTACTTCTCAATAACCCATGGGTCAAAAATGTCTCATGGGAAATTTAAAAATATTCTGAACTAAATGAAAATGAAAATAAAACATCAAAATTTGTGGGATGTAGCTAAAGTGGTGCTTAGAGGGAAAATTGTAGCATCAAATGCATATATTAGAAAAAGAGCCTAATATATGCATTTGATGGAACCTAAGCAGCCACCTTAAGAAAATAGAGAAACAAGAATAAATTAAAGCAAAAAGAATGAAAGGAATAGTTAAAATTAGAGAAGAAATCAGCTAACACTGAAAATAGGAAAACAGTAGAGAAAATCAACAAAATCAAAAGCCAGCTATTTGAAAAGATTTGAAAAGACAAAAAACCAATAAAACTTGAAAAATCAATAAAATTAATAAACCTCTAGCCAGGCTAACCAATAGAGAGAGAATGAGATCACCTATACCAGGAAAGAAAGGGTCATCTCTACTGATGCCCTGGATGTTAAGAGAAGAATAAGAGAATTCAACAGTGTGAAGAGCTCTGTGCCCGTAAACTCAATAACCCAGATGAAATGGACCAATTCCTTGAAAGCAAGGAGACTTGACTCCCCCGGAATTGCCATCTCTCTGTGCAATCAATGGTTCTCTCCTTGGCTGCATGTTGGAATCACCTGGAGACCTTGAACAGCTCTTATTGCCTGGGCCCCCTCATAAGCATCTTTCTGTAATCGGGGTGGGGTCTGCACGGGGCCAGGACTCAGGTGTCTCCACGTTCTGACATCCTTTGAGCAAAATGGTGTTCCCTGCTCTTATGAAGCCTTTCTCTTGGTGGATCTTCCAACAGCTAAAAGCATGACATCTCCCCAATCCCAGTGCCTGGAGCTGACACTGGTTTTCATCTCCAGGCTTAGAAATGGAAAACCTTAGATTCTCAACAGCAAGATGCTTTGCTCCCAAAGTGGAAGGGACCTTTGTGAGCCTGTGTTTGATGCCGAGGTGAAGGAATCCTAAGGAAGGGGCCCCTCAGGACTCTAGGCCCACCCCAGAAGCAGGACACCCCTGTAGACAGTATAAAGGCTCACAAAGGATAAAGTGTTCACGTCACTGGGCACGGAGATCCTCGGGGCCTGAGAGCAGAGGTAGTGATAAAAAATGGAAGAATGGTGCTCTCGGCTGTGGCGTATCTTTAGATCTTTTATTCATATCGTGGGTGTACATTGTGGACATTAAGCCATTTTTGATGGTTTGTACTTACACCCGCGAGTGAGAGGGGAGTGGTCCCCGCTGGGAACCAGGGAACTGAGTGAGAACAGCTGAAACGGGCGAGTCGTGGGTACAGCTTGCCTGTTCCAGCTCCCAGGCCGTCCTTAGCGGCTCAGCCCCCATCCTACGTAAAAATCCCTTGGAAGGAAAGAGGAGAGGAATTAGCCCCGGCTTCCATGGCACGTGGGAAGCTTTCCAGGGCAGCCAGGGCTCTTCTGAAGCAAACACGGGCCATGAACCCAGAGTCTGGGTGGAGTGGAGCGTCTTCCACTCGGAGCCCTGTGTGGCTCTTCCTTCTGGCCTGTGTGTTGGTGGGGGGCCATCAGTGGGGGTCACCCCCTCAAGGCCCATCGATTTATAGCAGAGGGAACAGAAGCCATCCACGTAAAGGTCGTAGTCAGTGCACAAAGGGCACATGGAAGTGCATGGACCTGGTAGGGTGTCCGTGCCTTGTAACTGCACGATGCTTTCCTCTGAGCTCTGGCATCCGGAGCCTGGGGTTTCAGAGGTTTTAGGTGTTCTACCTCCAAGCAAAGGAGGACAATGGTGTGCGCGCAGAGAGACCAGTAGAATCCGTCGGAAAGGGGATGACCCACCGTGGCCAAGTTTGCTGTGCCCACGGGGAGACAGCCAGCCCCTCACCCGCCCTTGTTCTGCCTGACGCACCCCTGTGCGGCCCTGGCCCTCATCTGAAGCTGATCCCCAGCCCAGTGCTCCAGGGACAGCTGCCCGAACGCCCCACGTCTCCACCCCCCATTTTATTCACCTGCTGATGGGGACCCCTTTATAAAAACAGTGACATGGAGACCCTATAAAGAATGGCAACAAATCAATAATGAAACAGAGACCTTTGTCGTTCGTGCACAAAGGAAGGTGCACGAAGGAACAGGGAGCCCAGGAGACGGGCTTTTGATCATTCATCTTCAAGAGAGCACAAATGAAAATCAATGGCACACACAGCACCAAGTTCACGTTGGAATCACTGAGTCCACAGGCTGGGACCCTCCCCCACTGTTGGGAGTGGAAAATGCTGTGATACTTTCTTATAAGTGTAAACATCCATCTCCCTATTTTGCACCTAGACATCTGCCCAAGAGAAATGCACCCACGTGGCCACAGAGGTTGTTCACGGCAGCATCCTTGGTCACAGCCCCAAACTGGAACAACCCAGGAAAGCCGGAAGCAGCCAGGGTTGATCTCAGGGCTCCTGTGAATGGAAGATGGTTTACCAGGCGGGTCAGCTTGGTTTGGGCAGCCTGAGCCCCTCGGTTTCAAGGTCAGCAGAACCCCCTCTGTAGCTGCAGTGGCACCCACGCCCCTGAGATGTCGGTTCCTGGAAGCCCCTGTGCTGACCCTTCAGAACCAGTTCCCTTCATACTCTTTGGGCCACCCACGCTGCGAGCACTACCTCTCTCCCATTGCTTCTAGAACCCCCGAGTTGTGGAATCTCCTGGCCGGAAGGGTAAGTGGTTCTGAAGCAACCAGTTGCAGTGATATTAACACCAGACAAACAGAATTCAAGGGAAAAGCCATAAAGAGCGACAAAGAATAACTACAAAGATAAGAGGACAGCAAGAAAGAGCCGTGATTAAGGTACAGAAGAGTAACTAGCGTGGCTGCTGATATGAAGGGAGAAGGGTTTACCGGGGGACGTCACGGACCCGCGCCCCGTGTCATCCACAGGGTGATGCTGAGAATTAAATATGCCCCTAAAGGCCAGCCCGGGGAGCCTCTGTCTGTGAAGTCAAGGAAGGCTGGAAATCCAGGAAGAGATGTGGGGTAGGTGGCTTTAAATCGACATTTGGGGAAATCAGAGAACAGACTCAGAATTTCCGGGCAGTGGGCCCAGGTCAGGTTGCAACCATGACCTGGCATCGGCCCACAGCTCAGCCATGAGGGGGAGAAGTTAAGCTGCAGTGGGTCTGGAGCTGAAATCTCCCCGGGGGTGCGGGCCATGAGGGCAGAGGTCCAGCAGGGGGTCACTGGGCCTCGCAGCTACCCGCGCTTGCAGACGTGGCCTCCTGGTCTCATCCAGAAAGCAGCACCATCGTTCACCGGCCCCCAGGACTATCAGCCTCAACTTCAACATTCCTTGGTCTCGAAAGAATTTACCGAAACAGTTATTTTCAAAGAAAGGAGGTGTTTTTGCCTCACAGACGAGGAGGAACACAGTGAGTTGGTTAGAATTATGCTGGACAGACCTCAGAGCACCAGTCACGGTGTAAGGTCTTCTGGGGTGTCTGGACGTTGGGGGTCCCACCTGCAAAGTTGCGAAAATGGCATGAAAAGCCCTGGTGCTTCCTGGTGTCTCCGGCGCCTCCCCCGGTAGACAACACGCAGAACCCTGTCCGGAGAGGTCAGCGTTGCTTTCAGGGGCCCTTGGAAGAGTTGTAATGACACTAACCTGTACCCCACCGTCGCCTGTCTTTGATGGCAGCGTGCGGTGTTGACGGTTTCTGAAACCCAGGACCCAACGTTCTGATAAGAGCTTAGATTTCTAGAAGTTTCACCAACCAGGACCCTGACCACCCAACACATCCCTGTGGTCTTATCCTGTGCGCTCAGACCAGACCAGAAGAGCCATTCATTTTCCAAATGTGTGCTGGGGTGGCGCTGCCAGCCTGGGTGGGGAGGGGTGGGCAGTGAGGAGATCACTGGAAATCAGTTCGTTTTAAACCTTTCCAGTCAAGTGGAGCCCCTGCTGCCTGGACGAAGCACCTAACTTAATGACATTATCACACAGGGACAGTGTGCAGATCACTAACAGCGTCTTCTCAGTGAGATTTTATCAGAACCGTCCCAGGGACTCGGGTCCCCTCTCTTTTGCTTTGTAAGGAGTCCAGGCAACAAGAGGGTAGTTCGGCCACTGGTGAGGTGAGCTGGGGAGAACAGCAGGACGCTGCCCTTTCTTTTGGATATTTTGTGAGTGTTTGGGGGAAAGAGGGCAGCAAACAGCTGTGCCTTCACAAGGAAGCAGGTCTCCTGTAGCCAAGAGGACGAGAGTGTGGGAGACACGCCCGGGCTTTGGGAGACAGGGCCTCACAACTGTCTCCTCACTTCTGGAATAAATGTGTCAGAAGCCATAGCACGTTAGAAGGCCCTGGAGCATACACCGTGGCTCCTGTGAAGTTTCTTATTTTCTTCTTGGTCAATAAAGTTGCCATCGCCTTCCACAGCTCAGAATAATCTTCCCCATCATTTCTGGTGGTTCTTCGTGTTCTGCTCTGGTCCTCATCCCCTCCAGAAACTCGGGAGCAAAGGATGGGTCGCGGTTAATGTGAACGTGATGTGCTTGGTGGCCTGCAGCAAGCTCCTTGCCATTATAAAAATTCGGTGGATAGGCAGGCCTGGAAGTTGTCTCCCCCTGGTCGAGTTCACCTCCAGACCCAGCATACCTTTCCTCTCGGGTCTAGGCAGATGTCATCACGGCCCGACGTGCAAACGAGGGATCTTGGCTCTTCACCATCTGTGGGTCCACCAGTGGCTGCCCCCCAACCGGGCTCTGCCACCCAACTGGCAGCCCCTACTCCACTGCCACCTGCCTTCCTCCTGACGCCACCCCTGGCATCCCCTTGTTCCCAACCCTAAGTACCTCAGCCAGAGGCAGAACCTGCCCTCGCTTCCCTCCCATGACTGAGAGGTGGGAGCCAATTGCCAAGGCTTGTCAAAGGGCTTGAGAGACACACCCTCCTGACCCGCCTTGGGAAGACAGGCCCTAAAAGGGAACAGAGATCACAGCGGAGCTGCAGAACTGCCCTGCCGCCCACGGCCAAGGACTCTACCCTCAAGGCCTTGGGAGCCTGCTGGTGGCCCTCACCTGCTCCTGCAGGTGCGAAAGTGGATTTTTTAAAGGAATGACAATCACTGACAAACGTGCAAATACGTTAAGAGCAGCGATATGGTGGAAGGTAAAAGCAGAAGTGTATGTTTTTTAAATTCTCCACTGGATGAATATCTGCAGGTGCGATTGCTGCCGAAACAAACCAACCAACAGACTAGCCGAGGGAACTGCGGGACGGGGGCAGCTGTCAAGATAAACGGTGGATTAAGTGTGAAGCCAGAACTCCCGGTCTGATGTGAAAGGCTCCCCTGGGGCGTATGACCCTTCCTTTCCCAAGTCCACTGAGCGAACACACTGGGTTATTTATGAGAGACGCTCAGGGCAGCCCAGAAATGTCGAAGGTCAAAGGCCACATTCTCAGGCTTGGCACTGAGAAGCTCTGAACCCAGCCGGAGGGCCACTTGCCCTCGTTCTAGGCCTGCTCCCACCAGGGGCTCCAGGGCCCAAGAAGCAGAGGTGGAGCAGGCGGGGTCCCCACGCCAGCCCGACCCAGGCCACGCGGGAAGGACAGCACAGCGTCCCACGTCTGAACCTGGAGCAGCACAAACGGCGTCTCTGTGCGGGCGCCGTGGCCGCGAGGCTGGGGCAGGTTCAGGAGGGGCTGAAAGGCAGCCAGCGAGAGCCTCATCTCCAACGGGGCCCGGACCAGGCCCCAGCCGGTGGCCTCCAGCCCCAAACTCAGCAACCGTGTGGGTTTATCAGCCATCAGGGGCTGCAGATCAGGCCTGAGAGCAAGTCTGGGGCAGAGAGATTCACCCCCAGACCCAGGCACCAGGCATCAGGCTCAGGGGGTCCCAGCACCTGCTGTGTTGAGGGGAGCTTGGGTGTCACTGCCCTGGGGGGCTTCCTCCCCACGACCAACACTGACTCCCCAGGCTGCACACACTGGGAAGGGTAAATCGAGGCATCGGCCTGATGGGAAATGACACCTGTGGGATCAACACGTTTTTCCTGTTTACCGGCACTGAAATTCTGGACAGCGAATTAAACTATGAAGAAACTGGGGGAAACTCAGCATTTACATTTAAGACTTTGGTCTGTTCCATCCAATCCTTTTTGTGTGCATTATTGTCTGTACAGGCAAGATTAGGGTTTAAAATATGCCTTTTTGTAACCAATATCATGAGTACTTGTCATGTAATTAGTGATGTTTGTGGTGACCTGATGTCTCACCATAGGGATACAACACAGTTATTTAATTATTCATCTTTTAAAGCATTCAGATTTTCTCCCAAATTTCCAGTCTACTAGGTAACACTGAATTTTTTTCATTCTTTACTTAGATCTTTGCTAGTCTTTGCTTCTTAAGAAACAAGCTTTTCTTATTTTCATTGGAGCAATATAATTCGTGATTAGCTAGTGGCCCTGTCATGGGAAGACTTTTTAAAACAAGGGTGTTTTGTTTGCTGTGCGATTGGTTTTCTGTGACATGAGCTGGCAGGAAAATAAAAGGACCATCACGTCACCCGTCATGTAACAATTTGAGGAAGCTTGTTGTGCGCAAGACAAAGCCCAGTCATGGGGGCTCTTCTGCAGGGAACATGGGGCGCCCACAGATTCTGCAGAGGCACCGACCCAGCACCTGACAGGTTTCCTCTGGCACAGACCAGCCACCACACATGTGCCCAGGGGTGTCACACACATGGTGAAAGCGGCCACACACATGGGGCAGACATCGGCCAGCCTGCGTCCACTGTTGGGTCCAAAGGTCCCAAACCTTCATTTTTGTTCCTAAAAATTTTTTCTCGTCCCCAAGGGGTATTTAAAGAGAAAGGTCTGATTTTTTCCTCTCCTGGGTTTTAAAATCTTTAATCTCCTCCTTATTTGTTTCCAGAAAGGAAGCAGGACTTTTGCGTAAAGAATGAAATGATGGCGTAGTTTCCGTTCGTGGGCACCTGTTAGGATCCAGGAGGCAGGTGCTCTGTCACTCGACACCGAACCTGAATTCCCCATCTCTCATTCTCCATCAATGGAGTCATATGCAGACGTGCTTAGCAGGGAGTGTCTGCAACTTACCCTGACATGCATCCAAAAGAAAAAAGATGGGTTGATGGATGGATAGAGAGCTGAATAGATGAACCTAAACTGAAGGGGTTGATATGTTCACTGCAGGTTCTTTTACCTTTTCTGTGTGTTTGAACATCTTCCTAACACATTGTTATATTAAGGGTACGTTTATGGAAACCAGTATTAACAACAGTCATTCTCTGTGGTGTCAGGAAGGAGGAAGTAAGGCCAGGCAAGTAAATTGTTGGCATGGAGCGCGACGTGGAGCAGTAAGTCAGGGTGTCCTGCGCTGACATTGTCACAACACCCACTAGACACTAACACTGCTTTAGGGAGGAAAGTAAAATCGGACACTCAGCATTAGCGAGTAAGTAGTTCAAGGGCCGAGCGAGTTCCCATCAGTGCTGGGTTTGAGCAGGTGTGGGGTCCCCTCCCCCCGCCTCCCCCCAGGTTCTCAGGGACGGAGCCCGGGAACGTGCCCCTGCACCAGACAGGGCTCTCACCTGCCCCATCCACACCCTGCCTTTTAAATAAACGGCTTGTCTCAGACCAGTTTAGCTCTGCAGAAAATGGACAAAGGGGCGCAGAGCTGGCGGCTTCCCTGAGTCCAGTCACCCACCAACCCCCATCAGCATCTCACGTTGGGCTCGTCTGTTCCAGGTAAAGACTGCACCATTGTATTCTAAGTGCTGCTGCACCATTGTATTCTCAGTGCTCTGTCCAGATCGCCTTAGCGGTTGCCTGATGCCCTCTTTCTGCCCCTGGGTCCCATCCAGGATCCACGCAGCACCTGGCGGTCAGGCCTCCTCGGGATCCTCTGGGCTGTGACAACGTCTCAGGCTTCCCTTGTCTCTGATGACTTTGACAGCTGTGAGGAGACCTGGTGGGGTACAATGTAGGATGTCCCTCTGTCGGGACTTGTCTGATGCTTTCCTCCTGCTTAGACTGGGGTTATGGGTTTGTGGAGGAGGAGCATGGAGGTGAAGGTCATTGCTGCATCCCATCAACGTGACCTGTCACTGCGGATGCTGACCCTGGTCGCCTGGCTGTGGTCGTGTTTGTCGGGGTTTCTTCACGGCAAGGTCACTCTTCCTCCCGCCGTCCATTCCGTCCTCTGTCCTAGGAAGTCACTGCGCAGCCCACCCTCAAAGGGTGGGACTTGTGCTTTACTTCCCTGAGGGCGGAGGACATACATAGATTATTTGGAATTTGTCTATATGGGAGATTTGTCTATTCTCCCCAGTGAACTGATTCATCCAATCATTTATTTACATCATTATGGACCCTTGGATGTTTATTTTACACTTTGGCTTATAATCCAATACTACATTATTTATTTGTCACTTTGGCCATAGGGAGCATTTCCTGTGTCCCCCTGACATGCCCCCATCCTTTTGATCTCAGAGTATTTTCCCTTTTTTGTACTATAGAATGCCGCCCCAGGCTCATCTTGTATATTAGCTGCCTGAGTCCTAAAATCAGCCACTTCCCCATGGAGTTCTGGCCCCTTTTATTGGAAAATGGTTTTAGAAACCACTATCTGGGCACTGAGCGTGCTTGTTGCTACTGGGGTGTCATTGATTCTGGGTTTGCTCAGTAACAGAGCTAGGAAATAGGAAATACACGTGTGTGTACTTGCATTTTATTAGTTAGTTCTATATGTAGAAATACATGTGTCTACATCTTTATATATAGAAATATTTCCATACGTATAATTATTTTTGCATTATCCATCTGTGCCTGTATGAAGCTAAACGTGAGTTCATACTGATTAGTCACAGGGGAAAACCAAGGCAGGCTTCTCTCCAACAGAGCCCCGTGGCCAGCATAGGGGGGAGGCCTGAACTGTGGGAAGGGGAGCCCTGGGCGGGGCCTCTCAGGAACTGCGAGGCCTGGGGCTCCTCTAACCTCAGCTGGAGGATGGAGTCAAGGTCACTCAGGCTTCTGCGCAGGATGGCACAGGGGCCGTTGCTCCTGTTGATGTTTTTGTTGTGTTCCCTACAAAATGACCTTGATGACAGGGACCCTCAGACACCATCACGGGTAACTACCCCCCTTGCAGTGACCCAGGCCAAGGCCAGGTGAGGGGGCTTGGTGCTAGCACCCAGGGGAGCCTGTGTTCCCATCAGGTTTTACCCAAGCACAGGGGGTACGTTTGTTTCATAGCTGATCTCTCTGCCATTCAGACCTAACTCACAAGGTTTTTTTTTCATGGCTTAAAATAGAAAGGTTGCTTTAAAAGGGGGAGGGGAGGTCATAAAAATGCTCCTGGAGCTAAACCACATAAGGAAAGAAGCATGCATGTGGGTCTGAGTGAGCCGTGGCCTGAGAGGCTTTCCCTCCTCCCCATGAAGCCTGCTAAACCACCACATGGCCCCTCCTCCAGTGCAGCCCCACGTACCCGTCAGCACACAGCAAGCCGTAGACAGTCATAAATAAGGGAAATAAGCTTTGCAATGATGCAAAGAAATGTAATCCAGCCCGACAGATATTGGTGCAGGAGGAAAAATGAGCCATAAGATACCCAGAGTGCTATAAATTTCCAGAGAGATGGTTGTGGAGGTAGAGAGGGTGTCTGTCACACTCCTCAGAGGCGGGGGTCTGGCGCCAGCCTTTGTGTTCTGCCGAGGCCATCCCAGCTGTGCCGGGACCCAGCTCCTCGACCAGAGCGGAACCACGTGTCTGTGGAAGACGTGGATGTGGACTCCTCCGACCTTAGCGATTCCTGCACCTAAAATAAATGACCGTAAGAAAAACAAAACAAGGGGAATTCCCTGGCCATCCAGTAGTTAGGATTCAGCGCTTTCACTGCCGGGGCCCAGGTTCGATTTCTAGTCGGGGAGTTAAGATCCCACAAGCCACGCGGCTAAAAAAAAGAAAAGAAAAACAAAGGAGGGATATATTGCAGAGAAAGTCATGTTTTTCCTGAAACTCAAACAACAGTGGGTGTTTTACAGCCCAAGGAAATGAGGACTTTGGCAAAAGCTTGTGGTAAACTCAGTCCAGGACCAGACCCTGGGAGCATCGTCTCCCAGGGGCCGGGGGAGGTGTCCCCCAGCAGGGATGGAGCACAGGACCTTGCCACATGTCACGGAGGCCTGGGGCCCAGCATCAGCCCCTGATAGGTTCCATCTGCGATGGATGCCAGTGGACCCCAGACCAGGACGCCCACTCCACACCCCGGGTCCAAAGGCCCCCCTTCATCTGCAGATTTCATGGGCCTTGCCTTCTCACAGGGTCACCCCCACCTCCTTCATCTCCACCTGACACTGAGCTACCAAAATAAATTCACAGGTAAACGCACAGAGGCAGGTGTGTGTGGAGCAGTTTCCCGGGCGCGGGGAAACCCCCCGCCCCCCAGCACTGATGCCTGAACCGCCCTGCAGGGTTTCCACCTCCTCTGGGTTCATCCCGCCCGCCACACCCCAGGCTTCTTCTCCTCCCCGCTCCCCGTGGGACTCTCTGCCCGTTTCTCCTGGATCTGTGCTGCCCACCATGGTGGCCCCTAACGCTTGGCTACTTATGTTTAAATTAATTAAAATTAAATGATATTAAAACTCACAGTCACACTCACCACATCCCAAGTGCTGAGTAGCCATAGGTGGCTCGTGGCCACCACGCGGGGCGGCACAGGTTAACTGTGCTCTCCTGCCCGGCAGACACCGGCCACCCTCCTGGCTGCTCTCTCTCCTCCCTCCTGGACTCCCGAGGACTGCGGGCCCCTCCCCTCCATCATGCAGGCACCACGTCCTGCCCAAACTGGCCTCCAGGTCCTTGAGGGTGCCTGGCAGAGCCATCCCAGCAAGGAGCTGTGGTTGTAAACGCTTCCTTCTCGGCTACGCCTGACGCATATCCTCCTAATCAGCTCGTAGACTCTGCGTAAGACCCGTGATTATCAGCCGAGGGCTTCCTGGACATGCGGATGTTTCTGACCAAAGCGTGTTGCCCTCGAGAGCTGGAAGGAAAGGCCGCTGGGCCTCGGTCATTAGTTCACTGAGTGGTCCTGCGCGGAGCCCGCGAACCTGCAGTTGCAATGCTCCGTGGTGAGCCTGGGATGGAGACTTGGGGGCCCCCCGGGGGCCTCCCCACCTCAGGGGGCAGGGACAGCCCCATGGACATATAATAGATGAGTTAGGGGTGAAAATGGTGTGAAGGACGATCAAAAAGGCCCAGCAAATGCAGAGGCAGAGAGCAGCGTGGAGAGCAAGCCGGCTCTCGCTCACTGAATCTCACCTGCATCCGTGTCTGTAGGGAATCAGCATCTTCCTTTCCTTTTCTCTTACTTTCCTTCTCTGGTTCTGATATCAAGATTTTACTAGTTTCACGAAATGGGTTTCTCTATTCTTTATAGATGGTTCCTATTTGTTCATTTAACTCTTGGTAGAATCATTTCCAAAATCATCTTAGGGTGTAAAAGTAGATTTTTTTTAACTGTGTTTTCTTCCAGTTGCTGACCCTCCCCAAGGACACCACCAATCTGGCTCCTTTGCCAACAGTGTAGATGACTTTGGCCTGTTTTGTACTCTATGCAATAGACTCCTGTGTCTGGCTTCTTCTGTTCAACATCATGTTCCTGAGATTTATTTCATTACCGTATTGGGTACCATTGTCATTTATCCTTTTACTGTGGTTAGATGTTGGGATGACTTCCAGGTCAGGGCTCTGATGGTCGGTATGGCTACGGACATGCTTGTAGGTGTCCTTGGTGCACAAATGCATCATTTCTGTTGAGCATTTGCCAGGAGTAGAACACGTGTATCGTGTGTGTGTCTATATGTCCAGCTGTAAGCAGTGTTGCGTTTCCCAAGTAGTAACAGGATTTCACACTCTCAGCAGGACCAGATGAGAGTGTGGATTTCCACTGTTGTCTCTCTTCCCTTTGAGCCATTCTTGGGTGGCATATAGCACTGTTCTTTTACAATGTACTGGGTGGGGTATGCCTGAGCCGTTCCTGGGAATGAGGGGTGTGGTCTCTCCCCACCCCCAGGCTGCCACCATGGGATCTGCCACTTTGGGGTGAGGCATGGCGAGTGGAGACAGATGGGGGTAGAAAACTCTCACCCACTCACATCATCATGGGGGCCCCATGCCTGCAAAGCGTGTGCAGCTCTCTTCCTCATCCAGGCATTTGGCGGGTTCTCTGCAGACCCCACACACACACTCACACACTCTGCATCCTCGACTAGAGTTTGGAATTTTCCTCGGGGGTCTGCTTGCCCCTCCATTGGGCTCCATCAGACACGGTATACGACAGCTTGGGCAGCCTGCGTCTGCCCCAGGAAGTACCCACTCCTCCTCCCCTGACCGACGGGAGGGCCGGCCCGTCCCCCCACCCCGAGAGCGCTGACCCCGGCTCCCACCCTGACGCTGCTGCCCAGTCCACCCCCGCCTTCTGGATTGTCCAGGCGGGAATGGTCTCCTGCCCTCCATGCAGGGGGCACACGTCAAGACAGATGCCCAGTGTCCCGTCGGAGCTGCTCTCAGTGGGACTGAAGGGGGAGGCGGTGCCTATGCCCCTCGTGGAGAGAACCCGGACTCGCATTCTGGTCCCTCAGATCCCCTCCCTGCCTTCACACACCCGGACCTTTGTCCCCTCGGGGCAGACGGATGGAGGGCTTCAGAACCTCTAATTCGGTTCCGCTCTCGTTTTGGAAATTGGCAAACGCGGCTGTGCGGCCCTGTCGCCATCCTGGGCCGTTGTCTGTCGTGATGTCAAACCTCTAGCTGTTGCAGGTGAGCAAAGGAAGGAAGGAAGGAAAGGGCTGAGGGAGGAGTAAGGACCTGGGCCCCCCGAGCCGAGGGCCAGACAAACCTCTCAGGTGAGCCGGGCCTCAGGTGGGAGGGAGGGGCGCGCACTGGGAAGGGGGCGAGGATGGGCGCAGGTCGGGGCCAGACTGGACGCACCAAAAGCACCAGAAGAAAGGGGGCCTGGCATCTGTCAGACCAGGAGACGACCCTGCTATGAAACCAGCCCCTAAATGCTCTCAATCGCCACAGAGGGAGGAAGTGTCAGAGGATAAGGGCAGCCGAGGATGTGAATTTGACTCATTCCCCTGCAAACTGGTCATTTCTCACCCTAGAAACCTGCCCAAAATGAGCTTGAAATGTGTCTGAGGACCTTCCCGACTTCTGATGGCCGGCTCCTCTGCGTGGGTGCTTGACCTAGTGGCCGTCCCAGCCTCAGAGGCTGACGGGGGCAGCACCTGGGACGGACCTCACGCTGTATCTGGATCACGGCTCTGATGGTCAATTCTGGTCTAAGCACATTGGTCCCGGCTGTGCGTTCTCTGTTTATATGATTTTTATTTCCTCCATTTAAATAACACTTCATTCAAGGGAGGGAGTCAGTGTTTCCATGAGTTTTAGCACCAATATTTTACTTTTGCTCTTGAATTTAAAGTTGGGTTTTCTTATTTTTTTTTTTAAAGATTTATTTATTGATTGATTGATTGCTATGTTGGGTCTTCGTTTCTGTGCGAGGGCTTTCTCTAGTTGCGGCAAGCGGGGGCCACTCTTCATCACGGTGCGCGGGCCTCTCACTATCGTGGCCTCTCTTGTTGCGGAGCACAGGCTCCAGACGCACAGGCTCAGTAGTTGTGGCTCACGGGCCTAGTTGCTCCGCAGCACGTGGAATCTTCCCAGACCAGGGCTCGAACCCGTGTCCCCTGCATTAGCAGGCAGATTCTCAACCACTGCGCCACCAGGGAAGCCCTAAAGTTGGGTTTTCTACATAGCTTTAAAACCAGGTGAGTGAGGGTAGTTATTTACCTGAAGAACCAGAGTGCATGTTTGAATGTGGAATATCCCAGTGGGCTATGTGTGAGCTCAGCGCGTCCTGGGTGGGTTGGAGGACGTTTCCCCAGGTCAGGGCGGTGGCAGCACCCAGTGCCCAGCGAGCGGTGTCTCGGGGGGCCAGGCACTCCCTGACTCTGACCTCCAGCTCTTCGACCTGAGTTAAGACTCTCTCCCTCGCCTGTGACTTATACTCCAAGCAGCGTCCATGAGGGTGGACGGCACACTCTCTGGGTCCCTCTGAGCCCCTGGCGCACAGAAGATGCTACTCAGAACCAGGCCAGTCACCTGCACTTTCTGTTTTCTGAGCAAAAGACCTCAAAAAAGAAAGGAACGAACTTCACTTGGTGATCTCTGGCCAAAAGGGCAGGGAAGGAAAACCAGCCGCGGGGACATTCCCAGCCTGGGGGGAGTGGGACAGCCGTTTGCAGACAGGGCCCGAGGGGCTGTCCAGTGACACACACCGTGCCCCTCCCTCTGCCCAATGCGGCAGCCCTGGGGTCGGCCTCTGGGGTCACAGAGGCCACACGGACAGAAAGCTGCCCATGGGGACCCCCTCAGGATGAGCTTCAGTGGGACCCCCATCTGTCACTGCCCCAAGGCTGCACCCCCCGGGATTCTGCTCCTCCTGGAAGGATGGGCCACCCACTGTGTCGTCCTGTGTGTGCGTCCTTCTTCACAAGAGTTTCCTTTCAGCTGTGCAAACGTCAGCCAACCCCCAGCCGCAGCCCCTCTTCTGTGCAGGGGCCCCAGGAGCTGGTTCCCAGAGACCGTGAGGCCAGGCCGCCGTCTGGGAGGGGACCCTAGGTGGACCCGAGGGCTGCGGGGCCGCAAGGAAGGAACTGGCGGGTCCCGGTAGGGGGACGCTGTGAGCTCCTGCCTCAGCCCACAACGCAGCCAGGACGTCAAGAGAATGCAGCCCAGGCCCCTCCAGGCCCAGGCAGAGTCACCCACCGAGGGGCTCCCAAACCCCTAACGCCGGAACCTGGGAGAGGTTAGCGGCTTGTTCTTGATTTAAGCTGCCCGGCTGGGGGTGATGTAGGTCAGCAGAGGACAGTGAGCCCACCTGTCAGGAGAGAGGACGGAGCGCCCGGATTCGGTCCCACGCCCGCGGGTCAGGCCGTCCAGGGCGGCCCTCAGGGAGCCCAGCCGACGCAGGCATTATAAGCAGCTCACCGGGGCTTCCAGCCACTGAGGGTCCCGAGTGCATGCGTGGACCCAGATGAGACGGGCAGCCCTCGGAGTCGGGAGCTCCCTGCGGAGTCCAAGTGCCCGGCCCGGCCTCCTGGTCTGTCTGTCTGTCTGTCTGTCTGTGCGTGGCTCCTGCAGCAGAGCCCCGGCCGGGCTGGGGTTGGGGGGCCCACCCTGACAGAGGCCGGGGGCCGGCAGGGAGGGTCCTGGAGAGTTTGGGGTGAACTCAGCTGAGACGTAGCTACTGTTGTCCTGGGAGCTTCCTGCTCACGTTCTCTTCACTCCGCTTCATCAAAGATCGTCCACAGAGAACCCCCAGGCTCACTTCCAAGCCCAAAAATTGGGAAGGAGGACATAAAACTGGCCCTCAAGAACCAGAAGTTAGAGGAAGAAATAAAAGGACACGAGCGGACCGGAGGCCCTTCTCCACCCGACGTCTCATCAGGTCAGGGGCAGAGCTGCGGAGGACGGAAAGTCATCTCCTGGTGACCTCTGAGTCTGGGACCTCGGTGTCTGAGTAAACAGGATGCCACCTCCCATCCTGCCCACAAAAGTAGAAATACACTCAACACGCATGGAAACGGGATCCGGTGAGAGTCCGGTTTCTGGAGATGGGTCCTGAGGGGGTCAGGACGTCCCACACGGGGAGTGAGCTCTGCCTTTGCCCTGACGAGGAGCACCCCGCCCTGCCGGGGGTCAGCCCTCCTCAGCGCCCCATGACGCTCCGGGGGCACCTGCCCTGCTGGCCTCCACCCTCATCTGCCATCCCTCGGGGGGCATCAGCCGTGATGTCACAGCTGGATCACACGATGGTCCCCACAGCCCAGGGCCTCCCTTGTCGAGGGGACAAGGAGGAGGGGGCTGGCCGTGGTGGAGGTGGGCTCCACCACAAAACGCCAAATCTGACACAACACCCGAAACCTCCACGTTCCCATCTGCTTCATGACCCCGAGGTCATGACCCCGAATATCACTAAACTAACACCTCGCTATGCAATCGGGTGACCAGAAATAGAGGCGCTGGTCTCACCTCGAGTTATTTCAGTGGTGGATGAATTTTCGGCCCCGCCATGGCAGGGAGGGGGCATCGGGCACGCAGATTCCCGCGCCGCCGGCTGGGGAGTAGAGTCTCGGTATCCGCAGTCCACTGAAGGAGCTTACGCCTCGGGCTCCTCTCCGGGTAACGAGAACTCCCGTTTCCTTCCCCACACCGCCGTACGCTGTAAGGATCAGAGGAGGTAAGTGTGAACACACTTTAGAAAACTGTTCACATATCTTTACCGGGCAGAAGGGGGCCGCTGAGGTGTGACGTCCCCGCCCTCGCATCCTGGTGCCCGAGACCCGGGACTCCTGTGGCTGGTGCTCAGCTGACAACTGCCGGCCTGGGTATCCCTGGGGCTTCGCTTTCTTTCCTTTAAGCTTTGACTGCCTTGCAGGGCAGGGAGGAGCAGTGGTGAGCGACAGCCTCCCCGCCTTCCCTGCACAACTCCCCCTCAGTGAGTCCCCTCTCGGTTTGCCTTGCTCATCTTGACCCCCTTTTTCCTCTCCCTCCTCCCGCTGCAGACGAACAAAGCCGTGGCCAAGGGGGACTTTCACCAGGCCAGCACCAGCTCCCGGCGGGCCCTCTTCCTGGCCGTGCTCTCCATCACCATCGGGACCGGCATCTACGTGGGCGTGGCCGTGGCCCTCATCGCCTACCTCTCCAAGAGCAACCACCTATGAGCCTCCCCGGGCGCGTCGCATGAAGAGCCTGGGCCAGTTGTGTGCGGATGCAGAGGAGCGGGGCTGGCAAGGGTGGACACACAGGTAGACACACCTGTGTGATGCTGTACAGTGTAAGTCATCGCCAATGACGCCATAAAGCCCTGGGATCTTCTGCCCATGGATTCCTTTTGTTTTCACCCTTTCATATCGTTTTCACAGCACTGTGCAGAGCATGGGACAGATGGGCACTGCTAACCCTTCCAAACGGACACTCCAAAGATCCCGACCCTCGCGGCTGTCTCTGGATGGATTCTGGTGGATTAACGCTGGTGCCAGTGCCTGGAATGCCATAGCATTAGCAATAGACAAACAGGAACATGTGTTTACTTTTATGGAATATGGTGCAACAGGCAGAGGGCAGGGGACACGTGCTCTTCTGTCTGTGGCCCCACCTGACTCCTCTGGCACTGCTCCCCAGTCCACGTGCCTTCCCCCGCAGAAGGCAATGGGCTGGGCGGCAAGAGAGACAGAGCAGCTGCTGGCAGGGCCCCCAGGTGTCACGGCTCTCCAGAGGGGTCCAGCCCTGAGAATGCAGAGCCAGAGTCGTTCCCAGGCCCAGAATGTCACTCCCTCCACGCTGTCCCCAGCCTAGGAACATCAGGCCTCCTCTGGAATGTGTCCATACTCCACAGCCACCATGCGGCAATATGCAATCCTGGGGCCTCGTTGACCTGGGGCCCGGGGCAGGCCAGCCCCTCCCCAGACTCCTCCCAGAAGGACCAAGGTTTTCTCCAGGAACTCCAGGCCAAGGAGCCAAGACGCCCCCTCAGTGTAAGGACGAGCGCAGGGGGATGCTTCTACCCACCTGCGCTGACATTCTCCTTGGTGATGACAGTGACACTAGTGATCTTACAGAGGACATGAACCTTCTCTGTCAACTAAATGAATAGCTATTTTCTTGTCATTTTTTTTTAAGTGCAACTATTGTTTCATGCTGCTTCATTTATCAGATGAATGCTGAGAAATACGTAATCACAGACATTTTAATACCATTTCATTGCTGTTTCACGAGTGTTCATTATTTAACAAAAGTTATCTTTTAGCTTTTTTGCTTAAGACTTTTCTTTCTGATTAATATCAACCCTTGGGTTTCACTAATACCTTTTCCTTGTTGTTAAAGTAGCTGCAGAGCTGCCAGGGCTCAGCTGCTGAAGCAATAGCAGGGTGTCCTGAGATGAGAATCACAGCATCCCCAGCTTCTGACGTTCCCACTTGAACACATTAGTAAATATTATTATCCCGATACCCTCAGTGGACACAGAGGCCGTCTCTCTAGGGCAGTGGGTGGTTCCACCCACAGCACTTATAACATCCCTGCTGCCTGGGTCCCAGCCCCAGAAATCTTATGTGATTGATCAGGGGTGCAGCCTGGTGATTACAAAGTGCAGCAGAAATTAAGAACCACTGTCCTGGAATAAGGACTCAGGTTTGATCCCCTCACTTGCCTCTCTTCTCCTCGACCTTAAACATCTAATATTCTGAAAATTATTAGCACTGCTTTCCTGGGTCAAACCCGAGATCCATCAGGCACTTGCACCTATGGATGCTCCAAAAACACGCTCTAAGCAGGACACAGGGAAGATGCCCAGACATCCCAGGATGAGTCAGAGGAACCTGGTGAGAGAGGGCGGATTTGGAACCAAACCAATCTGGGTTTTAGCTGTGTGATCCTGGGCAGGTGGGCGCACTTCTCTGGACCTCATCTCTAGGGGAGGGTGACTAGTTAGGCCGCCTCCTTGGACAGCCGGTGAGTGCAGCCGGGAGGCCAGGCCCGGCCGCGGGCATGCAGAGATGGGTGGTCACGGTCACTCAGGCCCTGAGGGTACGTCCACTGGCTGGTTTGTGCCCTCCCGTCTATTCAGCCCAATCTCTTGGGTTTATTCATCGTGAGCCATTGTGTGAAATGGTCTTTGTATGTGTCCTAAATTGTCCATTTTTAGTTCAAGAGGTGCCCAAAGTTGCCTATCTTTGGATTTGATTATGTCCTCTCCCCCATCTCCTCCACCACCAGCAGGGGGCTCTACGCCAGCCCCTCTGGGCTCCTGCTGGACCCCCTTCCTGTCTCCCCCCAGCCTCCGTTTAAAAGTTTTAGCCCTACCCATATCCTCTCGGCTCCTCCAGGCCTCCCCAGGACCCGCACCACGACCACACGTGGTGCCTTGTGGCCATGAGTGTGCAGGGGGCGGGGTCCAGCCTGTCCGAGGACAACTGACCGGCCACGTGCAGCCCTGCAGCTCACTTGACAGGTGGACACAGAGCAGCCCAGCGCCGCCACCAGCTCGGCCTCGTCGGGGCAGTGGCTCTGTGGGTGGCCACTGCCCACACGGCATCTTCTACGTGTTTTGGGGCCACCGTGCGCCCCCCTAGAACCACGTTGTCCCACTGTCACTGCAGCCGCCGCAGACGAGGCACCACCTAGGCAGGCCCTGCCCCAGGCCCTGGGCCCAGTTTTCCCACAAAGTCCCGAGAGCCCCAGCAGGTGGGAGTCAGAGCTGAGGGTGAGAGCAGGTAACTCGCCCGGCACCACCTGTCATCTGGAGAGTGAGGACAGGCCCCGCCCGGCACCCACCCCCCAGGCCACAAGGTGCCTGGCGGAACCACAGGCACAGCGTCCACGCTGCGCCCGTTGCATTCTCGTCAAAACACTTTCTGCAGCGGAGACCCAGCGCCTGTAATTTCCCCAAAGTCATGCTCCCCGGAAACAGCAAAGTCAGCTGCCACCCAGATGGTCAGACCCTAACCCATCACCCCCCCTTACGGCACGTGGCCTCAGTCGTGGTTTACCAAAAATGTGAGGAATCACATCTGTGCCCAGACGTTAGTGGGTCAGGACTCTGAGGGACCCGAAAGGACTTTGGTTTATGTTCGCAGCCCGTCTTTGCCAGTGGGTGGTGGGGCGAGTGGGGAGGGGGCCTGAGGCAACCTCCATGGAAGTGTCGTCTTGGCAAAGGTGGGTGTCTGATTCCTCTGCACAGCAGAGGTCCGCCCACATCCTTGCAGACGCCACAGGCTGCCGGGCTCCTGCCGCCCCGAGGCCCCTCTCTGCCCCTGCTTCCCTGGGCATCCTGCCCCACCGGGTGTCGCCCCCCACCAGGTGTCCCCACCTCACCAGGTGTCCCCGCTTGCCCAGCTATTCCAACTCTCCCCAGGGAACTACCCCAGGTCCCGAGGAGAACCTGTCGGGGAGGCCACATCCCTCGGTCACTGTGCCATCAGCGGCTGCCAGAGATGCCACAGACAGTGGGGCCACACAGCTGCCTGGGAACGGGGTCCCACTGACACCTAAATCCAGGGCAGGGTGTCCCTCACCCCTGCCAGTCACCCTGTGCCTCTCCGGATGCTGGAGGCCACCTCTCATTCAGGGCAGCATCTGGGTTTAAAATCATCCATGAGCTGCCTTCCCGTAGGCCAACAGCTGCTACCACTTCCGGACACGAATGCCCAGTGGTCATGGCACTGAGCTGCCTTTCCAGGGCCCCTGAGGCTTTATAGGGCCTCCCAGGGGCCCCTGTGGATTGGCTTCAGCCCCAGCCCTGAGGACAATCTTGTGTTGTCCCCTCAAAGTCCACCTGCCTTTGTTGCCATGGGTGTTGACATCTGTTGACCCAATTTGCCAATAAAGAGTTAAGTGTAGATTCAGACCCTGAGCTGACACTGACCTCTCGGAAACACACCTGTCCCGTCTCTAACCAACTAGAGGCCAGGCTCACGTCTGTGCTCTGCTGTCAATGACCTTGGGAGCATTGGGTGGAGCCGAAAGTGGTGTGAGGCTGTGGCTGTGATGTCGCCCCCTTGACCTCTTGAAAGCCCCTCCCTGGTCTTCAGGATGAGCTGAGCTGCCCGGAGGGGGACAGAGGGCGGGGCCTCAGCCCCTGGGAATCTCACCTGAAGATTCTGTGCCTGGTAGCAAACCAAGGATGGACGGCAAACCCGCAGACAGCCGGGGCCTGCGGACGGCTGGCTCCCCGCCAGAGAAGCATGAATTTGTCATCTCCCTGACCCACGGGAAGGGGTCAGAGCTCCACGTGGGTGAGGATGGACAGGGCATTTAAGGAGCTGCGGGAATGACAGGTGGGGCCCACGGCAGCCTTGGAACAGGCTCCAGGGTCAATGACAAGCGCACGTACAGCTGTCCCACACGGCAGGGCATGGTGACCCCTGGGAGCGGGGCTCCCTGTGGGTCTTCGTAGCAGAGAGGGTGTCTTGAGTGAGTCACAGGGCAGGGGAATCACAGGGGTCTAAAGATTTTCCCACTTCTGCTGGATGGAAAAGACACACGGCAGGATCAGGAAGGGTGGTTGGGGTGACGGGGGCAGAATGTGGGGGCCTCCAGAGAGAAGCCCCAGGTGGACACACCCCAAGGGTGAGGGGGCCCGGGCTCTCCAGGGGGGAGCCGTGCATGGCCTGAAACGGCTTAGGCTTCCCGCCTCCACCAAGCCCAGCAGCAGCGTTGGGATGGCTCTGGCCTTTGGCCGAGGTTCCTGTTCGCCGCTGCCCCAGGCCCTGCCGTGCAGGGACACCAAGATGACTGTCCCTTTAGCTGAGAACTGCCCAGTGTCCTTGCCACACAGAGGTACACTCCCCTCCAGCAACCAGTGAGCTGGGGCCACACTTACCTGCCAGAGAAACAGGTTCACATGTCTGAATGCAGCCTCCACTGGGCACTCGACAGACCAGCAGAGATTGATTGAATTCACGGTGCTCTGTAGGGGCCAGTTAAGTGCCAGGGTGGGTATCCATTGCCCCTATGGCCTCTAGGGGACTGGGCTTGTGTTTTCACTGGAATCAGGTCATTTGAGGTCAGTTTGAAGATGATAGGTAGGTAGGTTGGTAGATAGATAGATAGATAGATAGATAGATAGATAGATAGATAGATAGAGATGGACAATAGATAAAATACCTGCACATCTTGGGTGGGAGGCAGGGGGTGTCTCACAAAATCCCAGCACAACACTCAGCTGCTGTCCATTCCCTTGGGCCTTCAGTTGTAACACCTCAGGTCACCAAAGTCCAACTCGTGACTCAGCTGAAGAATAAACAGTGACTTGGGCTGCTGTCTGTCTACACCAGAGAATCCATATGTGGACTCAAACTATTTGTAGGTGGGACAAGTTGGGGAAGAGTGGGCATCTTCTCAGTCACCTACTGTAATGTCTTCGTTCCCTGGATGTGGTCCCAGCAAGTTTTGTAAGACACGCGTATTCTGTTGGTCTTGGGGATGGAGCTCTTGCCACGGGACTGAATTGGGTGAAGGGCTGTGAAATTTTTGTGTCTGGTGGACGTTCGTCCTGGGAAAGGTCATGGACAGGAAAAAGCTGAGGGAATGGACAGGACACGGCCAAGGCAGAGAGCAGGAAGAGTTCCTGGACTTTGTGAATGACCACTTTCAGGGCCCCACCTAGGAATGCCGAGATCCGGTGACTCAGGAGCTCACCAGGGGGCCTGGGTGTGGGCAGCTCAGTCCCCCCTCTGGGCAGGGGCCTCCTCTGATGGTGGAGGTGGTGGGGGCAGCAGTGTCTGCAGGGACTGAAGTCCTGCTTCCGCCCCAGGAGTCCCGAACCCCCTCCCTGCCCTTGCTGATGCCCTGGCATTGTGCCCTGTCTGGCTGGAGTCCCTGGCTGCCTCCTGACCCATGCAGGCACCCAGCAGAGTCAGGCCCATCCTCAAAGGTCCAGGGTGTGCAGCTGTCACCAAGCCTGGCTTTCAGGCTCCTGCGAGCCCAGGACTCCCCCCTCCTCCTCTGCCGGGCACGCGGGGTCTTTACCCCCACACCCACTGCCTTCACTCAGCAGCATTCATGGACCCACTGCCATCAGCCCTGCCCTGGAGGGAACGTCAACTGTCTGAATCTCAAGACAGCAACAAGCAGAAAACACACGTCTTAGAAGATGCCTGTCGTGGTCCATTTAGATCTGGTTCAAAGGAGGAGAATCCAAACTGTAGTGATGCTTCCTTAGGTGATGAAAGATGATGAGAAGAAAGTAGAGAGGGGGTGCAGTCAGCAGAGGGGAGCTCGGGCTGGGGGGCCATGGTTCTCAAACTGTTATACACATCACTGTGTGTATGGTATGTTACATGGTTAAGAAAACTCAGAAACTGACCTTGTGCCAGGCACTCTGCTGGGCTTGAGGCACAAGGAGGTCCAGAAGACACAGTGCCTGCTCCCAAGGGTCACCATCTCCAGTCCCAGCAGAACAGGCTGTGTCCTGCCGCCCCCTTGCAGGCATGTGATGGACCCTCATCACTAAAGTGGGGGCAAGGCGGGTAGCAGGCCTGCCATGGAGACGGGGTCCCGGGACTGTGATTGCCTCGTGATCACTAGTTCAGCCCTGCATCCTGGTTGTTGACATAACTGTACCTTCCTCTGAATTTTACAATTTTTTCGAGGACGGACATCTTATTTTATGAGTTTGTTTATTCCCTCAGCATCAGTCATTTGGGAAGCAGTAAGTGTTGTACATAGATTGTTGACTCTGATTAAATCTGATCCTCTCGAGAAAGGCCCTGTGATGCAGGAGGGTGGGAATTAGTTCTCTGATTCACAAACAGGGAAACTGAGGTTCAGAGGCCAAACAGAACTCCTCTCAGCAGACAGGGCGCTTCTTCTTCCTACAAAGGAAAATGCAACACAGGACAGGTTCCGAACCAAGAGTGTGGATTTTCTCTGCATCTGAGAATCCACCTGCCCACCTAAAAAGGAACAATCAAAGTGTTCTGTGACGGAGGCCCTGGCCGTCCTCCCCCACTGAGGTCGGACCTGCCAGCATCCTCCGAGAACCCAGAGCTGCAGACACCTGCTCTGCTTGGAAAAAAGTGCACTTAAAATTAAAGAGAGAGGGGTGCCTTCAAGATGGCAGAGGAGTAAGACGTGGAGATCACCTTCTTCCCCACAAATACATCAAAACTACATCTACATGTGACACAACTCCTACAGAACACCTACTGATCGCTGGCAGAGGACCTCAGACTTCCCAAAAGACGCCCTCAGGCGACCTACACGCAGAGGCTGGGCCATATCCAAAGCTGAACCCCAGGAGCTGTGTGAACAAAGAAGAGAAAGGGAAATTTCTCCCATCAGCCTCAGGAGCAGTGGAGTAAATCTCCACAATCAACTTGATGTACCCTGCATCTGTGGAATACCTGAATAGACAACGAGTCATCCCAAAATTGAGGTGGTGGACTTTGGGAGCAACTGTAGACTGGGGGTTTGCTTTCTGCATCTAACTTCTTTCTCGTTTTATATTTATCTTAGTTTGGTGTTTAGAGCTTATTATCATTGGTAGATTTGTTTGTTGATTTGGTTGTTCTCTTCCTTTTTTATTTTTTTAGATATACATATTTTTCTTTTTTCTCCTTTTGTGAGTGTGTATGTGTATGCTTCTTTGTGTGATTTTGTCTGTATAGCTTTGCTTTTGCCATTTGTCCTAGCGTTCTGACTGCCCATTTTTTGTTTTGTTCTGTTTTGTTTTTTTAGTATAGTTTTTTGCACTCGTTATCATTGGTGGATTTGTTTTCTGGCTTGGTTGCTCTCTTCCTTCTTTCTCTCTTTCTTTTTTTTTTAATTACTTTTTTATTTTTAATAATTTTTTTCTATTTTAATAACTTTATATTATTTTATTTTATTGTATTGTATTTATTTATTTTCTTTCTTGCTTTCTTTCTTTCTTTTTCTCCCTTTTCTTCTGAGCCATGTGACTGACAGGGTCTTGGTGCTCTCACCAGGCCTGAGCACTCTGAGGTGCGAGAGCCGAGTTCAGGACATTGGTCCACAAGAGACCTCCCGGCCCTACATAATATCAAACAGCAAAAGCTCTCCATCTCAACGCTAAGACCCAGCTCCACTCAATGACCAGCAAGCTACAGTGCTGGACACCCTATGCCAAATAACTAGCAAGACAGGAACACAAACCCACCCATTAGCAGAGAGGCTGCCTAAAATCATAATAAGTTCACAGACACCCCAAAACACACCACTGGATGTGGTTCTGCCCACCAGAAAGACAAGATTCAGCCTAATCCACCAGAACACAGACACCAGTTCCCTCCACCAGGAAGCCTACACAACCCACTGAACCAACTTTACCCACTGGGAGCAGACACCAAAAACAACAGGAACTACAAACCTGCAGCCTGAGAAACGGAGACCCCAAACACAGTAAGTTAAGCAAAATGAGAAGACACAGAAATACACCGCAGATGAAGGAGCAAGGTAAAAACCCACCAGACCAAACAAATGAAGAGGAAATAGGCAGTCTACCTGAAAAAGAATTCAGAGTAATGATAGTAAAGATGATTCAAAATCTTGGAAATAGAATGGAGAAAATACAAGAAACATTTAACAAGGACCTAGAAGAACTAAAGAGCAAACAAACAATGATGAACAACACAATAAATGAAATTTAAAATTCTCTAGAAGGAATCAATAGCAGAATAACTGAGGCAAAAGAACGGATAAGTGACCTGGAAGATAAAATAATGGAAATAACTACCGCAGAGCAGAATAAAGAAAAAAGAATGAAAAGAATTGAGGACAATCTCAGAGACATCTGGGACAACATTAAATGCACCAACATTCAAATTATAGGGGTCCCAGAAGAAGAAGAGAAAAAAAAAGGGACTGAGAAAATATTTGAAGAGATTATAGTTGAAAACTTCCCTAACATGGGTAAGGAAATAGACAGTCAAGTCCAGGAAGCTCAGAGAGTCCCATACAGGATAAATCCAAGGAGAAACATGCCAAGACACATATTAATCAAACTATCAAAAATTAAGTACAAAGAAAAAATATTAAAAGCAACAAAGGAAAAGCAACAATTAACATACAAGGGAATCCCCATAAGGTTAACAACTGATCTTTCAGCAGAAACTCTGCAAGCCAGAAGGGAGTGGCAGGACATATTTAAAGTGATGAAAGGGAAAAACCTTCAACCAAGATTACTCTACCCAGCAAGAATCTCATTCAGATTTGACAGAGAAATTAAAACCTTCACAGATAAGCAAAAGCTAAGAGAATTCAGCACCACTGAACCAGCTCTACAACAAATGCTAAAGGAACTTCTCAAGGCAGGAAACACAAGAGAAGGAAAAGACTTACAATAACAAACCCAAAACAATTAAGAAAATGGTAATAGGAACATACATATCAATAACTACCTTAAATGTAAATGGATTAAATGCTCCAACCAAAAGACATAGACTGGCTGAACGGATACAAAAACAAGACCCATACATATGCTGTCTACAAGAGACCCACTTCAGACCTAGGGACACATACAGACTGAAAGTGAGGGGATGGAAAAAGATATTCCATGTAAATGGAAATCAAAAGAAAGCTGGAGTAGCAATTCTCATATTAGACAAAATAAACTTTAAAATAAAGACTATAACAAGAGACAAAGAAGGACACTACATAGTGATCAAGGGATCAATCCAAGAAGAAGATATAACAACTGTAAATATTTATGCACCCAACATAGGAGCACCTCAATATATAAGGCAAATACTAACAGCCATAAAAGGGGAAATCGACAGTAACACAATCATAGTAGGGGACTTTAACACCCCACTTTCACCAATGGACAGATCATCCAAAATGAAAATAAATAAGAAAACACAAGCTTTAAATGATACATTAAACAAGATGGACTTAATTGATATTTACAGGACATTCCATCCAAAAACAGCAGATTACACTTTCTTCTCAAGTGCTCATGGAACATTCTCCAGGATAGATCATATCTTGTGTCACAAATCAAGCCTTGGTAAATTTAAGAAAATTGAAATCGTATCAAGTATCTTTTCTGACCACAATGCTATGAGACTAGACATCAATTACAGGAAAAAATCTGTAAAAAATACAAACACATGGAGGCTAAACAATACACTACTAAATAACCAAGAGATCACTGAAGAAATCAAAGAGGAAATCAAAAAATACCTAGAAACAAATGACAATGAAAACATGACAACCCAAAACCTATGGGATGCAGCAAAAGCAGTTCTAAGAGGGAAGTTTATAGCCATACAATGCTACCTCAAGAAACAAGAAACATCTCAAATAAACAACCTAACCTTACACCTAAAGCAATTAGAGAAAGAAGAACAAAAAAAACCCAAAGTTAGCATAAGGAAAGAAATCATAAAGATCAGATCAGAAATAAATGAAAAAGAAATGAAGGAAACGATAGCAAAGATCAATAAAACTAAAAGCTGGTTCTTTGAGAAGATAAACAAAATTGATAAACCATTAGCCAGACTCATCACGAAAAAAAGGGAGAAGACTCAAATCAATAGAATTAGAAATGAAAAAGGAGAAGTAACAACTGACACTGCAGAAATACAAAGGATCATGAGAGATTACTACAAGCAACTATATGCCAATAAAATGGACAACCTGGAAGAAATGGACAAATTCTTAGAAAAGCACCACCTTCCGAGACTGAACCAGGAAGAAATAGAAAATATAAACAGACCAATCACAAGCACTGAAATTGAAATTGTGATTAAAAATCTTTCAACAAACAAAAAGCCCAGGACCAGATGGCTTCACATTCACATTCACCAGGCGAATTCTATCAAACATTTAGAGAAGAGCTAACACCTATCCTTCTCAAACTCTTCCAAAATATAGCAGGGGGAGGAACACTCCCAAACTCATTCTATGAGGCCACCATCACCCTGATACCAAAACCAGACAAAGATGCCACAAAAAAAGAAAACTACAGGCCAATATCACTGATGAACATAGATGCAAAAATCCTTAACAGGGTCTTCCCTGGTGGCACAGTGGTTGAGAATCTGCCTGCCAATGCAGAGGACATGAGTTCTGAGCCCTGGTCTGGGAAGATCCCACATACTGCAGAGCAACTAGGCCCGTGAGCCACAACTACTGAGCCTGCGCGTCTGGAGCCTGTGCTCCACAACAAGAGAGGCCGCGACAGTGAGAGGCACGCGCACCGCGATGAAGAGTGGCCCCCGCTTGCCGCAACTAGAGAAAGCCCTCGCACAGAAACGAAGACCCAACACAGCCAAAAATAAATTAATTAATTAATTAATGTTTAAAAAAATCCTTAACAAAATACTAGCAAACAGAATCCAACAGCACATTAAAAGGATCATACACCATGATCAAGTGGGGTTCATCCCAGGAATGCAAGGATTCTTCAATATATGCAAATCAATCCATGTGACAAACCATATTAACAAACTGAAGGAGAAAAACCATATGATCATCTCAATAGATGCAGAAAAACTTTTGACAAAATTCAACACCCATTTATGATAAAAGCCCTCCAGAAAGTAGGCATAGAGGGAACTTACCTCAACATAATAAAGGCTATATATGACAAACCCACAGCCAACATCATTCTCAATGGTGAAACAATGAAACAATTTCCACTAAGATCAGGAACAAGACAATGTTGCCCACTCTCACCACTATTATTCAACATAGTTTTGGAAGTTTTAGACACAGCAGTCAGAGAAGAAAAAGAAATAAATGGACTCCAAATCGGAAAAGAAGAAGTAAAACTGTCACTGTCTGCAGATGACATGATACTATACATAGAGAATCCTAAAGATGTTACCAGAAAACTACTAGAGCTAACCAATGAATTTGGTAAAGTAGCAAGACACAAAATTAATGTACAGAAATCTCTTGCATTCCTATATACTAATGATGAAAAATCTGAAAGAGAAATTAAGGAAACACTCCCATTTACCATTGCAACAAAAAGAATAAAATACCTAGGAATAAACCTACCTAAGGAGACAAAAGACCTGTTTGCAGAAAATTATAAGACACTGATGAAAGAAATTAAAGATGATACAAACAGATGGAGAGATATATCATGTTCTTGGATTGGAAGAATCAACATTTTGAAAATGACTATACTACCCAAAGCAATCTACAGATTCAATGCAATCCCTATCAAACTACCAATGGCATTTTTCACAGAACTAGAACATAAAATTTCACAATTTGTATGGAAACACAAAAGACCCCGAATAGCCAAAGCAATCTTGAGAAAGAAAAACGGAGCTGGAGGAATCAGGCTCCCTGACTTCAGACTATACTACAAAGCTACAGTAATCAAGACAGTATGGTACTGGCACAAAAACAGAAATATAGATCAATGGAACAGGATAGAAAGCCCAGAGATAAATCCACGCACTTATGGTCACCTTATCTTTGATAAAGGAGGCAAGAATATACAGTGAAGAAAAGACAGCCTCTTCAATAAGTGGTGCTGGGAAAACTGGACAGCTACATGTAAAAGAATGAAATTAGAACACTCCCTAAAACCATACACAAAAATAAACTCAAAATGGATTAAAGACCTAAATGTAAGGCCAGACACTACCAAACTCTTAGAGGAAAACATAGGCAGAACACTCCATGACATAAATCACAGCAAGATCCTTTTTGACCCACCTCCTAGAGAAATGAAAATAAAAACAAAAATAAACAAATGGGACCTAATGAAACTTAAAAGCCTTTGCACAGCAAAGGAAACCATAAACAAGATGAAAAGACAACCCTCAGAATGGGTGAAAATATTTGCCAACGAAGCAACTGACAAAGGATTAATCTCCAAAATATATAAGCAGCTCATGCAGCTCAATATCAAAAAAACAAACAACCCAATCCAAAAATGGGCAAAAGACCTAAAGAGACATTTCTCCAAACAAGATATACAGATTGCCAACAAACACATGAAAGGATGTTCAACATCACCAATCATTAGAGAAATGCAAATCAAAATTACAGTGAGGTATCACCTCACACAGGTCAGAATGGCCATCGTCAAAAAATCTACAAACAATAAATGCTGGAGAGGGTGTGGAGAAAAGGGAACCCTCTTGCACTGTTGGTGGGAATGTAAACTGATACAGTCACTATGGAGAACAGTATGGCGGTTTCTCAAAAAACTAAAAATAGAACTACCATACGACCCAGCAATCCCACTACTGGGCATATACCCTGAGGAAACTATAATTCAAAAAGAGTCACATACCACAATGTTCATTGCAGCTCTATTTACAATAGCCAGGACATGGAATCAACCTAAGTGTCCATCAACAGATGAATGGATAAAGAAGATATATACACACACACATATATATACAATGGAATATATATACAGTGGAATGGCACATATATACAATGGAATATTACTTAGCCATAAAAAGAAACAAAATTTAGTTATTTGTAGTGATGTGGATTGACCTAGAGACTGTCATACAGAGTGAAGTAAGTCAGAAAGAGAAAAACAAATACCGTATGCTAACACATATATATGGAATCTAAAAAAAAAAAAAAATGGTTCTAATGAAACTAGGGGCAGGACAGGAGTAAAAATGCAGACATAGAGAATGGAATTGAGCTCACAGGGAGGGGGAAGGGTAAGATGGGATGAAGTCAGAGAGTGGCATGGACATATATACACTACCAAATGTAAAATTGATAGCTAGTGGGAAGCAGCCACATAGCACAGGGAGATCAGCTCTGTGCTTTGTGACCACCTAGAGGGGTGGGAGGGAGGGAGACGCAAGAGGGAGGAGATATGGGGATATATGTATACGTATAGCTGATTCACTATGTTATACAGCAGAAACTAACACAGCATTGTAAAGCAATTATACTCCAAAAAATATGTTAATAAATAAATAGATAGATAGATAGATAAATAGATAAATAAAATAAAATAAAATTAGAGAGAGAAACCTCGTGGAGGTGCTCGGCTTTGTGACGCTGAGATAACAGATTCCTCTTTGAATCTTGGAGAAGTAGAAAGTGTGCTCCTGGCACCACAGCAGGAAGGAGTGACTGTCTCTGCAGAGCCTGTTCCCAGGGCAGTGTCATGGGCGGGGCTATCTGTGCAGCGAGGACACTTGGGCAGCCGGACAGGGTCCTCAGCTGCGGGTCTGACTGGCTCTGTGCCAGGAGACCTGGACGCCAGAGGGTGGACACCACAGGGGGGGTGGGGGGGGGGCAGTGGCGCCGTCTGCTCTCTCCTCTGCAGGGATGTTGATGACACGAATCTCCCCACAGGGACGTCGTCGGTACCCGCATACATCTCCGGGCTCATATCTCCCCAAGACGGGCGCATCCTCCCCACCCTGCCCAGGGGCCCTCGGAGCCCCGCAGGACCAGGAGAAGGAACCCACTGTTGCTGCAGCCGGGCCGGGAGTGGATGCCCTGTCCTTCCCCTGAGATGCGGCACTGCCTCTATGTGGGCGGTGGACGCCTCTCCTTGGACCTGGGGCAGAACCAACTCCCAAGCATTGGGGCTGGGACAGCCAGACCTGCAGGCCTTGTTACAGATGCAGGTGCACAGGTCCCACCTTGGGCCTGTGAATCAGCCTCTGTGGGGCTGCGCCCCAGGTGTCTGTGTTTCCAGAAAACTGTGGTGATTCTGACGCACAACCAGGTTGGAGACGGCCAGACATGGGGGAAGACCACCAAGTCCAGGACGAACTCCTACCCGGCAGGTCATGAAGAAGGAGGACATGCAAGGAAGGTGCTGAGAGCAGGCCTGTCCCTCACCCCGTGAGCCCGCCCTCTTCACGCACACCTGCGCCCCAGGCCTGTTCACTGCGGTGTCCCCTCCTCCCTCCCGGGCACCCAGCGCACTGCACGGTGCCTCCTTACAGGCAGCGGTAACCGCTGAGTTCCCACCAACAGGACGTGGGCCAGCGAGGCCAGCAGTGTCTGGTCCAGGACTGGGGAAGTGGCTGTGCCTTCCCCACGCACCTCCCCTTCTGCATCTGGATCCAGGGACGGACCATGAGGCCTGGGATGGAGGACACGGAGGACGCACTCCTGGGAGGAGGCTTCAGATGGAGGGAGCCACCTGCCAACCTGCTCAGTGAAGGAGTTTGAACTTCTGTACTGAAGACTCTGGACACTTGGGGTCCTTCTGCTGCAGCAGGCAGCAGCCCCTGACTGAGACAGACCTGGGTAACCTGCAGAACTTCTCACAAGGAGAGGGTCTTCGGGAGACCTGTCCCTGTGAACAAAGGGACATCCTCTCAGTAGAGGAGAGAGGGCTGCGCGCCTACAACCCAGTCAAGCCCAGGACAAGCACACGCCTTGAGCAGGGGAGGCAGACCGGCTCTTAGCCCAGGGCCCCCGGGCTTCCTGAAGTCTCGCGGGTTTGGCCTAGAACATGGAAGAGGGGGTGAGGCGACAGTTCCACACTCTGAAGACCTAACTTCCCAGAAGAAACGTCTGACCATGTGTGAACCGTAATCATCTAACGGGTGAAAAACAATCTGGAAAAGCTGCAGCGGATACAGATGACCACGCCTCGCTCTAATTAGGAGGCCGGGAACAGCAGGGCAGGCGACATTCATGACGTTCATTATGGAGACCAGGGCCCAGCTGTCGACGCCACTCTTGACGGCATCAGGCACGGGCCGCCCCCCCGCGTGCCCTCGGTACGTCCACAGCTGGTGGGGGGCACGTCACATATCTGGCCTGGTCCCGAACAGTCGTGCGCAATGGCAAGAGCCTGGAAGACTCAGCCCCCGTTGGAAGGAGATTCTGCAGGAGCCGCTGGGCTGAGGCTTCGGACGGTCCCAACGGGCGCGTCTAACCGTGGAACACGCTCCGGGTTGCGCGTGAGGCCCGGGTGCACCCGTGCGTGGAGTACACACCCGCCTTCCCTGCCTCCTGCTGCAGTGTCACGGCCGTCAGGGCCACACCACAGGGCGGGTGGGCGGTGGCGTGGAAGGAGGAGTATCCCGGCTCCAGGAAGACACAGGAACCACAGCAAACCACAGCTCCCAAGCGTGGGCACCGGCAACCCAGGAAGCCCACCTCAGCCCCTCACTTGCTCCGTGAACTGAGGCAAGTTACTCACCCTCTCTGAGCCTCTCACTCACCTGAAAAGCCGGGACGATTACCTGCACTTATTTCAATGCTGCTGGGATACTGCACACGAGCCCAGCACCTGACACTACAGAACTGCCCAGTATTACCACATCCTCACCCGGCACGAGGCCTGGACAGTCATAACTAGGCTTGTGTATGTCACTGGTCCTCTGTGAACCTCTGTTTCCTCTTCTGCCATCCCTGGTGATGCTGCTGTGAGGGTACAGAGGAAACACTGAATGATGGCCTGTCGTGACTGGTTCCTACCAGGGAGCACCAGGGATCCTTGGGCGTCGCCGAAGGAAGAGGTGCCGGTAACTGCTGGAGGTGCCTGGAGCTGGGAGCAGAGCTGCCTGAGTTTCACGTAGGCCAAGTGACTGACGTGAAAGTGCGGAGGGCCCTTCGCTCGCCAGAGCCCTGTGGCCATGGCAACCAACCCTCATCAGGGTTGATGATCTGAGGATGATTAAGGAACATTTAAATTAATTAAGGGTCCAAACATCCCACGTCCAGGTAGGGCCATGGCTCACACATGCCCCCTTTCCAGCCTCTTGGGCTCAGCGCGGGGCGGCTGCTGGGCTGGAGGCGGGCCCTGCGGGCCGAGTCCTGGCTCTGGTCCCAGCCCCCCAGCGCTGGGGGCGTGGAGCGCGCTCAGAAACCCTCTTGTATTAACACGCTCCCCCCGCCCCATCTCCCCCGCTCCTCCCACCAGCATCCTCGCACCCACCCCAGCCTCTGCCTTACTCTCTAAACTGTCAGCACGAGGGCGTGCTGGTGCCCGCCCCCCTTTCTCCATCACGAACAGTAATCATATTCTGTTTGAACCAAAATTGCGCAAAGAGAGTACCTTTTAGTCACACGAGGACGTGTGACAAGTGGAAACAGAAGCCAAGCCCCAAAACCTCCCTCAGATGATGGCAGTGAGCCTGGATGTGCAGGGCCCCAGGTGGAGCCCAGGGACCATGGGGCCACATTGAGGAAGCAGGCAGGGGCTCCCCAGGCCGGTGCCTCTGCAGTGGGGTCACCCAGACCCCAGACTCCGCCGGGGAAGCTGCCCCCATGGCTCTGGCCGGGCAGCTCTTTGTGGAGATGGGGTGTGAGGGCAGGAGCCAGGCAACTCGGCACCGCCGCGAGTAGCAGCGCCCAGCCCAGGCGATGAGGCTCCCGGGAGGGCACTGCCCAGCCCCTCCTCCAAGCCCAGGCTGCAGTTTCTCCCCACAAGTGTCCATCCTGCTCGGGGTCCAAGCCACATAAGCCTCCTTCCCACACGCTAGGGTAACAGAGCCGCCAAGCCTACAGCCCCGCTGTCCTGCGGTGAACGCGGGTGAGCGTATTTCTGCCGACATGACCAGAGCCAGGGGCTGAGGGCTCAGTTTCCCATTCCCTTGGGGAGTGCAGGGCACAACACCCTTCCCGCCCAGTCCCCACCCCCATCAGAACCACGGTCCTGTGCCCTCCGCCCAGCAAGGCCTGTGACGTGGTCTGGCCTCCGCTGTGGACCAGACGGCACTTTGTGCCTGGAGGACTTGGCCTTACGCTCACCTTGGAACAGTGGGTGCTCAGGGCAGATGCTGGAACCCTGTTTGCAGGAAGTCACGGAGGGCTTCCCGAAGGAAGGGGAAATCAGAGGAAGACCCTTGGGGAGTTTTACAGCCTGGCTCAGGGCATACCACTGAACCCTGGCTCTGGGAGCCACATCTGAACGAGGCACTGGGGAGTTGCAGTCACAGAAGCCCCCCCTCCACCCCCGAGTTTCATCTGAGACATGACCGGCTCCTTGGACGCAGGAAGAAGAGGTGGGCCTCAGCCTTCCCCACCCAGCAGGGCTGCTAGAGGCCCCGGCCTGTCCTCCCCAGCAGAAAGGCCTCAGGCTCGCTGTTGGAAGGCCCTTGGTACAGCGAGGCCCCCTTGGCTAAGGGACGGGGTTGAAGGGAGCCTTGCCCCTTGCCCGGTTCCAGCTGCATGATGGAGCCTGACGCCAGAGCCCTGGCTGCAATCCTGGCTGCGTGGCTCCCCCCTGCCCCACCCCACGCTTTCTTCATCCTCTGCCACCGGCTGGGCTCCTGGTCAGAAGGAACTGATGACCCACCAGCAACAGGGGGCCCTTCGTTGTCAAATCCACTTCCTCCCCTGCCTGGAGCCCCCAGCCGTCCCCCTCCACCCGGGGTATCGCCAGGGCCCGTGTGGGCCAAGGATCGTCCAGGACACCCCGAGTCCTCCCTGGGACAGTCCCCAGCCCCAGCCTGTTCAGTCCCGGCCCAGCAGCATTGTCCCTGAGTGTCCAGCTTGTGCAACCGCTGAGGTCACCTCTGTAAAACGGTGGCCTGGACGATGAATTTCTAAACGTGGCAGCACTGAGATGCGTCTGTCCCGCGCGCCCTTCACAGGATGCGAGGCTGACCACGGAGGCTAAGCCGCCTCTCTCTCCTGGGGCGTGGCCTCCACAGGGGGCCGGCCGCCTGCCACTAAGGAGCTGGAGACCACGTGGAGAGGGCTGTGCTCATCCAAGTTCCTGACCCACACACGCACGGTCAATAAACACCGTTGTTTAAAGCTGCTAAGGTCTGGGCTGGTTTGTTGTGAAGCCATGGTAACTGAAACGACAGGTGTGTCTCCAAGGACAGCTCTGCTTGGGCTTGGGGCCTCTGGGGATGCACTGGATGAGGATGTGATTACAGGCGGGGGGCGCGGGGATGCAGCTCATCCCAGGCTCTGCTGGTCCCCCTGACATCACATCTCTTGGTCCAAACATAACTGGGGCTTTTCTTGGGTGGCGTTAGAGTCCCCAGTGGTCAACAACAGCAAAACAGCAAATGTGCAAAACTGAACAAAGGGCAGGACAGAGCGTCCCTGTGGTGGCAGGTGATGGGGCACAGAGCACTGTCCCCTGATCTCCTCCAGGCGGGTGTGCCCCCCAGGGAACCCCTGGAGCCAGCCTGTGGCCCGGCACCTCCCGCCGACCCACCATAAGGCCCTCTGGATTTGGGGGTGAGCTCGGCAAGTAGCAAGGCGCGTGTGAGTGAGAAATGAGATGCAGAAGGTCTCCCAGCGGGGATTCATCAGACAACCGTAAACACATTTCAGAGTATCCATCCGACAAGGCCGCCGGCCCTTCAAAGCCTGGAGGTGTCCGAGCCCAAACGCCTCTGGGAAGCGGTCTGAGACTCGTGGCCAAGGGCACCCGAGGCTGCAAGAGTCCTGCCACTTTATAGGACACGGGCACACGTGAGTCATTAAGGAGAGAACAGCTGTAGAGAAGTAGGTACCAAACCGCTAATGTGATCCTTTCTGGGCAAAATTACAGAGAACATTCTTCTTATAACTTAGGAAATTTCTCCCTAAGCAGGGGAGTCTGCCTTTCTAAAAGCTTTTAAAATATTCTCAAAATCCCAGCTTCCCACATATATATAAATAATAATATATACAATATATTAATATATCGAATAATATAACATAATATACTACATTTTATTATTTATATATTTGGAAAGCTGGGACTGTATATTACTTATTACTTTATATAATATATGAATATATTATATATTAATGTTATAATATTGTGTATTATATATTTATTTGGAAAGCTGGGGTTTTGAGAATGTATTAAAAGGCTTTTAGAAAGAAAGACTCCCCTGTTTTGGTCCCTTTTCCAACCCCGGACTCTCAGGAGGAGCAGGGCCATTATTGTCCGGCTCCTGGAGTTCATCCTGCCCAAGGCAGGTCAGGCTGCTAGAGAGGGCACTCAGGCCCTCCAGCCCGGACGCCCGGCCAGGGCAGGAACACTTGACCCTGTGATGTCCCACATCACCACCAGAGAGAGAGGAAGGCAGCACAGTGGCACAAGCGGGAACTGGGACTGGTCTCAATTCTGGTCCCTGTAAAGCACAGCCTGGGAAAACAGCACCGCTCTGACACAAAGGCACCTCAAGGACGCAGCCGTGAGGCAGGGGAGCCGGAGACCAGGCCAGGGGCCGGCGGCTGGGCACAGGACACAGGCCTCCTGGGACTTCTTCGGGACCATGTGGCTTCCATCTCCTGTGGATCAAAGCTCACCCACCACGTGCCCAGGTCGCACCATCTGGATCCCAGAAGCAACTGCGCCCTCGCCTGCACCCACACACGGGGACCCCGCCGCCAGGTGGCGATGGAGCTCCAGGGAGAGACCCAGGCTCTTCGCTCTGTGAAAAGATGCTGGAGCCAGGGATCTTCCCTAGGGCCAGCTGCCCCACAGAGGCCCTGGGCGCCATCCGTGACATAGGACCCGTCCTGGCCCTGGGCGGGAGTTTAGCCCTGAATGCCTTCATCCCACCTGCCCGGGGGGCTGTCATCAGGAGCTTCTAGGGCTCGGACAGGCTCAATTTAGGGAGCTGGGTGTTAAACTGTTGGTAGCTTGGAGTCTGCGGTGGTCAGAGTGTCTACACTGCAGAAATGAGGAGACGCTGCAAAGCAGGGGGTTTTGTGGGTTATTTCTGTTCCACTTTGCTGGTTCACAGCACACCGCTGCTTGGTACCATCAAATGTCTTTACTTCTCAGATTAAAGTAGGCAGGGTGGTCCTGGAACCACTTGCCAAGACTGCAGACCCTGTGGTGTCCTGAGATGTGCAGATTCTCCGGTACACCCCGGTCCCTGGCGCCGGGTCTGAAGGGCAGGGCCTGGCCTTTGTGTTCTGACCCACGATGGGGGTCAGTTCTGTGCAGTCTTCAAGAAGGCACTGGGCCAGACTTCCAGTTGCTTGATCCAGCGGCTCAGAGACATTGCGCCCTTGCCATTGTCCCCCCTCCCCAAGGCTCCTCTCAGGCAGTCACTTTCCTGGTGAATACAGTGCCTCTGCGTTGACAGTGAACAAAGACTTTTTTCTTTTTACTGACTTTTTTCTGATGACTGCCACATGGCCTGGAAACGTACGCTGGTAGTTGGGAACACGAGGGCTGATTATTCCGTGCGTGGGGGCAGTGAGACCTTCAGTGGATGAATCACTCCCTTGCGAAAGCCTCCAGGGAGACCGACATCTCGAAATACATTTGCGTGCAGATGGTCACGACCTGCTCGCAGCCCAGAGCATGGCATCCCCGGGGCTCACGACCCAGAACCCGAGACGTGAATGTGCCCATGGAGCACCTGGAAATCGCGTGGAGAGGCAGGTTCTGATTCAGCAGGGCTGGGGCAGGGCCCGAGGTTTGGGGTTTTTAAGAACTGAACAAGCCGCCCCGGCATGTCAGTGCTGCTGGCATGGGGACCACACTTGAATCATAAGAATCTTTGCTACACTGTACCCCAGAGTCCTTGTGAAGCAGTCGGAGCTCTGACTGCATTACAACGACAGCATAATCACTCTCGGTGTATTTATTTCCTGCATCTTCTCCCTTTCCTCAAGGTGCGTCTCAGCTTGGACCTCTGGCCCTTGTCTAAGCTGCACAAGACACTTCAAAACTTAGCGGCTTACACAGCAATAAAGGATTTGAGCCGGGGCTCAGCTGGACACTTCTTCCTTCCAAGTAGTACACACTTGGGCCGCGGGGCTTCAGCCAGGACAGCTGACACGGCTGGGAACGGATGGCACAGAGCTCTCTCCATCTGACCTTCTACTGGGCAGCTTGGGCTTCCGGATGACAGGTGGCCTCAAGCCACTGGCCCTCGTACATGGCAGCTGGCTTCCAGGACGCAGAGTCCTAGGAAGACAAACCCCAACATGCAAGCACTTACCAAGCTCACACTTGCTAATGCCCAACCCTAAACAACCTCCTGGCCAAGCCCCAGGTTAATGGGGCATGAGGTCACCATGGGGGCCACAGAGACAACAGTCTGCTATGGCCTCTGACTCTTGACACCCTTGTTCATTTGTCTCAAGATCAGTTCCCTTGGAGAGTATTTCACCAAAAGGCTCCTTTAGGGGAGTCTCGGATCTTTGCAATTATCATCAGAGAATTGAATTCAACTACACTCAAACACTTTAAACAGTTCATCAGAAGTTCAGACACCCTCATTGTTATGCAAGAGTTGCTTGCTTCAGTCATTACATTGAAAATTAATTAATTCTTTTAGTCGTATTTTTTAATGGAGGATGAATTTAATTCTTTGTATAATATGACAAATTTCTGCTAAAGGCTGACAGCTGTGGGCATGCACCACTGTTCTCATTTCAGAAGCCATTCTGCCAAGACAACTTTATTATTTCGTGGTAAAAGGATGGGTTAGGACCGCCACTGGCAAAAAGAGACTTTGGGCCACAAGCCCGGGGTATTATCATTGCCAACAGAGTACTTGGCCAGTGGGACACGCGGGGTCATTACAGGAGACCAACATCTACACACCAGTCAGGACACTCAGCACCCTCGGGTGACATCCCAAGTTTTCCTCAGGCTTGTATCTGGGGGTGTTTTTAATAATAGGCACGGGGAGACCTTTTTGGCATTTGTGAAACTATTTTTCCCCATTTTTTTTCATTAGAAAATGACAAGAGCATGGTAAAAATCAGCCAGATGGGTCAAAAGGATGTGCAGTGGAAACTCAGCTTCTTCCCACCTGCATGCCCAAGTGCCCAGAAAACAATGGTGCCTTGTGTGCACATGTATGCAGCTTATGGCAGCAGCTGCACACACTAAATGCAGGCGTGCACTAGTGTGCCATTGCCCCTCTCACAGCCGATGTTTCTTGAGGGTCATTTGAACAACTGCTCAGCTTCGGACATGGTCACCAACCTGTTAGTTTCCTGGGTCTTCTGGAATCAATCATCCAGTCCCCATGAGTTTTCAAGTTTATTTACATAGAGCTAAGCAAAGTATCCTTTTCAATTTGAATCTGAACGTTTTTTCTGCATCTGTGGTTTCTCCACTTTCTCATTTTGAATTGTCCTCTTATGAGGCTGAGTTTATTGCACATCTGTGCATGTACATACGTGTGTGTGTGGCAACGCACACATGGGAGCTTGTGAGTATCCACACACGTGTGTCTTCAAGTCAACTTGAGATTACTTTTTACTCCTCATTTTCTGTTTTCAAATTCACCAGGTCCTGCTTTTATTGTCCTTAATTTCCTGTCTTTCCTTTTCTAAGGACAATTTTGTTGTTTTTTCCTCTTTGCCCAAACTGAACGCTCACTTTATTTTTCTTCATACTTGTCAACAATTCACCAGGAAAGCCATCTCGTTCTGGGTTTTTCTTTGTGGGAAGCTTTTGTATTACCAATTCAATCTCTTGTTATATAAATTTATTGATTTTCTGTTTCTTCTTGAGTCAGTTTGGGCAGTTGGTGTCTTTCTAGGAATGTGTCCATTTCATATAGATCATCTAACCTGGCTTTGGCTGTAGTCTGCACCAGCCCCACGCTCCGTTGCCTACATCTCTGGATGCAGACCCTCCCAGCACTTCTCCAGACCGAGAAGGTTTCAGGTGGGAAGGGTCCCCGCGCTCACCTGCCGTCTTCCGGTGGCCCTGCTTTCCAGAATAGGAGAGATGAGGGGTCAGTGGGCACCATTAGGGGGGAAAGGGACATGGGTCCTGTGTGTCCCCTGATTGACTAAGGAGGCCAGCATGTGGACACTGAAGGTCTGGAAATCTCTCCCCTTGGTCTGTGTACCCCAGGGTGCAAGCGCCCAGGTGAGAATTCACATCTGCTGCTTATCCCCAAATTAACATTGAGTCCACATTTCCCTCCGGCCCATGACTTTCTCAGTATCTTACTCAAGGCCCAGGCAGCATCCAGGAACTCCTGAGTCACTGTGTATTAAGCCCCCACCTGCTAAGAGGCCAGGACAGCCCTGCCCACCATGGGCAGGTCTGGGCTTGGGGCCCGGGGCCCCTCAGCTCTGGGAAAGAGAGGTGGGCACACCCCCACCTGGCAGGGCAAGCTCTGAGCCCACAAACAGCCTGGATCTCCAGGCCTCGAGTCTCCGTCTCTGGGGAGGCCAGGTGAGTACCCTCCCCCTCCGTGAAGGCCACTCAGTGTCCCAGAAATCCTCTTGCCGCTAAGCAGCTCCAAGCCTGTCAAACTGGAGTCTTCTCGTTAATCACTCACAGACTTTCATCTCCGCTGGTATTTGCTATCCGTTCACTGAATAATTAGATATAATTAATAACCTCATGCATTAGCATCATCGCAACATTATGGGTGTCAGGAGCATATAAGTTAATTAGAGGTTAATGTTTTTTGGCTCCAAATCAGATGCTTAAGTTGTGTGTTGGGGAAGCATGAACTGTGTCCCTTTAATTAATTTTGCAGTGTTTCTGGGGTCTGGAAAAGCAGATTAAAAAATCTACTGACGTCTTGGGATTTGGTGGTTTAAGAGAAGTTCCCAGAAAACCACACCAACGTTGTGTATCAACATTTACTGAAAAACCTGCCTTTTATGGGACTACATGTAAGCCACCTTTGGGGACACAAAAATGAGTCAGACGCAGACCCCGACTTTATGCCTGCAGCCAGGAAGGTAAAATCGGCCAGCACATGGGTCCCTGCAGTAGGAAGTAGAGAGACAATGGCCGTGGCCAGGGGGCTGAGTTGCTCCAGATTCACGGTGCGTGTAATCAGGGGATGGTGGCTCTTTTACCAAGGTGACCCTTTAATAAACCACTAAATTCCTCTAATGAAATTTTCAGGTCAGGAAAAGAAACTCTTTGTCAAGGCATTAATCATGATTTCGGACTTAGAAAATACGGCTCTTAAGGGGATAAATGATAGACACAGGCTGTGGGAATTGCAGGGAAGATGAGGATGTCTCTACTTGAACACGTTAGAACTCTTTTGATTGCAAGCGAGGGCTCCCCAATTCGAGTTGGCTTAAACAGAAAGAAAGCAAAGGTGCTACTGGCACATAGCACTGAAAACTCCAGGAGTGGATATCAGGCATGGCTGCCTCCAGGAACCCAGTGTCACTGGGAAGCTCTTCTTGTGTTCTCCCCTTTTTGGATGGGGGAGAGTTATGATTCCCTCTGTGTTGGCATTTTCGCAGCCAGGCTCTCCCCACGTATGGCCAAATGACCAGGTTTAACTCTCTGCCCCCTTAGCTACTCCAGGGACAACAACGGTGGCAGGGATGCTGAAAGAGCTGACATCTATTCAGTGGTCAGGGTATGCTGGGCAGCAACCTAGCTGCTGTGTGTATTGACTCCTTTAATCTTCAACTCTTGGAAGGGAAGGGGGGCATGTAATGGGGTGATTAAGAATCTGGGTTTAGAGCCAGACACTTGGGTTATATTCCGGGTCTTCCTCTCATATATGTTTGAATTTGAATCGTGACTTAACATCCAAGCCGCAACTTCATCATCTACACAGTTAATGTCTTGTTTAGAGAGCTGTCTGGTGGGGCCAGATGAGGCCACCTCGGCCAGTTCTGTGACCCAGGCTGGCCCATGTGTACTTAACAAATATTGGCTATTCGCTTTACCAGTTATTTGTAGCAATGATGGCAGGGATCATGTGTCCACAGCAGCAATCAGCTCAGACTTTTAAAAACAGGCCCCATGTCAAATCTTCCATTTAGCTGTCCCAGAAATTTTAACCCAATATTTTGAAATCCAAACAGCATCCTTCAGACAGAACTCTGAACTGGGGAACCACACAAAAACCTTTATAAGACGTGTTGCAGGGCTGGGGTCAGGACCCCAGCAATAAAGTCACGTTCCTTGGGGCAGACACCGCAGCTGACCACCTGCTATTACAGCAGATATTCGGGAAGTCGCTTGGGGAGGGCAACAGCCTCTCTGAGCAGGTGAGGAAGGAGCCCAGCCCCGGGTCCCTGACTGCGAGGGCACTGAGCCCGAATCCTAATACTGCAAGGCCAGCGGATGAGACACAGCCCGAAAGCTCCCGTTCTCAGTGAACACAAAGCAACCGCGCTGGTTCCCCAGTCGTGGCCCCGCTGTGCCACCCCATCCTCACCTCGCGAGTATAGTGAGGGTGATGCTGCCTATTTTCTCTGCTAATTTTCCTGGGAGAGCGCTTCCTCGCCACAAAATGGCAACTTAATGGCTGTGTCTAAAGGAGAGAAGCAGCGTCACAGCCAGATGCAGGCAGGTCACAGGGCTTTGTACAGATTCCGCCATTCACGTTGCAATGTGCAGGCTGGGGCACTGGGGTGAGACAAGTACAGGAATATTCGTGTCCCAGGAAAGAGAGATACTGATAAAATGTGTCTGGCTGCACGTGGAAGCAAGCGTGCTTTATTCACATTAATGCACTGAAATGTACACCGGCCAGGACACTAAGCCCGGCTATCCCTCGGCTGCCATCCCCAGACAGTCACTGCCCAGACAGGCAGCTGGCTGCTCCAAAAGGCTGCAGATCAGCAGGCAGACGGCACTTGGGCACCATCTCGAAAGATAATTGGACATTTGCTTAGTGGCCTCAATTTCTATTTCTAGCTCATGGATGCTTTTTCTGGTTTTTTCCTCTGCTGAGAGACAACAAGAGCTCCCCTGAGCGACAGCAGGGCAGCTCGTGACGGCCACACCAACACCAGCCACCTGGAGTGCTGCAGGGAAGGGTTCTGAGGCCGCCCGAGCGGCAAGAAAATAGAGTGAAAAATTAGCAAACCCCCCCGGGCTGGGGCCTGGCGGTCTGGTGAGGCGGGCATGGGGGTGTCCATCCACCAGCCGGGGCCCGGGGTCCGAAGGGCAGCATCATTAGGCTCTGGCCTGGCATCAGAGCCCCTGGCTCAGCCCCAGGCTTCTTCTCCCAGTGCGGCCTCCGCTGGCCTTTTCAGCTGCCACCCCTGGACTCTCTGAGGACCCCTCGGGGTTCCTGCAGCCACCCCCACCCGCGTGCGGGCCGGGTGGGTGGGGGGTGCTGGTCTACATGGAGCACCTCACGCCTCCCACCCCTCGGCCCCCACGGTCCTGGGGAAATGTCGTGCCCTTGGCTGATCAAATAAGAAATCTGACCTGACTCTGCCTTGCGTGGGTGCGGGTGTGAGAGCGCGGTGGGCAGAGGGCGCTCCCGCCCCCGGGACTCCCCCTCGGCTCAAATGCAGCGAAAGCGCTCCTTGCTTCCCCAAGATGAAGGGACCACCAGGACCCTGCCCTTCCCCCCACCCCCGGACTCCACGAGCAGGGACGCCAGGTTCACGGTACCCGTGTCAACTCCATCCGTGAGCGGCGCCCGCGAGCCGCTGATTCTCAAGGATTCGTCCGTCCTGCGGGTTGACTGCTTCCCAACCAGTCTCCGTCGGCGTCCTTCTAGAGCCACGTGTAAGCAGCAACGCGCCAGATGCCCCCCTGACTGGGGGCTCCCGACCGTGGAGCTGGGTCTCAGCTGCCGCGGGGGCCTCTGTCCCTCGCCGCCCTGCCCTCCCCAGGTTCCCTGCAGCTGCCGGGCTGGAAGGCACGGCCATGCGGGGGGAAGGGGGGTTAGGGTTAGGGGCGTCTGATGCCCAGACTCACAGCTCTTTGAAGACGCAGAGGCAGGACGGTAACTGGAGCCACGGGCAATGGGGCGTGGGGCACCTGCCCCTCCACCGTGGGTCCTAAGGCCCCTCTGAGGGGCCGACACACCCAGCGCTCAGGCCCTCACCTTTGCTCCCCTTTCCCTCCCCACCCCCACTGCCTCGTATCCCTGGGATCACACCCCCAACCCCCATAAAAGGGGAGAGCAGGCTCTGTATGTCTCAGGCACTGACTTCCGGGGAGACTCGGCCAGGACGGACGAACCAGGAGGCTGAGCTCACACTGGTCATCCCGCTCCCGTCAGGAGCAGGGGCCGTGACTGCCTGAAAACCCTGTCCCTGGCCTGCTCTCTGCGCTGGAAGCAAAGGACGGGGCTGTGCAAAGGCAAACCTCTCCTGTTAGGATAACATACGGCCTGCCCCCCCCCCATTCCTCCAGAACCCATTGTTCCCCCCACCCCAGGAATTCCTGCCCACACCAGTTGAGGGTCCAGCAAAGAAGCTGCCCAAAACCCCAGGAAAGAGGAGACAGGTTTGAAAAGGAGTTGATGAAATGGAATTTACATCATTCATTTGAATGTTAAATCACGAAATTGCAAAGAACTCTGGTTATTTTTATGACATACCTTGGGAGCTGAATATTTTGACATATTAATCAGTTCTCCAAAATGGCATTTACATCAAAATTTTGGTTACTTTTGTTGAGTTTCTGCCTTGGCTGTTACAGTTTATCTCCTCCAGGCTGGGTGAGGGGAGGATGCCATGGATGACTTGGGGCCCATCTCCTGGCTTCCTGCAGCAGCCCCACCCCATGAATGGGAGAAATTGTCCATACCCTGGAGGAGTTCCTTGGAAAAGTTTCCAAAAATTCTGGTTGTTCACACCTTGGGGCTCACAGTAACACCCAGCAGCCCCTGCAGCTGTGGAACAGGAGCGACACTTTCCGAGGCTGATGGAGGGGGCCGCCTGGTCACCGGGAGGTGGCCCGGCCTCGGCAGGGCCGGCAGGACCTGCTGCCATGTTCCCGCCACAGCGCACATTGCCGGGGGAAATGAAGGTCGCCCACCAGTGTTCTCCTGTCACAAGAAGCCAGCCAGGCTGCCACCGTGTGCAGCAGCCACAAGAAAAGCTCACGCGGTCACGTTCAGAGGGGTCCATGGATCGTGTGCCTCTGTTTCCCACTCAAGTTCAGAACCAACAGAGTCACACTAATGACCAATTTCAAAACCAATTGAGACACATCAACTGCCAATCTAGTCGTCAGAAACCAGCACCACCCATCCTGGAGATGCAGCCAAGGTGCAAGGTGCGCGGACAAGCTTCCGCGTCCTGAGCCTTGGAAGAGGCCCTTCACCACCAGTGACCGGAGCGCTGAGCGCACAGCCCTCGGCCTGGGCAGGGTGCCCTGTGCTTACCAGCCGCTCCCTGCAGGGAAGCACAGCCCTAAAACCAAGGCAAGAAGGGGCCGGATTCCTTCTCCCTACACTGTCCAACCCCATAAAGCGCCCCTCATCACCGGGGGAGGAAGGAGCAAGGGGGAAATGAGAGGCCAGAGGTGTTCCTTTCCTGGACGGAAACATCCCAAGTGAGGGGCGAAGGTCCCACCAAAGAGTCTGCTTCGCAAGGTTCTAGTTCTAAACAATCCTCTGCTCACGCCACTCAAACCAGATCGCTCTCTGTGGCCTAAAGCAAAATTCCCTAAGGTATTTCCCTCGGGAGAACCTGTGTGCACAGTGAGGTGACCGAGTGTGTGTACTTAACCAAGTCCCCGTGCCTGGGGACAGCGCACGACAGCCACCACCCGCCCCCAGCAGACCGCAGCTCGGCGCAGAGACGGGGGTGCTGAGGGCTCACAGTTCACACTGGCCCAGTTCACACTCCCAAGCATGAGGCCGGCAAGGAGCACAAAGGGCTCCTCACTCTGTGAGGACGGGCTGTGTTCCCAGCGCCCACCTGCGTGGCGGAGGGGCCCTCAACCCGAGGCCACAGTCACGGCCTTGTGCGCGTGCACGGAGCCACGAGGGTGATGCTTACGGTGCCCGGCTTTGCTGTCAGACCCTGAAGAACACACCACCCGGGCTGGGTCTCCCCAGAACCAGACCCTGAGGCAGGACGTGAGCGCAAGAGGCTTGTTTGGGAAGACACACCAGAGACGCAGCCGGAGCAGATGGGAGGCGGGACGGGGAGGACACCAGCCCACCAGGCTGTGGCACTGAGTGGTCAGGGAAGGGACGTGGGTGGCCTCACGCTTCCTGGCCCTGTTCTGCAGGGGAGGTTGGGCAACATAGCAGTCACTCTCCTGGGCAAAGCAGCCATTCCCACCACACTCACCACGGCCAGGGCAGGACCCCGTCCAGACCCGCCACCCAGAGCACCACCATCCACTGCCCTGAACTCTCAGCCACTGTTTCCCCCCACACGTCTGCCCGTACCAGGACCACGGAACATGGAGCCGGGGAGCCGTCTGCATTTGCTGTTGCTCTGCCTGGACACCGTCCTTGTCCCTCCCCCATCCTCCCTCCCCCATCATCAATTCTTATCTCCTTCCTTATTCTTCTTCCTAGAACTCGCCAGTTCCCAACAACCTATACCCTGTTCTTATTTGTCTTGTCCACAGTCTTCCTCCTTTCTCACTGGGATGAAACTCTTCATAGACAAGGATTTTTGTCCATTTATCTCACCACTTTCTGCCCCAGCACCCAGAAAATTTCCTAGCACACAAGAGCTACCCAACATATATTTGAATGAATGGATGAACTAGATCCAAACAAAAGAAGGCAGCTGAATTTGCACATTGTCAAAGGCCAACTCTTTAACCCAAAGGAGGAAACCACAGGGATGCATTTCAATGCCAGCCGCAGCCCAGCGAAGGCGTGCCGCGTCCCAGCCTCTGAGGGTCTCTCCATGCGCAGTGCGGGATGAACAAGCCCTTGCCTCAGAAACACCCACAGCCTCGGTCCCCAGCCCAGCGGTGGGGACAGTCCCTCACCTCTGGGCTCCAGCCACCACCCTCGTCCACAAGGGAGTCAGGCAAAGCCTTCTTCTCCAAACTGCTTCCAGGAGCCCCGGGGTCTATGGAGCTCCTCTGCAGGGAGTGTCCAGACATCCTGCCCTCAAGCCCCTGTCATCACTGAAGGAGCAGGAACGGAACCACTAGTGAGGACGGCTGCACCCATCACACGCTGTGCACCTGAGGGCACGCCACAGGTCCCCTGGAAGCCCCACAACAACCCTGTGGTTTGGGGACAATTATCACCCCACTTGCTCATGAGAATAAGGTCTCAAGAGTCTTACTCAACATCCCAAATGCAAGGAGAGCTGGCCTTGCATCCACTCCTGTTGGACCCCAAGGCTGATGCCTGTGACCGTCAGGACCCTCCATGTCCCGCTGGGCCCCTGACTGGCCCATGGGGCCTGGAGTCCAGCACGGCATTGGCCCTACCAGGGACTCTGCTCTGGGGTCTGTTCCCGCCCTGCCTCAGATGGGCCACAGCGTCTGCGATCCCTGCTGGGGGCATGGACGCCCCCCAACCTCTCCCCGCGTGAGAGCTGGTGCGCCCACCCAGGGCTGAGCACGACACCTGGAGGGCAGCCAGGCACATGCCCTCAGATCATGGTTTCTCCAGGTGGACAATTCCCCCCTTTGAGATGTGACAGAGCCCAGGGCAGCTGTGCAGCTCCCATCCCAGTGAAGGGACAGATGTGGGGAGTAACATGTGCGTCTCTGTGGATTTGAACTTCAGGAATTCAGTTGCTCCAGGGTTTACACCAAACATAGGCTCCTTGGGTGCAGTTGTTTACGTTGGCACTTTTGTAACAAACCATGGAGCTCTGCCACAGGCTGGCTTCCAGCTGCCACCCCTCTCCCCGCTGCAGAAAAGACAGAAACGTCCAGAGGCCCTAGGGTGGCTTCTGAGCCCCAGCCCAGCCTGGCCACTTCCCACCCGGGGGCCTCTGCTCTGTGCCATGTACCCCTGGCCTTGCTCGTCCTGGGATGAACCGGGGGTGCCCTCCCTGCTCCCAGCTCTCACCCCACCCCACCCCGTTCCAGTTGCCAATGCAGCACAGCAGCCATCCAGGAATTAATGGTGGGAAGCACTGCTTCATCATGCTTCACACCATTAATTTCAGTACGGCTGCTGTGCTGCATTAGTAACTGGACTTCAGAAAGGGCACAGCAGGGACCGTTGTCTCTGCCCTACAACGTCTGGGGCTCCTGAGCCCAGGGGGCCGAGAGACATAGGTGCTGGCAGTGGAGTCTGGCTGGCATGAGCTCCAGAGGTAAGGGAAGGCCCCTGGCAACATCTGCTATGATGTGAGTCCTCAAACCTAAATCACAGACCGCGTGCATCGCATCGACGAGACGTGAGAAGGATGGAAGGACCGTCACAGCCGCGAGTTATAGAGCAGCTGGTGGTGGGGAAGTATATCAGCCAGAATTCAGTGCTCGTAAGAATTGCTCCGACCCAGAGAATTCACTGGAAGGTATCAGAAGCCCATAGGTCCAGGGGCAAGGCTGGGGACAGGCCCCCCGGGGACGAGGAGAGAAATGAATACTCACTGCAGTGGGTGATCTCTCCCGGCTGCCATCACTGGGGTGGATATAGCAGCCACTGTTGACTCGAGATGTAAACACTGCGGAGGGAATACCTGGCGGCTTGGCATGAACTGGCTCCTACGCTGGCCCCTTGGAGAAAATGTAATTCCCGAAAAGGAAACCAGGCTGTGAAAGGACGGGGAAAGGGATGCAAGTGCACACAGTGAGATGAGACAGAAAGAATTCCCGCTGGATTCCAGCTCCGTTCTTCCCGCCCCACACCCCCCAGACACACCACCACCTCCCACGCGCCGGGCCCAGACCGCCTCTCAGTGGAAAGATCTTGGGTTCTCTTCCCCCACGAAGCACCTAAACACTTGTGGGCAAATATCCAAATACCAAACAGTGCTTGGTGTCTCTCCTCTGAAATGAACAAAGCAGCTCCTGCAATGTTTGTGCTTACAAAGTGTAATACAGTCTTTGTTTACTGAGGTATTTAAAGATTGCTAATTTCCTCCAAGCTCCTAATAGTGTGAATTCTTTTACTGCTTTAAGTAGTTTATAATGTATTATTTTAGATTTTCAGTAACCATAATTATTCAGCAGTTAAGGCCGTTATTGCTGCCAAGTGATTTTGAAAAATGAGTGCAGAAGGCTAGAACAATGCAGTGCTTGTGCTTGTTCTATTAAACGGGAATCCAGATCACGTGGCTTTATCCCAATCCTCTAGTCCCTGAGTCCCCCAATTAACTCGAAGCACAGACAATATACTTTTTTCCCATCTAAATAGACTCTGCTCCATACTAATTCCCAAAGGTTTTACACCGGTCACCATGTTCCCAAATTGTCCCATAAAAACGATGGCACCTAGGGTGCCCTGGCCACAAACCCCAGCTCTCCTGGCTCCTGGCACATCCACAGCTTCCCCTGTGGGCCCTGGAGACTCTGCCTGAGGGCTTTCCTATTGTGGGGTCCAGCAGGAAGGGACAGAGTGTGGATCCCCAGAAGCAGCTCTTAGCCGACTAGAAATGGGGATTGGAGGGAGACAGCCCAGCTTCTGGGCCCCTCAGTCCCTGGGCTGGGACAGCTCTGGCAGAAGGGAAAGTCAGCTCAGGAAGCCAGTGGCTCTAGCGGGAATCCACAAAAATCTTCAACCTGTGTTTTAGGTGTTTCACAAGGAGATCTTAGATCAAAGGGTACAGGAAAGTGCTGCCAGGTCCCGTCACAAGTCCCTCCAGGGGCAGGAGTGAGGAGTACACCGATGGGCCGATGCCTTGCTGTCCCCTCCCTCACTTTCCATCCCTCCATCCCAGCCGGCGGGTCCTGGTGTCAGGACCCACCACCCACCCATGGCCTTTGTTCTTGAGGCTCCTGGAAGGAAAAAAGAAGAAAATTCCGTTCAATCCCCACTATAACCTGTCCTTGCAGGAGCATAAAAATAACTGATTGCTTATTTTAAACACCTGACCAATCTACTGCGGCAGCAACTCAGAAAATCTGATAAGGTGATAATGGAAAATGTGTCACGCATGAATACCCATTTTAAAAACACACTTATGTCACACTTCCCATAAAGGTCAAAATTAATGTTATGTTGAAAACATTTTTCAAAGTACAATTATCTTGACTCGTGAAGCAAACCAAATTCCTATTTGGTTTACAGTCTCGGTTTTAAGCCACACACATTTCACCAAGAGGGCCTCACCCATCAGGACTGAAGGCTGAGTTAACGCAATATTACAGGACCTTGTATCCCCCAGCCGCTGTCCTGGTCCCCGCTCAGCTGCCTCACCCTCCAGGGAGAAACTGGTGCCCCTCCTCCGCCCGGCCCCACGTGTCCCCTCCACGCTGGGCTCCGGAGCCCCTGGCCTGGGAGCCGCTGGCCACACGTCCTGCAGCAGCAAGGGGTCCCCACAGCACCGCAGGCCCACAGATGGGGGCTCGGCCACTGACAGGGGTCCAGCCGGGGGACTGTCTTCCAGAGACGGACAGGACGTACTTCCCTCTGAAATGGTGCTCGGGGTCTGCAATGGGGGAGCTGGTGAAGAAAGTAAGGACTGTTTTACCCTCTCTGGTTTCTAAAATTCAAGTAAAACAAACGGGCAATGAGCCCAAAGGCATAAGAAATTGTGGATTCCCTTCTTGAGAGAAGAGCCAGCAGAGATAAACCAGGAAGACGGGGAGTGAAGGACGATCTGGACATCTGGCCCTAGGGACCTTCCTGTGCCAGGTAAGTGGAGGAGAGAAGATTGCAGGACACCCCTGGAGCCTAGAACTCGGTGGTTAAACGCAGGTGGGTATCAACATAGGCGGCCCAGGGATTCTGAAGACCAGCCCCTCCGGCGTCCAGACCCTTGGGTTCAGGGACTCTGTCCTCTGCTGTCCCCCAGTGTCTGGAACAGTGCCTGCAACAGAGCAGACATGCCAGAGGTATTTGCTGAATAAGGAGCCAACAGAAGCAGCCGACCCTACAGGAGCAAGCCTTCTGCCTGCCGTGGAATGAGTAGGAGACAACTCTGGGGCGCACGCCCCCTGCCACCGGCACCTACGGGTGGAGGAAAGTTAGACAAGTCACCTCGGATCCATTAGGGACATAACAACCTGCTTCATGGCACTATTGTTAACCTCAGTGTGGATCGTCCCTGGAGAAGCTGTCGTAAACCCTAACATGTTGTGCAAATGAGCTGGTGACGATGATGGAAAAGGCACAGCAGGTGTTTCAAGCCGATTTCAAACAAATAAAGGCTAAAGTCCAAAAAGACAGAGACAGGACAGATTTCGATGTCGGGAAGGTTCAGGGGAAAGACCAGACCCTGTATTCAGGAAAAGCCAGGCTCCACGCCAGGCCATGGCTGCCCCCTCAGGACAGTATGTCTCTGGAGGTCCAATGTCCCATTTCAAGTGAACCTGCCAAGTAATCAGATAATCGTTCGGTGGAGTAAAAGCCAGACTGGCATTGATAAGGCTGGTGTCTGTCACCGTCTCGCAGGGCAACCAGCGATGTGCTTTGCTGAGCCTCTTGTGCCTCTGGTTCGTCGGTGCAAAGGGAGAGGAGGAAATGAGCTCGGTGCTTTTCTAACGTTTTCGTAGCAGAACTATGTTTTCAGGCAAAGTCCTGCATGCACTGAAGTCAAAACGGCTTGTCCACGGCAGGCACACCTGTAGAAATTGTAAATGGGCACCTCTGATAAAGTGAAAGCTCTCCCCCACCCACCCTAGCCCAGCCCCTTCGGTGTCGCCTTCCCAGGACCCGGGAACACATCCGAAATGCCCGAGCGAGATGACCCTCGGGGGTGCTTTCCTGCTGCAGAAAATCTGGGCATATGTGACCCCAATCAGCAGTTTTCCCATCTGCCAGTCTGTCCTCTCCCCCCAGACACAGTCCTCGATTTCTTTGGAAATATGTCTTTTACTGCCCTTGTTTGAACGAGACGGCCTGAATGTGCGTGCAAAATCAAAGGTTAATGATAAAACCTCTCCGGAAAACATGCTGCTTGAACGGCCACGAGCCCCGGCTCCAGTGACTGCATAGATCCTTGTTGGGTTTTCCTTCTGAAATCACACATGGTGCAGCCACAGGAGCCCAGGGCTGGCCGCCTCCCAACTCAGAAACGATTCCAACCATCTGCTAGTGCCACCTGGCTATGGGGGCTTCCAGAAACACGTGCTCTGGGTCGTGACCAACATGCAATAAGGTCCTTCTACTGGACAAACACCCACTGGTGGTTTGTTTGTAAAGAGCGGGTAAGTGTGTCAGTTCGGGGCGCCTTACAGGGGGATGAAGCATCCCTGCCCTTTATTGTTATTACTAAGACATCATCCACCTAAATCTTTGTACCTGCTATTGGTTTATCTTCCCCAAGAATCAAGTATGAGCATCAATCAACTCAGCCTTGGGGACCATCCTCACAGTTGTCCACTAGCCTGCGTCACTGTGGCAGGTGAGGTGGATGGGCAATAATTAGATAAGAGATGACCAGCGTCTCCCTAGAGAAGACCAGGGTCACCTCTTTACTGTGCTCCCGTGGCCAAAGACAGGTGGCACCCAGGCAAGACAGAGATCTCCCCATGGGGTCAGCCCACATTGGCAGCCTCTCCCCTCCCACCCGCCTCCCCCCCACTCCCTGCCAGCCTCACCTGGGAGCACTTCCTTAGAAACCACCTGCCCATGAACCATCTCAGGGTCTGCTTCCGGGGCCTCCTCTCTCCTCAGCCACTGAGGGTCAGCCTGGGCTGACGAAGCTTATGGAGACTTCCAGAGACTGTATCTGCGTTAGGGGCGTTGCACCCATGGACAGACACAGGTATAAATCCTCTCCCTTACGTTTGGCCCTGCTGGTTATGGGGACAAGCTTTTCTGTCCAAAGAGTAGCAGCAGCTGTCTTGTCATCTTTATCAGCCCCGGGAAATTCCAGTGCGTTCCCTCCAGCGAGGGTCACATGGCAGACATAGGACAGAGGCAGAGGGTGGACAGAGTATCCAGGTCAGCCTGAGAGATGTGACTAGTCAACGGCCATCCCAAAAGTAAGGGTGGAAATCAGGATGCGCGCAGGGCGGGAACACTTGGTTTACTGGGGAAGCAAGCCTCATCTCATCTAATTTGGGTCCTTAGGGCAGGGTGCTGCATTGTCCTGCCCCCCAGGGGTTTTCTAGGTCACCAGAATACCCAGAGGGCTGGTTAAAACACAGATTGGGAGACCTCAGCCCAGAGCCTCTGATCCAGCAAGTCTGGGATGGGCTCCAAGAATCTGCATTTCTAACAGATATCCAGGTGATGCTGAAGCTGTTCTGGGGACCCTACTTTGAGAACCTCTGGGCTACACCAGACTCTCTTGTAGACCCCACCTGGAGTACCGTTCATCGCAGCCCATGACTCTTATCATCTGCTCAATCCTCAGGCTTCCTGAGCAGAGCAGAAATTCCTGGGTGTTTAACACAGGTCTCCATCCTTAGGAGGACATACTCTACTGAGTGAGTGAATGGCCTCAACACCCAGGCCCTGGGGGGACCCACTCAGAAAACACACTCAGCACATACAAAGAGCACTGACTGACCAGTCACCAAGTGCCAGGCACCGCACACCAGCCATCCCTTAAACCCCATAGCAATCCTACATCGTAGATGTGAGCAACACCCTGTTTTCACAGATGAAGGAACTGTGGCTCAGAGAGGTAAGTAATTTGACCAAGGTAAGTAATTTGACACAGCTAGGAGGGGGCAGAATTGGACCTGAAATCCACAGTCTGACTTCCAAGCTTGTACTCATAACCCCTACACACTACCCTTATACTCTGACCCCTACTCCGTGACCTCTAGACCCTACCCCTCTACATGACCTCTACACCTTAACCCCTACACCATGACCTCTACACCATGACTCCTACACCATGACCCCTACACTATGACCTCTACACTATAACCCCTATGCTATGACCTCTACACTATAACCCCTACGCTATGACCCCTATAGAGTGACCCCCTACACCGTGACCTCTACACTATAACCCCTACACCTTAACCCCTAAAACATGACCCCTACACCCTAACTGCTACACTATGACCCCTATACCATGACCTCTATACTATAACCCCTACAACTCCACAGACACAAATCAAGAGGCTGCTCAAGCATCCTTCTCCTGGGAAGACTTTCCTGAGCTCCCTGCCTCCCGCAGCCCAAGCGGAATTCACTGCGCATCCCTTTTGAGGGGAGTTTGGATTCTGTTGGAGAAGCAGGGGTGATGGAGGGAGGCAGGGGCTGGCCCCGGGGGAGCCCAGCAGCCGCACTGTAACACGGCATCTTGTTCTAAAGGTCAGCCACTGCAGGGCTTTCCACATGGAAGCAGGATCAGGCACCACATTCTGGACTCCCTCAGCCTGCAGCCTCCAAAAGCAGAGTCTGAGTCAAGGGCGTGTGGGTTGTAATCCCAGGAGCAGGGGTGAGGGACGGGGGTGAGAGAGGGAAGGGAAAGTCCACCTCGCTGCCTGGCCGCAGCCCAGGCCTCCAGACACTCAATCGGGGGGGCACCGGGTGAGAAGTCTCACGGCCCCCTCATCTACCCCTCGGCTCCCTGGAAGGCTGACCTGCCCCAGATGTCCAGGTGGGATGCGTGGGGGCCACATGGGTCCAGGATGTCCCTCACTGAGGCATCAGAGAAGGACCGAGCAGGACAGCGGTCCCCAACCTTTTTGGCACCAGGGACCGGTTTCGTGGAAGACAATTTTTCCATGGACAGGGTGTGGGCATGGTTCAGGGGGTAATGTGAGTGATGGGGAGCGATGGGGGGCGGCAGATGAAGCTTCACTCACTCGCCCACCACTCACCTCCTGCTGTGCAGCCCGGTTCCTAACAGGCCGCGGGGTTGGAGACCCCCGGAGCGAGAGGACAGAGCCAGGCCGTGTCGGGCTGTATGAGGCTGGTCGCAGCCTGCAGTAGGGCAGGGGCCGGGAGGACCAAAGGGGTGCCCAGGAGGGTCCCATCCCAAGACCAGCAGGGACAGGGAGAGAGCCCAGGCACTGCCTCCCCCCGAGCAGGCCACCAAGTGGACAGATGTGTGGGTGGACAGACAGAGGTCCCACAGGTGTATTGTAGAAGCATGAAGAGGACAGAATAACTCCCGACTGAGAGGCCTCGAAAAACCAGAAATGGCTAAAGAGAAGGTAAAGACAGCATTGGACTAGAACTTCCCCAGCTTCTGGAATTAACGTATTTCTCCAAATTTTTCTTGCCGTCAGTACCAATTCACCACTGATTTCTGCGTCCACCTACCTCATCCAGTGAAGAGCAGGACGAGGGGTTGAACGGGGACGTTAAGAAAGAGAGAGCAGGGCTTCCCTGGTGGCGCAGTGGTTGGGAGTCTGCCTGCTAATGCAGGGGACACGGGTTCGAGCTCTGGTCTGGGAAGATCCCACATGCCGTGGAGCGACTAGGCCCGTGAGCCACAATTGCTGAGTCTGCGCGTCTGGAGCCTGTGCTCCGCAACAGGAGAGGCCGCGATAATGAGAGGCCCGCGCACAGCGATGAAGGGTGGCCCCCACTTGCCGCAACTAGAGAAAGCCCTCGCACAGAAACGAAGACCCAACACAGCCATAAATAAATAAATAAATAAATAAATAATAAATAAATAAATGAAAATTAAAAAAAAGAAAGAAAGAAAGAGAGAGCAAAAAACTTGAGCAGAGAGTTGACAGGAGATTATGTGAAAAATGGCAACAAGCACAGGAGAGAAGCTAGGCGTCATCATGACCAGGAAGCACAAGTTAAAACCACAGCAAGATTCCACCACCACCCCCCAGCACAGAAAAACAGACTGACGTTGTCAAACGCTGGCAAAGTGCCGACCGAGGGGAGCTCGTGTCATTGGGAACGTGTGACAACAGCACCACCTGGAAACTGACACTTCCTGATAAAGTCGAACCCCTTTCGAGGCTGCAACCTGACATCCCACACCTGGGCGTTCACCCAAGAGAAGAGAAAACCTGTGTCCACAAACAAATGTGCACAGGCTCTTCAGCACCACGGAGGCAACTCAGAAACTGGAAGGAGGGTTCGGACCCAGGCCCCAGCGTGGATGAGGCGGAGCCCAAAAAACACCACCACCTGTGAGGCCAAGAACAGGAAAGCAACCTGTGCTGAAAGATCAGAACGGGCGTCCCCGGAGTGGGGAGCGGGTTTGTGGGTCTGAGTGGGAAGGGTCACGGGGAGACTCCTGAAATGAGGAAAACCTTCTCTGTCTTGTCTGGACGATGCTTACACAGATGTATGAAATTACAAAACTCATCAGACTGAAAGATCTGTGTATTTTACTCTGTGTAAATTATGTTTAAAAAACAATGATAAATGTGGGCCCCAGCCCGCCAGTGCTGGCTCCATCCCACGGGCACAGACATGCCAGGCCCCTGGGCTGGGTCCTGCCGACGAGGCAGGGAGGTCTGCGTGGTGTTTGCCCATCTGTCTCAGGTCCCAGAGCAGCAGCTTCAGTTACTGTGCGAATAAACAGTCAGGGTCACCGCATTCCCTGGATTCAGCCCCACCCTGCTTTATAAATGCCCCCACCCATTTCATACTGAACTTTCCCAGTTGTTAAGTATCGACCCCAGGTCTGATGGCAGGACCGTCCAACCCACTGGACGGGCAGCAGCCTGTGCTGGGGGAGATGGTCTGGATCTGGGTCTAGAGGCCACACTGCCCACATCCAGAGGCGGCTCTGCTGCTCCCTGGCTGAGGCCCCTTCACTGCTCTGTGCCTCGGCGACCTCATCTGTAAGGTGGGGATAATGTGGGTACCTACCGCACAAGGCTGCGGTGGGGGCCAAAGGGGACCATTTCTGCCGACTGCTTAGTGGGTCTTGCTAACCATCAGCCAGTAACATTTAAGTGTTTCCTCCCTGCTGGGCACTTCGCGTCTTTCCAAGTTTCTATAAACCAGACTGCAGTGAACAACTGTGATTTTACTTGTTCTAAAATATTCTCTAAAGACACATTCCTGGAAGTGGAAACCCTCTCCCACAAGGTGCAAAGCCACCTTCCAGAAGGAGTCTTCCAAGTTCTGCTACGAACAGGAAGATGAGACAGGTCCCGTTCCCCATACCCGTGCAAGACTCTGTGTGTTTATTTTTTATTTATTTATTTATTTGGCTGTGTCATGCGGCATGCAGGATCTTAGTTCCCCGACCAGGGATTGAACCCGTGCCCCCTGCATTGGGACCACAGAGTCTTAACCACTGGACCACCAGGGAAGTCCCGACTCTGTGTGCTTATACTTGTTTGCAAAGCTTTCCAATTGTTGGCAAAAAATACTTCCTCATGCTGCCTTCCTTTTCATTAACGGTATTTTCCATCATGAACTGACTGTCTGTTTTAATCTGCACATACACAGTACCTTTTGTGGCTTTACTCCACATTCCTACCTGGGTGTTCACCCATTTAACACAGAAGGAGTCTTCATGTACGACACATATTACCCATCTGGAGGATACCGTGTGACTTATTATCCAAATCAGGGCACTGAGTAAGTAAAAGGGTTGCAACGGATAGTGACACAGGACAACAGGCATAAACCAGACTCTCTGGAGTGGATCGGGGCTGTGGCCATCTAACCACCTGCCTCTCACTGCAAATGTTCCTGCTCTTCTGCAGACCAGGGCTCACAAGGAGCTCCGACAGCCCGGGGATGGAAACCGTGGCCGCCACCACATGGGCCCCTGGCTCCGGCCAGCTGGGCTTGCAGCTCTGCCCTCACCAACCGTGCTGAGCTCCCCGCACACGAAGCTCTGGGTCAACGAAAACGCTCAAGGAGAAATGAACGGCCTTCCTCTGAGATGTCACGCAAGCCCAGGGGACTCGCAACCCAGACGGATCTCCCTCCTCACTAAGTCACCCAAGCTAATTACAGGGGGGTTTGCAGAATGAGCTACTGATGTACTGTCCCCCGTCTCAAGACAGTGACTTGGAGACAGCAACCAGCGTCTGAGAGCAGGGAGGGCGCACTCCACGGACAGGGGCGGGACAAGCCCCGCCCAGCAGCTCATCGAGACCCTGCTCCTCCATCGATTTCATGGTAGGGAGTGTCACGTGGAGTGTCTCTTGCAGCGCACCCCGCCTGGTCTCTCTCTACCGCCGCCTCCAGATCCCCAGGGTCGTCCCTGGCACCAAGCTCCAGCAGACTTGGCTCCTGGCCGAGCCTCCTGCTGTGTGGGGACCACAGTCCTCCTCCCCAGGCTGGGGGACCCCTGGTTCTTGCTCAGGGAACCACAGGGAGGAATCGGGCTCAGATCTCCCGCTCAGAAGCCTCTCACTGTCTTCCTAGTCATCTTCTTGTCAGGGGTGTCTTTAGCGCCTCCGGAGCAGAACATGTTTTAAAATGCACTTCATCTTTACAATACAGTTATTTTCAATGATGAGCATTACTGTAGAGCTACAGAAATAAAGACAGTGTGGACTGGCATGGGACCTCGCCCAGCACCCCTCCAGCGCCGAAACCCAGACGGCTTCCTGTTCCCAGGGAAAGCCTGAGCTGTCGAAGAGCCAAGGCCGTCTTTCTGTTTCACAAAGCTGGAGACCAAGAAAGGTGAAAATGCCCCGAGCACATTGACTTAGTGTTTATTGTTTTGAGCCGACCCCTCAGGAAGGACCTGCACGGAGTGATGGGGTGGAGGCCGCACAGAACCAACCCGGCTGGCACGACGGAGAAGACGCTGGTCCATCGGGGCCCATGCCACATGCCTCCCCTCTGACCACAGAAGCACCTCCTGGAACCTTCCCCACCCACCCACCCCACTCCCAGGCAGCACCTCTCTCCAGAGCCCTCTCGCCAAGGCCCTCCCGAAGCGCCTCCCTGCCTGCACTGGGCCGGAGTGTCCATCGGGAGCTCAGGTCCCTTCAAAAAGGCAGCCCGAGGCTGAGCGGCCCTCTGACCACAGGGGACCACGGCCCGGCGGGCAGCATCGACAGCTTTGTTGGGGGAGGGGGCCATCCTGACCACCCTCACCTGCAGGAGGAGGAGGAGGGGCGTGGCCCCCCCAAAGGGCCAGGGCACTGATGCTGCACCGCTGCCCGGGTCCCGATGGACGGAGCAAGACAAGGTGAGTGGACCGGCAGGCAGAGGCGATGGGATGGGATGGGGTTGGGGGGGGGAGGGCCGGGGGGGGGAGGGGGGGGGAAGGACACCCTGAGGATCCACACAGGGGCAGCTGCTCCTCACTTCTAATCAATTTTGGCCTCGTCTGCCCATCTCATGGTCTGCGTGACACGCAAACTGAAGGAGAAATTGTTGATGCCGGACTCAGAGCTTTTTAACCTGCTAACCAACCACAGGAGATATTCCTTGTCAACAAAACTTTTCCTTGTTGGGTCATTTGTAGAGACATGGATGCACCTAGAGACTGTCATACAGAGTGAAGTAAGTCAGAAAGAGAAAAACAAATACCATATGCTAACGCATATATGAGGAATCTAGAAAAATGGTACAGATGAACTGGTTTGCAAGGCAGAAATCGAGACACAGATGTAGAGAACAAACGTATGGACACCAAAGGGGGGAAAGCGGGGAGGGGGGGTGGGAGGTGGGATGAACTGGGAGATTGAGATTGACATGTGTACGCTAGTATGTATAAAATGGATAAGTAATAAGGACCTGCTGTATAGCACAGGGAACTCCACTTCGCTATACAGTAGAAACTAATGCAACATTGTAAAACAACTCTACCCCAATTTTTAAAAAAAACAAACTTTTCCTTGTCCCTGGCTAATGTAAAAGAAGTTAGCCGTGGGGATTCCCTGGTGGCGCAGTGGTTAAGAATCCGCCTGCCAACGCAGGGGACACGGGTTCGAGCCCTGGTCCGGGAAGATCCCACATACCGCGGAGCAGCTGAGCCCATGAGCCACAACTACTGAGCCTGCGCGTCTGGAGCCTGTGCTCCGCAACAAGAGAGGCCGCGATAGTGAGAGGCCCGCGCACCGCGATGAAGAGTGGCCCCCGCTTGCCGCAACTAGAGAAAGCCCTCGCACAGAAACGAAGACCCAACACGGCCATAAATAAATAAATAAATTAATAAACAAACAAAAAAAAACCTTCCCCAAGCAAAGGTGCAGTCTAGGGCTGGATCCTCTACACCTATGAAAAAAAAAAAAAAAAAAGAAGTTAGCCGCTAAGTGCAGAGGCGGTTGGATTTCCACAGCTCTCTTGGTTCCGGGCCATCCTGGCTGCACATGCTGCCCCCGACAACCAGGCCAGGACTGGTGAGGTCGAACGCCCCAAACTGGGGCGAATCTTGGGGAGCATCTAAACCTGGAACCCGTGTGCTGCTGGGGAACAGACATCACAGCTTCAAACTGGGCTCCCACACGCCACCCACACGCCTGCTCTTCCCTTCTAATTTGCCTGCCAGTCTTTGAAAATCCGATGTTTAAGAAAGATGAAGTAAAAGATTTTAACCACTTATACCATTCCTCTAAATTCCTCACCATCTTTCCACAAATAACAAAGAAATTGTCTTGTGATTTGGGTTGAGACAGTCCCGGCAGAGAGCGGGGGTTTTTCTGACTTCTGTTTTCCCCTCAACACAGTGGGCCGTCTAAGCTTCCTTCCAGTTTAAAACTCTTCCAGGGACAGGAAAGGGGGCCCGAAACCACAGTCAGGTGGGTGCGTCCAGGACGGCCAAGGCACATGACCTGTGACTTCTGCTGACACACTCATTCAGGGACCTCATGACAACAAGCACTGCCCCTCAAGCAGGTGGCGTCTTTGTGCCCCACGCACAGAACTGGGAGGTGCTGAGCTGCAGGCAGGAGCTCCCAGGGGTCAGGGCCACACCCAGAGGAGCCGCAGGGCCCTGCTTGGTCAACAGCCCCGCCAGGGGGACCGCACCATGGCGGCAGGGGCCACAGGACTCAGAGGGCAGCATGTCAGCCAGGCCCCGTAGGCCAGAGTCAGACTAGAGATAACCAGACGTGAGGTCGTGCATTTGAACTCAAAGGGTCAGTCGTCCAAGAATGAGATGGCAGAGACTTGAATTGTCGGCAGTTCTGATGGAAAAGTCCTACGTTTTGAGCTCACCACAAGCTTAATATGAACGAACACTGTGATGTGCTATAGAGATGCTAATTAATAAGCTAGGACCTCGTCAGAGAATTTCTATGGCTACTGCCCATCACCCCCATGTCTGTGCTGCCCATCAACCCCGTGTCTCTCACTCCTCCCTCCTGAGCTCAGACGTGTTTACAACTGTCTGTGAGACCTCCCCACCTGAATGTGCACAGACCCCTAAACCTGAACAATACTCACCAACATCCATTACCCACCCAGCACACCCGTCACACCTGCGGCCTGTTTTCCGGATCTCCTGGTGGCCCCGGCATCAGCCCCTGAGCCTTGTCTCACCTCCGTCCACGTCTCTCCCTCACCTCCTGCCAAAGCCTCTTCCCGGGGAGCAGCTGCCGCCGACCTCCACACTGCTCCCCTCGGCTCAGCATCGGCACCTCCTGCCTGGACAGTCGCTTCCCATCTGGCCTCTTTTCCTCGTCCACCAAGGAGCCTTGCAGAACGATTTTACAAAATGCACTTCTGATTGTTATCACATCCCTCTGTAAGGCCCCAGCTCCTGTAGAATAAAGTGCAAATCCCATAGCCAGGTCCCCGGGGCCCCAGGTGATCGGCACCTGCACCTGTCATCTCGTCCACCTGGAGGACGTCCTGCCACGGGCCACACTTTCGTCCATGCCGGACTCTCATGGGGATGGTAACTTGGCCCTTTCAGCCCCCTAGTCCAAGGCCTGGCCTGAAGGTGAACTCTGGAGTGTCCCCTGGTCACCCAGCCCAGCTTCCAAATCTCTGCCCTCCTCTCCACCCGCATGCACTTCACCTTGGTGATTTTCACACTGTGTAATGAATCTCTGTTTTCATGTCACTCTTGGCCACGAGAGAGCAGGACACGAGAGTGTCCTGTGTTTGTAACTCCAGCACCAGGCTTAGAGCCTTCAAATGCCTGCTGAAGAAAAGAAAAGAAATTAATAAATCCACACCTAAGTGCATGGATGGGTGGACGGATGGATAGATGGGTCCCACCCCCCCCCCATCCCTTTGCATATTGCGTCACCCCCTCCTGCCTACACCAGTGAAATCTTCCCCAGGCATCTTCTCGGGTGCCATTTACAGCAGCAGGACTGTCCTTCCAAGGTCAGCCCACGGCCCCCAGACGTGCGAGCGTGCCTTGGGGAGGGTTTCCAATAAGACTCGTGAAGCAGAGAAGCCTCTGGGCACAGCAACACAGCCTCCGGAGGGGATGCTTCTGGAGCTGAGGCACCACCTGCCAGAGGAGAAGGGGGCCTTTCCGGACGGGCAAGTGAACCCAGGACCAGAGAGGAGTCATCATGTGTGTCATCTCTTATAGGAACACAAGGCCTTGATGGAAAAGGGAGCAAGGGGCCTGCCACCCGGAAGAGGTGACAAACAAACCTCCTGAACCCTTCACAGCTGTGACTGCCACGCAGCCCCAAAAGTTCAGCTGGGCGGGATCCCAGATCCCAGATCCTTCACGGTGAAAGTAGGAGGGAACTTTACTGACTGCGAATTAACATCTTACCCCCCTTTCAGAGCATCTGGCAATGGAAGCAAAGGCTTTCATTACATGCACAAGACTTGAAATACACGGGCAGTCAGAGGATTTTATCTTTCGAGAAATATTCAAAGGACATGACACCCCAGTCTTGGGAGCTCCAGCTTCCTGAAGATACCCCAGCAGACCTTAAACGCCACGTCTGAGAACGCCTTCCAAGGGTGGCAGCCGCGTGGGATGTCCCTCTGCCCCGCTCTTCCCCTCTTCCTCATCGTGGCTCAAAGGTGAGAGTTACCTGAATTCCGGTTGAAGATTTATTACACCAGCTACCAAGAGACTTTTTATGGCGAAGCTTTTTGTTGGGTTTTCTGCCCTCCTGGCAAATCAGAGAGGCAAGAAGACACCAGCGGAACAGATTAAGAGGTGAAATATTTTCAAAGAACCGTTATTATATTGCAAGGAGAGCTTCAATCTAATTTAATACACAGTTCACGGTTTCTAGTGGTCTTGGCTTAATAGTTACTCTAAGTGAGGGAAAATGGGTATAAAAGAAGAGAGAAAGGGAAAGGAAAGAAATAATTTAACTGCCATTAGAGTACTGCTATGTGGCCACGTTACAGATTAGGAAACTGAGGTTCAAAGACGTTTTTTAAAAACTAACCCAAGGTCACAGAGCTGCTGAGCTTTGATGCCAGGATGCAAGCCTGTGCATCAGCAGAGGGGGTGAAGCGGACTGGACCCCAGGTCTGCTGAGGTGGAGGGTCACCCACAGGCACCCGGCAGGCAGAGGGGTTGGCCTGTCCAACGCAGAACCTGCCAGAGAACAAGGCCGGAGGTCTGCCTTCCCGCAAGGGGACACTGAGCATCCCTGACGCTGGACAGAGACTTGGGAGTTTTGAAGAGGGAAGGAATCTCCCCCAAGAAGACAACACGCCCAGGACTTTGGGGATGGAAGTCACACTGCCTCTGTGTGGAAAATAAAAGCTGAAAATCCAGGTTACAACAGACCCAGATTCACAATCTCCAGGCTCCTGACAGAAGCAAACGTATATCCTTTCTGGAGGTATTTTAAATTCAGGCCACAAAGAATCCCCACAGACAAACTTGAATTTTTTTAATCATGATATGTATGAGGAAACAAACCATTTCAATCTAGAATCAACGACAACAACAAAAAGTGAGGAGAGAGGACTCACTGTGAAAATGAAAGGGAACTATCAAATTCAAAAATATGCTGAAACGGATAAAAACCAAAGGAACAAGAGACTCAAAATTGACCATATAGTTTTAATAAAGTACAAAGTGGAATTTCTGAAAAGGAAAAATATAATAATTGAAATTTAAAACTCCATGGGTTGAATAGCAGAATAGACTGAGCTGGAGAGAGAAATAGTCAACTGCAGAGCAGAGCTGACAAAATTACACAGAAGTCTCACCTGAGAGAAAAGAAATGCAAAATAAGATAAGCGCTAATAGTGGAAATCCTACCAACAAAGATAACGAAATAGTCCACGTCTGGAGTAGCCCTGCAGACCTGTCTGTAGTGAGACAGCCACAACTGGTGAAAAGTATTTTTAAATAATAATAACCGTTTTGAAGTCTCTGGAAACCGCCCTAAGGGCATAGAGCAACTGAAAAAATATTTGTGCAAGAAAACCTACTAAATCTCAGTGAAAATTGCCAGAATCTGTAGCTCTTGAGCCACCACCAACTCCCTCCCCTCCCCATCAGCTGCCTTCCAGAGGGCTAAACCTTTTACCTTCTGTCTGACAAAACTGATTTTGCATCAAAAGAATATTTTGAGAACGGAAAATTAGAGGTCAATCTTTTTCATAAGCATAGACACAAATATCTTAAAGAAAACATTAGCAAATCCAATCCGGCAATATATGTAAAGGGTAATAGCATGTCCAAGTTGGGTTTATTCCAGAAATGCAAGGTTGACCTATCATTGAAAATCACTTATTGTGTTTCACCACATTAAAAGAATAATGAGAAAGTACAAGGCCATTTCAGTAGGTACAGATAAGTATTTGGTCAAACAGCCACACACAGGTGGGGACACAAGGGACCGTAGTGGGGCTGACCTGGGCGATGGTGACATGGAAGACCCATCAAGTAACACAAACTGGGCACGTTTCCAAACGTAAGTTACACTCAATTTGAAAACCTTACTAAGAATGATGGCCCAAATTTTCTCATAACAATTAAAGAAATTAAAGAAGTTAAAATCTTCTCACATACGAAGCACGATAGCCATTCTGACAGGTGTGGAGTGATACCTCATTGTGGTTTTGATTTGCATGGTTCTAATAATTAGCAATGATGAGCATTTTTTCTTGTGCCTGCTGGCCACCTCTACGTCTTCTTTGGGAAAAAAAATTTCTCTTCAGGTTTTCTGCCCATATTTGATTGGGTTGTTTTTTTTTTTTTTTGAGGTCGAGTTGTATGAGCTGGTTATGTATTTTGGATATTAACCCCTTGTCGATCATCATTTGTAAATATATTCTCCTATTCCAAAGGTTTCTTTTTGTTTTGTTGATGGTTTTCTTTGCTGTGCAAAAGCTTTTAAATTTAATGCGGTCCTGTTTGTTTATTTTTGCTTTTATTTCTTTTGCCTTCAGAGACAGATCCAAAAAATATTGCTATGATTTATGTCAAAGAGTGTTCTGCCTATGTTTTCTTCTGGGAGTTTTATGGTTTCAGGTCTTACATTTAGGTCTTTAATCCATTTTAAGTTTATTTTTGTATACAGTGTTAGAGAATGTTCTAATTTTGTTGTTTTACATGCGGCTGTCCAGCTTTCCCAGCACCTCTTGCTAAAGAGACTGTCTTTTCCCCATTGTATATTCTTGCCTCCTTTGTCATAGATTAATTGACCATACATGTGTGAGTTTATTTCTGGGCTCGCTATTCTGTTTCATTGATCCATGTATCTGTTTTTGTGCCAGGACCATGTGGTTTTGATGACTGTAGTTGTGTAGTAGAGTCTGAAGTCTGGGAGGGTGATTCCTACAATTGTGTATGTTTAATTAAAAATCAGTCACCTAGGATGCACCCAAAGATTTGTGCACAAGGAGGTCCGTTACAGAGTTATTTATCATCATGCAAAATTACAAACAACAGGCTGCTCAGATAAGTTACATGCAACAGATTACTTTGTAGTGTAAAAATCACATTTTCATGGGAAAAATCAATTGAGCTACACATTTATGGTGTGTGCACTCTTTTGTGTATATTATACTTCAATAAAAAGTTTATCCAAAAATTACATTTTTAAAGAATACTTAATGACATAGTTAAATGCAGATAATATAATGTTAAGTAAGAGAGAATTGCATACATAATAGGAGCCAAATTTTAAATGCATATAAAATTTAATATATATATTATATGTATATAAATGTATGTGTATCACTGAAAGAAATCCACAAAGCTAGTGTGGGAGATTATCTGAGGATAGTGAGATTATGTGCAAGTTTGCAAGCTTTTTTTCTTTTACTTTTTTTATTCCTTTGGCCACACCATGCGACATGCAGGATCTTAGTTCCCCGACCAGGGATCAAACTTGTGCCCCCTGCAGTGGAAGCACAGAGTCTTAACCACTGGACCACCAGGGAAGTCTGCAAACTTTCTTTTATTCATTATACTCTGTGGTATAATAATTCAAATGTTCTACATAGAGCATTATTAGATGGAGAGAGGGAGGGAGGGAGGGAAGGAGAAGGAAAAGAAAGAAGAGAGAAAGGAAGGAAGGAAGGAAGGAAGGAAGGAAGGAAGGAAGGAAGGAAGGAAGGAAGGAAGGAAGCAGGAGGGAGGGAGAGAGAAAGAAAGAGAAAGAGGGACTTCTTTGGTGGTCCAGTGGGTAAGACTCTGAGCTCCCAATGCAGGGGGCCCGGGTTCCATCCCTGGTCGGGGAACTAGATCCCACATGCCGCAACTAAAGATCCTGTGTGCCGCAACTAAGACCCGGCACAGCCAAAATAAATAAATAAATAAATATTTTTAAAAATAATAATAATAAAGTGCTGTACGTGTGCAGGCCCTGTGCTCTGGGTAATATTTAAAAGAAAAAAAAAAAGAGAGAGAAAGAAATTAATTTCATGGAGGCCCTTTCACTTGACACGTGGACATGTACGGACAGTTGAAATGCTGAAAGGCTCAAACCCTAGTCAAATAGGCTTTGACGCTTTGAAAAGCATTTCCGTGCTTTGGTTGCCTGGCCCCAGTCTCCACAAAGCGCCCCGGAGTGGAGGAGTAGAGAGGGGCTGGGCGTGCTCCTCCTGCTCTGGACGAGGCTGTGGCCCCCTCATGCACACCACTTCCTGGGCTCTAAGGGCACCCCCCTTCCCGGGGTGTAGACGCCCTGCCGGTGGTCGGGATGGAGCCACGCCACACCGAGGCCGGCGGTGCCGGTTCCACAGGGGCCAGGAGCTGGCTCTCCAGCCACAAGACCCACCCTCGGGAAGAAAGGCTCAGAAACAAGCTCAGTCACCACGGAGGGAGGTTCAGATTCAGTCAGGATGAATCTGATCCTGGCGCGGGTAGGATCAGTCCTCTAAAAAGAAACCACGTCCAGGACACTAGGACACAATTACAAAACTGAGACGGTTCCTATAAAGCCAGCCGCAATCAAAGTCTTACCCAGAAGCTCCGTACTGGATTCCCACGGAGCTCAAGCAGCCACAAGGCCTGTCGGCAGGGCCCGAGGCTGGAGGAAAACACGTGGGGAGAGTCACATCCATTTCAAAAGATGGGAAATCACTGAATGAGAACCAAAGATCTCCTAGGAACTATTTGGAAAATGTTTGAAACACGTCATTTGAGAAGGACAAGGTGAAGAGGAAGGGAGAGTGTTGAAGACAAAATGGGAGAAAGAAAAAGAACATTTCTGAACAGCAAAGAAATCTGTAGATAATCTGTGCAAGTCGGTTTTTAAGATGAGCTCATAGAAAAGCACAGCTGGGCTGCAGAGGGATGAGTAAGAGTGTCATCGCCCATCAGACTGACATACACGTTAAGTGACAGCAGCCAGTGCTTGTGAACGGGACACAGAACCTCACCCACTGCTGTGAATTCCCACAGTCTTTGGCGGGAAGAATCTGCCAGACCTGTTAAGTCTCAAAACCACACACTCAATGACCCAACGATCTCGCACTGGGAATTTATCCCACAGGAAAAAGGCAGCAGCTTCCAAGGCCTGTGACATGGTGAGGTGGTGTGACAGCTGTGTGCTCGGATCCCAGCATTGTTTGAGGCAGCAAGAAACTGGAAACAACCTGAATTCCCAGCAAAATAAAAAGATAAAAGTCTTTAAAAAGAGGCGTTAAATAAACCATGGCACATCCATTCTCTGGAATATTAAGCAGCAGTGAAAAAGAAAGCGTCAGATCTCCATCTGTGTTGCCTCCGTAGATGAACCACTGTGCTCTGACGTAAGGACAGTCCCTGAGTGTGGAGTCCAGGCCCACCTAAGTGAAAAAAAAAGGGCAATCTCACGTGTGTGTGTTTGCAGCGTGGGGAAAGGTGAAGGAGGATACAGGTGAGGCTGCCAACGCCAGTTACCTTGGGGTGAGCGGTGGGTGTATCATGGGAATAATGAAATTTTTTACTTTTTTTTTTAATTGAAGTATAGTTGATTTACAATGTTGTGTTAATTACTGCTGTACAGCAAAGTGATTCAGTTATACATATATATACTTTATTTTTTATATTCTTTTCCATTATGGTTTATCACAGGATATTGAATATAGTTCCCTGTGCTATACAGTAGTACCTTGTTGTTTATCCATTCTATATATAAAAGCTTACATCTGCTAACCCCAACTTCCCACTCCATCCCTCCCCCAACCCCCTCCCCCTTGGCAACCACCAGTCTGTCCTCTATGTCCATGATTCTGTTTCTGTTTCATAGATAGATTCATTTGTGTCATATTTCAGGGAATAATGAAATTTTCTAATTACAAAAACTAAACTTACAATCCCAGCTCAGAGAGTCTACATACATCTCAACTACAAAAGTAGAAAGCACTCATCAAGATGAAAAACTTCTGCTTATGAAGACAAGCCCCAGACCAGGAGAAACTTGTGTAATGTGTATACCTGACTATTGATTTCTACCCAGAAGATATAAAGAAATACAAATCAATAAGAAGACACGCCAATTTAAAAATGAGCAAAAAACATGAACAAATGCTTCACAAAGTGAAATACACAGTTGTCCAATAAATAGATGAGAAGAAGCCCAACACCATCAGTTTTCAGGAAAATGCAAATGAGAATCTCAAGGAGATGCTGTTGTGCACCCACCACGATGGCTAAAGTTCAGGGTTGACAGTATCAAGTGCTGACAGCACTGCTGCTGGGGGTGAAGAACGGTCCGGCCAGAAAACAGCCTGGCAGTTTCTCATGAAATTGAACACACACTACCCAGCGACTCAACAATACCCTCCAAGAGAAACAAAATCAACAACCACACAAGGGCATCGTGCAAGAACATTTATAGCAGCATTTTTCATGGTGGCCAAAACCTGGACAAAATGTAACACACGTCAACAAGTAACGGACAAACAGACGGGAACCCTACTCCTCAGTAAAAGGAAAGGAGACGCTGACACACAAACCACAGGGTTCAACCCCAGGGACATCACCTGACACAAAAGAAGGGGGATGGGAAAGTCCCTCGTGCAGAGCTCAAGGTGGCCAGTCTCTGGGGACCAAATCAGAACACGGTGCCTGGGGAGGCAGCAGACTGGTGCCAGGGCTCGAGGGAACCCGGAGCCCCGTACCCGCTTGTGTGTATCTGCGGAAGCTCATGGAATCATCCGTTTACAATCTTACATTCACTGCATGTAAATATTACCTCAATCAAATCAAAGTAGCAAGCCTCAAAGATCAATGTTTGGATAAATTTGGATTTGGAGCCAAGAGGAAGCCAGTGGCATAGGGATGCAGGCCTGGCAGGCTGGGGTGCCCCCATCGTGCAGACCTCCACCCCCTCCACACCCAGGAGTCATGGTGAGGTTGGGCTTGTCACCCCCCAGCCCTTCTGGTCCTGTGGGCAGGGAGGCAGGGGCTGCAGGTGTGGGTGGAATGTGGCAGGTGGTTGCTGCAGGGGCCACAGGCTGACAACGTCTGTCCCCTGGCTCCCACCCTGAGAGGCCAGGCAGCCACGGACCCCAGACCATGAGCCAGTGGAAGTCAGCGGCTCTGCATACACCTATGGCCGTGAAGATGCCCCCGCACTTGGCCGTCTAGGGGCAGGATTCCTGCCCTCACCTTCAAATGGAGGGAAAGGGAGCCGGAGGTGGGGGTGACTCGCCCTCCACCCCACAGCTTCCAAGCGAAGATCAAGACCCGAACTTGAGTCCCAGACCCCACGTAGCCTTCAAGGGCATGGCCAAGGTCATATCTCCAAGCTCAGCACCTTGGCTTCTTTTTTTAAATTAATTTTTATTGGAGTACAGTTGATTTACAATGTTGTGTTAGTTTCTGCTGCACAGTAAAGTGAATCAGTTATACATATACATATGTCCACTCTTTTTTAGAGTCTTTTCCCATATAGGTCATTACAGAGTATTGAGTAGAGTTCCCTGGGCTATACAGTAGGTCCTTATTATCTATTCTATATATAGCAGTGTGTATATGTCAGTCTAAGCTCAGCCCTTCGGTTTCTGATGCAACAAGTTCTGACTCCCCAGAGCAGAAGACACCCCCCACTCGCCCCCGCCATCATCTCTGATGGAGAGGAACTGCCCTTGAGCTGAAGCCCATAAAGCAACTCAATCCACTCCCGTCTGCCCAGAGCACCGGCCTTCATGACGGCAGCTGGGAACATCGGAGTAATTTAGCCACAGGGGAGCCTGTGGGCTGCAGAAGGTAATAAAACATATTGACACTGGCAAGAGTTAATTAAAGCTTTTACAAGAGTTTGCTCATGGAGGGCCTTTGAGTTCAAGCCAAACCCCAAAAGCCTGGAGAAATTAATGAAATTCACACACATCCCCAGCCTGGCCGTCCTAGTAGGTAGTAATAAGCCATCGATAATTAGCACAAGTTTACTCCTTCTTTAATGACTTAACTTGCAACAGCAGAGTGTGAAAGACAGCATTGCGCAGTCCGCAGAAGAAGGCAAAGGCGTTCTCAGAGACACACACTTGCCTGCTTACAGAACATTTCACTCTGGGTGGTGAGGAAATAAATTAAGCAAAGAAAGCTTATTGGTGCCATGGCCCATCCAGCTCTAATGATGATGTCTCTCTGCGGGGACTCAGCCAGGACCCCATCTCCTGTCGGTCAGTGGAGCCATGGACACCCAGGCATTGAGGAGAGCCACAGAGGCCGCTGGGGCGGCCGGCGGCAGACCTGCAGAGACACGCAGCCTGAAACACACCCAGACAGGAAGGAGTCAGTCGCCACCCTGAAGATGCCCGCCCCACGGCCAGCAGCCTGGCGTGTCCGGGGGCCCAGGAGAGGGGCTGGCCTGGCCTCCCTCGGGGGTCAAAGAGTGGTACCCTCGGGCCAGAAGCATGTTTCCATACCTATTCCAAAAGGACACCCGAGACTCTGACTAAGCAGTTATTTTAGGGATAACTGGACTTCCACTGAGCCGTGCAAGCTTAAATCAGCAGTTCTCAAAGTGGAGCCTGGGTGAGCTGCATCAGCCTCGCCTACGGGCTTGTTAGACCCACACGTTCCGGGCCTGCCAGAGGCCCTGGGCCAGAGGCCGGGAGGGGCCCAGCCCCGGGCTCTAACATCCCCATGGGTTCCACCTCTTGCTTCCCTTCAATGCCTTCTGTTGAAGAGTCACACCTGGGAGAAAGGGAGCCTGTCACTGGGCCCCTGGCACAGAAGGGAACCTGGTTCAGCTGGAGCGGTGGAACTGGGCTACAGCAGGCAGCAGGTTTCCTGTTTCCAGGGGAATTTAAACTGAGGCCACGTGGTCACTGGGCAGCATGGGGTCCCCAGGATTCAACATCAACTGAAGTGCAGCTACTTTGTAGTTAATGTGCAAAAACAGCAAGAGGAACTGAGGGATGATGGGTGGATGAATGGATGGATGATGGATGATAGATGATGGATTGATGGATGGATGGATGGATGGATGGATGGATGGATGGATGGATGGATGATGGAGGAATGGATGATAGATGGATGGATGGATGATGGATGGATGGATGCATGATGGATGGATGAAGGATGATGGATGGATAGATGGATGATGGATGGATGGATGATGGATGATGGATGATGGATGACAGATGGATGAAGGATGATGGATGGATGGATGGATGGATGGATGACGGATGGATGAAGGATGATGGATGGATGGATGGATAGATGGATGATGGATGGATGATGGATGGATGATGGATGGATGATGGATGGATGGAAGGATGATGGATGGATGGATGGATAGATGGATGATGGATGGATGGAGCCAATGCAGAAAAAGTTAACTGTGGCATCTAGGGGGTGGCATGTGAATGTCCACAGAACAATTCATTCAACTTTTCTGAAAAAACTTGAAAATTTTTCTACTAAAATGTTGTGGAAGAAATCAAGTGAGAACCGCCTTTCATGACTGTCCCTTTGACCCTGGATTCCTGGTTCTGTGACACCTGCACCCACCACACACACAACATGTAAGTCCAGCCAGCCCTGGTTTGGGCTGGTCCCAGGGGTTTCAGAAGGGTAAACACCTCAGCAGATTCACCTGCACAATTAAAAATTCACCAAGGATGGGACAAAGGCAAGGGAGGCGGTGAAACCAACCCTAGCTCACCACACAACTTGGAATCGGGAAATTACAATATGGAAATTCTACACGAGGGCTACGGAAACTAATGGCAGAAGGAAAGCCAGTGAAATGGGTTATGCGCATCAGCGGGGAGCCAAACAAACGAGGCCCGAGAGTTACAGACGCCCGAGGGAAGGTACACCCGGGTGCCTAATTAACAGCAATAAATGGGTCGTCAGATGCCAAGGGGGACCGAGGCAGAGAAGCCACTGTCGACTTAAAAAAAAATGCACAATGTGAGAGTTGCGAGCTAAGTTTTATTTGGGGCAAAATGAGGACTGCAGCCCGGGAGACAGCATTTCAGATAGCTCTGAGAAACTGCTCCAAAGAGGTGGGGGGAAGGTCAGTATATGTGTGATTTTGGTTCAAGGGGAGTACATGCAATCAAGCACATATTTTTTTTACAGAAGGTTTCTGCTAGTCACGAGGAGCAGTCGTCACCATGAAGGATTCTAGTGCTTTTCTAGATATGAGGAGATACAAGAATTGGGCTCATAAAATCTGCTCCTGAAAATATGTATCTGCAGACCTGTTCTGCCAGTTTTTCCCAGAACACAGAGGGCCTCATTTCTGCTCTCCACCCTGAACTCCTTTCAGGGGGTGTTGAAAGTCAGCAGCTGCAGCAGCACCTGACTTAATCCTTGTAGAGGTAGGTGGCAAGTGCCAACGGCAAGTGCCAATTTGTAGTTGATACCATCTTCACGCATTTAAATCCGCAATCATTCCGTGAAACGAGGAGGGACGCAGGGAGGAAGACAAACCTGGGCCGTGGGGAGGGCGGTGTGTCTGCCTGAGCTCTCGTGGAGACCCAGCTGTGCTCCAAGGTCTAGCTGGGCCCCCAGGAGCTCTGAAGATGCTCATTCCCAGCCCCACACCCAGATCCACAGAGTGAGTGTTCACTCAGGAACAAACGGTCTGCATTTTTGCCAAGCTTGTGGGGCTATTCTAATGAGAGGCCCCCGTAGGAACCAGGACCCCACCTGGAAGCTGCCGGCGGCCAGAGGCAGGTGCTCTCAGTGCCCTGCCCACATCGCAGTGCCTGGCGGGGTGGCCGTGCTACTGGGGGGACACTGTGAGCGCCACCTCTGCCTGAGGGCTCTCTCCAGCCCACCACCCAGCACCTCCCCACCCTCCAGGGGCCTGGCTCTGAGATCCCCAGCTGCCCAGCAAGAACCTGTGCATTAGCCCACCTGTACAGGCTGTGTCCCCGTCCCAATCCCCACCCACGTCTCCCGGCATGGAAATAAACAAGGACCACCCAGAAGAGAAAAAGCAAAAGCTATCTCCCCTATTCAGAGCATGAGACAGCAAGGGAACTCAGCCACTGGCGCGTGGCAGAGATGGGCGTGCAGGGAGGGGGACGAGGGAGGCTGGAGGCAGGCAACTAGAAGCGGGGCATCCCGTCGGCCTGGCTGGGGGCACATTCGGCTTTCTTCTCTCATTGATGCTAAGTTGAACACGGGGACAAAAATTAGGGAAGCTGGCAGCTCCTGACCAAGCCTGACCGTTGGGATGATTGCAGCAGAGGCTGTGGTCTGGCTTCCTGGGCAGGGGCAGCAGGGAGTGGGCAGAGTGCCATGGTCACGTGTGGTCTGGCTGTTGTCCACGAGTGCACGTGTCTCACTGGGACCCCCCCATATGCCAAGCGCTCCAACCATTGTCTCAGGTCTGCTGGAGGGGCGGTACTCAGCGTGAGATCTTCCTGAGGAGGAGGATGAAGGTAGGCGGTCTGTGAGACAGCACAGCCGAGGCCCCCAGAGGCCTCAACAGCTCTTGGCCCACCACCTTGCAGGGCCCTCCTCTTCCTGACACCTCCTGAAGCAGACACAACAATGGCCCCAGAGATGCCCACATCCTAAGCCTGAAACCTGTGACTATGGTACTCTTCAGGGAAAAGGGACGCTGCAGATGTGAGGAAGGACCTCGAGGTGGGGTGATTACCCAGAACACAGGGGTATGGCAGGGGGCTAAATGTAATCACGTGAAGACTTAAGAGCAGAAAACGCAGCTTTAGTCAGAAAGAAAGATGTGAAGGGGGAAAACAGGTCAGAGAGCCGCCTCCCCTCGGCGGTCAGCAGCCCGTGTCCCTGTCCTGGGGTCACAGCAGGTTCCAGCACCCGACGTCCTGCCCTGAGTCTTTTCCTCCTCATCCTCCGGTTCTAGCCTTTCCAGGAGTTTCCAGAGCCCCAACTCCAGACCCTGACAGCCCTTGGCTGTAAAACCCACTGGAAGAGAATGCGGCCCATGGAAACTCAGCAGGCGGGTGGGGACGATACAGGTGGACACAGAGTCTAGATCTGCACACAGCCCTTGGCTCTCCAATGCCAGGTCATAGGTCACTCTACTGCCACTGTCCTGCAGCTTGAGGCTTAAACAGCCACTGGACAAGGGCCTGGCTGGCAGCGGCAGAGCCAAGTTCGCTGTCAGCACCAGCACTTGCTCCCCTTGAGCAAACCTTCCTAGGCTCAGGTGGCCCCAAGAAGGACCCAGAGGTCCAGGACCGCACGATGAGGCTGGGCCAGCTCCTCTATCCCCAGCTGCGGCCACACAGAGCAGCACAGCTGTCTTGATGAGGAGCCCGACCCCCACCAGCCTCTGGTCACGATGCTCCCTCTGCTTTCACCCCCTACTTTCCTGCCAATAAAACTCCTACCCCGTCATCAGAGCTCAACTTAAATATCCCTTCTGTGGAGACAGTAGGGATGAGTCCCTGGGGAGCAAACAAGATGGTGCGGGGAGAGCGGTGGCCTGCTGGGGCGTGAGGGCAGCCAGAACTCTGGAGCGGCGATGGGCCTGCAGAGAGGTCCTGCCTGGAGCCCCGGGGGTTCAGGCTGCCCCTGGGAAAGGGCGTGACCCTCCCCTGGGCTGGAGGATGAGCATCAAGGTCCCCCCGTGGGGCCGGCGGTGCCCTGTGCCCACCAAGCAGTCAGCAGAGGGGGCAGCTGCGCCCTCAGCCCCTCCGGGCTAGCCCCCTGGTCCCAGGCCCGGGCCTCAGCCACCCTCAGGGCAGTACACACAGCTGTGCAGGCTGAGCTCCAGTCTCCGTGAGAAGCCGCTGCCACAACATGATGTCGTGAGTCGCTGTCTGGGTGACACAGCGGGAGGCCAAGCAGCGCAGCCCTCGCGGAGTCCCCAGGCGAGGGGCAGCATGCGGCCCACCCAGGAGAGCAAGTATCAGGGCCCCTGAGGACGCTTCTTACCCGCAAAGCGTAAGGGCAAGAGGAGCAGCGGAATCTCGTCCCGTCCCGTCACAGCAGGTGCTGCTCCAAACCAGGACCCAGGGCTGGCCGGTGTGGTCAGCTGACCAGGCTGACCCACCGGGGCCCTGAGCTGAGAGCCCCCGGATCCACACAGAAGAATCACGTGTAAAGAGCTGGCAACTCTGTCCTTCCACCCAGGTCACCAGACCAAGCAAGGGTTGGGCTGCCAGGTTTAGCACATAAAAATACAGAAAATTTGGACTTTAGAGAATGAATGATTTCAGTATAAGTACATCCCATGCAATATTTAGGATCTACTTGTACTAAAAATTTATTTGTTGTTTCTCTGAAATTCAGGTTTACAGGGTGCCCTGTATTTTAACTGGCAACCTTAGGTAACGGGTGTCAGAAGCCAGGCCAGGCCTGTACATGACCTCTGGGCAGAAGCCACAGCACTGAGACAGGTAAGGCAGGTTGTGTGCAGTATCCAGGAACCAAGCCCCACTGTGCCTGTGGCACGTGAGTTCAGCTCCACCTGTGGATCCAGTTTCCCGTCACCACTGGAAAGGTTCTCAGTTCTCCTGGTCAATAGCATTACCAACTTCTCCAGCCTCCCAACTGGCGAGCACATACCCCTGATACCGACCCAGCCACAAACTTGTTTCCCATCTGTCAGTTGGAGCCTTTTATGCTGAGGGAAAGGGAAACAAACCTAGAAAATCCAACTAGAATGGTCTTAAGCAGCAAGAGACTGGATGGGAACTCATAACTGGAAAATCTAGCAGCACATGAGCTTCAGGGTGGGTTTGATCCAGGGGTTTGTCACCTGCCACTCCAGGGTCCACCACACCGACAGCCCCACTGAGATCAAGTCCAGACGCGGCACCAGCATCTTAGGGTGATTCCAGGCCCCAGCCTGTGGCTCTTCCCAGGGACGCCCCAGACCCCATGGAGATGGACATGCCGACACATGCAGCCCCCCACGTGTAGAATGTGCGATCATGACGGATGGTTGGGGGCGGCACTGGGTGCAGGAACCCCACCCGCACAAGCACCAAGATCCCCCAGGAGGAGGCCCAGCCTGGGGAGAGTGAAGGGCCCCGAGGCCGAAGATTTGCAGGGTCCCTCCCACCCCCGCTGAGAACTGCATTTCCCCAGAGAGGGCCGAGAACTGCTGAAATCCATCACCAGTACAGCAGATGTAGGGACGGAAGCAGGGCGGGGCGGGGGTGGGGGCACGGTGGCGGTCCCAGAGCAGAAGAGGAAGCCCCCAGCCCACAGCGTGGGAAACGCCGGGCGAGACCTGCTCCTTTCTTAGGTCACAGCGCCACCGTGTGGACAAAGTCTGCTCGCCACCCAGCAGCTCTTCCCAGTCCAAAAAAGCACACTCCTGCCCCTCCACTCAGACAACCACCGTGGACTTTAGAAAATAAAGTACACGCAGGGCGTAAGGTCTCAGAAGCCCATCGGATAATCCTCTCCTGGGACAACCAGTTTTTGTGCTTCTTCTGTACATTGTTTGGGTGCACAAAAGTCACACACACACACAGCCCTAGACTCCTTCCAAGGCCCCCCACACTCCTGCTCTGCAGGGCTCGGTGATGCTTTCGCCAACAGTCGTGCTGGACAGGATGTCAGCTCACTCGGGCCACCATCAGGGACCCCCATGGCCAAGCTGGCATCTGCAGGCTGTCCAGTGCCAGCGTGGCCGGCACGGACAGCCCCAGGCTTGGGGCCCCAGGCCGGGGGCAGGGGGCGTGGGGGGCAGGGAGTGCAAGGCAGTGGCCGGGACCACAGCGCTGGGCCTGGGCCCCAACTCTGCAGAACTTCCCTCAACTTCTCACCCCCTTGTGCCTCAGTTTCCTCGACTGTCAAATGGTGTGGGGATTTGAGAAAAGTGCCCAGCACGCAGCAAGTGTTGGAACATGCCCTCTCCCCATCACCGCCGCTGTCATCAGAACAAATGCAGCAACACTTCTGGCGGAGCCCCAGGCTCCCTGGGCCCGGCTGTGGCCAAGACGGGCTGCACGAGGCAGGAAGCTCGGGACCTGGAAGCAGCAGGACGGCTCAGGTGTCCGGTTCGCTCCTCGGCTGGGGGGGAGGACAGCCTGAGAACTGGACGGCTCCAGCCAACCAGCAGGGGGCACAGCGTGGAGGCCAGAAGACAAAAAGTCTCCTGGGAGGTTTGTGAAAACAGATTCCTGGGCCCCGCTCATAGAGCCTGATCACGGGCAGGGCCTGAGAAGCTGCATTTCCATCAAGGGCCCAGGGAGTGCTGACTGGGCACTGGGCAGGGGACCACACTTCAAGCAGGAAAGGGTGGCAGGAAGGGTGAGTGGTGAACAGACCCACCAATGAATGAGTGGGGCTCAGTGCAGAGCCCACGACCCCCAGCAGGCCGAGGATGGGGCAGAAATAGTGCACGTACACACACAGTCACACACGTGCACAGAGACACAGACACATATGAACACACAGACTCGAAAGCAATGTACACTCTCACACACAGACACATACAGGCACAGACACCTGCACAAATGTATGGGTCAGTGGTCTCCAGACAAACAGAGGCAGTAGGGTGTGTGTGTGTATAAAGAGATTTATCACAAGGAATTGCCTCATGCGATTAAGGCCCAGTGGACACATAAAATCAGTATCACAACATACATACAAAACACACTCACACAGACTTATACACATCTGCGTGTAAGCACATACACACCTTTCATTCACACTCAGAAAAACACACTTCCACATGTTCACATTCAGACACATGTAAAGACTGGATGCACACGCATACACATGACACATGTACCCAGTGCACACATGCACACTTCCCCGGGGGCCTGTAACGCTGCTCTAACGCCAGTTCCTTCCTCCTCTCTGGGCCTCTGCTCGCCCCCAGGCCTGGGCGGCGAGGTGGACCATCACCCACATTCACAGACAACAGGGCCAAGGGCCAGAGACCAGTGCAGTGACAGGCAGGTCCCATAACTGCTCTGAGCTCCCCAACCCCCGGAGCTTCTGAAAGTGGGAATGACCCTCTGCACTGAGGACATGCAGGAGTGACCGCCGGCCCCCGAGGTACTGCAGGGTCAAGGCCGTGAGCACAGGGGCAGCCCAACTCCTTGCCATGCCTGGTGGAGGGCACAGGCAGAGTGGCCGTTTACATTCACGACATCCCCAAATCCTCAGCATAACCTGAGGAACTGAGGCTTGGAGACCTCCACCCAAGGTGGCCCAGGTGTTCAGAAGTAGAGCCTCAAGCCTTTTGGCTCCAGAGCTCCCACTCCTAACCATGGGCCTGGCCTAGAGGTTGGGCAGAGTGCCGGGACCTCTAGGCCAGACACTGTTCCTCTCCTTTGCCAGCTCTGAGCCAAAAAGTTCCAAGGATCAATCATTCATCAGCAAACGCTGTTCCTCACCCAGTTCCAGGCCTGGCGATAGTCATCCTCTAAACTGCAGTCTGCACCCTGTTTTCCTGTTACTTCCCAGGGAGAGTCGCCTAATTCACGCCAGCAGGAGCACAGTCTCCTGCAGGGAGCCACTCAGACCCCAGAATCTAGGCCTGAGGAGCATACCCTTTGGAGAAGGAACCCCAAGTGAGTGTGCTTCTGAAAATCCCTGCTCATTTTTCTGCTGCAACGTCTCTTCCATGTGTTTCAAGGGTAGAAAATCGCAGAAGTTTTGCCCACAGCTCTCACCTCTTTCTCCCCTCCCCTGCAAATAATCGCTGTTTGGAAACTTTTACAAAGGAAGCGGTTGAGTTTGTAGCTGCGAGATGTAGAGACGAAGAGCAAGAAACCACCACCCGCACCCCAGGCAGGCGGGTCGCGGGGCGGGGCTGCCCCAGCACCTCGCTGCCGGCGCCCTTACCCAGCACAGCCCTGCGTGCAGCCATGCGTCCTGCCGGGGTACTGCTGGTCGTCTGTGGCCTGGTCCTGGGTGCCACGGGGGACCCGTCACAAGGTAAGAGGGGGCCTCCCCACTGTCCAGGCGCCGTGAGCTTGCCCCCCAACCCCGTTCCCAAGGCACGTTCCAGGGGACCTCACAGAAGCTGCCTTTGTGTGGAGCAGGCTTCAGCAGAGAGGGGGACGGGGGGTGTCTGGGGACCGGGGAAGTGCCTTCTGTCCCCCGCCGCTCCAGGGGTCTGCGAGTACCTAAGGGAGGGCCCGCCACGGCCCCTCCGCGGAGACAGCGCACAGGGTAGCGGTCAGGCCATTTCTGTTTGATGGTGCACCCTTCCTGCCTCCGCTGCTGCCCTGTGACTTGGCTCGGGGGACCCTAAGTCTTCATCCTTCCAGCCAGGCCAGAGCTGGGGGGAGGGCGAGGGAAGCCGCCACCTGTAGGCCAGGAAATGAGGCACAGAGAGGTTAGGCGACTTGCCCAGTAACACAGCCCATGAGCACCTGCCCCCATGCGCACGAGGAAGCTGGCAGCCGGGGCTTAAGTGACCAGCACGGGGTGAGGGGTACAGCCCCCAGGTAGCAACTGGTCTCTGCCCTCCTCCCTCTTTGAAGAGGTCCGGAGCCCGGCCACGGGTGACCAGGTCGGGGGTGCCCAGGCAGGTGCCCAGGGGACAGCCTGAGCCTCTCAGTCCCTGGAGGTCACAGCCTCGGGAGTGGGTGACACCGCCTGGGGCTCTGGACCATCTCAGGCACCATGGGGACAGGACATCCTACCTCTGCCCCCTCCCCCAGCCACGGTCTTAGCTCACACCATGAAGCCTCACGGGTCCTCTCCTCCGGGAGCTGTCTGTCCTCCTGGGCCCCCTTAGTGCCCAATCGAGGAGGCCAGGCCAGGGAAGTGGCTGGATGTTCAGACCAGGGAAGTGACTCCCTCTGAAAGCCTGAGTGAGGGGCCCGCCATCTCCACTGCACTGGGATGTAACGTTCGTGCCCTCTGTCCCGCTTTCCTAAGCTGCTTCTGCCAGCCTCGTTTCCTCCCCTAACAAGCGGGGCAGAAGCAGGAGTGCGTGGCCCAGGAGGCGCTGGACGCTGGCCTCCTTTCCTTGGCAGGACTGCCTCCCCTCTGCTGGGGTTTGGTGCTGGACCAAACCCTCTCCAACCCAGTCCCGCACCTGCCCCCTCGGGAGGTGGAAGACGGCCTGCCCTTGACACAGCCCTCTGGCTGGCCCGGCCCTCCCCCGTCAGGCCTGCTCTCAGCCCCGCAGCCCAGATGGAGGAGGGTCCAGGGTCCAAGCCACAGGCAGAGGCCTTGGGACCTGGAGCCTCTCTGAGCCTCAGTCTCACTGTCCATGAAATGGGTAAACCACTGCACCCCTCCGGCCCTGGAGGCGCCTGGCTGCGGTGGCCCACGGAAGGCAATGCCCCAGGTCTGGGGTGGGGGGCAGCCGCCCACCCACCTGCCCGCACCCCTGCTCCTGAGCCTCTGCTGGCCGCAGCCCCTACGCCACACAGATCCTGTCTGCTGCCTCCGTCAGGTGACAGGTGACGGCCCCAGCGAGGGCCTCGGGCTCGAGTGAGTGGCTTGGAGGCCCCGGTCTGGGGGTCGAGCAGAGACAGCTCAGCCCCAGACCCGAGTCCGCCCCTCAGCCCCACGGCCTTCCTCTGAGAACAGACCCTAGAGCCTTCCGTGGTGGGAGGACGGGGGCCCCGAGTGTCGCCACCTGGGCACCTGGCTTCTCCCCACCCCTGGCGCTCAACTACGCTGATCTGAGCCCGGCAGCCGCCCTCCCCAAGCCCTTCAGAACCTAGGAAATTGCTACATCGATTTCTTCAGCCACTTTTCCTTCGGTTGAAAATGGAAGCCCTTTTTCAACCTGACTCTCATGTCTCCTGGGAAGCCCTCCCAGTCGGGCTCACAGGGGCCCATCTTCCCATCACAGGCCGCCTGGCAGGGCCTGGGGTCCAGCAGCCATCGTCACCAGTGGCAGGACCCAGAGACCGCCCACCACAAGGGAGGCTCACGCCGGCCTGCATCCCGGGGCGGGGGGTGGGGGGGGAACTGCTGCATCTCGGCATGAGGGCCACTGACCCACCCTCTGCATTTTGAGGTTTCTTTTTTCCAGTGGGGACACCCATCTGCCCTCAGAGCCCCACTGCAGCCATTTCGCACATTTGATAATCATGACACTATGGCATGTCCTTTATCGACAAGATCTTCCTGTGGATGGTCTCCTGTATTTCCACCACAACCCTGTGGGGTTGGTGCCATCATCACCCCATTATACAGATGAGGACACGGAGGCTCAGAAAGGTCAAGCAGTTTCCCCAAGGCTGTACAGCCTTTGAGAGGCAGAGTTGGGACTCACTCTGGCCATGTCCCAGTGGATTAAGGCGGGGACTAACCAGCATCCTGTTTGTGCCAGGGGACACCTATGCTCTCAGAACGGGGCTACTCATTAGTCAGAGCCCCCAGAGCACAGCCAGGTGGGTGTGGCCCCACACAATTAAGGGCAACCACCAGCGCACTGAGTTCTGGTGTCACGTGAGGGGGCGAGGCTCGGAGTGAACCTCCAGGCGGGCAGTGGACAGCAGCACCCCGCTCTGTGGGCACAGCCCTCCTAGTGTGCGCTCCAGGACCCCGCCCGTGACAATGACAAGGGCCCCGTGATGCTGGCAGGGAAGCAGCCTCCACGAGGAGACCTCCGGGGACACGGCGGGGCGGCCTCCAGCAGGGGCCTCCGCGTTCGGCTCCTGGGCACCCTGGTTCCCTTCTCGGGTCCCCCCACCTCCCGGCCACACACAAGACACTCCTGAAACAGGAAGGGGTGGGGAGCCCCAGCTGCCTGAGCAGCCCCCTCTCCCTTCCACACCAGGGAGGGAGGGGCTGCGCGGCCGGAGGCACCGGACTCTCCAAAGGGCCCAGCACCCCCACCCGGCTTCGGTGCATCCGTGGACACACAGCCAGCGTCCCAGGCTCCAGCGCCTCCTACGGGACGTCATCCCGTGTCTTCATTTTTCAGAAAAGCAAGTTGAGAGGCGTTTACCAAAACCATTTGCTGCTGGCTCATTTTACCAGCTGCTCTTTGTCAGGAAGTTGTTGTCCTCTCCTGGGACATTTGCTGCATGTTTGGTGGTGATTGGAGGGCAGACTCCATCCTCTTTAACCTGCATAGAAACAATTAACTGCTGCTGCAACCCAAAGGGCTGCTGACAATGTCCCCCAAGCTCCGGCTCCACCTGCTCAACTGTGCATCTGCCTTGAACCCCTCGATGTTTGTGAAGTGCCCACACACCAGTGGAGGGAATTGAGTGCCCCAACTGGTAAGGGCAAGTGCAGAGCCTGGCCACCGAAATCAGTGGGGCCGGTGTTAGTTCTGAAGAAGGGGGTGTAGGGACAGGACAGGACAGGAGCTGGAGTAGGAATCACTTGTGATTTAGATGGAAAGTTACACTTTTCAGCAAGAAACATCAGAATGTTTCCTTGACGTTTTGCTTCCCATTCTGATCACCAGGGGAGTAGAGACTCCTTGACTCCCTTGAATCAGGTTGAATCAGGGGGTGTCCAAGGGGCCTGGGGCGATTTCACAGAAGGGGGTGGCCGGGAGTCCACTGGTGCAGCCTGAGCAGCCCAGGGGCCTGCGGGATCCCCAGCGTGCTGGCTCCTGGACCAGGTCCCGGCTGTGCCAGGGCAGGTGGGAAGGATCCGCCAGAGGCAGGTCCCGCACTGGTTCCTGCCCACGCTCTCGGTCCCAGGGCCAGCTCCACCGCCCAAGTCTGAGACGACAGGGGCTCACATCTCCGCCCCGGGGAGTCTGCTCCGGCCCCAGGAGAGCTGGGCCTCTGCCGTCCTCCCTCCAAGCCCCGTGCCCCTGCACACTGTGCTCGCCCGGTGCTCTTCCAACCGTGCATCCGGGGGCGGCTGGACCCCCCGCTCAGTACCCAGCACAGCGCTGCTGTCACCCTAATCTTCCCAAGTCTCCGGCCCCCCATCTCTTGCCAAATCTCTTGCCGTCTTGAGTCATTTTTTTCAAGACCAGCTGAAGAGCTACTTCTCTCCCAAGAGCCGTAAGGGGCCCTCTTCTCTCCTTCCTGACTCAGCCCACCCCTCACCACGGGGTCTGCCCGCCTCCCTCTTCCCAGTGCCTTTCTGGGCCAAAGCCTCCACGCCCCGCCTGGCAGGGGATGGGGGAGGGAGTCCGGCTCATTTGGAAACCTCACTTCTCTGCGCCACCCGGCCCCTCCCCACCCCAGCGCGTGTGATGAAGAGTGTTTGCTCCTCCTCACAACCTCTCCTTCTGGTTGTCCTTTCAGTCATCACCAGGCCACCACCTGCCACCGGTGTGAGTCACAATCCCCCCACTCTGGCCCCCGCACCCAGCCTGCAGCAAAGGGCGGTCAGGTCTGCCTCGTGCTCTGCTCTCTGCCCTCTAACTGGTCCCCACCCCCAGCTCCCTCCTTGAGCCCCTTCTGCCGGATCACCGTCCTGCCCCCAACCTGGAGTTGCCCACAGCACCCATCGAGAAATACTTCTTGAGAGAAAAAGAGAAAAAGAACACGGCTTTCACACCTAGGTTTAACCCGCCCTGCACTCCTTTGAGGCCTGTTTCCTCCCTGTAGATGGGACCACGGCCGGCCCGGGGGCCCCCTTGGCGGTGGTGGGAGAGGGCTAGCTGGCTGGGGCCCAGGGCCCCCCCCCCCGGCTGCCTGTCTTCTTCCGGAAGGAGAGCCCCTCTTTGGGCTTATTCTGCACCAACCTTGCCCTGTGGACATTCTGAAGAATCGCTCTGAAAATAAGTTTGACTTTTCAACTTTTTTAAATTAAAAATGGGGTTCTACTGTTTGTTTAGATAACTCTGCTGATGAAGCCTCACGTAACTGAAGCCTGTATTTTAGGAAATGTAGGTAAAAATAAACCAACTTCCATGTTCCCTATAAACTCTTTGTAACTTTACCGAAATCGCTTAGGAACTGACATCACACGTTTGGCAGAGACATTCATCAGAGGTTTGGCCTCACCTAGTTTCACTTCATTATTATAATCATGTTAAGTTCAAGCGAAATTAAATGTAGTATACTTTATTTAAAAAACAGGTAGCAGTGGTTACCTTTGCAACACTGAGAGTGAGCTCTAATGTTTCTGTTGTACTTTTCTGTGTTTTTCAAGTTTCCTACCAAACAAGTAAGCTTATAATCAGAAAAAGGAATATATGTAATTTGTACAAAGCAAAAATAGCCGTGGATATAGACCCACAAACACATGGGAGACTGGACCGCCCACCAGGTGGTCCTTCCCGTCTGCTGTTCGGACTATGCTGACAAGCAAAAATCAAGCTGTTTTCCAAACAGAAAACCACACTGGACTTCCTGTCGTCAACAGCAGGCCAGCAGCCCTCCCAGCACCAGAGTCAGAGCCACGGGCTCAGGGCCCAGCCAGCCGACCAACCCAGCTGCTGCGTCCAGAGACCTCAGCCACGGCCCAGCCCAGAGTCTGCGGGGACGTCATGTGAGGGCCGGATTATGGCAAAGGAGATTCTCAGAGACATTGGGGACAGAGCTTCGTGGGGGATGAGCGACAACCTCACCTGCTGGGAAGCTCTCATGGGGGTGGAGCAGGCCTCCCAGCTGAGGGGGCCTCACAGAGCCGTCCAGAGCTCCATCTCGGCCCAGGGACCCAGCTGGGGCCCGCCTGCCAGGAGGGGTCCCGCTTGGGCGGGCAGTGCCAGCCCCTCTTACAAAGAGGCTGTCATGAGCGCCAGCGGCTCACCCCCAGGGTCATGGGCCCTCCGCAGACCCTACCCAGACCGGACTCACGCCTTCTCTGCCCACTGCCAGAGCCCCCTCCTCCGCTCCACCCACCTGGAGAGGAGAACCCTCAGCGAGGCCGCACAGGGCCGGCTCTGGCCGTCCTGGTTCTCGCACCCGGTGGGGGTCTCGTGTGCCCACTGCCACAGCAGACGTCCAGTTCTAAGGAGGGCTCTGTGCAGACCTCAGGCGGCGGTGGAACCAGCCTCCTCCGAAAACCTCGCTCTAGGCTGATGGGCTCACTGACACCCTGGCAAGACCTCCCCACTGAGCTGAGCTGGCGTGCGCCGTGTCTCACCCTCTGCTGTGACCCGCGTACAGGCCGGCCCCCAGAAGAGGTCCCAGCATACTGGACTGACCCCAGCCCAGGCTCCTGGACACATAGCCGCACATGGGCCGTCCTGCCAGATGCCTGGGTCCCGGCCCAGCAAGCCCACTGACCCTGACCCCCACCCCCAGCTGAGGTGAAGGTCCTCTCAGTCCATCAGCCCCGTGGCTGGGGGGCCCTGTCTCCAGCAGGACACCCCCATCCAGCCCCTGAGGAACAAAGCCCCCAAGCGCTGCCGACCTCACACCACTGTTTTCCTCCCACGAGTCGAGACTTCTTCACAACCAGGGAACCGTGTGTCCTCAAGACGGCGGGGCCCACACCCAGCACCCTGGGTCTGCAGTCCCAGCGAGTCCCCCGTGAGGACGGGACCCCTCCTTCCCACACTCAACGCCCGGAAGCTCGTCCACGAGTCTCCACTTCCTGTGGCTCCAGCGGGTCCACCACGTGCTGACCCCACCCCCACTGAATGCACCACAGGTGCTCCCCAAGGTCACGGCCAAGGGAGGCAGAGTGACCTTCCAGGGCAGTGCAGGGCAGTGGACCCTCCACACCGGCCAGGACGCAGCTGAGCCCCGATGCAGGCCGTGCACGAGGCGCAGACCCCACGCTCCACGCGACTCAGTGAAAGAAAACAGCTGAGCCGACACCACGGGGTGGCTCAGCTCCGGGTCACTTCTGGCACAAGATGATTTCAGGAAAATCTGGGGAGTTCTTAGAAAAGAGAAGTAATCTACAACCCAAACCCTCTTCCCATTCTCCCTCCCCCGCAATTTAGTTTTTAATATAAAAGTAGTCCGTGACCACTGCAGCAAAACTGAGAAACATGAATTTGAAATCAAGTCACCCCTGAGACGCCAACTAGAAAAGCCACCACCCACCTGTTGCCCAAACACCCCAAAGGAGGCGGCAGCACATGGGCGCCGCGGGGACCTGGCAGCTGGGCGGATTCGCTCGAGAGTCCTGGGGGCGGAGGACGGCCTTCGAGCACTTCCCCTCGGCCACTTGCTGGGGACAAGCTGAGGGCTCGAAGCCGAGGGCAGCCTCAAAGGCCAGGGCCGACTTCTCGGAGCACCAGGGCTCATCCTGACAGAGGGTCCAGGCCTGAGGGCGGGCAGTGGTGTCCAGGCTCCTGTAACTGTTCAAAACAACCTGGGTTCTGAAAGGACAGAACCCAGGGACACATGCGGGCAGGGACAGGACGGGACCACATCTTATCCACCTCTGTGCCGCCCACCGCACTGGCCTTCGGCTGAGGACGGGGCAACCACGGGGACGGAGGGCAGACGCACTGGGGGGCGAGAGATGGACGGGCCGGCAGGGAACACGGCCAGGGGAGGGGAGAACAGGCCGGGTGGGCGGATGGCGAGGGGTGGACGGGCCGGGCGCCACACTGGGAGCAGAGGCAGGAGGCGTGATCCCTGGACCAAGGACCCCCCCACAGTAATGTTCTTGTCTGGTTCTGTTTCTCGTCCAGATTTTTGTTCCCAGATCCTTAACTCGGGTGTAAAGCCAGGATTTCCCAAGACTATCAAGACCAACGACCCGGACGTCCTCAGGGCAGCCAGACACAGTGCCGAGAGCTTCAACAACTGCAGCAACGACGCCTTCCTGTTCCGGGAGTCGCACGTCAGCAGAGCCCTCGTCCAGGTGGGGTCCGGGCTCAGGACTGCCCAAGGCGGCCAGGTCTGACCACCTAGAACCGGACCGGGGCCACCAGAGTCAGGCACCGAGGCCGGCGCCGTCTCTCACTGAACCAGGCTCCTCCCAGGCAGCACACAGGGAGGATGTGGGGGAGGGCGGCTACCACGGGGCACAAGCTGCCCCGCCGCCCACCTTCAGGGCTGCCTGCCTGCCGGGCTGCCCGCAGGCCACTGCTCCACGGCCCCAAAGCACTTCTGGCCATGTCCCCCAACCACTGCCCCATCCCTGCAGGAGTGTCCCACCCTGCAAGGTCCCCACGCTTCTCAGCGGCCCCATACGAGCAGCTCAGTGCTCCCCCTCCCACGGGGACACCACGGGGCAGCCAGGCCTGGCTCGTCCTGGGTCCCGAGAACACAGGTGAGGGTACAGGACACAGTCAGTGACAGGACGCAGCCACTCTCAAAAAGCAGGGGCCCAGTGCAGCCGGTCAGCAAGCTTCGCGGTCACTGACCGGGGAGCTGGCCTTGGGGAGAGAGACCCACAGCCCCGAGGATGTGTGCTGCCCGACACCACCCCACATGCTGACTCACGATAATGGTCACCCCTGGGTACAGGACTGGGGGGTGACTTTATTGTCTCTATTCTCTTTGGCAACCGCAAACTCTCAGAGCAGGATGCTGTCCCTATCACGGAGGGTGTTCTGCGCGGGTCTAAGTAGCCAGTGTCAGGACTCCAGGGGCCCAGACCCGGGGACTGGGGTCTTCAGTCTCCACCGTCTGCAGGAGCGCATGCCCAAGCCTGGGGGGGAGGGAGGTGGGCCCCCAGCTCACCCCATCTCTCACCATGTCCTGAACCCAGTGACCCAGGCCCGCCCTCTATCCCCTCAGATAGTGAAGGGCCTGAAGTTCATGCTGGACCTGGACATCAGCAGAACCACCTGCAAGAAGACCAGGCACTCGAGTCTGGACGACTGCGGCTTCCAGACCAACCGCACCCTGAAGCGGGTAAGAGGGCTCTGGCCTCCCCACTGCTCACCACCCCCCAGCCACCTTCGCAGCCTCGGAAATCACCCTCGGCACTGCTCTACCTGCGAGGTTCCTGATCCCACCCCTGAGCAGCGCCCAAGCCCACCCCCGACACGGGAGAGCGAGAGGCAGCCCCCCAGGACTTCCCAAACGACCACCCCTCCTCATTCCCACAGGCACATCTCCAGGGAGTAAACACTGCAGGTTTGGGGGTGGGGGGAGGGCAAAAGAAAACTTGTAGATAATTGAGAAATTTTATATACACACATGGGGAGAGCAGATGTGGCAAAATTTGGTAATTTGTAAATACATGTGTTGAGTATATATTTTTGAATTATTCTTTCAACTTTTCTGTAGATTTGAAATTTTTCAAAATAAAATCAGGGCAGAGAGGGAATTCTTCAGTAAAGAAAACACACATGCACATGCGTGGGCGCACACACGTGAGCACACAAGCACAAGCACACATGTGTACACACACACACACACACACACACACCTGCCCGAGGCAGTGGCGCTGGGAACCCACCTCTGCTGCGGGTTGGGTCGCCCCGGCGGGGTGGGAAGCCTCCGTAAAGGGGGACCCTCAGGCCACCCTCGTTTCAGACTCTCAGCTGCTACTCTGAAGTCTGGGTGGTCCCCTGGCTCCAGAGCTTCGAGGTGCCTGTCCTCCGCTGTCACTGACTCCCGCCTCCCAGCTCCATCCCTGCTGTCGTGGGCCCTGGGAAACAGCATCTCCTGAGAGCAGAATGGCGGTGCCAGGGGTCAGCACAGAGCCCCCCCCACGGCTGGATTGAACACATCAAGTCTCCTTCCAAACTTAACTAGTCTCCCCGACACTGTGCACCTAGATTTAGGGTCTGCACAGACAGGGCGAGTCCTCCAATGGGGATTACACGGGTTCTCGACCCTGAGGGGCCCTCCCACCTCACTGCCCCAAGGTCCCAGGCCCTCGAGGAAAGCCCAGAGGGCCACCTTTCCATCTGAATAATCATTCCAGCACTAGGCAGGGACCAGGTCATCAGTGACCTCTTGGGTGAATAGTCAGGAATAAACCTGAATAAAGAACTGATCACCTCGAAGCAATGCCTGCTGCTTGACCTGCTGAGGGGAGAATGGGGAAGTCAGGAGGGCCCCTTCCCTCCACAAAGCCCTGGGGGGCTCACCACTGAACCGTACTGAAGACCAAAGCCCCACGGCCCCCCACCTCCAGCTGCGCTGTCTTCTGAGCATCCCACCCCCACGTTCTCTGCTGCCTCAGGCTCGGCAGCTGCGCCTGGGCAGGTGGGCAGGGACGGAGCCAGCAGACCCCACAGCCCAGCACAGAGAGGGAGGCAGGGTGGAGGACCTGCTGGGCGGGGGCACCACCGTGGGTGGGAAGGCGGGAAGGCCTTCGCAGTGGAGGCGGCGCAAGGCTGGGCCAAGCGGGAGGAGGGGACCCAGACGCCTGCACCGTGAGCCCGGGCGTCCTCATCCAACTACGGATTAGCGCAAAACGTGCTGTCACCTTTAAAAGAACGACTCGGTAATTCACAGGAAACAGAAAATGTGCGTTAAATTCCTACGGCGACTTAGCTCGCTGTCATAAACGTGACAAAGGCGAACCCCCAAGTGAAGTTCCTCTGGCTCCTGCAGCGATGAGAGTCACGATAATTCCACAGCCGCCTCCATTTCTGTGGCCCTGACTCACCTCCTGGTCACTAATTCAGGGGCAGTGGCGGCCACTATGCCACGCGATGCTGAACTCGTTCAAGACTCTGAAAGCCCCTGAAGGCAGCCCTCTCGTGAACACAAGCAAGTTCAGCCCCTGCTTGACCCCATCCATCAGCAGGACGGCAGGCACACTGGGGTCCAGCACCAGGGCCAGACGCTTCAGGACACACCTGTGGGGCCCCCATGATTGACACGGGACGCAAGCTCTGAGGTCCCCTCCATCCTCACTTTCAAACACGCACCAGAGCACAAGGCCAAGTGTCTCCTGACAACTGTGAGACCAACCGGACGCTGCGCCACAGGCCTCACGTGGTGTGAGAAAGGAGAGGTGTGACGGGGAGCAGCCCCACGGCACCCCTGCCCCCAACTCCCCCTGTGCCCGTGACAGCGTCACTTACCACAGGGAGTGGATGTCAACCAGTGGTGGCCTGAAGTCCCAGTCTGCCACCCAATTCTACCTGTTTTTTAAAACTTATCAGCTTTGCTCTAAGAGGGAATGATTCTGACAGTGGGAAGCTGCCCCTTCATCTCATTCACTGTCACTGGGAAAATGTAAAGTTAAGAATACAGGATTCTAAGACATACAGTACCAGAATTATGACCAGGAAGAAGAAACAGTTGAGGTCTCAAACTGACCAAAACCAGTCAAACTCCCGACAGACAGGCCTGCCCTGCTCTGTGTTCCAGAGCCTCCCCGCCAGGCCCTCCGCCCCTGCTCACCAGCCGTGCAGACTCTGGGATCCAGCTTCAGGGCCTCCACTCCAGATGTAGCCCAGCCCGCCCCGGGTTGCAGACAGGCCAGGCCCTGAGGAACACAGCCACCCAGAGGACCACCTGCAAGGCTTAGCCCCGCTGCTGTCCCACCTCGGTGCCCAGGGACATAGGCATCCGCAGGTCTGACCCCTGGACTGGGCAGCCACCCTGCCTCCTCGCCCCCAGCCGCCTGTGCCCCTAGGCAGGTCCCTCCCCAGCCTCGGTTCCCCCATGAGACGCGGCCACATCTCCTTATATCACAAAGAGGTCAGTGCACATGAAAACTCAACACGGCAGAGCAAAGGCTGATGACAAAAACCTCAACGCGGGGTCTCCGTCCTATAAAAGGCAGCAACTGAGTCCTGATGGAGTTTTTGTAGCGGATGACAAAGAAGCACACAGTGAATGAATCACTTGATTTAATTTTAAGAGCCTGTTAGTAATTCCCATTAGAGCAAATCCGTTTCATGTTTACAACAAAAACCTATCATATATTTAAGCTTAATGAGGCTATATTTTGCACCTCATCATAGCAAATTACCAGATAAAACACAGGAAATGACACTTTGAGACAGAAAATCAACATCTGAGTCAAAACAAAAAAAAGACACCTTTGCTGAAAACTGTGAAAAGCTACCAGCTTCTCTGTGCAGCCCTCAGTTCCCAACCAAGAAGAAACGTTCAGGGTCAGCGCGCTTGGGTTGTGTGTTTTCAAGGCAGAATGGTGAGGTTTCACCTTACTATTCCTGCAGACTCGATACACGGGTGCACTGTTGCCTGTTAAAAAGCATTTCCTATGAAGTTACATCACCTGACAGGACACAGGTCACATCACGGCCATGCAGCCAGTCTGACTCTGCTGTATGCGGCTGTGCGTAAAGCTGGCCCCGAGGAGGCAACTCGGAATGAGCCCCCATCAGATCCTGACTCTCTCCCCTAAAATGGAGAGGAGCAGGGAGGGGAAAGGAGCTATGAACCAGCACAAGACACAAACGGTTCAAGTCTCACCACGATGTCGGCCATCCTTGACGTTCAATGTCATCCCCTAGTCAAAATATCGTCTTTTCAAGTCACAAAGACAATTCCAGGGACACAATCCCTGACGTGTTCTCACAAATACGTGGGAAAGGAAGGAGCAGACATCAGCCCCACCTTGCAGAATGGAAACAGGAGAGCAGTGTCATGTGGACTGAGTCAGCGTGGGAGGCAGGCGGCCACAGGGGAGGCCCCGAGCAAATCTAAACATGACCCCAGCAGAACGGCCCTCACGACAGGCAGAGGACAAGACCTCACTCACTGTTAAAGTAGATTAAAGCACAGAAGAAATTCCCAGGCAACACCATCAAGAGGTTAATCAGCAGAAAAGTCCATTTAATTACCATAATCACATGGATCACCCCACAACCGGGACCATGTGTGGACACACCCGTCAGGACACACAGCAGCGTCAGGCTTGTAACACTAGAGCAGACGCAACCCCAGCACGTGCACTATTCACACCTGGGTCTGGGGTGAGGAACCAGGCGTATGAACAGGACTCCTGGTGCCCAGCGCCCACCTTCACTCCCCATCCTCTGATCCGCACGGCAGGCTGTCCATGGAGAAGCCGGTGAGTCCTCTGAGCTGCTGGAATCAACGTGCTCTTCCTCCACACACACCCAGGGTCCTGGCCTTCAGAGCGCTGGCGGGGACCCGGGTAGGGAGGGGGCCAGGTGCAGTAGGAGGGTGGGAGCCACAGGAGGGACGCCCAGGGCCGAGGCTCGGGCCTCACTTGACTCTGGGGAACGTAGCCGTGCCCTCTTCGCCTGCACAGCCCGTCCGAGGCTTCACACACGTTTGCTCTGAGCTCTGCGAGCCCTCCCGGAGCCCCTCTCACAAAGACAGATATCACCCATTTAACAACAAAGGCATCGAGGCTGGCGGGATACAGCCAGCAGCAAAAGCGAGACGCCAGCCGACTCACCCACAGCTCCATCCCCACACCTGAAGCCTGTTAAGTGCACCAAGTCCCCGGGTCCTAAAGAATCACTGCGCTTGGGAAGGTTTGGAAGAGAAAAGGGCTTTACGTGGACTCATCTCCCCCACGGCAGATGCAAGGCCAAGTCCAGGTAAGGGTGTCCCGAGAGGCTGCACCACACCTCCGCAGACCGGCAGGTGCAGGTGGGAAGGGTGTGTCCACGCACCTCCTGGCCCAGGGGTGGCGCGCAGGGCAACGACAGGCCTAGGCAGACTGCAGGCGGAGTCTGCAGAGGAAAGGGGACCTAAAGGAGCCCAGGTACAGGTGCCCATCATGCTCGTGCACCTCGCTCACGTAAGCGGCCACCTGCCCATCGGGGTCGTGCAGGCTCCTCCGGAAGGCCCCGCTGTCACTGAGCTCCAGGACGAGGCTGTACCGCGGCACAAACTTCATCACCGTCTCCTGGCTGAACAGCTGAAAGGGAAGCACAGTGAGAGGGGAGCGTGATGCGGGCCACATGGAGTCCCACAGGCCGGGCACCGTGGCTCTCGTCACCTGCTGTGCACGTCCCACCCACCCTGCCCCCCACCTCTCCCGGCCGCTGGACCACCTCCCCCCCGGCTCGCTTCCACACGGCACTGCAGCTGCCTTTTTAAAATACTGGCACACCCCACACCTGAACAATTCAGTCAAGAAGTGGCTTGTGGAGCCAAGCAGGGTAGGTGCGTGCAGGGGCGGCCCAGACCAGAGAGTCGGTCTGAGCAGGGAGAGTCCACGCTGGAGAAAAGACAGGGCCATGGCTCCAAGCAGGGTGTCAGGGCCCAAGCAGGGGAGATGGTGTCCTGCAGCAGGGTGACCTGGCACAGGCCATGAGCCCTTGAGAGGTAAGGCCCCTGCACACGGCTGGGAGGAGGGAAAAGGGCTGGCATGGGTGCTAGAGCCCTAGCCGGGGCCATGTGATGCGGGGGCCACATGACAGCTGAGGCCACGTGACAGGGGACAATGGCTACAGACAGGGACAACTGGGGAATCTGATCACATAGGTATGAAGGAGCATGAGACCCAGGTTTTTCACCCTTAGAGAAGGGAAGTACAAACACAGATGGTAAGAAAACTGGCAGCTTAAAACACACCCCCAGCTCTGTCACGAGGGCCTGGGAGCAGCGACACCCCGTCAGTAAGCACACTTGGCACTTGTCCCCTCTCGGAGGAGCCAGGATCCCTGAGAAACGGCTGATCCCAGAGTGGGGCAGGGAAAGAACGAGAGGAGCGTGAACAATGTGCAGGGCCAGGAAGCAGGAACTACTCCAAGAACGACTGGGACACATGCAAAGGTCAAGGGGCCATACGGATGGGGCTCCCACTGGCCACAGCCGGACAATGTGAGCGTCAAAGTAAGCAACAATGGTTAACCGATCATAATCACTGATAAAACCATCAACCCCGAGATCATAATGACACTTACTAACTATCCCCACTACAATTAATTACAAATGATAAAGAGTAACTTCACAGTGGAAACCCGGCAGCCACCACTGGATGAGGTGACGGGCACTGCAGGGACAAGTGGACACCAGGCACCTCCCGACAGGTCACACTGAGGGCACCGGAGAGGCACAGCCTGAACCTGACCGTGAGAAACACCAGGCAGCCCAAGGCAGGGACATTCTGCAGCAGAGCTGACCTGGGATCCTGAAGGTCAGGTCTGGGAGCTGCTCCAGGCTGAAGGGGACAAGGAGAGGCAGCGACTAAGCCAGCCCGACCCTGGGCACAGTTCCATTACAAAGGACACCCCTGGGCCACTGGCGAGCCTGAGCTGAGTCTGTGCACCGGAGGGTCACCCGTATCCACGGGATATCCTGTCCCAAGGGGGTCGTCCCTGCTATAGGAACAGTGCTTAGAGCGTCCGAGGGCGACTGGTCAGCCACCTGCCTGCAAACAGCTGAGGGAAAGACGTTCTCTGTTCCCTTCCTGCTGCTTTTTAGGTCTGATGTTGTCTCAAAACTAAAAAAAGAAAATCCTCAAAGACTTCAACAACATTCTGAAGAAAATCTAACCTCCTTTTCAAGTCTGCAAGGCCTGTGGTCCTCTCCCACCTCCCACCTGCCCCAGACCCACCATCTATCTCCCAGCCACATGAAGACGCCGGGCCACTCCTGCCCAGGACGCCCATGTCCGAGAACACGCCCACCCCGCTGGCTCTTTCTCACGCACGGTCTTGGCTCCTGATGCAGACACTGTTCTAGGCGCTGAGGATAAAGGAGGGAACTCAACAGAAAAAGCACCTGCTCTGATGGAGCACACGTCCCACCAGGGCAGAGATGCATCCTGTCAACCAGGGGAGAGATGCGATCACCACGGACAGAGCACATCCTCTGATGGGTACCAGCTTCAAGCACTCAGCTAAGGGCATCATCTGCATATTCTCATTAAATTTTTCCATCACCTAATGAAGTGCTATTATTCTTCCCACTTGACAGATGGAGAAACTGAGGCAGAGAGACCACGTCCCCTGCCCAGGGCCCCATAGCTGGTCAGGCCTTCCTCAAAACCCTTCTCCTTGCCCACTCTGCCATTCTGCCCCCCTCCAGGCCCCAGCGAACAGATGTAACTCTGCAGCCGATGATGCGTCATTTCTGAACAGTGACCTGCCGAACTCGGAACAACACTGAAGGACGTGGGCCAGCCTCACTGAGAAGGTGCCCGCAGCCCTTGGCAGGGCACAGACACAGGGCTACGTGTCGCACAGACTCAGCAGCAACTGCTGCCCAGCACCTTCCAGGACCTTAAGTCTCAAATAGTTTAGTATTTGCAACTAAGGACATGGGCAGAATCCCATGAAGGGGGTGATGAGGCTCCGAGGAGGCAGGAGGAAGCGGGGCGGGAGGAAGGGGCACCTGCAACCACTCAAGGAAGAGCTGAGTTTGCTGGGGGCGGGGTCTGGGGGAGAGCGGAGAGCAAGAGGGACAGGCAGGGCAGAGGCCCCAACAGGTCATGATGGGGAGGGTGACGATAAAAATACCCAGACAAGGAAACCAGGAGAAAAAATCAGAGGGCTCAAATGTTTACATTTACATTACAAGGTGAAGAATAAAATGTGTTTTAAAGAAGTCATTAAAAGCACCAAATACTATAAGCAGAACTAGAATTTTCAGAGCTTCCATAAAGGTCAAAAAACCCATAATTAGATGCATTTTCATTTTGTTTTTTGAAATCAATAGTTTTCACAGTTACCTTAAAAATCATTCTTTTAAGATACGGTCTCTCGGATAAGAAATCCAACATGGAAAACCCAGGATTGGAGCGAATGGTCGACATGCCGACCCAGTAACCCCCGGAGCTGCTGGCTCGGATGTTGTCCGGGAATCCAGGCAAGTTCTCCACAAACAGGTCGGCCCCTCCCTTCATCAGGCCAGACACGTAGAACCTGAAAAATTCACCCAAGCAGGCAATGAGTGGCAGCCCCCCAATTGAAGGAAAAATTTTAGCCGAGCACCAAATTGGTCTTGGTCCCAATAACCGAATGGATACAACTGTAAACACGTCCATCACGAACGATGTCACGGCTGCTCCTAGAAGCCCTCAGAGCCCTGGGCCCAGCGAGAAGCAGGTGCAGGAAGCAGGGCCGGACCAGGCCCACCAGCAGGGAAAAGGGCCGGGATTGCAGTCAGCATTCCATCAAGACTCTCCCAGCCCATGACGCGCAAGAAGGCTGAGGAAGGGAGAGGGAAGATGACTCTCTCATCACACAGGACAGGCACCCGCTGCGTCGCAGGCTCTGCAGCTGACACCTCACACCCGCCCGGCCCACAGCCCGGTGGACCTGACATCAGCTCACGCACCTCCTGATCCTCGCCATGGTCAATTCCGCCACCAGGACAAAGTCCTCCGCAGGAGAGAGCTGTACCCCGTTGGGGAACCGCAGGTGGTCCAGCAAAACCTTCACCTCCTTGGTCTCGGTGTCGTACTCCAGCAGGCTGCGGGAGCCAACAGCGGAGGGTCACACAGGGTGTCTGGGGGCCCCTGCTGGGCTGGAGCCCTGCTCCCGGTCTGGGCCCTCGGGCCAGGGCCTATGGAGGGGGACTCGTCCTCCACAAGAGTAGCAGGGCCCCCATCCTCTGCTCAGACCAGTTCCAGGCTGGCCCTGCAGGCCCATCCCTGTCCAGGGCAGACCCAGGCACCCTCCTCCAGAAAAGCCCACAGTCAGTTCTCTCACTGACCGTGGCTGGTTCACTGGTTCAGCACCAGGGAGGGCCACCGTGGCTGCAGCCTCACAGGAGTCCCCTTCAGAGGCCACCTGTGAGGTCTCCCCCGGCTGCGAGACCACACCCTCAGACAGCCTGGCCATTCTACCTTCATTACTCCAAAGAAGAAAGTGAGAACATCTCGCTGTTTCATTGTGTCCGCCACCTGTTTCCAGGAGACGGTAAGATCCTCCCTTAAAAGCTGAGTACTATGCTCAGAAACACCCCAACAATTCCGGGATGTAATAAGCTCTGCGAAGTCACCCTGCCTGTCTACGGCCTCCCTGAGGAGAAGATCCGGAAGGAACACTCACCGACCATCATCCGTCCCCTCCATCACCAGAAGCAGATAATCTCGTCTTTGCCATTTGCTGCTAGAATCCGTAAAATAAATCTTCCTCCCGTCCCGAGTTACTGTAAGATCGTTCACGAAGGACATTTTCCTCCCCTCAATGGGTGTCTCGGAGGACAGCAGCAGTTTTACTTCACCTGAGGGAAGGGGGGGAGGAAGAAAAGGAAAGAAGGGGAGAGACTTGCTTGTATTCTAAGAACGTGTATCTCAATAATTTCAAAATATCAATCGGCCTAACTGATTTAAAAGGAAACTAAAAGAGCTTCTCCGTGTCCTGACAGAAGATTTATTCCTTCTTACAGTAAAAATCAGTGTTTTCCTTTCTTTCTATTAGGTGATGAATGTTTTTTAGACCAGCTCCACTAAAGGCAGAATCCCCCCTCTAAGGATGAGGAACTCCTTTTATCAAGACCAACTGACTTAAAAATCTGCTAAGGATCTTAGGTTAAAAAGGCAATTTTCTATTTGTTTGCTTGAGAGAATTATAGAATGTTCACCTCATCTGCTTTTAAATTTAAAAAGCAGGAATCATAGTAAATCTTTTTAGATTGTAGCACAAACGTTCAAGGAGCACTCAGCGCTTCCCACATATAATCCCATTTAAACCCCCCACAACTATCCCACATGGCAGGCACTCCCGTCATCCCTGCCCCGTGGGTGAGGAAAGCAGGCACAGAGAGGCTGAGTAACTCTCACACAGCCAGCAGCCAGCAGAGCAGGGGCCGCCCGGGGGCCCGGTGCACCACCCCCGATGGCAACTCCTCCCTCAGCATGAACCTCCCGCTGAAGCGCACACAGCAATACTGTAGCACTGATCGAGGTGACATCACGCCCAGTCAGGGGAGAGAAACAGGAGAAGGAGCTGGAGGAAGGAAAAATGAAAAGACAGAGAGGCAGAAAACAAACAGCGAGACCAGAAGCAGAGAAATACACAGAGAAGTAAAGTTAAGAAGAGGAGCCTAACATCCTCAAAATGAGTCCTGCTGAGATCCTGTGGCTCAAACACAAAGGCCAGGGGAAAGGAGGGAATGCGCCAGAAGCAGGCATAAGTGAGGAGCCACACGGTGTGAATACTGGCTGGTATCTGCAGGTAATATTTTCAGTTCCATTCAGTGAGTAAGAAAAACATCAGGGTCTCCAGTAGACTGTACTGAACAAATTCTACTAAATCCATTTATAAATAAATGCACATATTGTTTAAAAGATCAGCAATCATCATAGAAGGAAACAAGTTACTGTCACTTACGTTTCCAGGGATTTACTTCAAATAGCCCTTTGTATGCATCAGCCACAAAAAGGGTCCCGTTGGGCCCGGCCCGGATGCCCAGGGGTCTCCCACAAGCAGGCTCGTCATCTCGGGTTTCTAGGGAAACAAACAGACAGGAATCAGTGGCTGGTCCAAGATTTGTGGCCCCTCAGTGTCCAAACACCTCCTCCACCCCGTCCTAAACCTGCATCATGCTGCAGAGAACAAAACAGACCATGGCATCAGAGACAGACTCGGCCCCCCGTGTTCCAGCCCCCCTAGAGCTCAGGACAATTGTCCAGCATGTCTAGAGGGACCACCCGAGAATCTGGATGTGGACATAAGCACAGCAACTGATACCCAAGAATCAAGTTCACATCAGCATCCTGAGACTCAAACAGTTAACTCAGGGACGTCAGCAGACACAGGCCCCACTCCTGAATCCCCCAGAACCTCAGGAGTGGGATTTAAGCCCAACAGCTGGACCTGAATGCTGTGCCCATCCAGGGACATGGCAGGGTCCCTCCACCCGTCATAAAGGGAAAGCTCCTATTTTACTGCTTAGATCCATTCTCCTGTTCTACTACCTATACTCTTTTTAAACCTGTGGCAGAGCATATTTATTGCTGGGCACTCCCTGCAGGGCACTTATCACAGAGTGCTTACTGCAGGGTGCTTACTATAGGGTGCTTACTGCAGGGTGCTTACTGCAGAGTGCTTACTGCAGGGTGCTTACTGCAGAGTGCTTACTGCAGGGCACTTACTATAGGGTGCTTACTGCAGGGTGCTTACTGCAGAGTGCTTACTGCAGGGTGCTTCCTGCAGAGTGCTTACTGCAGGGCGCTTACTATAGGGTGCTTACTGCAGGGTGCTTACTGCAGAGTGCTTACTGCAGGGTGCTTACTGCAGAGTGCTTACTGCAGGGCGCTTACTATAGGGTGCTTACCGCAGGGTGTTTACTGCAGTGTGCTTATTGCAGAGTGCTTACTGCAGAGTGCTTACTATAGGGTGCTTACTGCAAGGTGCTTACTGCAGAGTGCTTACTGCAGGGTGCTTACTGCAGAGTGCTTACTGCAGGGCACTTACTATAGGGTGCTTACCGCAGGGTGTTTACTGCAGTGTGCTTATTGCAGAGTGCTTACTGCAGAGTGCTTACTATAGGGTGCTTACTGCAAGGTGCTTACTGCAGAGTGCTTACTGCAGGGTGCTTACTGCAGAGTGCTTACTGCAGAGTGCTTACTATAGGGTGCTTACTGCAAGGTGCTTACTGCAGAGTGCTTACTGCAGGGTGTTTACTGCAGTGTGCTTATTGCAGAGTGCTTACTGCAGAGTGCTTACTGCAGGGTGCTTACCGCAGGGTGCTTACCGCAGGGTGTTTACCGCAGGGTGTTTACTGCAGTGTGCTTATTGCAGAGTGCTTACTGCAGGGTGCTTACTGCAGAGTGCTTACTATAGGGTGCTTACTGCAAGGTGCTTACTGCAGAGTGCTTACTGCAGGGTGTTTACTGCAGTGTGCTTATTGCAGAGTGCTTACTGCAGAGTGCTTACTGCAGAGTGCTTACTATAGGGTGCTTACTGCAAGGTGCTTACTGCAGAGTGCTTACTGCAGGGTGTTTACTGCAGTGTGCTTATTGCAGAGTGCTTACTGCAGAGTGCTTACTGCAGGGTGCTTACCGCAGGGTGCTTACCGCAGGGTGTTTACTGCAGTGTGCTTATTGCAGAGTGCTTACTGCAGAGTGCTTACTGCAGGGTGCTTACCGCAGGGTGCTTACCGCAGGGTGTTTACTGCAGGGTGTTTACTGCAGTGTGCTTATTGCAGAGTGCTTACTGCAGGGTGCTTACTGCAGAGTGCTTACTATAGGGTGCTTACTGCAGGGTGCTTACTGCAGAGTGCTTACCGCAGGGTGCTTACCGCAGGGTGCTTACCGCAGGGTGTTTACTGCAGGGTGTTTACTGCAGTGTGCTTATTGCAGAGTGCTTACTGCAGAGTGCTTACTGCAGGGTGCTTACTGCAGAGTGCTTACTGCAGGGCACTTACTATAGGGTGCTCACCGCAGGGTGCTTACTGCAGGGTGTGCTCCTCAAGGTGTATACTGCAGGGCACTTACTGCAGAGGCACTTATAGGCAAAATACGGACTGGGAAAAAGCAGGTTAAATACCCAAATGTAGAGTATGATTCCATCACATAAAACCATGTGTAGGTGTGAGTATCCATGAACAGAAAGAAATCTGAAAAGTTATTCATTAAATTGTTAACAGTTACATCTGAGAAGACTCTGAGGTGATTTTTACTTTCTTCTCCGCGTTGTTCGCATTTCACCCTAAAAATGCATCATTTTTAGAAAAACATTCTAGCTCTTAAAAAAAGATAACAAATAAGTCTGGGAGCTATCAGTTTTTAAACAGTGAGTTTCTAAAAGCTGAGTGACCTAAGGGTATTTCACTCTGGACGCAGGGCTGAGGTTCCTGAGGGGCTAGTGCAGGAATGCGCTCTAGCACGTGAGGAACAAAGCCCACACCTCTTGCAGCAGCTCTGGGGTGTGGGGGCCCGGCAGGGCCACGGCCACAGCTGGATGGGAAACTGCAAGCACAGGTGGCAAATGAGGAGCCCAGGCAGCCTCTAGCTGGGCCATCAGGCTCTCCTCCTCCAAGGACCCGACTTCTGGGGAACTCAGCTCCTCCTGGCACCCTCCTGGGTGCCTGGAAGAGACACGTGTCAGGGGTCACTGACTTACTGCATGGGCCTGAGCCAAACCGGGCGATGGTCTCTACTTCACCGTTTTCAAGTTTTACGACTCGGCCATCCGCTGTACCAGTGAACATTACATCTGTTTAAAGATAGGAGGGAATAAGGGTGTTACTGGGTTAGCCTAAGAACTGTGCTCTCACAACCTTCTACAACAGAGGCGGCCAGTCTGTGCTTTTTATCTCCAGAGAGGAAACGGCAGTTTTGAAGATGAAGGCAAGTGGTGTCTGGGGACAAAAGTCTTAACACGTGCAGCGATAAACCCCATGGGGGCCTCAGAACCAGCATGGTCATGACCCTGAGGCTGGATCCAGGGCACAGCAGACACCAGTAAGGGATAAAAACAGGATTTTCTACCCTCAAAGAAGCGGGGACCCTCGGGCTGACACTCAGCACTTGGGGCTGTTCATGTCTGCTTCATGTCAGTGTCTGCTGCTGTAGCCAATTACACCCAACCAAAGGGGAAGAACTGCTAGGAAGGCCCTCGGTGTAAAATTAAGTGCTCACTTCAGCAGCACATACACTAGAACTGGAACCACAAAGATGATGTGCAAATTCATGAAATGCTACATATTTTTAAATGTATATTGCAAACTCTAGGGCAACCACTAAAAAAAGTTTTTAAAATAAGTATAACTGATATGTGAAGGAGAGAAAATAGAATCATAAATGTTCAGCTGAAACTACAAAGTCAGAAGGAGAGTAGAAGAGAAAATAAGAAATAAAAAAACAAAGGCAATGAATAGAAAACAGTAACAGATATGGGAGATAGTAATCCAACTACAGTTAACCCTTGAACAACCTGGGAGTTAGGGGTGTCAACCCTGTGCACAGTCGAAAGTCTGTATAACTTTATAGTCAGCCCTCACACCCTCCAGGTCCTGCATTCGAGAGGTTCTGCATCACAAGGTTCCGCACCCGTGGATTTAAGCAACTGCGGATCGAGTAGTGCTGCAGAATGTATTTACTGGAAAAAAATCCACGTGTAAGTGGACCCACACAGTTCAAACCTGACTTGTTCAAGGGTCAACTGTATATCAATTATCACTTTCAACATCAATGGTAGAAAAACCCCAATTAAAAAACAGAGACTGTCAGAGTGTATCAAAAAACAAGACCCAACTATATGCAGTCTACAAGAAACCCTCTTTAGATATACAGACACATATAGATTAAAAATGAAGGGACAGAGAAAGATACACTACACTAACACTAATCAAAAGAAAGCTGGAGTAGCTCTATTAATCTCAGAGCAGCTGCAGACCTAGGAACACAATCAAGGATAAAGAAGGCCTCCACGTAATGACAAAGGGTCAACTGTAGAGAAGACATAACAGTCCTTAACATGTATGTGCCTAAAAACAAACATCAAAATACATGAGGCAAAACTGACAGAACCGCAAGGAAGCAGATGAATCCATGATTAGGGGAGGAGACCTCAGCATACCTCTCTCAGAAATGGACAGATACTGATGGACAACAAGGTCTGACTGTACAGCACAGGGAACTATATTCAATGTCCTGGGATAAACCATAATGAAAAAGAATATGAAAAAGAACGTATATATATGTGTAACTGAGTCACTTTGCTGTACAGCAGAAATTAACACAATGTTGAAAATCAACTATACTTCGATATAAAAAAAAATAAAAAGAAATGGAAAGATCCTACAGACAGAAAATTAGTAAAGACACAGTTGAACTCAACAGCATCACTGATTAACTGGATATCAACTACCTCATCCAAACAACAGCAGAATATATATTCTTCTCAAGTTCACATGGAACATTCACCAAGACAGACCATATTCTGGGCCACAACACACACCTTAACAAATTTAAAAGAATAAAAATCATACAACGTCTGCTCTCAGACCAAAATGAAATTAAACTAGAAATCAATAACAGAAAGAGAGTTGGAAAATCACAAAATACTTGGAGATTAAACAACGTGCACTTCTAAATAACACATAAGTCAAAGAAGAAATCTCAAGAGAAATTAGAAAACATTTTGAACTAAATTAAAATGAAAATACAACTTATCAAAATTTTCTGGCTGCAGAGAAAGCAGTGCTTAGAAAGAAAGTTGTAGCATCAAAGGCATATATTAGAAAAGAAAAAAGAACTAAAATCAATCATCTAAGCTTCCATCTTAGGAAACTAGAAAAAGAAGAGCAAATGAAACCCCAGGTAAGCAGAAGAAAGAAATCATAAAAATTAGAGCAGATATCAATGAAACTGAAAACAGGAAATCAATAGAGAAAAATCACCAAAACAAAAGCTGGTTCTTTGAAAAATCAATAAAATACTGGGTTGGCCCAAAAGTTTGTTTGGGTTTTTCCGTAAGATGCTACGGAAAACCCAAACACACTTTTTGGCGAACCCAATAAATAATCCTCTAGCCAGGCTAACAAAAAAGAGAAAAGACAGAAATTACCAATATCAGAAATGAAAGCGGGAACATCACTATAGACCCCATGGACATTAAAAGGATAATAAAGGAACACTATGAACAACTCTATGTCCACAAATTTGATAATGTAGATGAAATGGTCCACTTCCTTGAAAGACACAATCTGCCAAAACTCACACAAGAAGAAAAGAAACAATCTGAATAGGTCTTTATCTATTGAGGAAATGCATCAATAATTAATAACCTTCTAAAACAGTACCAGGCTGAGATGGGTTCACTGATGAATTCTACTAAACATTTAAGGAAGAAATGATACCAATTTTCTATAATCTCTTCCAGAAAACAGAAGCAGAGGAAATACTTCTTAACTCATTCTATGAAGCCAGCATCACCCTAATACCAAAACCAGACAAAGTCATTTCAAGAAAACTACAGACCAGACTTTCCTGGTGGCGCAGTGGTTAAGAATCTGCCTGCCAATGCAGGGGACATGGGTTCGAGCCCTGGTCCAGGAAGATCCCACATGCCGCGGAGCAACTAAGCCCGTGCGCCACAACTACCAAGCCTGTGCTCTAGAGTTAGCGAGCCACAACCACTGAGCCTGCGTGCCACAACTACTGAAGCCCGCGCACCTAGAGCCCATGCTCCGTAACAAGAGAAGCCACCTGAGAAGCCCGCACACTGCAATGAAGAGTAGCCCCCGCTCACCGCAACTAGAGAAAGCCCTCGCGCAGCAACGAAGACCCAACGCAGCCAAAAATAAATAAATAAAAATAAATTAAAAAAGAAAACTACAGACCAACATCTCTCATGTACAAAGATGCAAAAATCCTCAAGAAAATATTAGCAAATCAAATCCAACAATGTATAAAAAGAATTATACGCCCCAACCAAGTGGGATTTATCCCAAGTACACGAGGCTAGTTTAGCATTTAAAATCGGTTAAGTAATCCACAATATCGACAGACTAAAGAAAAACTACATGAACATATCAATAGATGCAGAAAAAGCATTGACAAAAATCCAACACTCATTTCATGATAAAAACTTTTAGCAAATTAGGAGTACAGGGTAACTTCCTCAACTTGATAAAGAATATCTACAAAAAACCTACAGTTAACATCATACTTAATGGTGAAAACTAGACGCTTTCCCACTAAAATCAGGAACAAAGCAAGGATGTCTGCTTTCATCACTCCTTTACAATACTGGACTGAAAGTTCTAGCTAAAGCAATAAGACCAGAAAAGGACATAAAAGGTATACTTATTGGGAAGGAGAAAATAAAGCTATCTTCACTTGTAGATGACATGATTGTTTATGTCGAAAATCCCAAAGGATCAACAACAACAACAAAAATTCCTGGAACTAATAAGCAATTATAGCAAGGTTGCAGGACACAAAGATAATATACAAAAGTCAATCAGTTTCCTACATACCAGCAATGAACAAGTGAAATTTGAAATTAAAATCAGAATACCATTTACACTAGCTTCCAAAAGAATGAAGTATTTGGTTTAAATATAACAAAATATGTACAAGATCTAGATGAGGAAAACCATGGAACTCTGATAACAGAAATCAAAGAACTAAATAAAAGGAGAGATATTCCATGTTCATGGATTGGAAGATTCAACATTGTCAAGAGGTTCTTCCCAACTTGATCTATAGATTCAAAGCAATACCAAGCAGCTATTTTGTAGATATCCACAAAATGATTCTAATGCTTATATGGAGAAGCAAAAGACCCAGAATAGCCAACACAAAAAGCTGGAGGACAGACACTACCTGACTTCAAGACTTATTATAAAGCTACAATAATGAAGGCAGTGTGGTAATAGCAAAAGAACAGACAAATAGATCAAAGTAACAGAATACAGAGCCCAGAAATAGATCCACAACTCATCTCTAACAAAGAAGCAAAGGCAATATAATGAGGTATAGATGGTCTCTTCAACAAATGTTGCTGGAACAACTGGACATTCACCTGCAAAAAGATGAACCTAGACACAGACCTCACACCCTTCACAAAAATTAACTCAAAATGGATCATAGACCTAGATCAAGTAAAACACAAAACTACAAAACTCCTAGAAGATAAAAAAGGAGAAAACTTAGTTGACTTTGGGTGTGGTGATGACATTTTAAATATAAAACCAAAGACATAATCCATGAAAGAAAGAATTTATAAGCTGGACTTCATTAAAACTAAAAACTTCTGCTCTGAGAAAGACACCGTCTAGAGAATAAGAAGATAAGCCACAGACTGGGAGAAAATATCTGCAAATGATGCATCTGATAAAGAACTTGTATCCAAAATATACAAAGAACTCTTAAAACTCAACAATAAGAAAATGAACAATCCAATTTTAAAAATATCCCAAAGACTTAAACAGACACCTCACCACAGAAGATATACAGATGGCAAATAAGCACATGAAAAGATGCTCCACATCATATGTCAGCAGGAAATTGCAAATTAAAACAGCCATGAGATACCACTTCACACCTATTAAAATGGCCAAAATCCAGAACACTGACAACACCAAATGCTGGCGAGGATGTGGAGCAACAGGAACTCTCATTCATTGCTCGGGGGGAATGCAAAATGGTACAGCCACTTTGAAAGGCAGTTTGGCAGTTTCTTATGAAACTAAACATACTCTTACTATATGATCCAGCAATTATTTTGGTATTTGCCCAAATGAACTGAAAACTTAAGTCCACAAAATAATTTGCACACAGATGTTTACAGCAGGTTTATTTATAATTTCCAAACCTTGGAAGCAACCAAAATGTCCTCCAGTAGGTGAATGGAAAAATAAACTATGCTACATCCAGGCAACGGAATATTATTCAGCAATAAAAAGGAATGAGCTATAAAGCCATGAAAAGACATGGAGGAACCTTAAATGCATATCAGTTAAGTAAAAGAAGTCAATCTGAAAAGAGTATATGCTGTATAATTCTAACTCTAAGACATTTGGAAAAGGCAAAACTAAGGAGACAGGAAACAGACCAGTGGTTGCCAGAGGCTGGGAGCAGAGAGGGATGAAGAGGTGGAGCACAGAGAATTTCTGGAGGGGCAGTAAAAATTCTCTGTATGATACTATAATGATGGATGCATGTCATTAAACATTTGTCCAAACCCATAGAACGTACACACCAAGAGTGAACCCTAATGTAAACTGTGGAATCTGGTTATGATGATGTGTCAATGGAGGGTCATCAATTAAAACAAATGTACCATCTCATGGGAGATGTTAATAACGGGGCAAGGGGCTTCCCTGGTGGCGCAGTGGTTAAGAATCCGCCTGCCAATGCACAGGACACAGGTTCAAGCCCTGGTCCAGGAAGATCCCACATGCCGCGGAGCAACTAAGCCTGTGCACCACAACTTGAGCCTGCGCTCTAGAGCCCGTGAGCCACAACTACTCAGCCCGCATGTTACAACTACTGAAGCCCCCGCGCCTAGAGCCCGTGCTCCACAACAAGAGAAGCCACTGGGATGAGAAGCCCACATACCGCACGAAGAGTAGCCCCCGCTCAGCGCAACTAGAGAAAGCCCGTGCACAGCAACCGAAGACCCGATGCAGCAAAATATAAACAAATAAAATAAATAAATTTTAAAAAATAATAATAATGGGGCAAGTAGGGGGTAGGGGATATACGGTAAATCTCTGTACCTTCCCCTCAATTTTGCTGTGACTCCAAAACTGCTCTAAAACATAAAGTCTATTTAAAAAATTAAAGGATGTTCATCGGCACCTCCTGAGGCTAGTGCCTCCCTCCACTGCCCGCAGCAGTGGGTCCCCGGGGCCTTTGTGCGGTTCACACCTGCAGGGGGTAACCAGAAATATCACCAAAGGACAAGCAGCTCCTTTAAGAGAGAAAAGGGAGGCGTGATGACAGAGCAAGATGAGGCATCAGGCCAAGTAGAAAAGACAAGAAAAGCATCCTCTGAGAGATTTTTTTAAAAATCACTATAACTCCTCAAAGTTCCAGTTTTAAATGTCAATACTGGTTTTTTTAACCAAAAACACAAAATCTGTGAAATTAATAAACATCAAAATCTTTTTAAGAGAAATATGAAGCTCTATCATGAAGTGCCCATCCCTCCTGAACAATTCTGACTTTGCCAAAGAGAAACCACCAACTGCAGAAATACCCAGTCCTCGGGCCAGCCAAACAGTAGGGCTGGGAAAGAGGGGCTGGTCCACAGCAACAGAGGTGGAGGCGTGGGCCTGACAGGCCTTCGGAAGGAAACAGAAGCACACTGGCCATCCATGCCCACAGCCGTTCCACCGTGCTTTGGAAAGACGGCCAGTGAGCCGAGGTAAGAAGTGGCTGGGAAATCCTCATGCCTCAACCCTCAGCAACCTTTTCATTAACTATATTTTTTGATTCCTGAGCTTAATTCTCACTCTAACAGACAGAAAAGACCTGTTCCAGGTTGCTACAGACTCAAGAATTAGAACCAGACCCTATTCCAGTTCTTAGGTTTGGGCAAGTTTGAAGCAGATGGTTACCCTTAAATGTACCCACCAAAGTGAGCTTTAAAAAAAAAGTGGAAATATTGAGAATGGTTCCTGTTCTTTCCAAAAATGAAATCTACACAAAGACAATCTGTGCTAGGAATGTCCTATCAAGTAACACCTACCCAATGTGATAAATGAACTAAACACCAATGTTTGTCCACATTTTTTCCTTTCTCCTTTCATTTTAAAGGGTCCAACAGTTTGAGCAGAATAAAATGCTTCACAGACATGAACTCAAAATCACCCAGCACTAAAATGGCCTGCAACTCGGAGAGGTGACAGGCTCCCGCAGGGCATCTGGTAGACAAACACGCACACGACCGCAGCCAAGAAGGCTGCCCGGGGCTCCCCACAGAGCTGCCCCCACAGGACCCCACTCAGGCAACAGACAGCGCCAAGTCCCAGGGGTCTACTTACCCCCGATATGTGCTATGGACTCTGGCCCAACAAGCTGATTTTCAAAAAGCCTTTCCGCCTGTCGTAACTTCGTATTTGGCTGCAGGACACCAAGCAAGAGCGGGGGTTCTTTGAAGCTGTAAAATAACGCAATTATAGGGATTTGTCTATAAAAGTACATGAAGAAAGTATTTACGGAGGACCTACAAGGACCTACACGCATAACTCCCCATTCTTTGACAAAGCGCACACGTTCCAATAACATCCTTAGTTGCCAGAAGCACAAGTTAAGAAAAAGAACTTCCTGGGATATCAGGACAGGTCATAGCACAAAAGAGAACTGAGAACATAAGCGTGGCTGATGCAAGAACTCCACACACGCGCAGCCACCCGAGGCCACCGGGCCTCCGCCCACCCATCCAACCTGCTCCACCTTCCGGTTCACACACCCAGGCCTTTATTCTCCCCCGGCCTGCCAGGCCATCCGGGTCCCGCTGAGACAGAGGGAGCGGAGTGGACATTTCACAGTGACAGCCTCACCTCCCACTCCACAGAGGGGACAGAAGACGGCTGGGCCTGGCGCCACAGCCCCAGCGTCCGCACCCGCGCACCTGTCTCCCGCCTGTCACTCTCGGGGGGCCCCCAGCTCCCTCTGTGGCCTGGACCCCTCCCCGCACGCAGAAGCAGCCCCAGGAGCCCTCCCCTCTCCGTCCACAGGCAAATACGCCGTTTCTCCCAACCCGTCAGCAACTCTTGCTGATGGCGCCTGTACAAGTCAGGTCCTCTGCTGCCAGCCTGGTCCATGCCACCATCTTCCCTCCCCACCTCCTCCCTTGTCCTCCACAGTCTGCTCGCAACCCAGCAGCCCCCCTGCACCTTGGGAAACAGTCAGATCACGGCATCCGCCCCTCAAACCCCTGCAACGGGCCCTCTCCCCCGGAGCCAAGGTCTTCCATGAGCTCCTCGCCCTGAAGTCCGGCCACAGCCTCCTCTCCTCCCCTCACTCTGCCTCCCTGCTGGTCCCTGAGGGCACCAGGCATCTCCCATCCTAAGTCTGCTGCCTCCTCCCCATAACCTTCTCAGTGAAGCCTGCTCCCACCACCCAATTTAGCGCCCAACACCGCCCCCAGAAGCACAGACCCCACCCCACTCGACTTTGTTGGCAGCACTTTTCAGCTCTCACTTCTCTCTGTCGACTGTCTGTCCCCACAAGAACACACGAGATCAGGAATTTGTTGTGTTTTTTCCCTGTTGTATCCTGAACACCTGGCACCCAGGAGGCTCCCAGGGAGTACCGTGGGAGGGAGGGAGGGAAGAACGGGGGAGAGCTCCCACTTCTCCCCCACCTCGCCCACCAGAGTGGGACAACCAAGGGGGGGTGGGTGGCTGGGGGGTGGCGATGTGGGAACTCTCCACCCCCATCCCCCTCCAGGCAGAGCTCTTCACTCCCTTCCGCCCCCTACTCAAGACACAGCACAACTCCCCCCAAATTAAATCCCCCCGCTTCACCCTCTGCTGCCTCCCAATTATGGCTTTCTACCTGCTTTTCAAAAATACACTCTTGGGTTAACTAAGGAGTTTTATTTCCAAAGGGGGAGAGCAGGACCATGACCTGCAACACACTTGGGTTCAAACTCTGCCCGGGAAGGTCACACCTCCCGAGGCGCAGGTACATGTGTAAACGGAACAACAGACAAGCACACAGAGCAGTGGCAGAGGAGCCTCCCCTGAGACTCAACCTCCCTCTGCCCACGTGTACGCTGCCGGGTTCCCTACACTCAGGAAGTCCTCAGGGAACGGCTGCAGCATCAAACTACTCAGTGTATCACGCGCTGTCCCTGCCCCCAAGGAGCCTGAGTAATCTGCCGCTGGGCGCAGAAGCATCAGGGAACAGCAGACCAGGAGGCCCAGCCCAGCACCTCGGGCCGGCCCAGGTCCCGTGGACTCGCATTGACTCATTAATTGTTAACGCCTATTCACTCGTGCTACTCCCCCTAACTTCAGTCACCACTTATGCTCAGTTTCCAATTTTATCCTGTTTCTCCCCATGGTTCCATCTGATCAGGATCACTCTTTCGTCTTCCTTCCGAGATCGAACTGATGAAATGTCCCCCCGACTGTGAGCTGTGAATGTGTCTCACAAGCATGTGGCCAGGACACGGCCCATGGGCCCCAATTCAGCAGTGATCACCGCAGCCTCCACCCACCACTTTGTGGAAGGACTCAGCTTCCATCCAGAAAGGAACAGAAACATTATTTTTCATAAAAGGATAGGACTGTTTCTGCCATATTTAAACCATATTTTTCAGTTCCTGTAAAATTTAACATAAAAAACACTGTTTTAAAGAAGAGATTTTTGTGGCTATGATTTAAAAAACCAACAGGAATAGTAATTCTTCTAGCAACTGAAAGCTATTACCATTACTGTCAAAAGTATGCATTTTATTAGCAGGGTGAAACTGTAAAACTCAAAGATAATAAATAAATCGTAGCAACAAAGTGCTACAGGTGGTCAGGGATGTGAGGAGCAAATAGAAACACAAAAAATAAAACTCAGGCAAGGCCCACGGGAGACCTGCAGGGGAAGGAGAGAGACAGTGTCCCATGCCCCCTGACCCCTTCGGTAGGGAGACACACTGGGCTCCTCAGAGGTGCTCAGGAAACCTTTGAGCCACCCCAACCCCTCTGGTTCCACGAGCAGACCCTCCTGTGCCGTGAGGACCACTGAGCTGATGCAAGTTTCCTGCGCCCGTGCCAACCACAGGTGACCACAACCACTGTGCTCCCATCTCTCCACATGGAAAATGTACCCTGACGGACACTGGGCAACACCCTCCAGGAATCGGGATGTCACGTGTGTCGTGTCCACTAGTCCCCAATCTTCCTAGCGAGGAAAAGAAGGCTGCTGTGCACAGCAGGATCTGGCCAAGTCTGGCAGCCTTCCCGGTGACTCTGCTCCCTAAGGACTGCCACCAACTGCATAACAAGCCACCCTGGAAGGGTCTCCCCTGGCCTTGCACCCTCTGGGTCTGCCTGTCCTCTGTTTTCCTGAATCCCCTGCAGACAGAGCCCCCAGGACACCTCCGCCAACTGAGCCCCACCAGCACTGAGACTGCACCGCTCGCCCCAGTCGGTGGGTCTCCCCCTTCCTTGCTCATTTTGCTCTGAAGGGAGTTTTACAAAAGTCCCGTTTGCTGCTGTCATCAGCACTTTTCCCCAAACCCCAGATCGTTCCCGTTCTCACCATCTGCCAGCCTTCTGCCTTCGTTCTGGCTTTGGGGGCCCACACCCCCAATGTGGGAGCCAGTCATTCCCTAACTCTGAGCCCTGGAGAGGCCCATCAGCCACACCGGTTTCTCTGGGTTTCTCCTCACCCGGCACATCTACTCCACAGACAGGGCTCACTCTGCACAACCTCAAAGCCTTCCTGACCTCGCTCCCCTCCAGGCTGTCAGGACTTCACACCTTCTTTCCCCGAATTTCTTCACCACTCTGCACAATAAATGACCTCTACTGAGACCACAGGTCTTCGGTCACGGAAGCTCTAATCCTCCCCGTCCCCTCAGACGCCGGATGCTCACCTGCTCCCCGCTGCCTCCTCTCTCCAAGGCCAGCTCCCCAGCCCAGGTTTTGATCCCCAGCTGTGGACACAATTCATGCTCCCGCCTGGCCAACTGGATTATCCAGAAAGGCCCAGGCAGTTTGCATTTGGGGCAGGCTTAGCCGCATCCTTCTACACAGTGAGGGGGTCGGCAGGAGGGAGCCCGTTGGAGAGGACGCCCAACACACCACCCACTATGAAGCCTCAACTCTCACTCACAAACCACCAACGTGTTATTCAGTTGTACCTGTTAGATTCTCTCTATACTGAGACAGGGTTCTTATCTGAAGCTTTTAAGTCTTACATGAACTCACTCACAGTAAACTTCAGACAGCCTCATGACCCTGGGCGGTTCGGAGGGGAAACAGGAACTTACTGAAGCAGACTGCACAGCCCCTGATGTCATAAATAATCACACCAAGAGGAGCCTGGCTCTGCGTGACTGTAATTACAAATGTGAATACATTCACGAGACCCTGAGGTGTATACTATTTTTTCAAGTTATAACGGACTGCATTACCCACAGATCCCCACTGATAAAGAGTAAGTTAGGAAAAACAGAACAGTAATTACAAGATTTACTAAAAATCAGCTACTTATAAATCCTTATTCCAGCAAACATACTTGTGACTGCTGAACAAATAGCACTTATCAATAAAAAAAACAAATCAGCTACTTAAAAAATTTAAAGAAGGCAACTTGAACTTAACCTTCGTTTATGTGTGCTTTTGACACTTCAAATGAATTCAGGTTAATCATCTCTAACACTTAAGCTTCTCTTGTTTGGGATTTTTCTGGTTTTTAATTTTGGTTTGTACAGTTTTGTTTTTAAAACAGTAACACGGATAATACTGTACAACATCTAACTTAACATGAAACACAGGCACTAAAGAAATCACAGATCTCTATTTCCCCTAATAACCTACCTTTCAGAGCAGGTTGGTTTATCAGTCGAGAAGTCGTTTCAGCCCGTTTACTATATTTTGTCAAGCAGCACCCCCAGCCCCCCAAGCTGTGCAGCAGCTCACCTGAGAGGCTGCGGGTCTATGGGAGAGTCCAGCAGCATCATGGCGCCGAGCAGGGGGACGGTGAGGAACACGGCCAGCATCAGGAAGGTGGCTCGGAACACTCTGCCGCTGAAGGAGCTGCCAGAGACAAAGCACACGAAGGCACCGGGCAGGGCTCAGGCGGAGTGGCCGCAGTCTCGGCCCTCTGGGCAGGGGCAGCCCTCCCGCCCGGCCTGCCCGCCACCACCTCCATGCCAGTGACTGAAGGTCAGCAGTGTCTGCACTCCATGCCCTTGCTCTTTTGTTAACCTTTCAGCGTGTGGGACACTCTTCTCGGTTACTTCCCAGGTAGTCTGCTAAGCTGTATCCTGGATCCTCTAGCAGAGGTCAAAAGTGGGCAAACCCAAAGAACTGATGGGCACAAAGTGACAGAGGAGAGACTGGCGCTGAGGCGAGGAGCCACCCTCATCCACGGGGAAGACAGCATCCCTGAGCCACCACCTCTGGCCACCTGGACTCAAAGAAGCAACGCTCAGAGACAAACTCAAGAAGGAAACAGGGCTTCCCTGGTGGCGTGGTGGTTAAGAATCCGCCTGCCAATGCAGGGGACACAGGTTCGAGCCCTGGTCCGGGAAGATCCCATGTGCCACAGAGCAACTAAGCCCGTGCGCCACAACTACTGAGCCTGCACTCTAGAGCCCACGCGCCACAACGACTGAGCCCAAGTGCCACAACTACTAAAGCCCACGCACCTAGAGCCCGTGCTCTGCAACAAGAGAAGCCACTGCAATAAGAAGCCCACGCACCGCAACGGCCCTCCCTCGCCACAACCAGAGAAAGGCCACGTGCAGCAACAAAGACCCAACACAGCCAAAAATAATAAATAAATAAATAAAATTAATTAAGTAATTTAAAAAAAAAAGGAAACAGAAGCAGAACATCCTGAGCATCCAACCCCCAACCATTTTGGGCATCGCACCTCTAAGAGCTCAAGAGGTGACCCCAGCTCTTCTGCCTGGGAGAAGCCTGACAGATACAGACAGTTAGAGAATCTACAAAATCACACCTCCAGGCCATTACTGCGAAAGCCGTGGGGAGACCTGACAGTGCCCTGGGACCTCTAGCAAAGCGTGGGGACAAATGACCACTGGGGACTGAAACTCCTCTCCAACAATCTTCACACACATCCTCACTCACCCTGGACCAGAGAGCACGTGAAGCCTCCTGCTAAGAAATAAACTGACCAGGATCACTGTTTCCTTGCATCAGGGTATTCAAATTCACTGAACACCTGAAATCAAGAGTAACTTAAAGCAAATTAAAATCATGAGCTCCTGGGGGTTTCCCTGGTGGCGCAGTGGTTGAGAGTCTGCCTGCCAGTGCAGGGGACACGGGTTCAAGCCCTGGTCTGGGAGGATCCCACATGCCGCGGAGCGGCTGGGCCCGTGAGCCACAATTGCTGAGCCTACGCGTCTGGAGCCTGTGCTCCGCAACAGGAGAGGCCGCAACAGGAGAGGCCGCGATAGTGAGAGGCCCGCGCACCGCGATGAAGAGTGGCCCCCGCTTGCCACAACTGGAGAGAGCCCTCGCACAGAAACGAAGACCCAACACAGCCAAAATAAATAAATAAATAAATAAATAAATAAATACATTTTAAAAAAAAAAAAAATCATGAGCTCCTAAAGTGGGAAATCTTTTTCTACCAAAAAAAGTTGACTTGAAAAAAATCAGGACTCACACTTAACAAAGCAACTTGACGTGAGGGCAATGTTTCACTTGACTTTTGACAAGATGGTTTCAATGTAGAATGCAGAAATGTGGGGGCCTGGGTGCCAGCCCCAGCTGTCCCAACTACAGCCACGCCACTTCAGGTGAGCTACTGCACCCCAAAGCCCACGGTTCCCCACTGTGACTCGGGGTTTGCGGCAGAGTAACCTCAAAGTCCTACCCGGTTCTGAACACTCATGATTTTAATAAGCAAATAAAGCAGAAAACAAATCGTTCTGCTTCTACTGGGGGTAGGTGGAAATGAAAGAATGACAGAGTGCCCCCTGCAGACACATGGACAGCATGCTGAAGTGCTTGAATCCTGCCCTCAGTCTAAACAGGAGGAACAGACTGTCCTTAGAGCTGCCAGGAGGAACGTGGTGGCCCTGCTGATACCCTGGTTTCAGCAAAGTGAGACTGTGCATGACTCCTGAGCCCGAAACTGTGAGAGAATCAATTTGTGTTGTTTACATTAAGTGTGTGGTTGCTTGTCATGGCGGCCACAGAAAACTAATACAGTTTTTTTTTTAATTTTATTTTATTATTTATTTTTGGCTGCGTTGGGTCTTCGTTCCTGCGTGCGGGCTTTCTCTAGTTGCGGAGAGCGGGTGCTATTCTTCATTGTGGTGCGCGGGCTTCTCGTTGCTGTGGCTTGTCTCTGTTACAGAGCACAGGCTCCAGGCGTGCGGGCTTCAGTAGTTGTGGCATGTGGGCTCAGTAGCTGCGGCTCACCAGCTCTAGAGCGCAGGCTCAGTAGTTGTGGTACACGGCTTAGGTGGTCCGCGGCATATGGGATCTTCCGGACCACGGCTCGAACCCGTGTCACCTGCATTGGCAGGCGGATTCTTAACCACTGAGCCACCAGGGAAGTCCTAATACAGTTTTCTAATTAAACTAAATCTGCTACCTGGAAATGGGGCGCTGCTATAACAAATACCTAAAAATGAGGAAGTAGCTCTGGAATCGAGCTGTAGGTGGAGGATGAAAGAATCGTGAGGAGCAGGATAGAAAAGGTCTAGATTTCTTCGAACTGACTGTTGTTAGAAACACGGACCTTGAAGACTCTGCTGGCAAGGGCTCAGGACGAAGTGAGAACAGACTGTGAGCTGAAACACGGACACGGAAGGCACCGCTGGTGAGACCTCAGGAGGATGCCAGGACAAGGACCAGACCTGGAGGAAAGCAGACCTTGTCATGCGGCAGCAGAGAGCCGGGCTGACTGTGTCCCACAGTGAGGGGGGACAGCACACCTGTACCTGACGAGCCGGGACACCTCCAAGCAGAACTGAGGTGCACCTGTACCTTCATGCACAGGGGACAGTACTGACCTTTGACACTTCCCTTCTGCTAATGAGTGTCCCAAACTGCGCCTATTTTCCCTCTAATAACCTCCAAAAAGCGAGTTTTGTTCCTAACCCCCTTTTCGCATGGGGTTGAGGACGCACCCCCAGCAGATGAAATGCCGAGTTGCCAGGCTCCTGGCAGAAGACAGGTGACCAGGAAGGGAAAATCAGGCAACCCGTCCCTCCCAGGCCGGTCTCGAAACCCCATGAGCCTTCTTCTATCGTGACTGACTCACGTGGTCAAGGGTACGAGAACAGAGAGTATGCAGCGCACACGTGGCACAGATCAGCACTGACCACCAGACACAACAGCAGGCGGGCACGGCCTGAGAGGCCTGCGACGGGCAAGGAGCAAGGGCCCCGAAAAGGGTGACGACAAAGACAGTGAAAACGAGAGGTGCCATGCAACGTGCTCAGGAGGGTGACCGGGCGGAACTGGACCGTCCGCTCCAGGACGAGGGAAGCAGATGGGGCACGGTGGCCGGAGAACGGCCCACTGCCAGAAGGACGAGACCAAGGGCCAGGTCTGACCCCAAGCCCACAGTCACTGCTAGCAACGCCACCTGCTGAGGACAGGAGGAGACGCCTTGACCTGGAGCCTGGAGTAGCGTTTGAAACACTCTGCACAAGCTGACTGTGTCTGCCCTTCTGGGCGTTTCGGGTAAATGGAGCTACCGGTGTGGCCTCTGTGAGCCGCTCCCTGCGCTCAACACGACGTGTCCGGCTTCATCCAAGCTGCAGCATGTGTCAGCACCTCCTGCCAACGTTTATCCGCTCATGTGCTAACGGACACTTGGTGGGAGGGGAGACAGGGAGTGATTACTTAATGGGAACAAGGAGTTTCATAGGATGAGGAAAAGTTTTGAAACCAGAGTGGTGGTTGCCCAACACGAAACATCACTGAACTGTACACTCTGAGGTGGTTCCCTTTATTTTATGTGAATTTCACCTCAAAAAAAGTTAACGGTGATGAAAATATTCTTAACTTAGACTGTGATGACTGTTGCAAATCTCTCTGAATAAACTAAAAACCCCTGAATTGGACATTCTAAACTGGTGAATGATGGTATGTGAATTACACCTCAACAAAGATGTCAAGAAAGTAAACAAAGTCAGTGACCAACTCTGCAAACCGCCCATTCAGAGGCTGGGACATGCATCACTCACTCGGTGCCCAGTCTGTCAGCGTGATGGCCACAGCCAGTGTCTGCACAGCAAGAGGGCATCTGCAAGGGCGCAGGGCAGGAATGACTTGGTCCTGTGGTTCCTTTAAAAGTGGAATCCCAGGGGCTTCCCTGGTGGCGCGGTGGTTGAGAGTCCGCCTGCCAATGCAGAGGACACGGGTTCGGGCCCTGGTCTGGGAGGATCCCACATGCCGCGGAGCGGCTGGGCCCGTGAGCCACAATTGCTGAGCCTGCGCGTCTGGAGCCTGTGCTCCGCAACAAGAGAGGCCGCGATAGCGAGAGGCCCACGCACCGCGATGAAGAGTGGCCCCCGCTTGCCGCAACTGGAGAGAGCCCTCGCACAGAGACGAGGACCCAACACAGCCATAAATAAAATAAATTAAAAAAAAAAAAAAAAAAAAGTGGAATCCCAAAGAGCAGGCCACACGGCACCGCACAAACCCTTCCGCAGGGCCCCCACAAAGAAGGACGGGCCGTCCTGCAAAGGGGGCTGATGTAATCCCCCTACCCCCGGCCCCTGCTCCTCAGGGGAAGGTGCCTTGTGCAAACTCACCAACGAAAATGGTGACACTGGCCAAAGCGCCCCTTTTCCTTGCCGAACACGATTCCACATAAAACAGAGCCTTCCCATCTAGCTCGGACTCTATATTGTTAACTCTCCTTTTCTACACTGTTGTGTACATTTGAAAATCTTAATTTAGGAATGTGATTTAGAGCTTGTGGCAGCGTGCTTGAAGACCTGGTTGCCCCTTCCTACGACGGAGAAAACGAGGAGTCCAGCCAGGACAGAAGGCAACTGCATACAGCTAGAAAGGCGGCCGGAACTCAGACAAAGGCCTGTGTCCACACAGCCCATCCCTGCTCCGGACCCAGCCAGTCCCCTCTTACAATGAGAGTATAAAGAACTGGAGAAGAACCTGGAGGCCACCCAGCCCAGTACTCCTGAGGGGGGCACCTCCCCTGGGGCAGCTGTAAACAAGGCCCAAGATTCTGTCTTGCAGGTTCAAGCCCCCCCAGTTGTGCCTGATGTGCGGCCGGACACCGCTGACCTGATCCAAACCCCTCCCCAGTGAGAGAAGTCCATCAACACCCTGGCTGACCGCCGGCCAGCCCCTTTGGAAAGTTCTGCACAGGGTCAAGTTTTAGAAACAGCAGCTCGGCCCCAGGCTGTTTAATTCCTCACTGCAGGCTGAGACACCTTAGCTCAAAAGGCCCATCAGCGCCAAACTCCAACTTTACATATCCAATTACTTTAAAAATAGCCCAAACACAAATTTTTAGCCATTTAGAGCCTGCCTGCTTTGCATTCTCTGTGAAACCTCACCAGACAGCTATTACCCATCGATAAAACAGAGCCTCGCCACTCCCACCCCACTCCTGCCCTTGGAGCTCTCTGACCACCTGCCTTGACCCGGGAGCCTCTCTCATCCCCTCCCCCGTGAGATTCCCCCACACGCAAACCCGTCAGTGTCACCCATGAAGCTCATGTGGCTGCTGCCACCCCACAGTCACATCACTTTCCTTCATCAGCCCCAGCATCCCTCAAACCCGCTCCATAACACCAAAAAGGGACTAAATTTTTAATTTTGGTTCATTTTAATTAATTTAGACTTAAGTAGCTACATGTGGCCAAGTGGCTGCCACATCAGACAGCACCACCTGGGAGCCCACAAGCATTTAATGGCCACCTCCCTACACGGCAGGCATGCCAGGCCCCATCAAGTTCCCGCCCTCCGTGCATCCTGGTGTAAACACGGCCCGCCAGGGAGTGACAAGCACACAGGGGAACAGTACGACAGGTTGGGCAGAGGGTGGGGAGGGCTCGAAACCCATGAGCTCTGCCCAGAAACTTCAGGAGAAACCACTGGGCAGAGCCATGCAGCCGAGGACACACAGGACTCAACGAGCTCTCGGCACAGGCGAGAGCTGCACTCCCCTGGGCACTGAGCCTGTAACTGCTGGGTGCACAGGTCCTGGGGGTGAGGTCGGAGGGCTTCCCACCCAGGCTCTGGGCACACGGTTGTTTTAGCCCAAGGTTCATTAACTCTTTGGCAGGTCCATCTCACCGCCAGCTCCTGTGAACTCACAGTCAGCCACAGTTCTGCCTCTCCTGCCCAGCTGCCCCCACCGCACACCTGCCCTGCGTCCACTCAAATAAAGGACCCTCCATTCATCCGACAAAGTGCTGCACGTGCCCATCCTACTCTCCTTCCCAATCTGGGCTGACACATCCGGAAGGCCAGCAACTTCCCTCCCAGGTGCCATCTGGGAAATCAACTTGTTTGCCCCAACCTCTACACCTGCACCCTGAAATTTCCTACAGTCTCTAAGGCAAGAGAGCGATCACAGTGACGCAACAGGATTTGACAACTACCATCGGCTCAGCCACGACTTACAAAATCCTGTTGCAGCACCAGCCAAATGCGGCGGAGGGCGTTCTCTAACCACTTCTGCACACAGGACATCAGGGCCTTGAGTCGCAGAAAGAAGTCCTGACCAACAGACTCAGTGAGATCAAAAAAGACCTGTGATTTTTATGGAAAACCTGTTAGGCCCAAATCCAGGGGAGACTGGAACCCAAGGTGCCAAGGTGATACCTGGAACCTGAGAGTCACACACAACTCTTCTCAATGCTTCTCACTGTCCAGCGGCCAATTCTGTCCTTCATTCATTTTCATGTCACTTGTGACTCCATTCCTCTGTAACTTTACATAAACCACGTCACTCACAGAGACCTCAACGACCTCATCAGGAAAAGACAGCTAATGCCACCTTTCATGCCAAGAGTCAGGAGACTGAGCAAGGTATCATTCAATGTCCTGTCCACCGAAATCTATTGTCCTGCTTCTGTTAACTGAACAGTATGTCCTTCAAGGCTTCCTTTACTCTGTTCAGCACGTCTGAAGTTTACTCTATCATCATCACGTTTCTACTTCCTTCAGATTCCTTTACTTCACCCATTATACACAACGTTTTCGCGTCTTAGGGTGAACCCTCAACTTTTAAGGTAATTCAAGATGACAATCAGATGAACTACTAGAAACCACCACAAAGAAGTGAAAAATAGAGAAGAACTGCATGATAAAAATAAGAAAAAACTAAAGAATTACAATATACACATAGGAAAGAAGGTGGGTGACAGGAAAGAGACTGTTACAAAGATACAGAAGAAGAGCAAAGAAGAGAAAGAGGGAAACACAGGAAAGCCAAGAAAATGTCTTAAATCAACACAGTGCAAAAGGCACCCAGGGAAAGACCAGCAACAGGTGAGGACTTTGGAACATTCGATTAACCCTACCATTAAGGAAGAAACCCCCAGAGAAACTGAAAAACAATTGAATTAACTCTGCCCTGGGGCCTGAAGTGCCTGGGGGAGCCCAGCTGAGAGTTGGGCCCATGGAACGAGTGCCCTTGGGCACTCTATGCCCTGCACCTCCAGACAGACCCGGGCTGGCTGCTTCCTGGTCTCCTGGGCATGAGTGTGTAGAGACTCGGTGTTGGCACAGTTTCTGGACCACAGCACTGCCAGTCGGATCATGTCTACTCTAAAGGCTCCTAAGTAATCACCAGATGATTTCACAACACCCACAGTCAAAAAGGCGTCCAACCTGTCCTGGTTTGCCCTGGGTCAGCACTTAGAGTCCCACGTCCTAAAGTCCAGGGCAAACCAGGAAAGCTGATCGCCCTACAGTGAGGGCTATATACGGAACATATATCTGACCTTTCCACTGATCCCGAGACTCATATTATTGAAAACTCTCCATGAATCTCCTTTCTAGAGCCCAAACGCTCCTCTCTGCTATGTCTCTCCTTCAGATGTGTTCCTCTCATTATCATCAGGGAATAAATTCGGTCTCTCTCGGCAAAAGCTGTCCCGCATTCAGTATGTACCACACCCGCTGGCACTCCAAGAAATAGTCCCAATATTTCTATCAACATATAAGTCAATCAGTTCCACACTTTGAGCTTGGTCTGTGTGGGGCCTCTTGGTTCTTCCTAAAAATCCAAAGTTAGGACACTCAGGGCATAAAGTTAAGAGGAGGATTTTAAGAATTTTAAACGCTTATGCTTCAGTTTTTAGCTAACAAAGCAAAGCATATTTAAATTCCGGAAGGGTGGTAAAAGAAGCGAGACCAAAGACCTGAGATTTCCTTTATTAGGCACCAACAACGACAGTACCCTATGCATCTCCGTCCCTACCAGGAAAATGTGCAAGGCTGGACCCTCACAAAAACTGCCCAACAACGTCCCTTCTGCTCCCCGTTCTTCCTGAAGGCGCGGAAAGAAGGGCAGGTGCGGAGGCCCTCTCCGCGCGCCCCGGGCTGCTCCGCAGAAGTCCCCACGGGAAAGTGCGGCCGGGCCGGGGGAAGGGGGGCCCGGGAGCCGGGCAATGACCGAAGGGCCGCAGGTGCACCGCGCGGCGAGAGCCCGCTTCCTCCCGTGAAGCCAGGCCCCCGGGGACTAAACGAGGCGCTCGCCGCTGTCACCGCCTCGGGGTCACGGTCCCGCTCCGGGCCGGGCCTACCTGCCGCCCTTGGCCTCCGGGACCCGGGCATCGTCCGTGACGACCTGCGGCCGCACGGCCCGGCGCTGCCGCACCCCATCCGCCTCGCTCATGGCGCCCGCGCGCCTTGCTGCCTGGGTCGCGTCCCCCCTGCCTCCGGCCAGGAGCGCGGAAGTGACGAACAGGCCCCGCCTCCCTCCTCGGCAGCGCGCGGAAGTGACTTAGGCCCCGCCCCTTCCGGCCGCTGGGGCGGGCGTTGCTGCAAGGCGCTTCTCTGCGAGTCCGAGCTAGCGCGCCATCCCGGCGGCGGCTTCTGGGGTCTGCATCGCCGCGTCCTCGCCAGCCGTCCCAGCCTTTCACGTCCGGTCTGACCTCGAGGCGGGGCCCACCAAGAATCCCGTGGCCGTTTCCTAACCGATGGGGTTAAGGGGAAAACGCGCCGGAAAAGGGCAGCCGGCCGTGTTCGCCGTTGTGTCGGTCACAGCGACGTTGGGCGGTTTGTAAGCGTGTGGACAGAGCTGTCGCCAGGAGCGGCGGACAAGCCGAGGGCCGGGCCCGCCGACGGACCCAGGCGATCTCCTCCCGGAAGAGCCGACTCTAGCCGGTCGTCGTGAGACACTTTGGGGTTTTAATGAGGAATTTTGCCGAAGGAGACCAACGGGCTCGTGAGGGCGTCCGGCAGATGACGGAGCTGAAGTTGGATGGAATTGGGGAAGACACTGGGAGGAGGCTTTCCCGGCAGAGGAAACCGGCTCCTGTTACTGTGCAGCGTCTCCAGAAAAGCCCACTCAAAATGAAACCCTGAGAATCGATTTCCTTCCTACTAGGCAAGGCGGTCCCCAGGCCAGTGTGCCACGGCCTTTCTGGGTGCTCAAGGGCACCGGACTCCCACCCAACTGTCCCCAAGAAAAGCTCGGAAGACCCAGCGTAGGGGAATGAAGAGTCCTTGTGTGAATCCAGGTCGGCAGGGTCCCAGATTATAGTTCAGGCCTTGGCAACATCTTACTTCATTCCCTGCGGGATGCAGCCAGTACAGCTGCTCTGCCAGGGATGGTTTTAACAGCGCTGCATGATCGGCCCCTTCCTACCTGTCTGGAGTATCCTTGCCCTGAATCCTGTGTTTCACACACTCAGGATTGCTTGCTATTTCTAATTCTGTGCCTCCCTGCCTTGGTCCTTATTGTTCCTTCTCTCTGTGATAATGCTTTCCTTCACCTCCACTTGGTCAAACCGGTTTTATCATTCAGGACCCACTTCATTTGCTGAAAATCCTTCCCCTAATTTCACAAGCAGGACATCTTCCTTGTGTCTAAGGCACTTTCACTGGAGCTATTTGTTTTCCATGCCAACTGAAAACAGCCAGGAACATGGCTGTACAAGAAAATAATAAAAGGTTAGGTTTATTCAACTTGCTGCAGCAAAGGAATGCACCAGAGGACACGTGAGTCTCCTCAAAACAGGGGTGTTATGGAAGGGTCCTCGAGGGGTGTGGGGCTGTAGTTGGCCATAGATGGTCTTGGCAAGGATGGGTCAGAATTTATAATCAGGAGAGCCGCTGGAGGGGTCAGTGGTTTTGTCTTGGAGCACGTACTCTGCATGAGCTGAGTCACGTGTGTTGCACGGCATGGTTTAGTCCTGTTTTTCTGTTTGGGTGTCATGGTCAGGCCCACTTTGCTAGCTGTGGTTTCTTTCCTTCTCGGTCCCCCCACCCACCCTCCAGCATAGCTGCCACCCCGTTCCTGGCAGGGGGAGGGGACCACTATGATTGGTTAGATCAGGTCCCTGAACCTCAGTGGTGTTGACAGTTTGGGCCAGATAATTCCTTGGAGGGAAGGGAGAGGGAGGAGCTGGCCTGTGCACTGTAGGATGTTTAGCAGCGTCCCTGGCCTCCACCCACTAGATGCCAGCAGCATCCCACCTAGTCGTGAAAATCAGTAACGTCTCCAGGCCTTACCAAGTGTCCCATGGGTTAGACCAACCAGAACCCACTCCCCCTCACCCTGAGCCTGTTCCAGCGGTGCTGCTTCCCAGTCACTTGTTTTTAAGTCACCTGTGCCAGGAGGACCGTCCCAGGGGTTAGATGCCATAATCAGAGTCTTGAGGCCTTCACAGTGTCGGCAACTGGACTGAAAGGCATGACATGAGGGTGAAAATAAACACGTTTGCCAGACAGCAGTGGCAAGTGCCCCAGCTGGTCACTGATTCGTGTTGCCCCAGGATGCTGTCCCTCTTTAAGACAGGGGTTCTCAACTTTAGCTGCATATTAGAATCATCCAGGAAGCTTTGAAATATCCTGATGCCTCAGTCCCATCCCAGAAATTCCAATGTAATCGGTCTGGGTTGTGGCTTGGGCATGGGTAGTTTTAAAGGGTCCCCAGACACTTTTTTTTTTTTTTTTTTTTTTTTTTGGCTGTGTTGGGTCTTAGTTGCAGCACGCAGGATCTTCATTGCGGCATGTGGGATCTTTCACTGAGGCGCACGGGCTCTCTTTGTTGTGGCGCACGGGCTTCTCTCTAGTTGTGGTGCACGGGCTCCAGAGCACGCGGGCTTTCTAGTTGAGGCGCATGGGCTCTCTAGTTGAGGCGCGCCGGCTTAGTTGCCCCGCGGCATGTGGGATCTTAGTTCCCCGACCAGGGATTGAACCCTCTTCCCCTGCATAAGAAGGCGGATTCTTTACTACCAGGGAAGTCCCTCCGCAGACACTTTTAAAAGCCGAAGTCGAGCATCACTGCTTAGAGAAGAAATAAGAAATAAAGACATATATACAACATTCCAGTTTGGGGGGGACAGGGGTCTGAGTCCAGTATCCCTAAGATTGGAGACCAAGAGAATCACCCCACCACCACTTCGCTTTGGGAGCCTCAGAGACTGCCTGCGGAAAACATGTGAGAGGCAGCTCTGCGCCACGAGGGGCTGGGGGGGACTCAGGCATGACCCTGAGGACTTGGGACCGGAGGGGCTGTGACTTGTCAGTGGGAACACAGATTATGATGAGGAACGGGCTGGGTGGCTTCCCACACGCAGGCAGTGTTTCCTCTCATGACCTTGACGGGAGTTACCTGGGTGTTTGTTTATGTCAATTTGTTAAGCTGTACATTTATGTTTTGTATACCTTTCTATGTATGTTTGTTATATTTCATCCCCAAAAATGTCTGAAAGAAAGCTGTTGCCTAGTTTGAAAGCTGTCTTTGTCCAGATCACTTTCGTAAATTGAAATAGAAGGAAATGCATTTAGTGTTGGGCTTGATCAGTGATCCCCGAAACTGGACCAGGGCCTGGCCAACTGTGCAAAACACCTGGGAATTGTTAAAAGTCCAGATTCCCAGACCCCAACCTCCCAAAGACACCGCATCCTGACACCATCACCTTGGAAGATAGGATTTCAACATGTGAATGGGAGGGGAGGGGGGCAAACATTCACGCCGTTGCAGGGGTCGAGCATTCCTTTTGATCCCATGGTGCAAAGATGGGCGTGGATGCCCATTTCAGTCTTGTTTGTGATGTAGACAAATTGGAATCACCTCAGGTGTCCATTAATAATGGTTAAATAAATGCTCATATTCAGTGGTTTGCCATATGCAATCAATGTAAGGAATAAGATGGGGAGATACTTGCATTATATTGGGAGGGAACAAACAAGTACAAAGTAGTATGTAAAGGGCCTCAGTAACTTATGGGAAATGCTTGGGTGAAGTGGATGTTGGAATTCAGAACCTTTCACATTTAAAGAACATTATGCATGACTTTCTGTTCGTGTGATGGCAGATTAGATAACTGAGACAACTGGCAGTGAGGGCGATGATGAACGAAACATTTGAAACATCAGCGTGAAGACACTGGCAAGCCCAGCATGGTGATCAGGTAACAGAAAGGGTAGAGAGAGGCCCAGGAAGATGAGCCCAGGGTCGGGAGCCACTTTTTCCCCCGAGTGCGTTTGCAGGTCCAGAGGAGGAAGTTGAGAGGCCAGCCAGTTCCGAGACACATGTATAGGATTCCTCGTGAGTCCTGCGAGGTCAGCAACGGTTGCCATGGTGTTAGTTACCCTCCTTCCCTGTGTCACCCCCATCCCTCACACTTGTTCCTGGAATCACATTCCTAAGTAAGAACAGGGAGGGCTGCATACAAGCCTTTATCTCAGGCTCTGCTTTCAGGGCAGTCGAGTCCAAGGCAGGCAGAGAGACTAGAACATGAGAAGTTCCAACATATGGGATGTCTGCGTCCTCAGAAAAGAAGCGAGAATGACAAAAACCTTATTTAAAGATATAATGAATGATGGAGATATTTCCAAAATTGATTCAGGTGGACATCAAGCCACAGACCCAAGAAGCCCTATGGAGCCCAGGCAGGATGAATAAAAACAAGTCAGTGAAAAATAAGACTGTGGAACCAAAGACAAATGGTTTTCACAGACCAGAAAGGATCTGTTTGCTTGGTTTCACCCTGTTACGCAGCAGAAATTCCCAATGATGAAGGAAAAGCCTCTAACTCAGAGTGGAGGTCACCACCCTGCCTCCTACCCCGCGGAGTCACTGCCTCTGGGAAGGCTTTCTCTGGGCCTGCACCTGGGTGCTGCTGTCCCCGGCCCAGATACCAACACAGAGGCCAACAGTAAGATGCCTTAAAAATTATAAAATACAAATTAAATGTAGATGTTCCCCTAAGCTCTCCCAGGAGGGGATCTGAGCACGGGGGTCAAAGATGGAGTCAGCTCCATCCAAACCCAGCTCTGCCACCTTCCCGCCTCCTCTACCAAGTGAGGACAAGTGTCTGCTCAGGAGGCGCCGTGAGGATGAAGCGGGCTGAGGAGTGGAGCACCTGGCAGGGCCTCCTTGCCCACTGTGCTCAGCAGCAGAAGCATTTCTGTTCCGACATTGGGTATCGTGAGGGCTGGAGGTGGGGGCAGGTCAGTCTGCGAGGACTCGAGTTAATTTCACTCGAGTCAGGCCGAGGCAGTGGGGTGAGAATTCACACTACCTTTCCTGCACTACAGGCTCAGCCGCCGTGGGTGAGCCGGGACCGGCATGTGCCTGAATCACCTCGAGATTTACCCTTAGATAAATGTGCAGTCACATCACGACGGTCTCTGAGTTCCGCCTGGTCCCTGCGCTGCTTCCACACCATCCGACATCCGTCTCTGCTCTGCATTCTGCTTCTTGGCCACTCCGAGCTGGGTCTTTGTTAGGACGTTTCAGCCTTGACAGAAGATCCAAAGCAGGAGGTGAAGCCTGGGGCCGGGGTGGGCAAGAGAAGCTCAAATGTCCCTGCGCATCCCCCGGCTGGGCCCCAGGCAGGCCCTGCTCGAGGCTCACCTCCGCATCCTGTCCTCTCTCAGTGGCCTGATGCATCACGTGGCCAGGGACTGTCATGCTGGGAATGACCTTCACAAGCCCCCAGCAGCCAGGAGACGAGATCAGGGTGGCTTCACCAGAAGGGGGCGCTGGGCAACTGGACTTGTTAAAAGCTTCTGTAACCCTCTCCTGCTGCCCTGCCCTGGGCCAGACTATCCTGATAAGAGGGAAGTCCTGCTGTGACTTCCCAGGCATCCAGAGGTGCAGATCTGGGTTGTTCCCCGGTGAGCCGCCTTTGTAAATTCAGCATCCTCCACAGCCTCCCTCCCCACACCTGGGGCTCGGGATGGACGCTGTCCCTGGGACAGCCCAGCTCCTGCTCTGGAGGAGCATTTCCTGTCCCATCTCTCAGGGCACCAGTTCAATGCGTTCTTCTCTAAAGCCTGCATCTCATCCACTGAAGGACACAGAAACCCTGGGCAGGGGGTGGGTCGCAGGCAGGCTGAGCTGCTCACCTGTGGGGTCTGCACGGGCGGTGCTTCCTGGGTGTGGTTTTGCATCCTTGTTCTCTGTGCTCTAGACCAGCACCCACGGCCAGGGCTCCATGTGACGAGGGGGTCTCGTGTCGTCCAGCCTGGTAGCTCCTGGCCACGTGGCACCTGAGTAGTTAACTATGGCCACTGCCACCAAGGGACTAAGTATTTTATTTTATTGTTTTTTTTGCTTATATCTAACTAGCCACCTGTGATTAGTGATTGGCCAGCACAGTGGTCTAGAGACAGGTAAGTTTACCAAATAACAGTCTAAGATAAGTGAGCGCTTATTGTGTATTTCCTCCCCATAAGACAGTGAATTTTTTAAGTGTTCTCTGTTGAGTGAATAGGTCTCTTCCAGTTTTGTTCCAAGGATTATATTCAACAACAAAGAATAGCGTTATTTGATCAAAAAGCATCACCACAAAAAAGAAGAGAATGAACAAAATAAAGCTTTATTTGAACGGCCCTGCACATCATTTTGAGGCCCTGGTCGCTGTCCCAGTTTATAGCTGTCATTTCATAAGTAGCACCCTAACCATAATCCGCCAAGTCCAGCAAACTGCTACCGGTACAGGTGGTGAGAGCTGCCAATCTGTGTGCTACAGCCAAGGCCACCCGTCCTCACCTTGTCACCGAGAGGCCAGCACAGCCACTTACGGCGGGTGTTGAGCACTCCAGGTCCCCGCGAACACGTGCACAGCTGCAGGGTACCGCCCTCTGTGGGGTGCAGGTTGGAGCAGCCCTCCTGTCCTCCAGGACCCAGCTCAGCAGGCCACCCTCCCAGCACTCCACAAGTGGGCCCTCTCATGCTTGGCTATCAATAGGCACTTTGCAACCTAATGGTCGACGTTGTCTTGCTAAGTCCAGAGGACCCAAGGCACGTTGGAAAAGGGAGAGACCTGGCTCAGAGTAGGGAGGTAGGGCAGTTTTCAGGGACCCAGTTCCGGCTGCATTACTGAGTCCCTGGCTTCCCTGAACAGCCCTAGGCATGGAGCACGCCAACTGGCTGCTGAGTGTCCAAGGCCGGGGGGAGGGGAATGTTTCCAGACCGCAAGCTGCAGAACCACATGTGACCGGAGCCCTTCAGAGCTGAAAAGCGCGCCCATCCCCACAGGTGCTTTTAGCGGTTAGATTTCATCACACACAAACCAAGAGAAGTGGAAACATACACCAAAAACAGATGCTGTGGGCTTGAGAGATTTCAAGATGGCTGTGTTCAGACGGAGGCACAAACATTTCCAATTCGGATTTCAAGTAGGCCAAACGGTACCCAAAAGTGCACCCTCCAACCCTCCACATTTCCCCATGAGCAGAGGCAAAGAAGGAGCTTTTCGTAACTGTTAAGAAGAGTGTGTACAAGTAAACCACACATTGCATATATGTGTTTGCACCATTTTTCTTTTGAAATATAAAAGTATAAAAATAAAATTTCCACCTTTCGTTTCTAGAAACACCTGGAGAAAACATGACTGCTTGTAGTTTCCAGTCGCCTGAGCAGGCACAGGGGCTCCACCTTCCTGTGCTGTCGGGAAGACATGGGAATGGAGGTGACGGACTTTTCACCGGGAAACCAAATTCAGGGCAAGTGGGAGAAAGCTCACCCTGTGTGAGGACCTGTCATGGGTCCCCACGTAGAGGGAAGGCAGGGACTTGGGGCTTCGTGTGGAGGGCAGTGTGGGTTCCGCTGGGGCGTCTAGGAACAAGCCGACTCGGGAGCTGTGTTCTAGGAGCGTAATTTCGGGGCCTGGCTCGGGGTCTCGGCAGAGCCATCGTCACTGGGCGGCCCCCCGCTTGTCTTTGTACTCCTGGTAGGCGCTCAGTATCTCCGTGATGACAGTGGGGTCCTCCAGTGTGGTGGTGTCCCCCAGGTCCTGAGCTCTGCCTGTGACGATCTTCCTCAGGAGCCTCCGCATGACTTTTCCAGACCGAGTTTTTGGAAGACGTTTCACTACCTGGCAGGGAAGGCGTAGCATTAGACTTTGGGTGGTGCCCAGACTCCCAGCCCGTGTCCGATGGCGTTGAGATGAGGAGGGTACTGCTCAAGGGAGGACGCCCCTCCCCGGGGACCCGACAGGAATGGCTGATGTGCAGCCCACCCCAGAGAACAGCGGGGCGGTGGCCTCTGGTTTTACCTTCCTCCATCTGGACCTAAAGCTGAAATCAGCCGTGGTCAGGGGTTTAGCTGAGCCTCCACCAGGGGGCTCTCCCCTACCCAGGTGGACCTCACTGCCGACACGCGTTTCTCCTGCCCGCTACACCGGGAGGCTCCCAGGCATTCTCGGGGCGCCTTGTCTCCTCCCCCCGCCGGGGCCATAGTTGGCTTTTTCTAACATAAGAAGCAAGGGGTGCTTAAGAGGAAAATGTCTTGCTTAGTGTTTGAAACTTAGCCTTTGCCATTTTCCAACTACAGGCATCCAGCGTCAAGGCGATATGTTAAGGGCTGCGTTTGGGGCCTGTAACAGTGGCCTCTCTTTTGAAAGAGTCCAGTTAACCTACGGGGAGTTCAGGTGAAGCTCTGGTCACCGGGCCGACAGTCTGACCTTGTACGGCACCGAGTGAAGCTGGGCCCTCCTGCCACCGAGGCCCAGCTCCCAGCCAAGGAAGGAGTGAAAAGCCAGCAGGGCTGAGAAGGTGGCCCAGCTCCTCTTTGAAACTGGCCCCAACACAGGCTCTCAGGCAGGGTCTGGTGGTGTTTCCTCACCGGCCCGGGAACCTCTGGTCCCACTCCAGGCCTCTGTTTACAATCCACGATGCTCCACGGCCCAGCCCGGCCCCTGCGCAGGTGGCTGTGTCTCCCTCCGTCCGAGGACGCAGCAAACCACTGCCCTTGCCCACCTCCTGCCACTGTCTCCTGTCAATGGTGGGAAGCGAGGAGGAGCAGTGCTATGGCCCCGGAGGTGTGTCCACTCACCAGGACCTGGTCGGGCACCGCGTACTTGGCGATCTTAGAGGCCACCGCCGACCGGAGCTCCTTCACCACCGCGTCTGCGTCACCCGCGTCATCTTTCAACACGATGAAGGCGAACGCAGCTGGAAGGAGAGCAGAGGATCAGGCACATCAGACCACGACCCACCTCCCGGGGCAGCATGTTTCACACAAATCGCCATATATCCAAAGGGGCTTTAAATCATAGGCCGGTGACCCTGTGGCAGCTGGTCTCTTTAGCTGCAGCCCCGAAGGTGCATTTCCAGTTTCATTCAAGGTGGAAGTGACTCCACTGGCTCCTCTGGCGCCCCGGGTGGCGGGCACGTGTGGAGAGACCCTGGAGCCGTGACTCACCTCTGTCCGCACACCCGTGACACAGCCGTGACGTGGGCTGTAGGAGACTCACTCTCCACCCCGTGCGACAGGTGTGGAAACACCGCCCAGGCACTAGTCTCTGGGCACGTGTCCAGCCTGTGGACACCAGCCACGTGGCTATTTAAAGGTAAGTTAAATGTAAAATGCGGCTCCCCAGTCACGTGAGCCACATGTAGCCGGGGCCCACCATGTGGACAGCACAGACGAAGAATGGCTCCGTCGAGGCAGGAAGTTCTGTTGGGCTGTGCTGGTCAGCCAGTATTTTAGCACAAACACCAGGTTTTGTTTTCAATACTTCAGCGAGGATCAGAGTGGCTCCCACGGGCGTCCAGCACGTTTCTCCTTAACCCACCGGGGATGATCTCGCACACGGACCCAACTCCAACTCCATTTCTCTCCAAGTGAGCAATCGCTGTCCCAGCGCCACTTGGGACGGTCTGTCCTTTCCCCGCTGACCCACACTGTCCTGCCTCCAAGCCAAAGGTCTCTCCACAGCCTCCTTCTTGCTCACTGACCTGTCCGTCCCTGCACCGAGCCCACCCCATCCTGAGCTACACTCCCTGCGCACCACCTAACCCCCACTGGTCCTGTCCGTCTGCCTCTCCCCTCTCCCCCAGCCCCTCCAGCACATGAGCCCCCGGGGAAGGGACTTAGGTCGCTCTCCAGGTCTGCGTCCTAATCACACGAGACCTGGGGGCTCCCCTCCGTCAGATCGAGTGCAAACAGAGACAGTGGGGACAAATACACACCCACAGCTTTTGCTGTTGTTCATGTTTTACAAGTGGACAAATGCTCAAATTTGTTAGAAATCAGGAAAATGCACATCCTCATACCCGATACACGAATTCTCCCCCAAAGCCTGGTAGGCAACGCCAGAGTGGCTTAGGATGCAGGAAAGGGCTGCTGGCGGGAGCGTGATGTGGCCCGAGACCCCTGAGACGCACACTCGAGGACCCGTCCTGTCTCATACCCTCGACCCCCAACAGCCCCCCACATCCCAGCCCCTGTTATCATGGGCGACATCCTCACGGGCACATCCTTCTGTGGCAACTGAAAACGCTTTTTTAAAGCACTTAAATAAGTGTTCAATTTTCCAACAGGTTGGCTTAGAGACAGTAAGTAACAGAAGAAGAGCACACAGGCGTGGCTGGGAGGCAGGTGACACTGGGTCATCGTGCATCCTGACAGCAGGAGGGAGAGTGCCCAGGCCATTCAGCCGGGCAGTAGAAGTCAGTCTGCCCAGCAGTGCAGCATAAGGTCAGAGAGTGTCTGGGTCACGCCAGGCCAGGCCAGGCCAGTGTGACTGCTACGTGCCTGGCATTACAACACTCGGGTGACCCTGCCCCTTCCCAGACCCACCGCTTAGAAACTGGCGGACTTTGGAACAAAGTGTGTCCCCAGTAAGGACCAGTCCAATCACTGGCTCTGTGCTCCCCTGGCCCATCGCTGTGCAGGGGGAACCACAGGTCAGACTCCTCCAAAGAGCCTCAGGCCAGTCAAGGAGCCGCTGCAAGGCACGGGGCGCTGTGACGGAGCACGTGTGAGGGACGTGTGGGCAGCACAGGGCATTTGCACACACTGTCCCTGACAGGGCCGCCAGGGCCCTGTGGACGGGGAGGAAGCTCCCCAAGCTCAGCTGGGCCAAACAGGTCACAACTGCTTGTGGGTGAGTGTCCTTAAAGGACGGCAGAACCAGGACATTTCAGAGTCCTGACTTTTTTCTAACACTTGTGTCTGTTCAGCCTCCTCACCCAAAATCTCTGCTTGAGAGAGACGTGAACCAGCAGCCTGACCCACAAGAAAGCCCTGGCCCCCGCCCACCAAGTCTGCTTCTCCTACAGGAGCCCTGGCCCCAGGGCCAGGAGGGTCCTCGGGGGACACGCACCTTCTCCCTTGATGTCGTGGGGGTAGCCGATGACGGCGGTCTCGGGCACTGCAGGGTGGTCAGCCTGGGCACGACAGAGAACGCAGAGGTGAGGCAGCGACTCAGCCAATGACGACCACCCCAGACCCCAGGCAGCGGCAGCCGGTGGCGGTGCAGGGCACGGAGGCCGGCTGGGCTCACCATGGCGTCCTCAATCTCCGCCGTCCCCAGCCGGTGGCCGCTGATGTTGATGACATCGTCCATCCGCCCCGTGATCTGGTAGTAGCCGTCCTCAGTTCGGTAAGCCCCGTCTCCTGTGAAGTAGTAGCCTGCACCACAGAGGGGGGATTCAGCACCAGCTCTGAACTGGGACCCAGCGGGGCTCCCGTCCTTCCATGAGGGACACCCCCTGGACAGGAGGAAGCGCCGAAGACCCCCTGCTGACGCAACCCCCCCCCCCCAATGAAGACACCTCTCCAGTGCTGCTAAGCTGGTGCCAGTAAAGGGCAGAGGGGCTGCCAGACAGCAGGAGGCTGCGAACGTCTGGAAGCAGAAGATACGAGGAGCCCACTCGAGCTTCCCCAAGGGTGAGTGTCGCTGACATGCTTGCGAATGCAGAGCATCGGTTCCCAGGGGCACACGTGTACGTGAACTCCCACCCAACGACACGACACAAGCCGGGAAGACAACGACACGGAGACCGGGGGGAGGCCTGGAGCCACCGCGATTGTCGCCAAGGTGGCGTCCTGCTCCTCTCCTGGGAGCCCATGGCCTGAGCCCCTGGGAGAACCCTGAGCTGGACCACTCCTGGCTCAGAGGTAAGGAAGGGAGGGAGCGTTCACGCAACCCCCGGCCCCTCGGAAACGGTTCTGAGACCGAGTCCAGCGGTGGCAGGAAAGGCTCACCCGGGTAGGCCTCGAAGTAGGCGTCCATGAATCGCTGGTGATCTCCGAAGATGGTCCGGGCCATGCCTGGCCAGGCCTGGGACAGGCACAGAGCCCCGGACACATCTCCACCCTTCAGGACATTTCCCTGCAGACCCGGGAGATGGGGAGACAGAAGGAGTGACCATCTCGCGTTCTCCGAACTGCCAGGCCCGACGCAGGAACAGGACAAGTGCCCCAGAGGGAGCTGCCCGGAGCTTTCTCCTCTGAGAGGAGACCCTGCGGTGGGTGCCGCGCAACGGGCGAGGGCAGCCGAGGCCAGGGGGGCGGGGCACGTGGACGGGGAGACTCACCTTCTCGTCCATGAGAACAGGGACGATGCCAAACAAGGGCCTCATCGCCATGCACGGCAGGATTTCTGCCCCCTCCTCCGAGGGCCGTGGCGAGATGCAGATGCCCCCCGTTTCTGCGGGGGGTACAGGAAGAAACACCAGTGGGCCTGGGGCTACTGACACGTGTATCCAGACCATATGGACACAGGGTCCACACACACGGCTGCTCTCCAGAGTGGGAGGGGGTAGACCTGCCGTCCGGGGCAAGGAAACAGCCCCCAGTGACAAAAGGACCTCTGAAGAGAAACCAGGCTTGGGTGCCGGTCCCCTCCACTGTGGAAATGAGAGCGGGCCGGGGGCCAGGTTCAGCTCCAGGAGCCACGGCCCCCATCCCGTGCTGTGGGGACACAGGGATGGCGGAAAGGAGGGCGGAGGGAAAGAACGCCCATGGGTCCTGCCCCCAGGCATTCCTCTGGCTCCGGCCTCCATCAGCCCGCATGGGAAGGGCCCCCCCAAGACTCTGCTGTAGGGAACATCTGGGGCCTTCCTGAACCATGAGGCCCGCGCCACTGGGAACGTCTCACTTTCTGGCTTCTTGAAGGACGAGACCTCAGCCACGTTTATTACGTCAGTGGTGGTCTCTTGCCCCCCAAATCCTGATAAGTCAGACACCCCAGAGGAGGGGGGCAAATCAAAACACAGTGGTGCAGAAAAAACTCCTTTCCCTCTAGATCCAAATCTAGACTCAAGATCGCTTAAACAGCAGGACCCATCACTGGGCCGCACCGGGTTCAGGAGGTGGGCCGCCAAGGAAGGGAACCTTCGCGGGGCCCTGTGTCGCCCCTCCGCCCCCTCCCGGGCCCCACCTTACAGATGAGGAAACAGAGGCTCAGGGAAGCCTTCGAACCCATGTCTCACAGCTGCAGAGCGGCAGCTGCTGCCCCGAGCTTCCTCTCCCCACACGCCAGGCGCCCGTTGAGCTGACGCTCCGCGCTCCCTGCCCCTCCCCCCGGGGACATGCTCACCTGTCTGCCACCAGGTGTCCACCAGCGTGCACCGGCTGTCCCCCACCACCCTGTGCAGCCACTTCCAGGCCTCCTGGTTGATCGGCTCTCCCACTGCACCCACACGAGAGAGAGAAGATGTTAAGAGACCTCAAAAAGGCTGAAACCAAAAGGAGCTGATTTCACGACGAAAACAGCTCTATAATTTTCCCAAAAGACACAAAAGGAGACTTGAAAAAGCAGTGAGATCATCAGGTTTATGGCTATGGAAGAACACAAATGACAATGAGATATTTTCACCATCAGAGGGTCAAAAACCAAGAAGTTGGCAAGAGTGTGGAGGAAACAACACCACACACACTGCTGGAGTGCAGTTTGGAGAGCGATTGGAGTGTTTCTCTTCCCGTTTAGAAGTGCACACACCCGTTGCAACTGCTTTGGACGCCTGCTGGTGAGGGAACCCACTATAAAGCCAGACACACTCGTCCTGTGACTGGAGGAGGTCGCTCCAGGCACCCACCCCCAGAAGCAGACACAGACGAGGATGTTCCCATGGCCAAGAGCTAAAAACTGTCCGTGGAGAGGAGAATGGCGAAGTGAATCGTGGCACGTTCGTGAGGGACCACCACCGGCCAAGGCATGAATTGTCCCAGGTGCAGGAACCGCCGTGCTATTCACCCACCTGCCAGCACGGCTCACTGATGCTGATGGAAGAAACGTCCACACGTTGAGGTGCGGGGAAGTCATTCTGGCTCACACACCATTTAACTCAGACCTTATGCTAACTGGAACAGCCTGCCAAACATACACTGCACATCTGCGTTAATCATTAAAGAAAAGGGCACGCTGTCCAGAAGTAAAGAATGTCTGAAGATAGAGATAAATGCCTCCCTGGGACGCCAATGCTGGGACTCCTTTGATGATAAGACTCCCTTCCCAGAGCCAAGGCTATACTAACTCTCTGTGTACGTGCTGATCTGCGTTTTTGAAACCTTGAAGGAATGTATCCCTGACTTGTTTGATGTTCTTTGTCCTGATAAAACTGCTGAAAACCATGCTTCTCTGGAGCAGTTCCCTTAGAGCTATAGTCCTCAGCTTGGTTTGAATAAAATTCTCTTCCATTCTTATTATAGATTGGTTACTGATTATTTTCCTCGACAATACCCTGGTCTCAGGAAACCCCCGCAGGGCTCTGCTGTTGGAGCTGGTTATGCAGCAGAGGTGCCCCCAAGCTACACAGAGCCCAGCCAGCTGGTGAGGACCCCCTGGGGGGAGTAGGGGGTCCCTGCACACTCGCTGCTGCCTGGTCCAACCAGAGAGTGGCTCTGGTCACAGCCCTTATAGAGTGAGGCCCATAGGAGCCCGCCCCTGGCCTGGGGGACGCGCAGCAGAGCGCTCTGAGCACCTGCCTTGTCACCTGCGTACTGCTTCCTTAGTAACCGAATCCCCTGCAGGAGAACAGGCCTGGCGCCTTCCCCCTCCCGGGACCACCTCAACTCAGGGTAACCCAGGTCACCTTTCCAAAACGCTCTCACATGACTTGGCGACATCTATCCTGATTACGAGTGGAGATAACCTTTGATCTCACAACTCCCTCCCTGCCTGGAAACACGCACCCAAGGGCAGAATGGCACTGATGACAGCGCTGGGAACAGCAGGGGGTGAGAGCCTGGGCAGCCACTAGCGAAAGGGCTCGGGCCTGACCTTCCAACGGTGGTGAGTTTTCATAATGAAGATGGAGCACAGACAACATCACAATGCTGAGCCCCAGACCCTTAACGGCTGTGGGCTCCCAGAAGGGGCTTCCACGTGGGACATCTGCTTTCTACTGGCTGCAGCGCATCACATGAACTCAGCGCAGACACAGCCTTTGTGATGAAGCCATCCAGAGACCTGCGCTGGCTCTGGCACACACATGCCTCCTGCAGCCGCTCACCTGAGCCCAGGGTCCGCAGGGAGGAGCGGTCATACTTCTTCACCCAGGAATCCTCGAATTTCAGCAGCAGCCGGAAGGCCGTCGGGGCGCCATAGAACTGATTGATCTTCAACCTCTGCACCATCTCCCAGTACCGACCTACGAGAGGCCCCGGGTCACGTCACCTCCATGAGCCGCACTTAGAGGCGGCCCACGTTACCGTGCGCCGGACGTGTGCAGACACCCACGGTGTCCACGAAACCCACTCTGCATCCACCTCCGGGACGGGAGGGGCTCCCCATGGGGCCGCCTCCCGCACTCCCCGCGTCGGAGGCTGGAGCCTCCGCTTGGCCCTGGGTGCCGACCCACACGCTGACAGCCCATGTCCTGACCCACGGGACACAGCGAGGAATCGGGTCAAAGGGATATTACCGTGAAGTAGCACCAATGCAGAGCCCGCATTCAGGCACATTTAAATGGTCTCTAGTGGCGACCCGTGCTTCCCCCGGAGCAGCAGCGGCACCCAGGACGCACGCGCCCCATCAACCCCCCAACTCGCCGCCACCACTCTGCACACAGGAGGTTGAGGCCACCTGAGACTCGGCTCTCATCCCTAGCCGGGCCCCCTGCGCGTCTTCCGGGAGCACATCTGGCCCCTGCGGGAGGCTGGAGAGAACCTGGGAGGGGGGGACCAAAGTTCCAGGCACCAAACCATCAGCACTATGGACCGCCTGCGCAAGAGCCTGGGCAAGAGCCTGGGCAAGAGCCTCGGCAGAGCCGCCAACCTTCGGTCACGTTTGAACAAACACTTGAAGACGCTGTGCCGCAAGGGAGGAAGATGCCAGGGGAGCAAGACGTGGGTCCTCAAAGGCACCCCTCTCCATGGTGGCGGCTCCAGGCCACACACCACGAGCTCGGCCCGAGCAGCCCGAAGGCACAGGCAGTAGGGCACACGGGGAGGCTGGCCACTGGCCTCGGCTTCGAGGAAGGGCAGGATCCGGTCAGGTGGCCGCAGAGGTTAGAGGGACACTAGGGTGGGTGGTCTCTCGAAGGCTCCAGCGATTGGACCCCCTCCCATTGCACGTGTGATCCCACTGCAGGCCTGGCCCGGCCCCTGCCGCCCGGCAGCTTTGTCACAAGAACCCACGAGCCTGACCCGAGCAAAGCCTCCAGCCTGCAGCCCGCACCCCCCAACCTCTCCTCCCTCGTCCTGCCCCTCCTGCAGTCCGCACCAGCGTTGGGGTAAACCGGGGTGCTCTCAAAAAGGACGCTGGTCGCTCCATTGCAGAGAGGCCCGTACACCACGTAGCTGTGTCCCGTAATCCAGCCGATGTCAGCCACGCAGCCAAAGACGTCACCTGGCCAGTAGTCAAACACAAACTGCAGAAACAGGAGGAAGGGCTGTCAGGAGCCTGTCACCCACTCCCACACGTCACAGGGCGTGTTCTGTCCCACGGCCCCCGAGAGCAGGAGTGAGGGCAGAGCAGCCACAGCAGTGATGAGAGGGGAACCACGGGTGACAGCGGCGCCAGGCCCGCAGATGACAGCGAAAGAAGCCGGACTTCAGAGGGGACACTCTTTGAGCCCCAGCACAAAGCCCACCCATACGCTGGAGGTCGTCTAGCACTAGTCCTGAGGCGGGCGGGGATGGGAGTTTTGGGGGAGCGGGCGGATGTCAGGGCCTGAAGGAGCTGGAGATGCTCGCCACACGTGTACCCACAGGTAAAACTCCATCCAGTCCTATGTCTAAAATAAGGGCACCTTTCTGCATTAAGTTACACCATAGTTTTTTTGTTTTTTTGGTTTTTTACACCATAGTTTTTTAAATCCTTTTAAAACTGCAAAAAACAAAAGCCAAAAAGACCAAGAAACGCATCAAGCATCATCAGCTTCTAAGAGTCTGAGAGACACGGGCATCTCCTTATTCTTGCCAAAAGGTCAAACCTGAACCTGACCCTGTCTGTGGGTCCACTTGCCCTTTTGCAGGAGACACTGAGGACAGAGAGACACACAGCCGGGCACTACGACCGACAACGTTCAAGGAGATGAAGGGATGGAGGGAAACCCATTGGCTAAACTTGGCTTAAAAGGCTTACCCAAAACAGTCAGTGGGCAAGAGTAAGCTACAGTACCTAGGGATGCACATTTGGGTGACAAAACTAGAAAGGGCAGGGACACTATGGGCCATGAAGGGGCTTCTGTGTGAGGCTGGCGATGTGCCAGTTTTTGACTGAAGTGAGTTTGTCCAGCAATAATTCATTAAGCCACACATTTGATTTCAGTGGTTTTCTATATCTGTGTTCTATTTTGCAATAAAGATGTTTTTTCAACCTTTGGGCGAGTGGCCCAGTCTCTTGCTGCCACAGACACACACTGAGGTCCCCCAGGAGTTTCCAGACAGCACAGTGGTCTCGAGTCTGCCAGGGTCCTGTGGAGCCATGACCCAAGGCAGAGGGTTGGAAACTGCACTCCCACTGCACCGGTGAAGCAGGACGCCCACACCCCAAGGCCCACAGCATCCCGGAACTGAGAGGATTTTTAATACGAGGACCCACAGTGCCACATCTTTCACGGGGCTGGCGACCTCTCTACCTGCCGTTCTTGGAAGGAGAACAGGAGCCCGGGACCGGCCACGCTCCAAAGGGCACCCTGACCCCACTGCTCACCCTGAAACCTGCCCATGTCCCCACCGTCCCTGCAGAGTCAACTGTCCTTTTCCCTGAAGAAACCAACAGTCCTAATACCTTCAGCAGGTGCACGGGCGGACACACACACACACACACACACACACAGACGTACACACTCATCGACACATGCTTATGTACAGAAGGCTGAAAGTTTCTATTCCTAATGCTTTAAAATGCCCTCACTGTATTGAAGAGAAATTCAAAAGATGGTCCCGTCCTTACATCCCCACTTCTTTTGCTCATGTAGACAGTGTCCTGGTAATGCTTGAAAACAAAAAATGAAGACTCTTTCACCACATTTACAGCTCCCCTCATGCTAATTTTGTTATAAATGGATGGAAACACGTTGACCCATTCTGTGACTTTCTTGGTGTTCGGTCTCGGTAGCTACATTTTCCAAAGTGTCCTGACTTACACTACATGTCAGTCTTTGCAACATGCCCACCCAGAGCTGAGCAAGAGGCTTTCAGACGAGAACAGCTCTGTGATGCTCACGGTCACCCAGCGGCCAGAAGACAGCGGCTTTAACATGGACTGTGTCAAGCATAATACCTCGTCTTCCCGGCCTGGTTCTGTGCCGCGTCTATCTTTCTGCCTCACTTCCGCATCTTCAGTGCTGCCCGCAAGTGGCTGCCACTCCCAGGCCTCATCTTTGCCCTCCCAGGACCCGCTCGTCGTCCGTGCTCATCCGTGAGGTCCACCTCCGGATGACCAGGCCTGGCCGATCAGCATATCCCACTCCCCCCCACCATAGTGACTGACTGGGCGGGGCCCTGGACCCCAGCCAGACTGTAGGTGCTCTCAGCGTCCAAGCCCTGCCTGGATGAGCCTGGGCTTCCCGGTCACGTGGCCAGTCAGCTCCCCTGCTGCTGGCAGTGCCTAGGGCTGAGTTCTGCCTTTGGCCAGAGAGAGAGTCTGGTCCACAGACAATATCCTGAGACCCCATCCCACCTGGGGAGCGTCAGCTATTCCCCAAGGCAACCAGGGATGCATGTTAACCAAAATCCCCCCACCCACCCATGTTTAAATGAGTGCTGATTTTTAAATGCATTTACTATAATAAAACTGTGCCAGACCATTTGCTTTATAATCCTTAAAGAATGGTCCCCTGTAATACAATTTCCATACACTAAATTTAAGTCTCCTCATAAAAGCAAGTCTTTTTTAAAATTTTCCTTTTAAAATGTGGCCCCAGTAAGCAGAGCCTAGAGGCCACAGCACTTTTAGAGGCCCATGAAAATGTTTTACTTTCTTTTAAAACCAGATAAAAAAGACCTCTTAAGTAGAAGAAAGCGTCTTAACAAATAACAATAATGTACTCATATTTACACCAACCTTGCTGTATAGGAGAAGAGCCCAGGAAGGCCAGAGCACCTGGACTCTCAGCACCTAAAAGCAGCCGTGCCAGCCAGCACATCAGGCCTAGGGAGGGCTTGGCACACGTGTGACGGGCTAAAGACCAGCAGAAGACACAGGTCCAGGACCCAGGCCCTTCCAACAAGGACAGAAACTCAGCCCCCCAAGCACACCCCTCCACCACGCTGATGCCAGGACACCCGGCCCTGCTCGTGAACACATGAGGAGAAGACGTTAGCAGGAGCTCTGGCCCCAATCCAGCCTCTCCTGGCCCCCCGCCCGGAGCCCCCCGGGGCAGCGCCCTACCCGGTGCGTCAGAGCGGCGTACAGCAGGTAGCCCGCCTGGGTGTGGACAAGCCCCTTGGGCGTCCCAGTGCTCCCCGAGGTGTACAGCAGGAAGAGCGTGTCCTCACTGCCCATGCTCTCCGGGGCGCACACTGGCTCCTCCTTGGCCATTTCCTGTGAGGGAGAAGACCAGACAGCCCGTCACGGGCAGTGACCTCGCCCCTGCACCTGGCGTCCCCTCGGCCTCAGAACTCGGCAGACAGGGTTCAGAGTTCACCTTCTCTAGCCTGCCCTAGTTTAATTCCAAATAAAAGGATGGATCCAGTCATTTCTGTTATGTTAAATGTTTCCCTCTGTTTGTGGAATTTGAGTTCCATCTTCCCTACCAGGATGGAAGCCCATCAAATAGCAAAGGGGAACCCTGGGCACCTCTGGGGGACCCAGATTGAGAACCACAATCTGACAAGACTCAGACTCAGTTAATCCAATGACAACCCCTTCTCCTCAAACTATACAAAAGGAGATAAACCCACCTGCTCAAGGGGGATGTCCAGATCCCCCATGTGAACCTTGTTGTCTGTCCTGTGAGCCACGAGGACATGCTGGACGGTTGGGCAGAGCTTTATGGCTTCGTCCACAATCTTCTTCAGCTCCACCACGCGCCCTCCCCGGAGTCCTTGGTTGAAGGTGATAACCACCTTGCACTTGGCTATCGGAGTCAAAGGCAGGTAATTCTGGTCAGTTTCCTCCCCACTCTGACCTTCACAGCCCAGACAGCCACACACCCCAGGCCTAAGGGTGTGACAGAGAAAGTCCATCCTTGAGCAAGAGAGTCAACAAAAAAAAGTGAAGTTCCACCTGCTCTGGGATCTTTGTGCTCAGAGCAGGAGCGCCAGCCTTTTCCCGGCTCTGGGAAGAGCAGGTGTAACTGGAGATAAGTCACCGGATGCTCAACTCTGCCAGACTCCCGCTCCCTCCCACCTGCCCCAGGGCCTTCCCAGGCTACCCTCCACCCACCATGCTCCAACCTGGGATGACCCAGAGGCATCACGGCTGAGGTGGGCTATTGTACAACTGGCCCCTGAGAAAGAGCCTGGAACAACCATCCAGCTGCCATGCTGGTGGCCACGCACAGCCCTGAGACCTGTGACGTGGGCACCGAGGTCTGATTTGGAGCCACAGGCAGGAGTGTTGAGGAATCACCCCACCCAGTAGTCCTCAACCAGCCCCTCGGGGTTCATGCTGACGCCCGGGGCCCCATCGCCTGCCAGGGTTTCCCTGCGGTCTGAGCCCTGGGCACCCACAGTAGGAGCTCCCCGGCCTCACTCCCCGCAGCCCGCAGCATCTCCCAGGACCACCTCCCCAGTGAACTGCCTGCACTTGAACTCTTGCCTCAGGGCGGCTCCTGGGGGCCCTACCTGAGTCTCCCTCAGCTTTCCAGTCTGAAACGTGCTTTCTAGAGACATGCTCACAGCCTCTCTTCCTCCCAAGAGCCCTAGAGGTGGCACAGCCCCGCGGGCCACCTGAGACCCCTCCAGCACAGGCCTTTGCCTGGGTCAGAGAGATACTCTGGACTGCTTGGGGCGCCTAGGGCAGTGTCATCAGCTCTGCACGCCAGGCCCCGGCCACACACACTGTTTGCTCCTCAGGCCTTGGCAATCAGTCACCTTGCGGAGACAAAGTCAGGTGGACAGAGCCCGCCTGAGACGCTCCAGGCCTACATCCCCGAGCTGGGACTGTCCAGGGAAGCTCCCTGTGGGGCAGGAAGGGAGATGGCCCAGCAGGTAGAAAGGGACCCTGCTCAAGGGCATGAGAGACAAAGAAAGCTCAGGACCCTCTGGAGAAAACAGCGGCCCCTGCCCAACCTGGGTGCTGGAATCCCGGCCGCCGAGACACAGGCCTCGCTCCCGGTGCCCATCTGCGCGAGGCCTCCCTGCCCGAGTGGTTCTCCAGGGCAGGAACCTCCGGGCCCGACACGCCCAGTCCCCAGGAGGTGCTTGGGGAGCACCCTCTCTCTGCGGTCCCCGAGGGCGGGCAGCGGGGCCGTGGCAGGTGCACGGCATCAGCGCAGGCAGCATCAGCAGATGCTTCGGTCTGGGGGGGATTCACTTTCACCCTGGCTTTTGATCACGTCTCAGCTTCTGTATCCCATAGCCAATTACCAGAAATTTAGTGGCTCAGAACCCCCATTTTTTTTTTTAGCTCACAGTTCTGTAGTCTGGGTGAGCTCGGCCGTGAGACTCTAAGCTGGGTTCTCTGCTTAGTCTCACGGCCAAAATCAAGGTGCCGGTGGGGGTGGGGGCAGATGTCACCTGGAGGCTCTGGGGAGAATCTGCTTCCAAGTTGCTCAGGGTGTTGGCAGAAGTCAGGTCCGTGTGGCTGTAGGACTGAGGCCCCCATTTCCTTGCTGACTGTCAGTCAGGGGTCGTCCTCAGCTTTTAGAGCCACCTACACCCCCTGCACACAACCTCCTTCATCTTCAAAGCCAGCAAAGGCAGGTCAAGTCCTTGTCACTTGGAATCTCTCTCACCTCCCTCTCTGCCACATGTTTTCTGCTTCAGCCAGAGAAAGTTCTCTGCTTTTAAGGACCGGTGGTTACACCGGGCCGACCAGCATCATCCCCCCATTTTAGGGTCCCATCGCATCTGCAGAGGGCTTCTGCCACGTAAGGTACATATTCACAGGTACTGGGGAATTCGGGCGTGGACAACTGCTCGGGCCACTGTTCTACCCCCACAGCATCTCCCAGAGCCATTCTCCACCCTCCCCATGCCTCCCTCTCTCCACTTCTCACACAGCCTAGAGCAGGAGGGAAGATAAAGGAAGAGGAGTGGCCAGAGCCCAGAGGCCAGGCCAGGGGGCCGGGGCCGTAGAACAGGACATACTAACCGGAGTGGCTGCCTACTCACCGTGAGACCTGGTCGCCACACTGACACGCTCCTTCCCGGGGGTGGACAAAAGACAGCTGTGAATTCTCTGACCTGGTCTCACGCCACTTCTCATGGACAAGTAGGGTCTAGGCCCCCTCCCCTTAAATCTGGGATGGCTACAGACTGGTTTGACCAATAGAGTATAGCCAAAATGATGCTATGCATATTCCAGGGTCAGCCTTTAGGACAAGTGGCAGTTTCCTTGCTTCCTCTTGGAGTCATAAGCCACCATGTAACAAGTCTGACCACCTGAGGCTGCCTTGCTATGGGGAAGCCCAAGTTAGTCATGTGAAGAGGCTACATGAACAGAAAGAGACCCCTGGCCACCCCCAACCATTCAAACCAATCCAGCCAATATCCCAGATATCACAAAGCAGAGGGAAGCCATTTCTACCATGCCCACCTGACTCCTGCCCCACAGAATCATGAAACATAATAAGAAAATATACTGTTCTAAGTACTTACTTTTGGAGTAGCTGGTAACACAGCAATAAATAACCAAAATACCACCCTCACTGAGCCAAGAGAACACAGACACTTGTCCCAACAGGGTCTTGCCCCCAGGAAACTGACACCTGAATAGTTGGACATGGAGGCCGTAGAGTGCTGGGGAAGAGCCGATTAATGGCAAAGTTCTAGAGAAAAGTTATAGGACTTTCCCCTACTGAGTCCCTCAGAGCTGACTGGGCCCCTGCCTTCCCATGGCCTGGCTGTTTAGGATTCCTGAGTTCTGGGAGTTGCCCAGCATCCAGCTACTAATTCTCCAGAGTCGATTGCTTTTGCTTGTTTCAAAGAATCTTAACAGAAACACTTGGTAACTGTGGCCACATCAGCAAGAGAGGAAAGGAGCAGCCTAATGTAATGTTGAAAGCATTGGTAGAATGCCTGGGTTCAAATCCTGGGTCTGTCACTAAGTAGCAGTGTGACCTTAGGCAAGTCACTTAACCTTTCTGTGCCTTAGTTTCCAAGACCAGATGGCTTCACTGGTGAATTCTACCAAACAGATAAAGACAAATTAACATCAATCTTTCTCAAACTCTTCCTAAAAATTGCAGAGGAGGAAACACTTTCTTACTCATTCTGTGTGGCCAGCTTTACCCTGATACCAAAACCAGACAAACAGATCACAAGAAAAGAAAACTACGGACCAATATCCCTTATAAACACTGATGCAAAAATCCTCAACCAAATGCTAACAAACTGTATCCAGCAGCATATTAACAAGATTATACATCATGACCAAGTGGGATTTATTCCTGGAATGCAAGGATGGTTCAGCATACGAAAATCAAGGATAGATATATAGATCAGTGGAATAGAATAGAGAACTCAGAAATAAGCACTCACATATACAGTCAAGTTATTTTTGACAAGAGTTCCAAGACCATTCAACAAAGGAAACAATAGTCTCTTCAATAAATGGTATCACTGGATATGCACGGGCCAAAAAAAAAAAAAAAATGAAGCTGGGCCCTTACCTCACACCATATGCAAAAATTAACTCAAAATGGATCAAAGACCTGGGACTTCCCTGGTGGCACAGTGGATAAGACTCCGTGCTCCCAATGCAGGGGGCCCGGGTTTGATCCCTGGTCAGGGAACTAGATCCCATATGCATGTTGCGACTGAGAGTTCCCATGCCACAACTAAGAAACCCACGTGCCACAACTAAGGAGCCCATGGGCTGCAACTAAGGAGCCCATGGGCTGCAACTAAGGAGCCCTGGAGCTGCAACTAAGGAGCCTAAGACTTTGCATGCCACAACTAAGGAAACTGCCTGCTGCAACTAAGGAGCCCACATGCCACAACTAAGGAGCCGGCGAGCCCTGGAACTGCAACTAAGAGGCCCGCCTGCCACTACTAAGACCTGGCACAACCAAAATAAATAAATATTTTTAAAAAAATGGATCAAAGACCTAAATGAAAAAGCTAAAACTATAAAAAACTCCTAGAAGAAAACACAGAGGCAAATCTTTGTAATGTTGTACTTGGCAATGGAGTCTTAAATAATACACCAGAAACACGAACAACAAAAGGAGACAGATGAACTGGACTTTATCACAATTAAAAATTTTTGTGCTTCAAAGGACAATATTGAGAAAGCAAAAAGACAACCCACAGAATGGGATAAAATAATTGCAAATCATATATCTGATAAAGGTACAGTATCCAGACTATCTAGAGAACTCACAACTCAACAACAACAACAAAAATACAAACGACCAATTAAAAAAATGGGCAAAGGACTTAAGTAGATATTTCTCCAAAGAAGACACAAATGGACAAGCACATGAAAAGATATTCAATGATATTAGTCATTAGAAAAATGCAAATCAAAACTACAATGAAATACCACTTCATACCCATTGGGATGGCTATAATTTTTTTTTAAAGGAAAATAACAAGTGTTGATGAGGATTTGGAGAAATTGGAACCCTCATACATTGCTAGTAGAAATGTAAAACAGACTAGCTCCTTTGGAAAAGTTTTGCAGTTTGTCAGTAAGTTAAACATAGATTTACCATATGTGCCAGCAATTCCATTCCAAGGTATATACCCAAATAATTGAAAGCAGGTATTCTTGTACATAAACGTTCATAGCAGTTCTATTCACAATAGCCAAAAAGTAGAAACAAGTAAAAATACCCATAAACAGATAAATGGATAAACAAAATGTGGTTTATTCATACAGTGAAATATTATTCATCTACAAAAAGAAATGAAATACTGATACACACTACAACATAGATGCACCTTGAAAACATGATGCTTAGTGAAAGAAGTAGAACACAGAATGCCACATACTGTAGGAGTTCATTTTTACAAAACCTCCAGAACAAGCAAATCATAGAGAGAGAAAGCAGATTAGAGTTGTCAGAGGCTGGATGGAGGGGAAGTGAGGAATGCCTGCTTAATGGGTATGAGATGTCCATTTGGGATGATGGGAAAGTTCTGGAATAGTGATGATGGTGGCACAACATTGTGAATGTGCTTAATGTCTCTGAACTGTACACTTTAAAATGATTCAATGGTAATAGAAAAAGGGAGAGGGTAGAAATAGCAAGAGTATTATCTCATATAATATTTATGAAGACTAAGTTAAAATGAAGAGAGATGGCCTTCACAAACTGCTTAGAACAAAACCTGGCACACAGTAGGTGCTACAGAGCTGAGGGAGAGAGAGAAAGGAGTAGCAGCACCAATGCTTGAAATTAGAGGGGAAATGTTGGAAGGGAGCAGAAAGGCTCCCCAGTCTTTCCTAAAGAGAGTGGTCAACAGAGGTCTGAGAACTATGCCCTTCAGCTCTGTCCATTACCCAAAGGCAAGTCTTCTGTGAGACACAAAGAATTCGCAACAGCCCCCAGGGGAGCCAGCTCAGGGAACCCTCTAGGATCTCAAGGGAGCAGGGGTCAGGCTGCACAGACATGAGGCCACCATTCAGACACTCAGCCCTCCGACACCAGAAAAAGGAAGGAGACGATACTGCTCTGCACACCTGTCTGGGAGGCTCTGACCTACCTGCACACAGAAGGCCTTAAAGACACACCACAAGGCCCACGCCTGACTCCAAGCCTCAGGAGATGGCCCACCCCGTCATTCCTCACCACGGAAGACTTCCAGCTGTTGACCTGTGGAATCTTCCCCATATCTCCCCAGCCTCATCTCACCCTACGTTTCTTCCCTCCTCCACTGCAGCCACACAACCTCCTCCAGCCGGTACCTATGCCATTCCCTCCACCTGGAATCTTCCTTTCCTTCCTCTGGTTAAATCCAACGCACTCAGATCTCAGCTGATGGAGCAAATGTTCATTCAGCCATGCGCTGTCCCTGGTAGTGTCCATCATCTGCATGTGTCACTTTCAGTGATATCTGTCACCACGCTAAGTCCCTGAAGGCCAGGGGACCCAGGTGCCTCCCTCCCTCCCACTGCCCACGTGCTCACCATCATTGATCCTCCCAGCCAAGGACCCCGCACTGAAGCCAGCAAAGACAACAGTGTGGATGGCTCCAATCCTGGCGCAAGCCAGCATTGCGGCCACAGCCAGCGGGGAGACAGGCATGTAGATGGCTACCCGGTCCCCTCGGTGGACTCCATGCCTCTTGAGCGTGTTGGCCAGGCGGCACGTGGTCTCCAGCAGTTCCCTGCGGCACAAGGAAGGGAGGGCTGTCAGAGAAGGGGGAGGGCCGGAACGCATAGTCATTTGGCTGGAATAATTCTTCAGACTGCAGGCACTGGGGCCCCGGCCAGCCAGAGGGAGGGCAGCCACTCCAACACTTGATGCATGGAAGGCTCTTTTCAGAAAACATTGTAACTTTGTAGGCTTGTCCTGACACAGATTCACGGCCACACTGCTGAGAAAAATCGCCTGTCCCCGCATCCACTGAGAGCAGGGCTTCTCAGAGACCTGGGTCATCCGGTCCCGGAGTCTTCTGACACGTCCTCCCCGAGAGGCCCCTGTTCTCTGGGTCAGCACAAGCCTTGCTGGGCAGGGGACCCCAACTCTGCGAAGCCTCAGTGATTTGGGAAGGAAAGCGGCCCGCAGCCTGGGGCAGGGCTGGGTGGTGAGGGACCGGGACACTGTGCCCTGCCTCTTGTGCCCACATGGTCCCTGCCTCCACTGCAGGGGCTTAGGCTTGGTCAGCCAGAGAGCAGCATCCCGCTGAACAAGCTGATTGGCTTGGGGTTGGCACGGAACCCAACACAACCCCGAGAGGATGACAGTCTACCAGAAACCAGAACAGGAAATGGAGGAAAGTGCAGGAGGGCAGAAGCAGGTGGACGCTGGGTTCAGCACTGCTTCCCACGTGGTCCCACTGAACCCCACTTCCCACAGGAAGGGACATTTCCCATTTTCACTGCTCTTGTTTTATTGTATTTGTTATTTAACAGAAAGCTGGCATGGAAGGGCAGAGTAAGTCCGCCCCACCCGCGTGGCTCCACCCTCCTGGCCAAGACCCAGGAGAGTTTGTGGTTGCCCTGTGCTCAGAGGCCCAGAAAGGGGCAGCCCAGCAAGGGCCAGCAGGAAATGAAGGGTGGGCAGTGACAGGCCTTGTGGGAGACCAGACGAGAGATCACTAGTGTAACCAAGCAGGACCTTATGGGGCCTTCTTGGGACAGACCCCTCCCCCATATCCTCTGCTTTAGCTCCTCTCTAAAGTACCTAGATAATAGTATCTGATGCACATTCCTGAGTTGTTTTACAGATGTTAAAACCCCCACCAGATGGAAGAAATTAACTACTTGTAGCCTCCGGACCTACTGGAGCCTGAGGATTGATAATGTTAACAGCCCCGTTACGTCACCATCAACCAGAGAACTGTGGTGAGCTGATCACATACTCTGGGACTCCCCTCCCTCACCTTGCCTTTAAAAAGGCTTTCCTCAAACCCATCGGGGAGTCGGATGTTTTGAGCACCAGCAGCCCTGGACTCCTTGCTTGGTGCCTGCAATAAACGCTGCACTTTCCTTCACCCCAACCCAGTGTCAGTAGATTGGCTTTACTGTGCACGGGCGAGCGGACGGACCCAAGTTTGGTTCGGGTAACACGAGTGCAGCCTGCGCTCCCCCTCGACTCCTGCCAGGCTGGCACAGTGCCTCTCCGGTAGGACCCTATCCTTTCTCCTTAAGGCTTTAGGAGGACAAAAGCGCCATTCACTGACCCCATCCACCGCGCACCTGAGCTTGTGATGAAAGAAAGAGCACCCCGACAGCCCCCAACAGCAAACTCCCCGGAGCCAGGGCCCAGAAACACACCTCCTGCGTGCAGCGAGGAGGCTAGGATAGTCTGTGACAGCACTAAAGAGGCAGCTATGGTCAGTCACACAGAAGGATAACTTAAGCCCAGCGCAGGTGCCATTTTCAACAGCGCTAAGGACTTAAGGAGTCGGTGCTGGGGAGATGGAGGCTCAAGTGCGTCAGAGGTCAGTGGTGATGAAATCCAGTCCTTTTTCTGCAGACAAAAGGCAGCATTTTGAAGTTGAGGAAGGCACAGAACCATCCAGACAGAGAGGCCTGGGTTGCTTTCTATAGGAGCTGCACAGGCATGGGAGCTCACCTTTCTCAGCTGCCACAAGATCACCTGAGAAACAGCAGGCCCCTTCCACCTTGTTTAACTGTCACGAGTGTTAATGAGAAGCTTCACCCACTCAGGACCCTGCCAAACATTCAGTAGAGATTATCTTTACCATCAGACGTCTTTGTTTGAAATTACTTTCTGGAAGTACTAAAATCAACTAATTCATTTTGATGAATTTGTAAGATGTTAAAAATTCCATTCTAGGCACCACAGGGGCGAGTAAGGCACCAGACAAAAGAAATGAGAGGGAAAGTGTCCTCCTGCAACCCAGCTCCCACTGGGGAAATGAAGGCACATGAAAGTGTGATGGGCGTTTATCACCTCAGCTTCTGGTACAATTACTGAGGCAGCAGGGAGAGCTTTCTGGAAAGGTTGGCTGTGGGGAGGAGGAGCAAGGCAGCAAAGGGGAAAGGATTCCCTTCAGGGGCAGAAGTTGCCCGGCGGTCAGAGCTGGGCAGCTGACCTATAGCCCTGGGAAGGTCTGGAGACCAAGCTGAAGTAGCCCAGGTGTTCCCTGGAGGATCGAGGGGCCTTATCATGGGCCCTGGAACTGAGTCTGCTGGGTCCCACACTCTTGCTGCTGCATCCAGAGAAGTTTCTGATAAAGAATCTGATCCGGGTGAATCTCTTAAGTTCACTCCCCTTCCCATCCTCTCTGCCAAGGCCATAAAACTCAAGGTCGAAGAGATCCTTGAAGCCTCCCTGGGGTTCCTGGCCACAGCGGTCCAGCCTCTGCTTAAACATCACGTTGCTGGGAGTCACCCCGCACAGCATTAAACAGTCTTCCTAGAATCAGGCCAAGACTTGTAGCTGTTCCACTTCCACCCCTTGGTCCCAGCTCAGCCCTTTAAAGATGTCCAGAGAAAATCTGTCATTCGATGATAGCCCTTCAGATTCCTGAATACCCCCCACCACTACCTCACAAAGCCTTTTCTCTCCCAGGTTCTCTCGCCCAGCCCTCCATGACGCCACTCCCATTCTCTAGAAACCCCCAGGTTATCAAACGGACCCCGGCACTCCCATGGTATCTGCCCGGGTCAGAAAATGGAATGCAGACCCTTGACCCCAACTCTACATTTAACCATGTAAATGAAGAATACATTTATTTTCTAATGCCTGACAAAGGTGGCCCAGATTCAACATGAGGTCACTAACCCACTGACCATCGCCACACACAGAACAGGACTCCAACCAGGGCTCCTCCATTATCACAGTCAGCAAATTAATTTTTAAAATCGGACTTTCCAGACTATCCATTTGTCCCTGTTTAATTCCATCTCAATTTCTACTCATCTTTCCAGTTCATCCATTATTTTTTTAAACTTGGATTTTTCATTTTAAGCTTTTGCTTTTCATTAGCAATCTCCTCCAGACTTAGAACGCTGGAATATATGGTCAGCAAACCTAGGTCTTCAAATCACAAAAAAGTAAGTGTTATTCAAGTGATCCTGTGACCCGAGGTACTCAAAAATCACTCAAAAGCAGTTCTTGGATACTCATAACTTCTCAGACTTTCACAAACCGAAATGCTGTTTCTGTATCAAACAGATAATGCAGCCACTCAGTGACGGGCGCTCTGGGCTGTGGCTGCAGGATGCACTGGTGTCCTCCTTGCCTGCGGGATCTTTCTAAGGGACAGTGCCGTGCAGCTTTCTGAGAAATGATCTCAACAAAATGAGTCAGAGTTCTATTTTCAAGTGCCAGGAGAAATATAGCATTCGTCATGCAGGTTCTGAATAAGACATCTACGTTTGTCTGTGAGTAAACTCCTCAGGGCCGTGCCTTCCATGTGGACGCATGCAAATGACAGGCACAAATACACAGACTGGCCTCATATTCAGGGTGCTGAACACCAGCAAAATGCTGCCTTGGTCTTGGGGGAAGGAAGGAGACCCTTCTACAGCCAACTCTAAGCTTCAAGTGGGAGGAGCATTCATCCAATGCTAATCCGTAACCAACACGACATCTGCCCAAACACAGACAGAAGAAAGGCACCTCTGGCCCAGCTCAATCCAAAACAGGACACAGCTGGACAGCCCCAGGGGAAGTAAGATAAGCCGTGTGTGTTTGTGTGTGTGTGTGTGTGTGTGGTGCTGTTGTATTTAAGAAACTCATCCGGAATGCATGCCTTGCTTACTTGCTACCATTACTCCGGCTCTTGTGCTCATTAAATAAACACTGGCTAAGAGGCTACCTCTTTCTTTGTCCACCTGCCTCACTGAGTATGAGCTTTACTTTGGCAGAGATTTGTTCTTTGCTTTCCTCCCAGCGTCCAGAACCGGGCCTAGCTCAGAGAAGGTATGCGACAGATATCTGTGGAATGGAAAGGAAGAGCAGGTAAGCAAGAAAGGACGAGAGCCCTGGCGGGCGCAGGGCAACTGGAGCCCGAGCTCTAACCATGAGCGCCGGTCCACTCTGCAAATGCCTCCCAGCCTCCTGTACCTCCTGTACCCTGGCAGGAGACATCCTGCCCCTCAGAGAGAGCGATGGGCAGGACCGCCCCACTGATAGGCCAGCACACAGCTACTGTCCTCTGCATTTCCTTCTGCCGATAAGGGAAGGAACCCAGGGAACTGTGTCGATGTGTGCGTGGAAGGCCTGTGACAGTCACTTCTTTCCTCCAAGCCTGGTGCTGAGGGGAGGGGTCAACACCATAGTCCAGATGCAGGACTGGACGGGATACATCTTTCTTCGGTACACTTTTCTAGACTTTGATATTCTCTTCAGCCAGCCATTTCTGGAAGATGGAGGTGGTGAGAGAAGCAAGGGCTGGCTTTCGGAAAGCGGAGCACGGCAAGGGGGTCCCCTTCTCACAGGGAGAAGCTCACCAGGCCTCGGGACCAACTCCTTCCCTCTGGCAGACTCCTCTGGCCCAGACATTACTGTAGCCACTAAATCTAATCTAACGTAATGACATGTGCTTGCTCTGCTACTTACTGCCACCGAGAGAACAGAAGCCCAGGAAATTCAGCTGAGCGGGCTCATAACCCAAGTATGAAATTCCTCTCATGTCATGATTTGATCACGTGACCGTGACCTTGAGCAAAGGTAAGCTGCAGTGAACTATAAAGCAGCTGCCACATGTCAACACAAAAACACCCAAGCTGCCATTGCCAGGGAAGGCCCCGGACACACTCAGCGTTCACAGAAAACGAGAGCTGAACTGCCACAGCTGACACCAGGCCAGCCAGTGAACTTGTGATCACTAAAGCTGCATGTTTTCTAAATTTCTTACAAAAAATAAATGTATTCTCCTTGAGGCTTTGCTACATTCTGCAGAAAGTTCTGGACTCAGAGAATTTCCCTCTCAGGAGAGTGCCTCAGTGAACGACATCTGATCAGAGATGGGGCTCCCACCCAGCTCTCCATACACCCAGGGTCTAGACTGTCCCAACCATAGAATGGCCTAATAATAGGACCACTACTAAGGTGGTCTCGAGGACGCCTGTGGTCTGAATGTCTGCAGAATCCTAACCCACAAAGATGATAAGATGATAGCATTAGGAGATGGGGCCTTGGGGGGTAATTAGGGCATGAGGGTGGAGCCCCATGATGGGATTAGTGCCCTTATAAGTGAGACCCCACAGAGCTCCCTTTTTCCTTCCACCATGTGAGGACACAAAAGGAAGGCACTGGCTGTGACCCAGGTGGAGGGCCCGACCAGCAGGTGACCGTGCTGGCACCTTGATCTTGGACTTCCAGCCTCCACAACTGTGAGAAATAAGTCTCTGTTATTTATAAGCCCCCCCACTCCCCGTGGTCAGTGGTTTTGTCATAGCAGCCCAAACAGACTTAAGACAAGACCAAATGTGAAGTCCTAGGCACATATAAAGGCATCCTATAAACAGTAGCTATAATTATCGCAGAATGGCAGAAAAATTAAATTGGTGAAAATCAGTGGTTCCTTAACAGCAGGAGGGAGAGTGAAAATGCCAGTTTGCTCTTGTGTAAATCTTAGGCAGCCATGTCACTGGCTCAGGGTGAATGAGAGTCACCAGTGTATTCGAATGTGGTTCGAGAATCCCTCCCCTGAAGGCCCACCTGCTCCACGTGCCCTGCGGTGGTTGTTGATGGGAAGCCCTCGTTTGGGGTGGGAAGTGGGTCTGAGGATGCATCATCCACAGTCAGGGCTGCTGCCAGCTACAGATTCCAGGCACTTGGCCATGGCCTGGGGTTCCGAGAGCCTGGAGGGAAGGCAGGCCCACCGCCATGCCTGTGCACCCCGCCCACCCGCCACCTGCCGTGTCACCCCACCGCCTCCACCAGCTGCCCCGTCTTCTCCAGCCACGCTTGCCACCCACTGTGAGCACAAGGAGCCTCCTCTCCAGGCCAGCCTCGGCCACCTGCAGGCCCACGGGGTCCTGCCTCCTCAGCCTTCCCCAACCCGCTGGTGTTACTGCCCAGAGAAGCCTCCTCCTGCCCGCCCACTGCCACCACATGCACAGTTCCTTCAGTGACAGCAGGAACAGCACTGCTCTGAACCCTAGGCACATCTGTGGAGCACTCACAACAGCCCGTGGGCTGGGAGCTACCATCACGACCCCATTTTCCAGATGAGGAAACTGAGGCACAGAGGAGTTAAGTGACTTCTCAAGGCTATGCAGCTGAAAGGGTCAAGGGTCAGGTCAGGATTCAAACCCAAGCCTGGCTCCAAGGGCAGCTCTCAAAACCCACAGCTTCAGAACAACTCACACCCTATTTCAGAGGTTCCCAGACCTGAGGATGTTTGCCATCTGCCAACTCCATCGTTATTTATGTAACATTTTTCCTTGGATTGGTTTAAATGAGCAAGAGAAGTGTTCAAAGCCGCTCACTGTGGTCGAATCGAGCCTTCCGCTAATCAGGACGGAGGAGAACTGGGGCGGGGTGGGTGCGCTTTTCTTCACGCTTCAGTGTTTGGCTCCACATTCAGAACCACCTGCCCCAGGGTCCAGCTCCCTCTCATCCTAAGTCTTTCTCTCCCACTCTTGACGCAGCCCTGGTGGAACAGAAGTGACGGGTCAGACTTGAGAAAAGGTCTGCCCTCTTCCCTGATTCACGCCTGATTTCCCTTGGACCTCGGCACTGGCCTTCAGCCTGAGTCTTGTCTCCGGAAAAGAAGTTCTTTACTTTCCAGACTCAGAGCCCCGCTGACATCGAGGCAGCCAGTGCCAACACACGAAGAAACCCAGAGGCTCCCGCGGGCTGGTAGCCCTGGGCAAGAGCGGTCTGAGGCCCCAGTCCAAGGACAACCAGCAGGGAGAATGGGGCTGTCGGCCCAGATGGAGCAAAGGAATTCACCCTCCCAGTGGCCCAGAAACCTCGCTCCAGCTTCCCAGAGGAAGTTTAACTGGATCTGTTGATGGGAAATTGCCAGGCCTCTCACCCATCCGGATCCCCACTGTTCCCAGGTTCAGATGAGGTCCAAGACAGCCACAGGGGGTCAGGAGACAGAATGAAGGGCCAGGCAGGCCCCCCAACCTGGCCCATTGCCCCTCCTCTTGTACCCACAGTGACCCCTCCTGCTTCCAGGGCCCCGAGGTCCCCAGAGCCCCTCCAGCACGTGCACTTTCTGCTCCTCACAGCCCCGCAGTCACACCAGGACTCCACAGCCCTTAGGCCCACCTTGTTCCGCAGCCGTCCCTTGTCCCTCTTAGAGGCCACCTGGAGCCCTCAGGCACTGACTTCTCCTCCCCAGCTGGAATTGCGGTTAACATGTGTCTGCTTGTCTTGGAGGTCCTGGAACACATGGCCCTGCTCAGTGAAGAGGTGCGATGTCTGCACACGGACCTACAGGCCTGTCACCAAGTTAGCGCCACAGGGCAGCCCGCCGTTTACACCTTCACCGCCTCCAAGATTCCACAGCACATCTCACAGATCAGACACTGCTGGGTCCAAACCCCGTTTCTGGCATTTCCAGCTGGATGAGCCTGAGAGCCCCCTAAGCTCGCTGGGCATCAGGTCCCTCACTTTACAACCCAGGGTGACCGGGAATACAAACTAAGATCATAAGTGCCAGTGGCCCACACAGCAGGGGCTGCCCCAGCCTTAGGGTCAGGGCCAGGGTTAGGGTCCGGGGACCTGGAGGACAGCCAGCCCCTGGCTGGTTACAGGGAACCCTCCTGCGAGCGGGTCTTGGGCAGCAGATGGAAGGGTCCAGCACGGTGGGCACGGGGGGCTACACGTCAGCCGAGCATCAGGGTGGCCCTGCAGGGTCTCAGGGCTGCCTGCCAGGCTGCTCCTTCCAGGGGCCTTGATTTTCCACCTCAGCCAGAAGAGGAAGTGGCCAAGGAGAGGGCGGGGAGGGCGGGGGAGGGGCCTGGGGTGACAAGCACCCGAGCAGGCCTCCGTGCTGCCCCGAGGGGACCCAGCGCAGCCACAGCAAGGCTGTCGGCCCCCCTCCCCCAACCAGGTCTGCAGCCGCCAGAAGCCGAACCACACAGCTGGAACAGAAGCACCTCCTTAAAGACTGGTCCCCAAGGGGCCAGCGCCCCTCCCCTCCGCAGGCTGCTGCCCTTCCACCTCCCACAATGCAGCCCCCTCCAGCATCCCCTGCACAGCAGAAGGGAGTTCACAAAAAGCAGGCATCCAGCTCCAAGGGAGGCGTTTGTTATGTGTGCTCCTCCGACTAAACATCCGCCAGAGGGTTCCCAGGAAAGGGCCCCATCAAGGAGGGTTGACTCTCTGTGGAGGTCATTCCTGCTGCAGTCCCAAGACAGGGCCATTCTAAAATGTGAAATTCCAAGAGCCTCAGCTTGCCCAAAAGAGTGAGAAAGAAAAATAAGTGTCACGTATAGAAAGATTCAAAGCACTTGCCAGCTTCAAAATCTGGAGCCAAGTCTTAAAGGAAAGTTAAATGCTGGCTTAAAACCAGCTCCATCCAAGTAACCCAGAGCTCCTACCGGATTCGGGGAGCGAGCACGGGAATTCCTGACCAAGTTTTGCAATCGGAGTTACTCAGAGGTCAGCAGGGGACACTGCACACAAGCCTGACAGCCACTAGCTTCTGGTACCTCCACCGAGGGGAGCCCACCGACAAACCCACTTACCCTGCCTGCCAGGGGCCCCTGTCCTGGAGCCTCATGGTCGCCGGCCCTGGTTCACCCCAAAGCACCCCACCCTCAGCCTCACTATGTCCGTTAATGATCCTCCCCCTCAGTTGCCCTAGTATTTTAATAAAGGAGTTTGCTCACTGCAAACTGTGGTTAATCTGGGGGTCAGAAGCACCAGGTGCAAGGGTCGGGGGGCCGCCTTTTAGCCGACTCCAAACTGTTCTCCTGAGGTGAGGACCTCTCCCTGAAAACCCCACCTGGCCCTCCCGGCAGCAGCAACCGCAGGGCCACCCGAGCCCTTCCCCTCGTCAAATCTGAAACCCTCTACTGACCTCCCTTCACCTGCCCCGACCTACAGCCAAATCAGACCCGCATCCACCCAGACCCAGGTCTGCGCTTTCATTCCCCTGTGCTAGTCACACCAGCACCCAGTGGAGGAGAAAACAGGGTCAGAGAGCTGGAGATTTGCTCCAGGTCACACACAGCTGGGGACAAAGCGGGCGGGAACACAGGCCACCGCCCACCCCGCCGCCTCACTCCACAGTGGGCTGGCCGGCCCTGCCCTCGGCCTTCATCCTCGGGCCTCCCCTCCTCAGCCTCCCAGAACCCAACCCCCCAGCACTTCCTCAAAGTCTTCTCCAACGGCGTCCCAGCAACTTCCTGCTTCCTCCCGCCACAGCCCACAGGGCCCTTCTGTGACCTTAACAAGTGGCCACGTAAAGACACCCGGGGCCCAGGGCACGAGCCAGCTTCTCAGGAGGTGCCTCCTGGCTTCAGACCTTGCGGCCCCTCTGCCCAGGGGTGCTGGTGTGGCTGTCCCAGACAGAGGGCCACCCCAGGGGCTGGGCCCCATTCTGTATGCTCAGTGGGCCCCCCATGCTAGGGACCAGAAACGCCCAGTGCCTGGTCGGCTGGCCCAGGCAGGAGGCGTCCTCCGCGCCGGCCGAGGGGTTCTGAGACAGGCAGTGGGGAGGGGGCCTGCCGTCCGCTCTGCGCCTCTGGGCAGGGGCTCCCCTCTGTGCCCGCCCCGCCATAAGAAGGCCCAGCTGGAACAACTACAGAAATCACCGCCTCCAGGGCTGGACCCACAGTGGAAACTCCACTCGGCTCACGTATGGGCACATGGGGGGCGCCAGGCCTGCTCTCCCCGCTGCAGCCCAGACGCCCAGCTCAGCTGCACAGCCTGGCCATGACCACAGCAGCGCTGCCCTCACGGCAACCCGCGTTCACAGAGGAGGGCCAGGCCAGGGCTAAAACCTGCTACAGATTAATTAAAAGGTCACATCTTAGCTAAATGACAAGGGCCTACTGTAGAGCTCAGGGAACTATATTCAATATCCTGGGATAAACCATAACGGAAAAGAATATGAAAAAGAATATATATGTGTATAACTGAATCACTCTGCTGTACAGCAGAAATTAACACAACATTGTAAATCAACTATACTTCAATAAAATAAATTTTTAAAAAACTTTTTTTTTAAAGGACTCATGTCTGGACCCCTGTTCAGAGAGCCTCACACGGGAGATCCTGGTTCAGAGCCTGGTGAATACTCTCAGGCCGCTCTCTCCTCTGTCCGAGCACAGGCACCACCACTGAGAGGTCCTGAGCACAGGAACACCGGGACCAGCCACAGTGTCTGCTCTGCTCCACGCCCTCTGCCCGTCCCCAGCTTGGAAATCCCTGGCCCAGAGCCCGGGCTCCAGGCAGGCAACGGTCTTGAACCCCTGCACCACCTGCCTAGAGGACAGGGATTTGTGTTTGTCCACATCCCCATCGCCAAGGGCCTCTAGAATCTGTCTGCTTAAACTGAATGTGAAGGAGCATCTTGCGAAATAAGCACGTGGACGGCTGGAGAGAACTGCTCCCAGTGCTATCTGGCTGCACAGCCTCGGGGAGCCACCCAGATTATCTGTGCCTGCCTGGCCTCTGCAGCCCTGGCCTCGGAGGCCTCAGGCGGTGCCAGGAGGCCCAGGTTTGCAGGCCTGCTGGCTCACTGGGGAGAACAGCTCCCTCAGGTCGGTTCTGAACACACCTCTGGGCAGAGGAAGGCTGGAAATCTGCTGGGCGGCCCTCTGGCCCTGGCTCCGGCCTCAGGTCACAGGCTGCCCTCTTCCCCGGGAGACACATGCAGGCCATCCCAGGCTGACCCCAGCCAGCAGAGGTCCTGCCCCTTCGCTTCCCATCGGGGAGGGAGCACCGCGCCTGAAGGACAGACCCCAGCCCACGAGGCTGTCCTTCTCCCAGAGCCACGCAGCCGGAGCCAGCACGAGGTGCCCCACGCGCTGCCTAGCGGACCCCCGAGGCCTCAGCCCGTCTGCCAGGGTGCGCCTGGGAATTGCCGCCAGCCAAGCAACAATTGCAGGCAGGGTGGGGCCGGGATGAGGACACTCAGCTGCCCCGGGGTTCCCAAAGCTGGTCCTGCCAGGCCTCCCCCACCCTAGGGAGGTGCAGCTGCAAACACACCCCAGTGCTCAGAACCTTGAAGAGAGCAGACAGCCCACCCCCAGGCAATGGCCCAACTTCCAGAGCAGGAGCAGGGCGGTGCCTGCAACCCGGGAGAGCGGTTCGGGAGCATCCTTGAACACCAAGAGCAGGTTGTAGACACGTGCACGTTTAGGGCATGTGTGCGAGGGCGTGTGCAACACACGTGGACCCACATATCATTAGGGCTTGGGACAGGAGTGGGTTCACGTTACAAGCTCTCTGATGATTCTTCAGAAATGCACCTCTTCAGAAGAATTCAGCAGACTCAGGAGGGAGAGGCTCTGGGCACCTGAGGACTGAGATGGGTCCCCCAAGCTTAGGACAGACCAGGCAGGCGTGGTCCCCAGGAATCCACCTCCAGCACCCCAACCCGGGAGAACCACATCCCCAGGCAGTTTCCTTCAAGGGCTCAGCCCATGGGTCTGGAACTTGGTCTTCAGGCCGCCAAGGCCTGTGACCGTCCTGGGGCACCTTGGGTGCCACCATGTGAGACACTTGGCAGGAATGCACTTTATTTTAGTGGCAGTTTGTATGCTGGCAGGACAGCCAGCACCAAGTGTAGGCAGCTCTCCTCTGAGACAAGAGGAAGAAAACCTCACGTCAAAAACCTAACGTGACCAGGAAAATGATGAATCCAAGTCCCTCAAAAACTAGCTGCAATTACAGACAACCCGTTCACACACTTCTCTTTTTTCCCTCAAACAGTAAATAACAACAGTCACCTGGCACTAAGACCGGCTGAAGTTTGTAAAACCATTTCTTCAGGCTGAGCTTGTTTATTTTTAGAGAGAGAATAATAAATTCTTTGCCTGTACTTATAGGTTTATACCTTGCCCGGGGCTGCTCTGCAATGGAAATGAAGTTGTACTTCGTTTTAACGAGCTGGCTGCAGTCCCGAGACTCCCGCCCAGTTACACACACACTCAGCAGGCCAGCCGAGCGGCTCTCAGAGGCCTGACGCGGCCCAACCCCAGTTCCGGGTCCCGGTCCACGGGAGGACTGGAGAAAATTAGCCCATAGCTGAACTCCCCTTACCTCGTCCACCCCCACCCATAGAGACTTAATCATAGATCAAGTCGGGCCAATAAGGGTGAAGAACAGCAGGGCAGCTTGTCCATTAGAGCAGTGCCCCCAACTCCAGTGTGCAGGGCCCGGGGGTCCCAGGCCACGATGCTGCTGATCTGTGGACCCCATGGAGTCAGGAGGATATCTGTCCAGGGGACCCAGGTCAGCGCAGTAACTGCCAGTAAAGGCTGGGAGGGACTGTGTCGGCCGAGGGGTATTGGGAGCAGGGGAGGGACAAGCAAGGCAGGGCGCGCTAGGAGCCACGGCAGATTAACGAACGTCACTCTGCTCCATCCAGAAGTTCAACTGAACACAGCTTCCCCAGGCTTGGTGCACTGGATCTGTGATAAAACCTGCATCTGAAAAACAATCAGGAAACCAGGGGTCCGCGGGGTCAGGACCTGCTCCTCTGAACCCTCCTCCTGAGATAGCGCTGTAAAGGTAGGTTGAAGCTTGAGCAAAGGGGTTTTCCCGCAGGGATGCGGTGACAGACCAGAGACCTCTGAGCAAGGCAGTCCCGGGAGGGGGCAGGGCTTTGAGAAGGCCAGCACCTGCCCCCAGACGCCGGGTCCGCTCAAACCCCCCAACACACAGGCTTGGCATACAGAATACGTGAAGAATTTATTTAAGGAGTCACAGATACAAATATCAGGTGTAGTCCCTTTTTGTTTGTTTTATTTTAGCCCCTTTTTAAAGACTCAATTTTATTTGTTGTGCCACAGTCATAAGCACACTAAGAGCGGCTGATTTTAGTTACCCCAGCATGTACTTTATTCAGTCCATGCTCATGTCTACTTTTCCTGAGACCAGAGAACGTTTCCCAAGTGGAAACATGGCCCCTGATACTCACATAACCCCCCCCCCCCCGCCCAGAACAGGTCACAGGCACACGGGACTGCACCAAGAGCCTGCCTGTACCTTGAACGTTTGTCATATTTGTTTCTGAGGACCCAGTTCCTCCCAGGGGAATCTAAAGACAACAAGTATTGCCCAGGTAGGCAAGGAGGCCGGGGCTCCTCCTGTCAACAGCCCGGCAGCAGCGTTCGGTGCTGACGTCCAGCACGACAGAGGCGCCCTCCCTCAGGGGACACACGGTACCTGTAGGTGATCCTCACTTCAGTTCCAGGCTCATCCTGCTCCCAGATCAAAGCGACGCTCTCCGGGGACTTCCGAACGTGCTGATCCAAGCAGTTGACTGCACAAAAACAGGTTCATGGACATTACACTTGGTGCCACTGGAGTCGGAAAGGGGAGAGTCAGGTTTGCAGTGGTTTGCGCTGCTCTCACTGGGGTGGACCCTTCCCTCGTCAGAGGCGGGTTTCTACTTCCTTGCAAGGAGAAGGGTGACAGAGCCCGCAGAAACGAGGTGGTCACTACACAAAGATGACCTCGCAGGTACAGGTGACCCCTGGGAATGCTCTGAAGCAGGTGCTTCACACCAGGAGTCCCAATCCCGGCCCCCACCCAGGGGACCCTGACCCGACTGGCCCCGTGGTTTTCAAGGCTCCCTGACGGTTCTAATGTGCACAGCCAGGGCTGAGCACCGCAGGCTGGGCTGTGGGAAAGAAGACTCGATGCAAACAGGGCGCCCCGACTCAGTGCGCGTGGGTGGGGTGGGCTCTCGTGTGGTGGAGGTGCGATCCAGGACAAGGGCCCATATCCCTTCTCAGGCGTCCAGCCAGCACCCTGCCCCAAGAAGTGATGCAATGATGGCAAAATGCCTTGCTAGTTTTCCGGGAGGCTCTGCTCCCCCTCCCTCCATTACCCAAGCTCAGGTCACATGACTGCCCGCAAAAACAGTTCAGTTGTGCTGGTTTACCGTTAACCTGAAGATTAGTAGGATCATGTTCATTGCTAACCTCTTATTCACTACAACTGGCTGGACTTCAAGGTGAGCTTGGCTCTGGCCGGTTTGTGCCAGAGCCCCTTCCAGCCGGCCCTCGTGGCCTGTTTTCATTACGCACTTCCCCATCAGCAGAGGAATAAATACCACAAACAGCTATGGGGGCAGCAGCCACTGCCCACCTGGTCTTCAGGGTCACCCTCATGTCCAGGTACATAAATTTTTCTTTTTTTTTTCTTTTTGGGGCAGTTACTGTCTTCTCCAAATCAATCTCCTCCTACATAAATGGGAGATGCACCCACTGCTGCATCTAACTCACAGGGCTGGGTCAGAATCAGATGGAAGGCAATGCTGAGGTGCTACCACAGGAATACAAGGTCAACTACCACCTGATAATCACCCTGCTGCGAGTTACTACAAATATTTCCTGATGGAAAACCATTCTGACAAAAGTTATGGGAGGCCCTCCCCATAACAAACTACGTGATTCCCATAATCCTCAACAGGGTGAACTCACATGAAAACATTTACAAACTTTAGCTTGTGTGTGTCTCTGTGTGTGTGTGTGTGTGTGTGTGTGTGTATGTATCACATTTTTCCCTCTCAGGTTATTTTATCTGTCATTTACTCTTATAAATTAAAAAATTTCATTTCAGCTTTCTGGCTCCTAACAAGTATATAAATTATACCTCAAAAAATTTAATAAATAAAGATAGATGTCATGGGAAAAATTGCTACTTACACAGGAAAGTTCTTTGAATTACTAGAAAAATAGAAGAGAAAAAAATGCCAAAAAAATAGAAGAGAGGAAAGCAAGAAGACAAACTGAGAAGGGGCTTGGTGGCAAAACCTGGATTTACACAATAAACCCAACATCAATGTGTGTGTCAGTCTGGTCCAAAGTTTAGAAATCAAGAGTTTTCACACTAAAACCACAGATTTCTGGCTTCTCTTGAACAAGCAGCAGATGAGGCCATACCCTCGCCTGGCAGCTAAGGTGGTGACCACCCACTCACGGGTGGGTCCCGTCCCCTCCCCTCACTGGCCGTGCCGAGTCTGCTGAGGGTCTTCCTGCCTCAGGGCCTTTGCACAGTTTCACCCTGCCCGGGGTACACCATCCCACCCTCACCACTCCTGCCCTTCATCTGGTGCCCACCCTCCCACAGGTCCCAGCCTACACGTCCTCACTCTATTATGGAGCACTTCTCTTCCCTTGGACCTCATGCCTCCCAAACTCTTAACTCTTCCCTCGATGTATCCAACTTGCTGCCCCTCTGTGGGCAGGGGCTGGATGCCCTGTTCCTGTTTGGACACCTGCAGCCTGACCCAGGGCTCAGAGCAGAGGAAGCACCTAAGCTCTGGAGGACGGATGGACCTCCCAAGTCCCTGAGCTGGAGGGCAATGTGGGGTCTAAATGACACCAGGTTGGCCCCATGCCCAGGGGAGGGAACAGACCTCTTCTCGTCTTCATGGCTTAGTCCCTCAAGAAGTTTTCTTTTTGGTCTAAATCAGGGCTTCTAAATTCCCCAGGATCCCCAGAGGACTTATGAGCATGTAGCAAGGCCCCACTCTAAGTCTCTGACTGAGCAGGCCGGGGTGGGCCTAAGCATTTCACTTCTACCAAGATCTGACATGATGCTGTGGTCCAGGACCACGCTCACACTGGCGGACGTATGCACACGTGCACTCACGTCTACCTGGTATGTATATTCCCGATTCCCGGGGGGCTTTCTTTTTCCAATGGGGACAGGAGTACTTAAAGACCCTTGCGAGCTCTGTAAGACATCTGGCCATGCCCCCACTGGATGGCAGCCTGGGGTCATGGTTAAAATCTTGCTCTAGAGCCAGGCCGCTGTCCAACCACTCGCTAACTGCTAACTGCAGACTCGCTTGTTTATCTCTAAATAGCACCGCTAAATCTCACTCTTCTAATCCGTGGTGGTGGTAATGGTTCCGGACTCTAGGAGTCACGGTAGTAATTAGATGCCACTGGAGTTTTCCTGCCATGGGGTCAGATGGTGTGGCTGTGCCCCAAGGGAAACACAGTTCACAACTGCCGTGGGCAACACTCAGATGACACAGCGCCCAGAGAAAAGCACAGTGCAGGGTCTGGGGCGACGTGGCTCTACAACGCCATGTGTATGTTGGCTCTTAACACGTATGCATGGCTCCCGCTATTGCCTCAACAGCAGAGAGAAAAACAAAAGAGGAAGGAGGAAGGGAAGGAAACTCTTACATCCGCCATTTTTAAAAAAGTCTCCACCCAAAGAACTGGGCAGTGGGACAAGGAAATTACCTTTCCAAGTATTTCCAAGAAGAGTTGGGCAAGAAGACAGTGCAATTTAAGGATTGGCTCAAACCCGACCTCTTATTTCAAGCCTTTTCCAAATTTCCCAGCACACAATGATCTCTCCCTCCCACCACACCATTCAGTGCTCACTCATCTTCCCAGCTCTGCTAAACCCTCCCCCATCTGGGTCAGAATGTCCCTGCCAGCAGAGACCACGTCCCTAAGATTCCTTCAACACGGGAAGGGGGCAGGGGATGGTGGAACACACTTCCTAATTCTCCCCTTAGCAGCTGTAAAAACCTTGAGAACGTTCCCCAGTGTGGATCTGCTCCTTTACTGATCTGTGGTCCGTCTCATTAGAATGCAGGCTCTGAGGCACTGGGGCATTTTCTGCACCATTCACCACCAAACATGAGTTGGAGCCTTTATTTCCACATCTGTACAAGGGGGCCACCAGACACTTCATGTTGGTGTCACAAGGATGATGTGAGATGAAGCATCATCTCATTCACCTAAGGGCAGGTCTGCACCCGGGCCTGGCACGGCTCTGCAAGCAGGTAAGCTGATGTGTGTGGTGGGTTTGGGTTTGTTTTTAAGAAAAGGTGACGAGAGGGTCATCATTTCCATCATAAACATGTACACACAAAGGCTGGCATTTTCATTCAACGAACTCTTGCTGGTTGTTTAAATGCATCCCTGCCCCTCCCCACTTTACAGAACTTTAATTTTAATCCAAAGAGATAAGGGAGTTAATATTCACAAAAGAATTCACAATAGGTTTTCTTTAAATAGAAAACCTCCTTGGTACAATTTGAGGTATTACATCAGTCACAAAAATTGTATTTGCCAACTTTCCAGAAGCATCTGCTATTTAAAGTAAGTCGCGTCTCTAACAACTGGGGAGGATTCAGACTTTTCTGAGGGACGCTCCTTCTGAGACCTGAGGTCATGTGTCCACTTAGAGTTCCTTGAAGGACCTGAGAGAGCTACTTCAGTCGCTGGAAGGAAATGCAACCCAGGAGGCAGGCTCTTGCCATCTCAGTGTGTCTGTCATCTGAATTATTCGAGGCACGTCATGAAGAGGAGAGAGCTACAGCGAAATGGTTTCCACTGCTGCTAGGAATGTTCCCAAAAGCGTCCAAGGAATCTCTGTGTTCAATGCTTAGTTAACAACAGTGTCTCTATACCCGAGCTTGAAAGTAAGAATAAACACACTTGTTTTTTAAACTCAGACTCAAAGGAGAGTTTAGTTTTGTGTTTTGAAAGCAATGCGTCACTACCCTCCAGTTCTGCACTTGCAACTTCCTGACATCTCGGAGTTTATACCCAAGGAGCAAAGACGTCTGTTGAGCCCTACAAGGGAAAGAGCCAAACTTCAAAATCTGGAAAGAATCCTTTTCAGAACGTGGCACTGCAGGGGTTGCTGGCTTTACCTCCCCCACCCAGGGCCTCTGACACCACGACCTACCCACTCCTACAACAAAGGCCTGGCTCTCCCAGGATCCAAGACGGGCTTTCAGAGCCACGTCGGCCACCTGTGTGCCCTCCCCAGCCACCTGTGTGCCCTCCCCAGCCACCTGTGTGCCCTCCCCAGCCACCTGTGTGCCCTCCCCAGCCTGCTTCCTGGAACAGGCTGATCAGGTGGAAACCCCCATGGTCAAGTTCAGAGGAAGCACAGCAGACTCGGCAGCACTGATGAACACCAGGTTCAAAGTCACAGCCTCCTCCCAGGATTCATTAATAAATAACAAAGGCCAGTGATTGGGTGCAAGGAATGTTCTAAAGACAGTGCAGAGTGCTTTAGAAGTGTTTTCTCATTCAGTGGTAACAGCAGCCCCAGGTGTCCCCAGGTCACCTGCCGCTGGTCAGAAGCCTAGCAGCCTCTGCCTTGGTCTCTGGGACCTCTGGCCGCCAACGACCCTGGGCCTAGTCACCACCCTGTGAGAAGCCCCTTGTAGGTGCTTTGGGCCACGGCTCCAGCTGAGCCCAGCCTGCAGTTCAGGCCCCAGACTTGGGAGTGAGCAGCACGTAGATGACTAGAGTCACGTAGATGACGGGGAGCAGAGGCAAGCCACTGCCGGCCCTGTCCAAAGTCCTGACCCATGGAATCCGTGAGACTAATAAAATGGCAACAATAGGAACTGGAACAGAATTCAGTTACGCACTATTCTCATGTTACAGAAGAGGAGACGCATGAAAGAACTGTCAGGGGAGAGAGGGAGGGATAAATTGGGAGATTGGGATTGACTTATACACGCTACTATATATAAGATAGATAACTAATAAGAACCTACTGTATAGCGCAGGGAACTCTACTCAACACTCTGTAATGACCTATATGGGAATAGAATCTAAAAAAGAGTGGATATATGTGTATGTATAACTGACTCACTTCACTGTACAGCAGAAGCTAACACAACATTATAAATCAACTATACTCCAATTAAAAAATTAACTAAAAAAAAATAAAGCACTTGGCAAGACTTAAAAAAAAAAAAGAACAGTCGGGGAAAACAAGGATTCAAACCCAGGTGTGACTCCAAAGACACACCTGGAACGACTCAACTGTACAGAACCACCCACAGACTCTTCTTGTTTGTTTAACAGAGTCATCTCCAGAACACTCATCCCAATTCTGCCCACTTTAGCAGGTTGGACATAGGTCAGTGGTTCTCAACCTCAAGTGTGTATCAGGAGCACCTGGAGGACCCACCCCTGGGTTTCTGGTTCTGGCCACCTAGGATGGGACCTGAGAACTTGTATTTCTAAAAAGTTTGCAGGTCGTGCTGATGCTCCTGGTCCAGGGACCACACTTTGAGAACTGTACGTACAGACCTTCCTGAAGGGGTAAAGGGAGTTTCAAGCGATGCTCCTTTGGAACAAGCCATCATCACACAGACAGATCATGCCAAAACGCCTCACCCAGCCCACAACTTTCTAGTGGCTCCCAGGGCAGTCACGGCTTGGTCTGGTCCTTTTTCATACCATCACCTCTGTGATTTGCAGACACTGGTGAACAGCAGAGATATTCCTGACAGATGAGTGGGTTGCACACACATTTGAGGTGAGAATGCGGCTGAAAAGCTGTTTTTCTACAAGGCAGTTTTCTGAAGTTCAGTTTCTGGCTAAGGTAACCATAAAGGAGAAATAAGTGAAGAAAAGGAGGCAGAAGAGTTGCTTGCTGCTGCACCCTGACCCTGACCTTGACCCTGACCAAATGAGGCTCAGGAGGCCCTTGCTGCCTGTCCCATTATGTCTGTCGTTACCCACCCCCCGCCACCCCACTCCACCCCCGTCCCTCTGCACTCGGCTCTCCCCCATCCAGGGCACATTCCGCCAACCCTGCAAACTTAAGGGTTTGGTTTTTTCCCAATAGTTCAAGGACACTTGCTGCTGACTCAAGTTCAGAGAAAACACTTCTCTACTGAGTCATTTTTATTAAACCAGCAAAGCAATATACCATATGAAAAAAAATCTGGTCCGAAGTTCCCTTAAGTTTCTTTGTTTGAAAAATAACTGCAAGATACCACCTATAATTCTATGACTATTTCTGAATTTCACAGGTTGAAATCACTACTACTTATTGATCAGCAATAAGTGCTGGGCCCGTTCCATCACTCTATGTGCCTTGGCCTCACAACCAGCCCCTCAGGTGGGCATTACTGCCTCCGGTCTACACAGGAGGAGACTGCAGCTCAGAGGAACAGAAAAAATGGGCCAGTAAATGGTGGCGCCTGGGAGATTCAGACCCCACCGCCCAGTTCAGGCCTTGGCCACCAAGACCTACAGATCCTTTCCTTAAACACCCCCTAGACCCCACCTATCCCCAGTTACCCCCTTCCTCCTTGACAGGCAGCCACTCTGACCGCCCCACCTGGCTGCCCATACCCCAGGCCTAGCCTGCCTGGGCCCCCCCTCACTTCCTGGGCCTTCTCCGCTTGCTGGGCAGGGCGTGGGTGCAGTGCACCCTTCCCCACCCCACCCCCATCCCAAATCTTGACAAAACAGTAGTGGATCCGATCTCAGCAGAGACCAGAGGACTGACTGGCGGTGGAGCTGGTTTCTGGGATCTCAGTCGCACCAGGTCTAAAGCCAGCCCCGTGGGTCTTGGGGGCGAGGGTGAAACTGAGAACTGGGAGGCCCCACCATGGCCTCCTTCCCGCCCGCGGGCTGACTCCCGCTGCCGGCCGGGCTTCCTCCTCCCCGCCACCCGCCACGGCTCGATTTGTTTACATGAGCAGGGCTGCTCCCCAGGCGGGTCGCCGGCCGGCACCCGGCGGTGACATCGGCCAGAAACTTTTCGGTTCTGTCTCCGGCGCCGGGGCGAGAGCAGGGAGTCCTGCTCCGGGCGCCCCTCGCCGCCTCCACCGCGGCCCGGCGCGCTCGCCGTGCGGGGCGGTGGGGGCCCCAGTTAAACTTGGGGGACGCCGGGCGCCCGAGCCGGGCCGGGAGTCCCCGGGGCTAATGGCTGGGGGCGGGGTGACTGCACAGCTCGCCGGGGGCGAGTCCCGAACTCTGAGGAGGGAGCATGTGGGGCCGCCGCCGGCTGGGCTCGGGGTCCCCTCGAACCGCGTGAGCTGGGGCGCCCCGGCCCCCAGGCCCACTCACCGGACACGTTTAACTGGCCTCCCAGGAACCAGCCGATCCTGCCGCTGCGGAAGTCGCAGTCGCTCACAGTATGGAAGGGGGTGTCCCACACGAGCACATCCCGCGCCAGCGGCCCCCAGAAGGCGGCCGGCTCGCTGGCGGCCAGCGCGAGCCGCTCCCGGTACGAGCCGGCCGGCGCGGCGGGGACGGAGGCGCTGCCCCAGAGCCGGGGGGCCGCCAGGTCCCGCGCGCCCACCCCGCGAAGGCCTCCCAGGAGCCGTACGACACCGCGGCCCAAGCAGCGCGCCGCCATCGCGCCTCAGAGCCCCGCGCGGCTGTGGCAACCGTGCCCTCGCGTGCCCGCGCCCAGCCCCTACCCGCCCCGGCCCGCCCCGGCCCGGCCCGGCCCCACCCTCCGGCCAACGCCCCGGCCAGGCCCCGCCCCCCGACCCCGCTCTCCGGCCAACCCCCGGCCCTGCGGGTCCCAGTCCGAAGATTCTACCCCCGCCCCACCTCGTCCCACCTCGCCTCTCTTTTCCCACCCTAGAGCGGGGCCGGGAAGGGAGGGGGAGCAGCTGGGGAAGGGGTCCCAGGGCGGGCTGCCGGGGTTTCAGTTGGTGCGTCCTCAAGCTCCGACGGCTGTGCCGCGCGGGGACCCGCAGATACGCGCGCCGCGGACGCAGGCTCTCCCGGGCGCCCGGAACTGTCTGGCGTGGGAGGGAGCCGGCTCGGCCTCAGAAGACCGGCGGAGCGAGGCCCTTAGGTGGGTCCGAGGACCACCAGTTAGGTCAGTTCAACATCTCAGAAGCTGAAGGCGAAGTAGTCATCCTTTTGGGCGCCCTTGCGAGTGAACCCTCTAGCGGCCTGGTCGGCCTGTACCCGTCCCCCACCCCCCGCCAAGATGCACACACACATAAGCAGCCCCTGTGGGCTATGGGCTGGTCGGGGGTCCTCGGCGCAGGAGGCTGTGGGGACCTGGGGCGGTGGTCTGGGGTCCGGTGCTTTCATGTGGCAGAGAAGTAAACGCTCCACTAACCGTAGCTGATTTGGAACCCTGTGGGGTTTTCGCTCATTGCTCCAGCATCTGTGGCCTGGGTTCAAAACCCTACGTTTCTAGCTCTGTGACCTCGGGCGAGTTCCTTAATGTCTCTGTGCCTACACCACCTCCACTACTGAGCTCCCTGGCTGCCCCTTCCAGGTTGCATGTTTCAGACACCAACTCATTTATTCTTATGCAGCCCTGAGGAGGGGGAAACAGGAGTGATAACTCCCTCCCTGGGCTGCACCCAGGAAGCCCAGTAGTGGAGGTGGTGTTCTTGTTGTCAAGCCACGAAAGATAGAAGGGAACCCACAGAAACTTGTCTCAGCCAGACTCTTAAATATTACAGCACCCACGAACTAAATACATAATAAATAAGGTAAACAGAAGGAAAAGGGTAGTTTTGAAAACTGGTTGGTTGAGTTCTTTGGGCTTAGGAAACATCCCCTTCTATTAGCTGTAAGAGGAACTTCTGCTGTCAGTCAGCCCCGGGTGTGTGTGTGTGTGTGTGTGTGTGTGTGTGTGTGTGTGTGTGTGCGCGCGCGCACGTGCTTGCACGTGGTGCCTGCTTTTTAAGGCTGGGGAACCAGTAATAACAGCTAGCACTAGACATGGCCCCTGCTCTGTGCCAAGTGCTTGACCTGCATTTTTCACTTAATTTAAAAATTATCTAATGCTGTCAAGTCCCGCCCACTCTCAACTCCTGAGTGGAACAAATGAGGGCACTGAGCCCTAAGAAATAGGCACATGGTGGGCAGAACCCTACTCCCACTTCAATTTCTGCTTCACCACTTGGCCTGAATCACCTCTTTAATAGAATAAATAAAACTGAAATAGGGAAAGACCATAACTGTGGCCGGGGGCCCCAAAGATGGCCATCAACTTCACCCCCTTGTGTAAGTGAGAAGCTCCCCCTCAAGTGGGCAAGCAGTGCTGCTCTGACTGTCCCAGTCCAGGCCCTGCAAGGCCACAGCTGCAGCCCCTGCTCTCCTGGAACCCAGCTGCCATACGGTTAAGCTCCAGCCTTCTAGAGGAAGAGACACCGTGGAGAGAATGTTACTACAAGTACATGTGCCTGATGCACGGTAAGGCCAAACAATACCGAAACATCGGAGTTTGGAGCAGAGAAACATTTATTGCAGGGCCATGCAAGGAGACAGGTGGCTCATGCCTTAAAAACCCTGAACTCCCCAAAAGCTTTCAGCAAAGCCCCTTTATAGGAAAGGTGAGGGAGGGGCGTGGTTAGTTGTTGCAGACTTCTTGGTGTCAGATCCTTTGTTCTTGAGGTTAGGTCGTGGCCAGGTGACAAAGTTCCTGTAAAACCTCCACCAAAACAAATGTTATTCTCTGTTCTGACAAGAAAGGGAAGGGGAGGCATTTAGTTCTGTCTCCATGCCTCCTTGCAGCTTTTAACACTTAACAAATCCCATAAGCAAAGCAACATCATTACCCTTCATTTTACTTGTTCAAGGTCCCAAGGCTCGACTTTCACCCTCCAAGGCTAAAAGGAGGGGGTCCATGCGTCAGGTGGTTACCTTATCCGGGAGCATTCGTCCAGCACCCAGTCTGGCTCCTCCTGCCAGTGCCCAGGCCCGACTGAAGAGGGAGATCTCAGCTGGCAGCACCCTCATTGCCAAGTCCCCAGACCCCGTCCAGCCGTCATCACTGAGGGAGCCAGGTGCCCAGGACCCAGCTGGCCCTCAGGTCACCCAAGTGGGGCCAGGTCCCTCAGACTGTGACCAATGGAGACCGCCGCCGCCATCAGGTCGCGGAGGTGGGGATGGGGGAGAGGTTCGTTCTGCTTCAAGGCCTGGGCCTGGCCAGTGAGCAGCCGGGGCCAGGGCTCTGGAGCTCCGTGGGACACGGTCCCCAGCCTGTCCCCGGGCCCCCCAGGGCAGATGGACGCAATCCGCCTCTCACTGCACTCTCTGCCGCCAGGACCCCCTCCAGCTGACTGTAACCGCCACATAAAGGCGGCTCACCCGCCCCATCCCTATTACAAGAACAGTGGGCAATGTACATGGAATTGACTCTAAAGAAGGAAGTACAAAGCTGGTGTTTCCTTCAGGCTGGGTAAAGAGAAGTGATTGTGGGTACAGAAAACACTGCTGAGCCAATCAGGTGGTACAGAATTGCACTTCCTGCAGCCCAGTTTACCCAGGATGAGGCCACTGAGGCCAAGGCTGCCAGCTGCCTCCTGGAAGCGGCTCTCTGGGAACTACGGCAGGTGGAGCCACACCTCACCGCCTGTCTGGCCACGTCCACAGAACAGCTTCCCATGGGGCCTCGGCAGTTCTGAGAGCAGCCGGTCGTCCAGGCAGTGCGGGTCACAGAAGCCCCTGCCCTTAACACGGGCAGGACCCTCTGCTGCCGAAGGCTGCAAGTTGGCAGATACAGATGTGGGAGGCCTGGGAGGGTTTTCAGGGGAGCTGGGCTCACTTTACGTCTCAGGCCTGATGTTCAACTCGGAGATGGTGACCCTCACAATCCTAAGAGAAGGATGCCCTGGTCCTCACTTTACACATGAAAAAGCAAACACAGAGAGGGGACAGGCCCACCCAAGGCTGCACAGCTGGCAAGTGGGGAGCCTGGGCCCCCAGCGCTCACAGCTTTAGCAGCTTTAGGGTGTTTGCCTTCTTAGGCCCTACCTCCCACATTGCTCGGAGCTGCAGCACTGGACCCTCCTATGAAGCAATTTTGTAGATACAGGCCCGGGAGACCCACCTGTTCCCCTCAGCAGACCCAGCAGTGAGCCACCAGAGCCCCCTGCTCCTTGGCCCCTGTTCTCCTCCCTCCTCCACCTCCCTTCAGTGACGGCGTCTGTGGACCACCGCCCACCCCGTGTGCCTGGGCCAGCATGGAGGCTGTCAGCTCGACAGCAATGCACCGGACGCAGCCCCTGAGCCCAAGGGCACGACCAAGGAAAGGGGGAGGCAGGGAGACAGGCACCAAATCAAATGACTGAAATGCAAAGCAAAACCAAAACAGAAAATCCACACTAAGAGCCTTGAAGTGGGTAGGAGGAAGGAGAGGACGCAGCTGCTGGGGGTCTGGGATGGGCTGCACAAGGGTATCAGGCTCCCTGCCCCCAGGTCTGCATTTCCCGATGTCCCCATGACCCCAGTGTCAGTGAAGACGTGTGGGCACACTCGTATCCATGGCTTCAGCAGTGGGGTCTCCAGGACCCCCACGCAGTGCCCTGTAACACTGCACACCGGATCCCCGGGAGGGAGCGTGCACACAGCAGCCCCAGGGCAGGAGGGTTCACCACCAACTAGTGGGAGAGAGCACAGGTGAAAACCAGAACAGGCTCCAGGTGGCACAGGGCTGGCAACGGTGTCCTCCCAGAGCTGGGGACCCCCATCTGCTGAGGATGGGGCCATGTGGAGCCAGCAGACCTCGGGGTGGGTCTGTTCTCAGGGAGCTCTTGCAACAAGCTCCCTAAATGCCGTCAACACCAGATCCTGGAACCCCTTAACTCCCTCTAGCCCTCTGTGAGCAGGAAAGGCTGGGGTGTCATCCATCCACAAACCACAGGAAGGACTTTGGCTTTTGAGTTCTCCGTGGCCCCCAGGAGACACTCTCACAGCCCACAGTGGTCAAGAGCTCCGTCAGAGAAGACAGCGGCATCTCCTGTGATGTGTCGTTGGTACCTCCAGGAACCGGTTCTCTCGCTGCCCAGGTCCACAGGGACCTCACAGCCACGGCCCCTCCCGCTTCTCTGCATGGACACTTGCTGTGGCAGCAGGCCAGAGGTGATCACCAGACATAGGAGGTCCCTCTGAGGGCTGAGCTCTGGGAACTGTGAGCCGTGGCCACCGTCACCCGTGGATCAAGCCCTGGCTTCCTCCTCCGTCCACCTCGAGGAAGCCGGGTGGACAGAGGGCGCTGTCAGGGAGCCAGGACAAGCGCACCAGGCCCTCGTGCTGCCCTCAGCCCACCGTGCAGTAAGTGCCTCGGTGTTGTCATGTGCGAGATGAATGGGTGGGAGCCAGACCCTGAATCCTTCGGCTCTCAAACACCAGGTGCTGTGTTCATCCCAATGAGGATATGCCGGACAGAGTATCCGGCTTTTCCTGTTTCCGTAAAATCATAGCTTCTAAGGCATGGGGGCTGCACAGGCGTATTTAAGGGCTGATGAGCTTAAATCTCATGCCCTCCCCTCCCCGCCCCTTCCCTTGTCTTTCTTTGGCTCCCAACTAGTAGACTGCCCCCTCCCAGCCAGAGGGCTGCTGTTCCCCTCGGTCGGCAGCTACTGTTTCTCCTCCCACTTCAGGGCTCCAGCAGTGAAGTCACCATGCCTCCCTCCCATCACACCCGAACGCCAGCTCACTTCCTGCGGTCTCCTGTTGAAGCCGATCCCCCTAGAACCAACTGTATCCTGGACTCAAGTGCAACCAGGGATAAACAGATTTTGGTCCAACAGCTTCTGAGAATGGCAGCAGTTCTGGCTGGGAACGTTTGTATTTTGACACGCATAAAATTAAACACTGAGGGGCTGGGCAGCTAGGGAAGGGGCTCTCAGCTGAGTCTCGGAGTTTCCTTTGAGACCGAACCGCGAGCAGCGGGCAGGTAGAGGGGGAGGATGCCAAGGGCAAGGGGGCAGGACGGCCAAGGGCAACACTGCTCAGAAGAGCCAGCTCCCACACCAAGACCTCATCCTGAACAGCCCGTGGGTTTCCCACACACGCCAGAAAGCCCCCGTGGCCACTTGTCCTCGTGGTTCATCCTGCAGGTCCATCGTCCGGCAGAGGCCTGTGCAGTCCCCTCCCTCTGAACCCGAGGTCCCGATGCTCAGCGGTGGCTGCCTTGTCCCCTTCGTGGTCTCAGGCCGGTGGAAATCCCTGCTCAGACGCTCGTTTGGCAGTGATCACCCTGGATGCTGGGCTCCTCAGGACCAGAGCAGGATGAGAGGTACGGAGTGAAACCAGGGAGCAGCTTCTGGGCTGGTCTTAGAGATCGGTCTCTTTTTCTGCCTGAGAAAGCAGAGGCAGCTGAAAACACGTCACCGTCCCTACCCGGGGCCTCAGGAATGTCTCTGGGGCTCCCCAGCCTCTCAGCTCAATCCACCCAAATGTGAGGGTTTATGATACGAGCATGACCTTGAGACAAAGGCCACGACAGGGAAGGGTCAGCCAGCAAACATGTGCTGACCGCCTGGGGTGGACACCGCTTCCTCTGGGGCTGACCTCTGTGGGTCCCAAAGAAATTAAACAGAGCCCAACCCTGAAGGCACCAGCTGAGAATCCAGGAGGGTGTGTGTGGATTGAGCAGGGGCCCAATGAATCTGGATTGATTGATTGATTGTGGATTGATTGAATGGGAAGATGAGGGATAGAAAACAAAACAATCAAATTTCTCGTACCCAGTGCCCATTTTGACAAACTTTAAAGCTGGCCAACACTGCCACCTGGCGATGAATTCTGCCTTTAACTTTAAAGTTGCCTCAGGACCAGTGGACAGGAAGAACACAGCGCGGGCCTCGAAGCCACGTCTCCATCAAGGGAAGTTCAGGAGCATCTCCTGAACAATGAGGCCCTCAGAACAGTCTTTGTCTCTCTAGTGAATTGATCAACGAAAGCTAGTTGCGCCCAGAACAGCCCTGAACTTGAGGGGCAGACACTCTGGGGAAGGAGAAGAGAGATCTAGTGTACACGGCAGAGAGAGATTAAGGTGGTGGACTGGGCATAGGGAATAACGGGAATTATTTATTTTAAATGATGATAAATTGAGAAAAGATGAGGCCTTGTGTGTCTGAGTCCGCGTGGGCTCCTATAACAAAGTATCGTAAACTGGGCAGTTTAACCACAGAAAGGGTAGCTAACGAGACAGTTACATGACTGAAGACATTTCAGAGGGGAGACGACCACAGCCGGTGGCTCAATGGGTGGGTTGGAAGGATGGGTAGAAAAACAAATTCCTCTATACACACGTGTTCAAGCTGTGCTTTTAGATGTCTGACCCGCAAGTCAGGCCAGAGCACAGCCACATGCCTGCCAACAGGTGGCGCCAGCATGTTATTGGTGATGATTTATTTATTTATCCATTTATTTTGATGGAAAGGGCGAAAAGGCAGCCAGCCTTGGATGAATTTTTAAGAAGTGGGGAGGATCCAAAGAAGTCAGAACGAAGCCATGGGTCCCTACTGTTCCATTTTGATAGATACCTTTTTCTTGTTTGTTTGTTTGGCTGCGTTGGGTCTTCATTGCTGCACGCAGGCTTTCTCTAGTTGCCACAAGCAGGGGCTACTCTTCATTGTGGTGTGCGGGCTTCTTATTGCGGTGGCTTCTCTTGTTCCAGAGCATGGGCTCTAGGCGCAAGGGCTTCAGTAGTGCGGCACACGGCCTTAGTTGCTCCGTGGCATGTGGGATGTTCCCGGACCAGGGCTCGAATCCGTGTCCCTTGCATTGGCAGGCAGATTCTTAACCACTGTGCTACCAGGGAAGTCCCTTGGTAGATACCTTGTGTGGAAGCCTTAACTTGGAGGATGCTTCTGTAAGAACAGCTTTGCGCGCCTTTCCTTGGGCCCGGATGTCATGGGTGTGGTTCTGCTCTCACCAGTCGGGTAATAGATTTGGGAAAGAATACAATACACTTGGGAGATCAGTGCTTTCTGTCCTAAGGTTGTTGAGCCTTTTGCATCATCAGGGAGCCCTGCACGTGGGGCGTCCACTAACAGGGACCATCAGTGGTGACAGGGACACGGCACGCTTACTTTGGGCAGAACACAGCTGTGTGAGAAACTCCCCAGAGGAGCAAACTTTGGCAATATTAGAGGGTGTAGCTGAAGGTGGTCATGCACCAAAACAGGGTATGGAGCAGCCTGTGGGGTCCCTGATAAAATCCTGTGAACGGGACCTGGATGAGCAGAAGTTAACATTGGAAAACAGAGAGTTTCACAGTAATTCTCTGAGAGCAGGTCTCCCTAGAGCTATACTCAGGACAAAATCCTTGGTCCAATTCCCAGGATTCTGAAACCTTTGCAATCCCTACTCAGCTTCCAAAGTGAGGCTCTAAGAATCCCAGAAGCAAAATCAGATCAATGGCCTGGGGTTCTTTGGCTGCCATTGCACGTGTGTCAAATCATCACATTGTACACCTCAAACTTACACAATGGTATATCAATCAATTATATCTCAATCAAGCTGGAAAAACAGATATAAGGGGTCTGATGGTGTATGCATCTTAATCTCAAATGGTTCAGAAAAATATAATGTGTGGACAGAGAGATGAGATGATAGATGGATGGAAAGAGGGGCTGAGGCTTGGTAAGCCTCACTGAAGAAAGACCCACAGAACTGTGAGCAAAATAAAATGGTTGTTTTGAACCACAGCCTTGGGGCAACTGAAGCATCTTCTAGACCCAAACATCTAAAAGCTTTATAGTTCTGCGTTTCACATTTGTCTAATCCGCCTGGACATATTTTCCTGTGAGGTGTGAAACTGATGTCCATTTCATTTTTCCCCATTTGGATAAACAATTGTCCCAATAACGTATCAAAAAGTGAGCCCTTTCCTTCGTGGCTGGCCTTGCCACCTCTGTATCTGCATACGCGTATGCTCCCTGCTCTTGGGTCTGCTTCCCCAGCCAGCACTCTCAGGCCTGACCATACAGCTTCACCCAAGTGTCCACATGTGGCAGAGCAAGTCGCCGCCTCCGTCTGCTTCAAGGCTGACTTAGCTCTTCTGGCCCTGAGCCTTATAAACTTGAGAATCAGCTTAGCAAGTTCACTTAATTTCTCTGCAGCTCAGTTTCTCACCTGCTGTGAGAATAAAAAAAGACAATATGGACATGATTTGTAGACCACAGAGAATGATAGTTTTAGTTTATTGTATTTATACTGGTAAACTTCAGAAAACGACACTGATTGCTATATCTTGTTCTGTCATTTCTGAAAATATCTCCTGGAGTCACGCATGTTTCTCAGGCACTGATGTGCTTCTCCTGTCACCAAAGTGCAGCGGGGGTGACACTGGTTCATAGTAGGAATCTGTCCAAATTGGCCTTGCTAAAATTATAATTTTTTTAAAATCTCCTTTTAGGCTTTTATAGCCACATTTCAACTGGAAAGCAATTTTGAAAGCTGGAAACAATTCAGTCCTGCTGTCAGTGGTCAGATTCCAATTTGCTGCATGATTTGAGTAAGGGCTGAAGGGGACTGTGTGTTTCCTGTCAAGCTGGCACTTGTGTTGACCTGACAGGAGACGCAGGCAAAATACGGACTCTATCATTAAACGTTTTCATTGTATTTTCAAATGAGATTTTGTCCTGTGTGTGCTTAGCCCTAAATTGAGAAAGAGAAATTTCTATTTTAATAATATTATTAATATTAATAATCACTATTTTATTATATTTTTACATATTAACTTAAAAAAACTTAGAAAATATGAAAAAAAGACCAAAAGTATCCATTTACCCATGATCCAAAGATAAATGCTCTGAACGTTTCAAAGGAATTTCATCTGCTTTCTTTTCTTCTTTTTTAGTGTCGCATATACTATTTCACATCCTGCCTGTGGCCAGCCTGTCCCTTGGCTGGTCAGAGGCCACTCCTTTTTCTTCTTTGCTGGAAGGAGCCCAAGTATACTTAGTTTTAGGGCAAAAGGAGCTTGGGGACAGCAGGTGAATTTTTGGTCTAAGCCCAACAAGGAATTCTGCCCCCTTGACTCACGATTGGTTTAGGCCCGAGAGTGACAGCAGTTCTGACCAATGGGGAATGAGGAAGCCTGTCGCGCGCCCAGCACCCCGACCTGGACAAACAGGGCAGGAGAAGGAGGCAGAAGGACAGACCCTACCTGGGTCCCCCAGCTGCTGGAAGGCCCAGCCCAGATTTAAGTTCACCGGACAGCGCCCGGTTGTCCGCATTGGGCAAGTCCCTCTCTTGCGCCCGGCGGCCCCCAGGTGGAGTTCTGCTGTGCCCCTGGGGCTCTTCTTAAACGCTGTTTGCACAGTGTTCCAACCGGTTATTATCCCATGATTTACTTAGTGGATCCCATGTTGTTAAATAATGATGATGACAAGTGTTCTCATTGGCATCTTGATACTAATGGGAATGCCAGTAATAGTGTAACAATAGTATTTATTTTGCTCTTTCTCTACCATGCTGGAAAACGAGGTAATCACTTTACTCACGTCCTTCCATTTAATCTCCACGAAAACAAGGGTGTTCTATTATGATCCCCTTTTTTATGATTGAAAAAACTGAGACATTAGTGTTCTTAGACATTTAAAATGGTCTATATTACTGGTTCTAGTCCCTTTCTCTTTTGCCTCTTCCTGTTTTCTCCTTTTTTAGATAATTTTGCCTAGAAGATTGTCCACTATTTGTATGGTTCTATGGCAGTTAAGTTTCTTTATTTCATTTTTATTCTGCTTTACATATTTTTTTCTACTTGTATCCTTTTTGGGGTTCTTTTAGGAGTTTTCAATCAGCAACTTTTTTTTTTAATTACGTTTAATTTTTTTTTTTAATTTTAAAATTTATTTTTGGCTGTGTCGGGTCTTCGTTGCTGCACACTGGTTTTCTCTAGTTGCGGTGAGTGGGGGCTACTCTTTACTGCGGTGCGTGAGCTTCTCATTGCGGTGGCTTCTCTTGTTGCGGAGCACGGGCTCTAGGCACGCGGGCTTCAGTAGTTGTGGCTCGTGGGCTCAGTAGTTGTGGCGCACGGGCTTAGTTGCTCCATGGCATGTGGGATGTTCCCAGACCAGGGCTCGAACCCGTGTCTCTTGCATTGGCAGGCGGATTCTTAACCACTGCACCACCAGGGAAGCCCCTACTCGGTAACATTTCATGAACATCTTTCCACGTAAGTATGCCTCATTGTTATCATTTTTAGTGGCTGCATAATATTTTATTTTATGAGTGTGCTGTATGTAAGTTGCACAGGTTACTAGCTCCCTCCCCCAAACTCAACCCTGGATAAACTAGGAAGAGAGATGGAGACAAGAATCTGAGAACCGGCCTGAGGCAGCAGAGGGTCCAGAACAGGTGTAGCCACATCGCTCAGGGCCTGCTCTGCGGGTCCAGCGGGTCCAGCGGGAGAGAGAGAAAGTGACTTCCAGATTCTTCCCAGCACCTGCCCTCCCGCCGTCAGCCCCAAGCTTCAGCTGAGATCTTGGTGCCAGAATGAATGAGAGAAGGTGGGGCTCATTGTTAGCTGCTGTTGTTGCAGTAAGGTTAGGTGACATTTAATTTTCACAATAGTCTGGGACAATCACAGGATGAGAGAAACAGACCAAAGCAAGGAAACTGTGTTTTCTCATCCGGAGAGACGGGAGAGCTAGGCCCAGCATGATGGGCGGCGGTACCCATTCCCAGAGGAAACCACCTGCTTAGGGGGTCCTCACCCTTCTTCCCACGCCTTCTTCTTCAAGAAGAGCCGTGTTTCCCCCTCAGCCTCCCCATCAAGAAGGTGCAAGCTCTAGACTCTGAACTCAGAAAAGAGAGTTAGACACCGACGCTGCCCCATAGGAGTTTACAGAGCGACACAGGGTAAGTGCTGCAGCCTGAGCGTGAAGTGCTTGGGGTATAATGTTTCCGGGCTAATGGAGGCACCCTCGGCAGAGGCAGCAGGAGGTGCACATGCAGACAGAGGGGGTGTGTGAGACACGGGCACATCACAAAACGTTTATTTTTAAATAATAAATAAAGGAAAGGAAATACAGGCAAGGAAACATTCACGAAATCAAGTCACTAAAGTGCTCTCAAACATAAATTTTAAAAAACCAAGAAGCCTGGTCTGAACTTAAAACACTGTTTATAGATATTCAGCAGTTGTTCAGATATGGTCCTGTGCTGTTTCAGAAGGGAAGGGAGAGAGGGCTTTCTTGGTGGAAGAGCTCCACAGACCCGATCAAATGACACTCAGGAGGACATAGGATCATTGCCTAACAAGAAAATGAAAATGTCCAAAGCCAAGTTCAAGGTAAAGATGTTATGTTTCATTCATATGAGATCTGCATGAAGTCTTCAGTATTTATGAAGATATATGATTCTCTGTAGGTTAAATAATTTTGTATTTTTGGATTCAGAGTAAGGACACCAGACTTAACCTGTGAGTCTACACAGTATATTGAACCAAATCTTGGGATGTCTGGCAGTGAAAATGGGTTTTGGACTTAAAATCCTCCCTCCTCAAGTTCTACAGAAGAGAATAAAAGTTTTACACCAAATTAACTGATTCATGTGCCTTTAAGAAATGGTTTCCATTCTAGAATGAAATGGAATTTTCCATAAGTCACCATTTGTCTTCTTAAAGCAAGTGGCATTGCATTTCATCCTGACACCGGAAGAAGAAAATCCAACTGAGAGTATTTGTCTTCGACAACTTTTGTCTTTTGAAAAAAGCTGGTGAGGAATGTGCACATTTGGTGGGGGAGGGGGGACCTGCAGCTTCATAAGGCCCCCTCCTTCCCTGGCTGGAGCCCCTCTAGCCCCTCAGAGTCTGAACATCCTTGGGCACCAGACCCCTGCTGCGCTCTCTTGGTCTCCTGACGTGTGGTGCTGGAGAGATCAATGGCCACGTCTTCCAAGCCGCTCTCAGGGCTGCCTTCCTCCAAGCCCCTCTGGGGTCCTGCCTGATGTGGGCTAGAACCTTCCTTGAGATGGTCAGAGCCCCAGAGTCCTGCCAGCTTTTCTTCACTTTCTGCTTTCCTTATCATCCCTGTGGATTTTTTATGCATCCCTTGCAAAAAAGGAAAATAAATAAAAACAGATATCTCTAAATACAGCAATTAAGTAAATTTCTTCCATGTCACTGTTCTCTAAATCCCATTAGAATTTCCCTTATTGGTACCTGTCTTGGGGCCTGCAGGAGAGTCTCGTAGGTAACTCTCAACATCAGGGGTTGTAGACTGGTGTCTGCCAGCTGGACACAGCCAGCAAAAGTGCCTTGTTTGGATGACATGGTGATTTTTAAATTTTTATTTTAAAACTTGTTGGCAACATTTTAAAATCAGGAGATTTACATCAAAAGTCAGACTTCCAGCTTCTCTCAAAAAGTCAGATGTCTGGCAGCACAAGGCCCAGTTTCTTGTTCGGCCACAGACCTGCGGACTCAGTAAGCTCCACCCCACCTGCTCGTGTAAACTCAGAGAGGTGGGCCCGGTTACCTGCCCAAAGTTCCCTCCAGGCTCTCCAACCCTTGAGGGCAAAGACGATTGGTTTCTCCAGTCCCAGCATAGTGTCCGGTGGGTAGGGGTTCAAAAAGTGTTTGCTGAACAAAAACCCTCCTCCTCCCCAGCCTAAAATGCCCCCTCGGCCCCCTAATCCTAATCTCACACCCTGCTCAGCGTGCTGTCTGTCACTCATTCCTCCAAGCCCGAGTGTCTCTGGTAACAGCCAACAGACCAGTAAGGGTGCCACCTCCTCAGAATGCCCAGCCTCAAAGCTAGGACCTCACCAGTGCAGACTGTTCCAGCACCAAAAACTAGGGGACAGAACAGCTACGCGGCAGATTATTAATGGCCGAGCCAGGACCAGGAACTGGACCTCCTGAGTCCAGGGTGCAAGGGGTTAACAGTCTGCAGGTTCACTGCCTGCGCCTTCCCGCTTCCAATTACCATGAGCTCTGAACTGTATGGTTTCCAAAACCTCTAACAGCTCTCAACATTTGGGAAACATATTTCATATAATGAAAGTGTGTCATTCCACTCATAAAACCAGGGCCTGATTGGACCTGTCTACACACTGCCTACATAGTTCCAATGAAAAATAAGGCAACTGATCAAAGTCCAAGCCTTGTAATTAATTAAAAATCGGATGTGATATTCTGGGCCTGAATCTGAGTAAATTTACATTGCTTGGCTTGACAATGGCCACCGGGCATGGGGACCCCCAACATCTCTGGCAGGGTGCGGCCACAGGACCCTCTTCCTTACCCAGAAGCCAGGGCACACAGGAGCCCAGCAGGCCGCCCTCCGCGGAGCCGAGGACTGAGTCGGGCAGCGGGATGCAGTGTCGCACCATCGCCCCGTAGAGCCCGTACTCAGCCATCACGCTGCTGCCGTCCCAGCGCTTCTCCCGCTTCCGCCACTTGGCCCGCCGGTTTTGAAACCAGACCTGGATTGAGGCGGGAGGGGAAGCAGAAGGGCTTACGGGAGGAGACCCCAGCGCAGAGGGGCACAGGTGCACCCTCTCGGGGGCACCTGGGACCCAGGCCTTTCTTGTGGCTCGCAGGACTGGTCGTGCTGGGTGATCCAGACCAGTTTCCACCGAGGTTTCCACGGAGTCAGGGATGACAAAACAAAATCAGAGTATCCCACAGTGTGTAAAGAAGTCGATTTTACACCGATGGGAGCGGTTCCCCAGGGCAATGGTCTCTTCTAACCTCGGTTGTTGGATTGCTTTATCTTAATAATAGTGTCGAATATTGTTAAGCTGCTTAAAAAGAGTGAGTGAGTGGCATGCCTTCTGACCTGGCAAGGATGTGCTGTCAGCACAGAGGCTGAGGCACACACAGGACGGCTTTCTGTAAAGACAAAGACCAATCCTGTGTGCCTGTGAGCGCGTGTTCCAGGGCCAGATGTGCATACGGCATGGGGGCGGTGTGCAGAAAGGCCTCGTCAGGCTATTTACACTGGTTTCTTTGAGGGCTTGCAATGGAGTGATAGTCATTTTTTCATTGATATCTTGACATAGTTTCTAGATGCAGCGCACACTGTGTAATTTTTAAGAATGATTTAATAAAAGGAAAAAAGGCTTGAAGGTTACAGGGGTCATCCTCTCTAAATGAACACAAAGGAAGGCTCTGGCATCTAAGTGACCTTCGGTTTGGGTGCGGAGGGGGAAGTGCTGGGCTGTTTAGAGGTGGCTATGGGCTGACTCATTGCGTGTAAGGACAGCGTGTTCTCTGTGGTGTCTCTGGGTGGTGGGACCTGCACCTGTATTCGGTCTTCGGGGAGTTCGGTCTTCACGGCCAGCATTTCCCGGGCATACACATCAGGATAGTGGGCCTCGCTGAAGGCTTTCTCCAGCTCTTCCAGCTGGTGGGCGGTGAAGACGGTCCTGGAGGGAGGCCCGAACACACACGTGGGCACATGTCCACAGGAGGCTGCAAGGCTTCCAGCCTCAGAGGACCCCATGCCTGGCCCCTCTTTGTCCACTTCATGAAAACTGGATGCCCCACCTCTGAATGATTAGCCTCTGGAAAGTCCACAATTTAGTTCAAACCAAACAAAGTTCTTTAGGTCTTTTTTTCTCCTCAATGAATTCCATCAACTCATTCTAAGAAGACCCATTTTAAAGGCCCACCAAATTGTGTCTTTAAAATGCTACAAAGGCTGACCTGCAGCCCCCTGGGTACTGCAGAATTACATTCCCAAATGGCTACTGAGCCCTTCCCGCTGCTGCCCTAACGCAGGGCCAGCTAGTTCTCAGGCACTGTGTCCCAAGGAGAGGGGTGAGGGCAGGTACCTATGCCTCCGCTTCTTCCTCTTGCCGGGGGCGGGGGACGCCTTCAGGTCACTCCTGTCTTCAGATGGGCTGTCCTCATCTATTAGCACAAGGAGAGAGGGAGGACTTTAAAGGTGAGCATATTTTTCACTTTGTTTTCTGGATTTTACTTTGAGGATTGACGCTATGAACCTGTTGGGGATGTGAATATTTACAAGCTCGCATTTTTCACACCATGCTCCAGGTGCTGAGCTTAGCACTGCTCATGCATTATCACCGTTATTCTCCATAAATTAAAAGAACTCCAAGTCAGCTGCTATTATTATTCTCTTTTTACAGAGGAGGAAACCAAGGCACAGAGAGATTAAGTAACTTGCCCAAGATCACACAGGTAGTCAACAGTGAGGCTGGGATTCAAACCCCAGACTGTGTGAAGCCAAAGCTACTTGAACACTAATTGCATTTCCTGTCCCTTCAGCTGCCAAATTCATCCACTTCCTTCTGCCTCTGTCTCACCTTCCTCATCTTAACCAAAACATCAACATTTCTTAAAGGGAGGACGGAGGTTTGTGACATCAGACCCTCATCAGAGCTGGCCCCCTGCCCTGCTGTACCGATTCCAGACCTCTGGAAGTGGGGTCTGGGAAATTCATTCTTGGCAAGTGTGCCCAGATGATTCATAGATGGCAGGTGAAATAATTTTAAGAACCCACTCCCGGTGTTTCCCTGGTGGTGCAGTGGTTGAGAGTCTGCCTGCCAATGCAGGGGACACGGGTTCGAGCCCTGGTCTGGGAAGATCCCACATGCCACGGAGCAACTGGGCCCGTGAGCCACAATTGCTGAGCCTGCGCGTCTGGAGCCTGTGCTCCGCAACAAGTGAGGCCGCGATGGTGAGAGGCCCGCGCATCGCGATGAAGAGTGGCCCCCGCTTCCCACAACTAGAGAAAGCCCTCGCATAGAAACGAAGACCCAATACAGCCATAAAATAAAAAAATTTAAAAAATAAATAAATAAAAAAGAATTAAAAAAAAAAAAGAACCCACTCCACTACGCTTTATCTTTTGAAATCCATTATATCAAAAGATCTAGGTTGAAAGGAAGGTTAGAAGACCAAACTATTGTCAGGTTCATTGTTAAAAAGCATATTTGCTTCAAAACACTAAAAAGTGAATTAAGAAATGCAAAAATAGTAAAATAATGTCAGTTTTACTCCTACATCAATTACTTCACCAGAAAAATTGGATTATAATATTATGCTATTCACGCTGTCCAATCTGGTATACCAATAGATATATAAGGTTATTGAGACGTGAAATGTGGCCAATCTGAATTGAGACCAGCTGTAAACATGAAACAGTCAGTGGATTTTGAAGACTTAATACCGTCAAAAGTAAAATATTAATAATTTTTATATTGAGTACATGTAAAATGACAATGTTTTGTATGTATTGGATTAAGTAAGATAGAGTATTTAAATTTGTTTCAACTATTTATTTTTCCTTTTTAACGTGGCTTTGAGAAACTTTCGTTACTCACAGTCACATGATGTTTCTACTGGACAGTGTTGGTCTTGGTCTTGAGAAACGCCCTCACAGACTAGGATGCAGTTGCATTTTGCCTTTAGTTTTATGGTCCTCACACAGAAAGAGCCCATCCTATGAAGGTGGTTCCTGCATTTTTAGTGAAACAACTAATAGTGGGGTTCATTTGATCTTACCTAGACACTCATGAAACAAAGTCCTTTTAGAGCTGGGTGGACGTTGGCCTGCCTGCTGATTCCGCCTGCTTACTTTTTTTTTTTTTTTTTTTGCCGCGCTGCGGGGCATGCGGGATCTTAGTTGTTCCCGGACCACCGTACCCCCTTCAGTGGAAGCGCGGAGTCTTAACCACTGGGCCGCCAGGGAAGTCCCCCGCCTGCTTCCTTTAATCAGCAGTGGAGACCACTGCACTCTCTCTGCCTCGCTGGCTGGATGCTCCGCTCTGCGGTCCGCTGCATAGTTTCTCTCCGTCCGTCCACCTCTTCTCGTGTAATTCTCCGTTCTCTTCCCCCACACCCCAAACCTCTCGATTTCTCGGCCCTGTCTTTGTAGATTTCCATTGCTCCCTTCTGTTGCCCACAATCCACCCCGACTTCTCTGAGGAGCTGAGCACAGCTACCATAAGACGGGCGAGCTTGCTTCTCACGTGCTGGAAGGAGGGGAGAAGCGCGGAACCCAGACTCGCTTTTCAGCACAGGGAGGAGGACAGTTCCAGGCCTCCGCCCCCCGCTCTCCAAGAGACGGACAATTCGTCAATCAATTCAGCGAACCCTCCAGCTCTGGCGGGCACCGCGTTCTGTGCCACTGACAAACGAGGCAGGCCCAGGCCTCCCGCCCTCCGCCGTTCCCAGAGGCCGAGCCTCGCGCGGGCGCGGGGGAAAGGCCCCCGGAGACCGCGGCCGGGTCGCTGAGACCCCAGGGCGGGTCCGGACCGGGTGGTGGTGGTGTCCGCGGGGCAGCGGCGATCAGACCCGGAGGAGAGGTCAGGGGCAGAGGGCGCGGCTGCGAGAATGCCTTCCCCGGCGAGGCCACGCTCTGCGGTCCCGACTTCCCTAAATCTGGGGAGCTGCGTTGGGCTTGGCGGGGCCCCGGAGTGTCACCCTGCGCGCCCGAGCCGAGGGAAGGGACAGGAGCGGCACCGACTGGCCTCCTTACCGGACGTCGAGACGCTCTCGCTGCGCTTCTGGCGGGCGGCCGGGGTCGGCGGGCGGCCGGGGACTTGCGGGGCGCTGGGCTCAGGCCCCTCGGGCGGCAGGAAGGGCACGTCTGCGAGGAGCAGGCAGGGGGCCCGGGCGGCCGCAGGGGGCTGCGCGCCGAAGCCGCAGAGGAGGCCGAGCCCTGGACCCGCGCAGGGCGCGGCCGCGGGGCCTTCGCAGCCGGATCCCGGCCCGGGGCCAACAGGTGCGGGCAGCTCAGCCTCCAGGCCCAGCAGGTCGGTGATGGCAAAGCCCCGGGGGCGCGAGCCGGTGGGCGGGCCTCCGGGCACCAGTGCCCTGCTCCTGGCACGCCCTTCGGAAAGCGCGTCCCGGCCGGTCATGGCTTCTCAGGCGGCGAGGCTGGACCCTCTCTCGGTCACCTTTGCGGAGGGGGCGCAGCTCTGAGGACGATTTATACAGTCGGGCGCCAGGAGGGCTCCAATCAGCGGAGCGCGGATGCGTCACGCCTTGGACCCCGCGAGATGGGGACGCCACCAGTCTCCCTCCCTTCGGTCGCCGCCCTCCCAGCTGCGGTCCCCTCAATCAGCTCCCTCTCTCCTCTCCTTTCCAGTTGTCCCCCTGCCCACCCCCACTCCCGTTCTCGGTGGGAGGAAGATAGGCAGCAGACAACTCTATTCCTAAAATAGAGTCATCCCCTCCCTAAACCTCTACTCTGAAAGCCGCAGGTTCCAGATGCCGATTCTATTCTCTCCCCTTCGCGATACTCCGGCGGAGGCCCCGCTCGCAGCTTCCCTGAAGCCTCCCTCCCCGCATCCAGCCGCCCATTAAGACCGAGGCCCCATTCCCAGCCACACTCTCAACACTACCACCAATATGACCCCCTCCAGCCTTCCAACGCCACCGCCGGAGGCAAGGTCTTCCCCGAAAATCCCCAAGGGGAAAGGAGTGGAAAACGTTCATTTAACCCGTGCCCACTCCACCTCCAGCCAAACCCACCCCAGCGTTCTAATGGCCGAGCCGTCGGGGTCGCAAAATTCACACACTGAAGGATCTGAAGAAGTAGAGAGAGGCGGGAGCGGCCGGGTTGGGTCAGGGCGTCGGAGAAGGGCGCCAGGTTTTGCAAACTGCATTACAGGAGATCCAGTGAAATCAGAATTTCAGACGAACTGTGATTCTTTTAAATTATAAGTATGTTCCAGTATTTTATCTGGCGACCCCTAAATAAGGATGGTAAATTGTAAAATAGGGCCTGTCTACTGGGACCCACCCCTCTTCACGGAGGCTAACAAGTTATTGTCAGATTTTACGACTATTCAAAGAAAGCCTGATTTTCACGTGCAGCGCCCATATTTGTTAAAGTTGGCGCGAAACGAAACACGTGGGTAAACCTCTCCTGGCTCGCACTCCGAAAATTTGAGCCCACCCAACCTGAATCGCTCGGAGCCCTGAGCCCACCCTTCTCCAACGCGGAACCCGGGAAGCAGAATCTCTCAGTCCCGCCCCTGAGGGCGAGCGGCCAGGCGGGCGCCCAGCGAGGGGTGCGGCAGCTCTCACAGCGCCACGCGGACGCCCCACGGGTCTCTGCGCGCACCATCCAGCACAGCCGGAGCCGGAGTCGGACCCCGAGCCGAGCTGGGACGAGCCGGAGCCCGAGCCGAACCGGAACCCGAGCCGAGGAGGAACCCGAGCTGGAGCCGAACCCAGCAAACCTACAGCTACAGCTGGCTGCGCCTCGGGGTGGGTCCTCTGCAAACCTGAGGATTAAACGAGGGGCTTCCAATAAAGATAATTACAAGAGGCTGCGCATTAACTTTTCATTATTAAAAGAAGACCCAAATCTCCCCCTCGCAAGCTGTTTCCGGGATTAGCAAAACAATAACTTTCCTTTGGGATAATTGTCCTTTGAGTCGCTCGGGGTCGGGGGCGGCTTTAGACGCCAGCGTCGTTTTTGGCTCCACCAGGAATTTCTCCCTAAATTTATCTCTGGGTTTAGGGGAAGGTGTTAGGGGTACAGGACCCAGCCAAGATGCTCTGGCTCTTGGCCCGGCAGAGCAGAAGTTTGTAAATCAGAATTTGGGGGCGCAGTTAAGGAAGACAGCTAACGATGCACACATTTGCAGACGTCCGGAGCAGGCAGGCTGGACAATCGGCCTTGAGGTGGCCCCGCCCGGGGCATTTGCAGGGGCCGGTCTCAGAGGCAGACGTGTGCGCCGCACCTGCAGCTTGGAGGGCCGACGGCGCCCCCTCGCCTGGGCCCAGGTCTCGAAGTTTCTGTCCCCCAGCCTCTGTCAGAGCAGGCCTCGAGTAGATGGCCAGGGACCCAGAGGTACCAAAAGGCCATCCGGGAGGAGGCCAACTTCGACAGCACCACACGGTGACCGCCACTCAGTGCCAACAGCACACCGGTTTCCAACCCCTTCGGAAGGATATTATAAAACCCATTTTGCAGATGAGAGAACCTGAGGTGTATTAACCCGCTCACACCTGACACGGAGAGAGAAATCGGGAGAGCAAAGCGAAGCAGAGAGAGACCCCGAGAGCCCCGAGGTTGGAGCTATAAGGGGACCTTGCAATTCCTGGACGGAAGAGTCACTGCCTCCTCCTCCGGCCACGCCTGCAGGAAGGGGCCCACGGGAGGGACCAGGATGGAGGGAGAGCTGAACCCCGGGCGCCTTCCTTTCCGCGGCGTGGCGGCGGCAGGAGCGCGGCGCGGGCGGGCATTCTCACTGCTCCCTCCCGGGTAAGAAGCGCCCCGCCCCGCTACGCTAATCCGCACCACCACTGACACCCCTAGCTCCCGCGGGGGATCGCGGGTCCACTAGCGCCCCTCGACTCTGCGGGATCGGCTCAGAAGACCCCACCCCTGGGGAGCCGGCGAGCGCTCTGCCCAGCGTCCGCCCAGTGGGGGAAGCGCGTCCAGTGCTTTAGGAGACTTGGAAATGGAGCGAGCCGGCTCCGAGCCCACCCACGTTCCGCGCGTCCCCCCGGGCGCCCGGGCGGTTGCTGAGTCTACGCAAGTGGGCGACAGCGTTGGGGAACCCCTCGGCCACCGGCGGGGTGGAAGGTAGGCTCCTCCCAGCCCCCCTCCCAACATATACAGATCTGCGGACAGAGCCAGAGCCCTCTAGCGCGTCCCCGCCTGGGTCAACCCCCGGAGTCGTTTTGGAACCCTAAATCCGTTAAGGGGTCCGGATCTGCCTTCATCAACCAGGATTATCTGGGATTTAACTAATCAGTAAAGGTTTCTCCGCTCAATATTTTCCAGGGAAGGTTTCCAGCCCCTGTCTGTGGCCAGCCACGAATGTGCTCTCCGCTTCCCTCGTTCTCCCTGCCTGGACGCGTCCCGGCTCCTCACCACGCCAGGCTGAGGCTGGCCGCGGTGTAAGTGGCTCAACGACAGCCGGCTCGGGCTTTTCGGAGCCGCCCCCGGCCAGGCTGGTAGTATAAAGCGCAGATGCGCTAGGAGTGAGATACGCACCGCGAATAAAGAGCATCGCGTGTGTCTGCGCGTTGGAACCTAGGGCTCTGCTCCTCTGGATTTTCCTCCTGCCTCTGTCTGCTCCTTCTCGGTTGCTTTTGTGTCCCCTTTAAAGGCTGTTGTAGCAGATACTGTTTTGCCCTGTCCACATCTGTGCCCTGACCATTCCGCCTGCAGCCTGCAGGGCCTCCAGTGCCCAGGGCCCACGTCTTTGCCTGGGGGTTTCTCTGGTCTGCAGAGTCCTCTGGCCAGAGGGGCCAAGGAGTACATGCCCTGAGAAGTCGAGGACCAAAGAAGGCAGAAGTCGGAGTATAAACACAGCCCCAGGTCTTCAGTGGGATAACTCAGGCCTTCCAGAAGTCCCCAGCCGGGTTTGCTCAAGTTATCACTAATTATCACATCCCATATTGCTTTCTTCCTAAGTGCTATGGGTGCCCCACCCAGAGCCCCTTTCCTGGGCTCTTGCACCACCCCCCACCCCATCCCTACACCACCCAGTCCCACACCTCACACCCCACCCCAATGTAGGCTCTTGCCCCTAATCAGGAGAACTGCCCTCTGCTGGCAAAAGCCTCTAACCCAGGCCACACCCACACCCACACCCACACCCACACCCACATACACAACGGTTGATCGACTGATATGACTTGGTAGGAAGCTGCCCACTTACCCTCAGAGGGACAATTGTGCCCAGCCGTCTCTGCTTCATACCCCTTTCGGCTCACGGGTCAGGCCAAGGCTCATCTGGACCCAAGTGTTCATCTTCGTCCACCCTTTCCCTCCTCTCTGGCCCCCTCACTGCTGAATTCCCCCTCCTTCCCCCCATAAAGCTCATGCATCCAGACCGTGCTCTGGGCTCTGCTTCTAGAGACGTGTTCCTGTCTCACTGTTGAGCTCCCCTACTGGCATTGCCTGAAATCCCCTCCCAGATAAACGACTTATCCTGGAGGCTCAGAGCCCACTCTGGGTTTTGTACAGGAGTAGTGGTGAGTGTCCAGTGGCTACTCTGCACTCCCTGATGCTTCCCCATTTGGCCTCCTTCACAGATGCCTGGCCTGCAACGGCCCTGCTCTTTTTCTCCAAACTTTCATCAGTCTGGGGGGGAAAAAAAAGTGATGCCATCCTGTAAACTTCTTTGCAGCATGAATTGGCTGGCTGTGGTTCCTATGGTTTGCATCCAAGAACGCTGTCTTGGGCACTGGGCTTCCTTCCACCTCTGGTGTCTCCCCCACCTTCTTTGTGCCCCTTCCCACGCCCCCAGGAATCCGTCTTTATTCCACAGCCACAGTGACCCCGCCATGGAGGCCCAGTCCAAAGGGCTCCTCTGGCTGAGTCCTTCCCAGATTCCCCTCACCCAGCCGTAAAAATCTCTTCTGGGCCAGGTGCTGTGCTAAGCGCTAGACACACATCAATTAATTTAATACTTGTGACAAACCTAATGAAGGAGGCCTATTATTATCCCCATTTTGTGGTTGAGAAAACTGAGGGGCAGAGCGGCAACTAGCCTGGCAGGCCTTGGAGAGGTCGGGACCCAAAGCCTGACTGTTGGGCCTGAAGCAGCAAAGTCACGATGGGGAAAATGACAATGTCAGGGGTTCCCTACGCTTTTCTGAGGTTTAGCATTGGTTTTATTTTTAATTTCTAGGTGCTGAGGGCCTATAAAGCCCTCAATAATCTTGCACTGCTCCAGGTGCTATCAGTCAGTGGTGTTGTGGGCTTGAGGCAGATTTCTGCAGGAGGCTCGGGTGCCCATGCTCGGTCTCTTCTCTTTAGGTCCTGAGATAACAGGGAAACCCCAAGTAGGAACCCAGGTAACGCTTTGGGCCCGGGACCATATTTCCCTTCTTCCTTCCCTGACCTCCGCCCATCTCTGTCCTCTTTCCTCTCCCCACCCCCTTCCTCCTCAGCTCCTCCTTCACTTCAGCCCATCAAAAGAGCTCATGGCCACACTCCTCAAGTCCCATCTGTAAGTCCAACGAACCCCAAGACCAAATGAAACTCAGGAGAGAGCACGGTACCCAGCACCAAGCGGGGATCCCTGAGCAGAGGAAGACTCCGGGAAGGCCTGCGTGGCCTCCCCGAGGGGACAGGGACCTGCAGATGGGAGCAGGTGTGTTGCTTGGGCATCAGCAGGGTGGGGGGTGGTGACAATAGGCTATGTCGGCCAACAGGTCATGGGGAGGGGTCACGAAGGGCAGGTGGGAGCTGTGGCTGACTTTCATTTCCAGTGTCAAGTGTTAGGTCATCTACTGGCAATTGAGAAAACTATCTAACAGCAAATAACATGCTTTTAGCCAGTTCGCAGTGGCAGTGAATACACGATCACCGCCCTGACTCACACGTAGCCACCCAGGCTCTTGGCCAGGGTGAGAAGTGTTCTCCCGGGGAGGCGGGGCTGCAGGTTCCTCACCGGAGACACAGGCGCCTCCCACCTGAAGGAGGTCCTCCCTTGCCCCACTGCGCTCAGCTCCTGCCCACTCCCCGCAACGCACCTCCACGATTGTAATTACTCATTTGCCTGCTGGTTTACTGCGCTTTACCTGGCTCCCTAATCAGACCCCGAAGCTGGCACTGTCTGCTGGCTGCGCACCAGCCCAGCTCACCTGCGGCACCTGTAGACAGTTCCCAAACACACCTCAACACCTGTCCCTCTGCCTGACGATGTTCACAGGCCCCGGGAGTGCACCGACTGGGCCTGGGGGCCTGGGGAGGTAACGCCCCCAGCAGCAACCCTCCAAGGACGACTGGGAGTTGGTGGGTAAATACCCCAGCATCCTTGTCAGTTTGGGCTGAGATGGGTTCAGTCTCAGTCGCTCTCAGCACCCGGTCAGGACGGAGACCCGCAAACCCCACTCATTATCACCGCCTTCCCTGTGTCCTGCCCCCTCATCAGGGCTGCCTAGTTTCACCTTCCAGACGAACTATTTCACCCAATCCCCGTCCTCAGGGTCTACTTTGGGGGGACCCACCCCTACACAATCGGTAAGCTCCACAAGACAAGGGCCGGGCCGTCCTGGCGCCCGTGGGCCCGGCATCCCGCGCACGGCCAGGATTTGTTGAGGCAAGGAATCCGCGGCGGATGGACGTGAACTTCAGCGGCGCAGCACTAGCCTTGGTACTTGTCCTCGAGAGCCCCTCCCCCACTCCCAAGGCCAGTTCGGAGGAAGGTGGGCTGAGAGCACGGCTCCTCCCGCGCAACCCGAGGGCTGGAGGGGCAGGAAGGAGCCCCACATCCGAACCACAGCCCAGCCCTCCGACCGGCCTTCCCATCGCAGGGATGGGCTGCGCGTTTTATTCCTGCCTGGTGCCTCTTTTTACAAAGCTGTTTGGTTCACTGCTTGAAACAAAGGTTTTGAGATGTGTGCCGCAGAGCAACCACCCTGCAGCTGTGTTTCGTTCGCGTGGGGTTTTCACTGGTGAAGGCTGAGGGCCGTGGGGCCGAGGCCGGGCTGGGTGCGGGGACCGCGGGGACCCGGCGGAGCCGGCCATCTGCGCGCAGGGCCGGGACCGTGCGCTCGGCTGACCGCGTCTGACTGAGGAATCCTGCTCGTTCTGGCTCATTCCCCCCAAACACGCTAATTAATGGCACCCGCAAATCAACGGGCGGAATCCTCATTAAAGAGTGGAGGAGGAAGCGGGAAAGGAGAAGGTACGACTGAAAATCCACCGTCGCGGGCGCTGGCCGCCGCGCCGTAGTTAAACAGCTTCCTGAGCGCAACAAAGATGCCTCTGTTCAGAGGGCAGCTCCCCAGAGAGAGGAAACGGCAAACACTGGGGCACTTCATTCGTAAAGCACAATTACCGGCAAGGCTTTCAAATACCCAAGGGGAAGGGCCTTCCTAGCGGTTTCTGCTCCTGGTCCTCTCGCGCTTGGAGGGACACTCCTCGCTTGCTGGGCGCTCGCTGTGATTCCCCGGCCCGAGGTCCCCTGCACTTCATTTGTTCTGAGAAATTATCAGATTTTATCCTTTTTTTTTTAATTTTTTTTTAAATGTGACCTTATTTAGAAATAGGGTTTTTGCAGGTGCAGTCAATTGAAGATGAAATTTTTTTTTTTTTAATTTATGACTGTGTTGGGTATTCATTTCCGTGCAAGGGCTTTCTCTAGTTGCGGCAAGCGGGGGCCGCTCTTCATCGCGGTGCACGGGCCTCTCACCTTCGCGGCCTCTCTCGTTGCGGAGCACAGGCTCCAGACGCGCAGGCTCAGCAATTGTGGCTCACGGGCCCAGTTGCTCCGTGGCACGTGGGATCTTCCCAGACCAGGGCTCGAACCCGTGTCCCCTGCATTGGCAGGCAGACTCTCAACCACTGCGCCACCAGGGAAGCCCAGATTTTATCCTTTTTAATATTGCCACTCCTCAGTTATGTTAGTAGGGCGATGCTGGGAATGAGTAAGTATTCCCTGTGCGTCTATCTTCTGAAAGAGATGGAAGAGAATCAGTATACATTCCTCCTTAAGTGTTTGATAGAAATCGGCACTGAACCCATTGGGCCTGCTCCTTTCTGTTTGGGAAGGATATTAATTGCCGATTCAATTTATTTGACAGATATAGGCCAATTCAGATTGTTCATTTCTTCTGGTAGGAGTTTTGGCAGATTATGCCTCTCAAAAAATTGATCCAGGGAATTCCCTGGCGGTCCGGTAGTTAGGACTCTGCGCTTTCACTGCTGAGGGCACGGGTTCCATCCCTGGTGGGGGAACTAAGATCTGCAAGCAGTGCAGCGCAGCCAAAAAAAAAATTAATTAATTAAAAAAAATTGATCCTTTTCATCTATGTTATCAAACTTGTGGGCATAGAGTTGCCATAGTATTCTTTTACTATCCTTTTAATATCCATGGGATCTATAGTGATGTCCCCCTCTTTTATTTATGATATTAGTAATTTGTGTCCTCTCTCTTTTTCTTAGTTCACCTGCCAAAGTCTTATTGAGTTTATCGATCTTTTCAAAGAACTGGCTTTTGGTTTCATTGGTTTTCTCTATTGATTTCCTGTTTTCAATTTCATTGACTTACTTTTTTTTGAACAAGCTGCCATCTGTTAGATGAATTAAGAATTTTTTTAATGAAAGTTTTTATTTTACCTTCACTTCTTTGACACTCTTCCTTTCTTTATGTAGAGCCAAGTTTCTGACCTGTATTATTTTCCTTCTCTCTAAAGAATTTCTTTAACATTACCTTGCAAGGTAGATCTACTGACAATAAATTTCCTTAGTTTGTGTTTGTCTGTGTTTGTTTTTTTTCTCCTTCATTTTTGAAGGATAATTTCACAGGGTACAGAACTGTGGGTTGGTAGGGTTTTTTCTCTCAACACTTTAAATATTTCACTCCACGCTCTTCTTGCTTGCATGGTTTCTGGGGAGAAGTCGGATGTAATTCTTAACTTTGCTCCTCTTTTGGTAAAGTGTTCCCCACCCCCACCCCAGCTTCTTTCAGGATTTTTTCTTTACCTTTGCTTTTCTGTAATTTGAAAATAATATACTTATGTTTCATTTTGTGGAGGGAAGTTATCCTACTTGCTGTTTGAACTTCCTGGCTCTGTGGTTTGCTGTTTGAAATTATTTGATGAAATTCTCAACCATTTTCGTTTCAAATATTTCTTCTGTTCCTTTCTTTCTTCTCCTTCTTGTATTCCCTTTATGTGTATGTTACACCTTTTGTAATTGTGCCACAGTCCTTAGATATTCTGTGCTGTTTTTAAGTCTGTTTCTTTGCTTTTCAGTTTTGGAGGTTTCTACTGAGGTAGGCTTAAGCTCAGAGATTCTTTCCTCTGAGAATGTCCAGTTTACTAATAAGCCCATGAGAGACATTCTTCCTTTCTATTACAACGTTTATTATCTCTAGCATTTCTTCTAGGTTCTTTTTTAGGATTTCCATGTCTCTGCTTACATTGCCCATCTGTTCCTGCATGCTGTCTACTTTATCCATTAGAGCCCTTACTATATTAATCATAGCTGTTTGAAATTCCTAGTCTGTAATTCCAACATCCCTGCCATATCTGGTCCTGATGCTTGCTCTATCTCTTCAAATTATGTTTTTTGCCTATTGGTGTGCCTTGTAATTTTATCTTGTTAGACAGACATGATGTAAATAGGCCTTTAGCAATGTGGTGGTGAGATGGGGGGAGGGGAGGGGAGGCATTCTATAGTCCAATGATTAAGGCCTCAGTCTTTCAGTGCCTCTGCCTCTTAGCTGTGAACTTCACAGGTGCTTCTGTTTTTTTCTCCCCCTCAGGTGGGACAGGATGGCTGGAGGGGGCTGAAGTTGGGTATTTCCCTTTATGCACCTGGAAGGCTAGGGCTGACTAGAGTTGGGTAAGCCCCTCCCCCAGGCCCTGATAATACCCCAGCTGGTGAGGCTCTGGTAAACTGATTTCTCCTGAGGGCAGGCCTTGTTAAGAACAGAGAAGTACAATGTGTTCAAAATGGTTCCTGGTCCCCACCCCCTGCAGGAAGCTCCTGGGGGTTTTTCTCTGATATTTACTGTGGGAACCTGGTGGGGCTGTTGGAGGGAAATCTCACAGAATTGAGGCAGACACCCTATGACCAGGTCCCCCCTGGAGTTTTTCACTTTCAGGCTTGTCCACACTGAGCCTCCAGCAACTTGTGAATCCCAGGTCAGGTTTCCCTCCCCTGGTGCCGATTCCCACAGAGGCTCCACTCCTGTTTCCACTCCGGTAAATTGTGATTCTTTCCAAACTTAGGGGCAGCAGTGTGGTCACGTCTCTTATGCATCTAAGAAGAGTGGTTGATTTTTTCAGTCTGTTCAGTTTTTCACTTGCTGTTAGGATGGAGTGGCAACTTCCAAACTCCTTACGTGTGGAACCAGAAACCAGCTGTCCTGGGGCTTTGTCATGTGCTCTGTAATGATCAAGGGTTGTCCCATGTTCTGTAGGACTTCAGCTGAGGTCATCTCACGTAAGTTTTCCTGACCCTCCATTTGTGTTTACTTCTAGCTGACAAGAAGATACCACCTGGTATCAGCCAGGTACCACTTTCTCTGTTAATTTTAGGCTTGGAGGTTTCCTGGACCAATGAGTTAATGTAAATTAGAACCCCAGGCCCACATGATGGCAGGCTTATGGCTACAGATTATCAAGGAAGGCATTTTCCTACCCAGGGCCTGGTCAGACAGGCCAGGATAGACAGTGTTCCACAGCCCCCCTTTGTTCATGGTCTTTCCCAGAGTGGGATTTCAAGGGTATCAGCCCCTAAGGGAGAAACGGGTTCTAAGTGTCTTATGTTAGGGAGTAAAAATGCAGCCAACACAGAGACCTTGCCACATCAACAGAGAAAGAAAGATAACTGTTTCATTGCTGGGTAAGCTAACAGAATACAAGCATGTAAGTATCTCACAAGAGACTACGAAGTCAGAATAAAATCCCACACAATTTATACAGCATAGCAGGTTCAAAGTCCACTTGGGAATCAAGGCAGCTATGTGCTTAGCTAACTGACCTCCTCTGAAAAGAATAATAAAACTTCTCTTATCTCCCAAAAGACAAATGTTTACACCTTAAGATAGGCTGCTATATTAATGCATTTCAAGTGGATTATGAGGCCCATGACCCAGCAGAAGTGACTGCATTGTAAAATTGAGGACTGGGCTTTTCTGGTCCCTAGAGAGACTTGTTTACATTCCAAAGGTTAGAGAAATGACTCAAGCCACTATGTCCCCTGAAGAGACACCCTAAGACAGGGTGAGAAAACTGCCTCTTTCCCCTTCGTTCAGTTTTATTTACCCTTACACTGCCTCATACAGACCCAAGTTCTTTCCTTCTATTAAAATAAAATCCCCTAAATGCAATGTGGTATTCTGGCTTGGGTTCTAGAATAGAAAAAGAACATTAGTGGAAACACTGAGAAAATCTGAATAGAGTTTGAGGTTAATTAATAATAATGTGCCGGTATTAATTTCATCTTGGTAAACATACCATGGTTATGTAAGATGTTAACACTAGGTCCTGGAGAGTATATGATTTTGTGTGCACCTTTTAACAGTACACTCTCTGTTTCCTACAGCTCTCCAGCTCTCCTATATACAAGCCCCACTGTCCTTCAAAGCCAGATGTTCTGGGGGCTGATCATTTTGCAGCAGGACCCCCGGGCTGGGGAGCCTGATGTGGGGCTCAGACCCCTCGCTTCTTGGGGAGAACCTCTACAATTGTGATTATCCTCCCGTTTGTGGGTCGCTTACTTGGAGTGTGAGTCTTGACTATACTGCATCTGCCTCTCCTACCTGTCTCATTGTGGTTCCTTCTTTGTATCTTTAGTTGTAGGAGATCTTTTCTGCTAGTCTGCAAGTTGGTCTCTTCAATAGTTGCTCTGTAAATGTTGTAATTTGGGAGGAGGTGAACTCAGGGTCTTCCCACTCCCTCCTGTAAGAGGTACAGTCTTTTCAACAAATGAGACTGGAATAATCAGACATTCATAGGCCAAAAAAGAAACAGTCTAGACACAGACCTTACACCTGACCCCAAAATTACCTCAAGATGGATCGTAGACTTAAATGTAAAGCACAAAACTCTAAAGCTTCCAGAAGATAACATAGGAGAAAACCTGGGTGACTCTGTGTTTGGCAATGAATTTTTAGAAACACCACCAAAAGCACTATCCATGAGAGAAAAAGATGATAAGTTGAAGTTTATGAAAATTAAGAATGTCTGTTCTGTGAAAGACACTGTTACGAGAACAAGAAGACAAGACAGACTAGGAGAAAATATTTACAAAAGACACATCTTTTTTCTTTTTTGGAGGGGGCACTGGATCAAAAGACATATCTTTAAAGGACTTGTATCCAAAATATAGAAAGAACACTTTATACTCAACAAGAAGAAAACAAGTGACCCAATTTAAAAATGGGCAAAAATCTGCACAGATGCCTCACCAAAGAAGACAGGTGGCAAATGATCATATGAAATGATAGTCAACATCATATGTCATTAGGGAACTGTAAATTAATATAACAAAGAGATACCACTACACACCTGGACTAAATCCAGGACACTGACAACCCCAGTTGCTGCCCGAATGTGGGTGAACAGCGGGAACCCTTGTTGTTCACGGCTGTTAGAGATGCAACCTGGTGCAGTCACTCTGGAGGACAGTTTGGCAGTCTCTGACACAGCTAAACATAATCTTAATGTACAATCCAGCAATCATGCTCCTTGGTATTTCCCCAACTGAGTCGATAATTTATGCCCTCACAGAAACCTATATATGAATATAATAGCCACATTTTTCACAGTAGCCAAAACCTGGAAGCAACCAAGATGGTTCTTCAACTGGTGAATATGTGAACAGAGTCACAGGTCCAGACGACAGAATACTATCTGGTATTTAAAAGAAATGAGCTGTTAAACCATGACAAGACATGGAGGAAACTCAAATACGTGTTTGTCAGTGAAAGAAGCCAGTCTGAAAAGGTTACATGCTGTCCATGAGTTACATGATCCCAACTCTATGACATTCTGGAAAAGCCAAAACTGTGGAGATGTAAAACCATCAGTGGTTGCCAAGAGTTAGGGGTGGGGTGCAGGGAGGGATGGTGAGGTGGAGCACAGAGCATTTTCCGGGCGGTGAAACAATTCTGCACGATGCTGTAATGGTGTATATGTGACATTATGCGTTTGTCAAATCTACAAAATAGGCAACACAAAGAGCAAGACCTAATGTAAACTATGGACTTTTCTTAATAACTATGCACCAACACTGGCTCATCAACTGTAATAAATCTACCATAAAATGCAAGTTGTTAATAATAGAGGACATGGGGGGGAGGGGTGTATATGGGAATTCTCTGTACTTTCTGGTCAATTTTTTAAAATAAAGAGAAGTGGGGGAGAGTCTAATTATTGAAGCTGTCAAGGCCCACGAAGGCCGGCTCCCAGCTCTCCTCATGCTCCTGGTTCTCACCCTCATGTTTGGTCCCTGGAAATTCCCCCTAAATGTTGAGAGAGAAGCTATGACTCTAAAAGGATGTGTGTTATATTTTATTTCTAGGGTAGGTTTTCCATTTAATCAGTTCACAGATTGTTGCTGGAAACAGAGCTCAAATGCTCTGCTTCAGATAAAATTTTCAAGGCTCTTCTGGTTGCAAGTGTCAAAACCAACTTGAATCAATTTAGGCAAAATGCAAGTTTACTGGCTTGTGAAATGGGACACCAAGTCTGATAACTGAGGGGGGAGGGTACAGGGTGCAGCTGGCCCTGCAGGAACCCCTGGGGACTCTCTCCCTCTGGCCCACACCCCTGGGCGCAGCTGGCCCTTCCTCACCTAGACCACACACCGTGCCAGGCCACCACCGGCCCTGTGGACCTTCCGGAGATTTGGGGGTCAGTGTGAGACCCCATGTGCATGAGGACCCCACCAGGCTGGAGATGAAAATCCTTTCATCTTGTTTATTACAGGAACAAAGATCTGTCACAGGAACAAAACTGTGAAATCAAGGTAAAATTGGAAAACGTACATTTTAGAAACATTCCTGACGGCTCTGAATAAAAACCAACATAGTCCATCAATTTCCATTTTATATGTTATCTTAAAGTGCTTAAAAATAAAAGGCGTGACAGATGGATGGAGAGGCAGATACACATGTATATAAACACACATAGAAATTGACTCTATAGCTACTTTTATGACAGATTTAGCACAGCCCCTCCAGGCTGAGAGGGAGGAGTTAATCCTACTCAAATGAAGCCGGTTTTCTCAAATTCAGAGAATTGATTCCTAGATGATGCTTTAGGAAGCTGTTTCTGCTGGGGGCAAGTGCTGTAATCCTGGCTTAGATGCCAGTGGCCACAGTCGCCTCTAAGCGCGTCCCACGCCACCCCCCAACAGTGACAGGGTAGAGCGAGGGCTCCTGAGACTTGTGCCCAAGTTAAAATATATTTTCATTTATAGTTTATATTACATGGATTTCCAGTACCCAGCAACCTTTTGGTAAAAGTCAATGAAAATACTTCCCCTATGAGCCTAGATGAATGTTTTAAAAATTTATAAAATAGGAACTTATTTCTAACATACATCTTCTTTGTTTCTGTGCGGATAGAATGTTGATCAGTCAGAAGTAAAGGTGACGATGTCCCTCCTTTGCCTCCGCTTCAAAATGTGCAGCAGAGACACTCCCTCTGTGAGCTTCCCCATAACTGAGAAGGCTGGGGGCGCAGAGCTGGCGCCCTTCCTCACACATGGTGTTCCAAGATGGGTTTTGTGCGTGTTGAATGTTCTGGTTCTAAGGAAGTGCAGTCGGATGCTTTCCGCCTGCCGAGGTGACTTCTGGGCTGGTGCTGCCCTGCCCCCGCTGCTGTGAGCATCGGCAGCTGTGGGCTCACGGGGGACCCCTCCCTGGAGAACCACCCAGGGGGCCAGAGCCACCTGCCCCAAAGTGCCTGGGGCTCAGCTTCCCCCAGGACAGCCACTGGCTGACAGAAGGTCCTCAGGGGTGACCCCTCCCTCAAGAGGGGCTCACGGTGGTACAAGTCAGCCCCTCCCCTGCCCCATCCCACCTCCTCAGCTCTTCCTCCTGGGGGCCCTCCCTCAGCAAACCCCTGCTTTGGGCTCTGCTCCCCGGAAACCCACCCAAGCCAAGTGGCTCCTGAAGGATGGGCCTCCAAGGCTTCTGAGGGCTGGTGACTGTAACTCGAGGACTGTTACACTAAAAAGGGTGTGTGCTACTGTTCTTTTTTTTTTTTATGAATTTTTTTTTTTATTCATTTATTTTTGGCTGCGTTGGGTCTTCGTTGCTGCGCGCGGGCTTTCTCTAGTTGCGGCGCACGGGGGGCTACTCTTCCTTGCAGTGTGTGGGCTCCTCATTGCAGTGGCTTCTCTTGTTGCGGAGCACAGGCTCTAGGCATGCGGGCTTCAGTAGTTGTGGCACGCAGGCTCAGTAGTTGTAGCTCGCAGGCTCTAGAGCACAGGCTCAGTAGTTGTGGCACACGGACTTAGTTGCTCCGTGGCATGTGGGATCTTCCCGGACCAGGGATCGAACCCGTGTCCCCTGCATTGTCAACCACTGCACCACCAGGGAAGCCCCTGTGCTACCGTTCTTCAATTTTACCTCCATAAACCTGCCTTCTAAAAAAAAAGATGAACCACCATGGGAAAAGAGTTGCTGTTGCACCTTGCATGGAGAAAAGATGTCTGTTTACAACACGTTAACCAAGAAAAACTCGAGAAGAGCAAAGGGAAGCATGGCCAGGGACCCACTTCCTGCATTTGAAACACTCTCCTGCCGCCCCTGTGGGCAGCATCTCTCGGGAGGGGAGGGGGACTGAGCTAAGGGGTGGTTGGTTCCCACGGTGTCCTGGGTGCTGACCAAGGTCAAGCATGGGATGAAAATCTCCCTCTTGGGAGAAAAAGAGGGAGCAGGAGACAGGGAAGAGAAGGGAGAGGCAGGAAGGGAAGGTGTGGACCTAGGGCCTCCAGAGGCCTCTGGGAATCATCATATGGTCAGGGCTCTTCCCTTCAAAAGAGCGCTGCTCAAAGCTCTACAGGCCAGCGTGTGATTATTTGGGGTCTGGCTTGGTTTTTCTCGTTTGTTTTAATTTTCACTTAACAGCTGTGTGTTAATAGAAAGTCCCCCTCGCTGAAGGATTTGCTGGGATTTCTGTAATAAAATAGAGGGATTTTCAACAAACGCTAGAAGAACGCTCTGCAAACGTGGAATTTTTCGAGTGATTATGAGGTCCAGAACATATTGTCACACGAGGCTGCAGGCCGCCCTCCCCAGTGAGCATGGTGACAGATGTCCCCATTAATGTCCAACGATCAAACATCGTGCAGAGGCCCCTCCCCTCATCCACAATCTGTTCCCCTCTTCCTGAGACCAGTGTCACCGCTTGTCAAGAAACCCACATTTCCCTGCAAGTTGCCGGCCTTCTCCAGAGGTGAACCCACGTGCCCTTCCCTGCCCCATCCTTGGCCTGATCCTGGGACACCATGCTGAGCACAGAGGACACTTGGGGACAAATAACACCATTGCTGCCAATTGAAAATAAAAGCCAGTGTGGACACATCCTCAGATGAGCATGGCTACAGGCAAGAAAACAATAGGGGAAAAAGCTCATGAAGATGGTGACTAGTCCTCTCCTGGGAAGTTATCCTAAGGAAGTAATTTAACAGAAAAAAAGATGCTCAACGTCACTAACCATGGGGGGAAATGCAAATCAAAACCACAACGAGATATCACCTCCTACCTGTTAGGCTGGCTTTTATCAAAAATACAAGAGATAACAAATGTTGGTGAGGATGTGGACCCAGAAATTTCCAGGATTGGAGACCCCAAGTCCCGGGGTGGGCAGGATGAAGCCTGGGGCAAAAAGGGGGAAAGTCTGCAGGAGAAACAAGTTGACTTCCACGGAGCCAGCCCCTTGCACCACGGGGCACTCCTCCCCACCCTCCAGAAAGTCTCCAGAGGTGAAGGCGTCGGGCACGGTGGCGGGCAGGGCTGAGGCACCAGACTGAAAGTGGCAACTGTGAGAGAAAATCCTGAGACCACTGCCCCGCCCCTGCCACCTCCAGGCCCAGGGCACCAGCTTGGTGTCTGATTACCTGCAGGGAAACCCACCACACACACTCACACACTCACACTCACACACAGAACTTCCATCTGGTTTTAGTTACTCATTCTCAGTACGAAAGGGTAGCTGAAGACAGCCCTTAATGTTGAGACAAAGACCAAAACAAATCATCGAAAACTAGGGAAACGCAGTGGAGATAGAGAAAACATAGAATGGACAGCTTTGAAAGAACTATAGTTAATATCCTCAAAGAGATGAGAGATGCTGTGTCTATGAAATCAGAACAGACAGGCTTTTAAAAAAAGGAACAGAAAGTAAGAATGACCTCCGGAAATTAAAAACGTGACAACAAAAGCAGGAGTTTAAGATAAGGTTGAAAATGGGGGACTTCCCTGGTGGTCCAGTGGTTGAGACTTCCAATGCAAGGGTTGCGGGTTTGATCCCTGGTTGGGGAGCTAAGATCCCACATGCCATGTGGCACAGCCAAAAAAAAAGAGGTTGAAGACAGCGCTCAGGAAACAAGTGGAGAGAAGCAAGGGGTTGAATAATAAGAGGAAAAAATGTGAGAAAATTAGCGAATCACTTCAAGGATACAACACATGGCTGATGAGAGTTCTAGAAAGAGAAGGCAGGAAAAAATGGAGAGAATTATCAGACAAAGCACATGAGAACATGTCCCGGAAGAGAAGAACTTGTCTTTCCATCTAAAGCAACAATGGAAGCCCGAATACAGTACAGTAGAATATTTTCAAAAGCTGAGAGAAAACAACTGTCAGCCTAGCATTATATACAACTAATATTATCTTTCAAAAACGAGGGCTAGTTCACAGATAACATAATCTTATATGTTGAAACCCTTCAAGATTACACACTCACACACACACACACACACACACACACACACACTGTTAGCAGGATACAAAATCAACACACAAAAATCAGCTGTGTTTCTGTACACTAAAAATGAACATCTGAAAAGGAAATTGAAAAAAAATTCCATTTATAACAGCATCAAAAACAATAAAACACTTAGGAATAAACCTAACCAAAGAGGTGAACGACTTGTATGCTGAAACTACAAAGCACTGCTGAAAGAAATCAAGGAAGACACCAATAAATGAAAAGACATCCTGTTTTCAAGGTTTGGAAGACAATATTGTTGAGATGTCCATACTACTGAAAGTTATCTACAGATTCAATGCATCACCTATCAATATGCCAAAGATGTTTACGGCAGAAATAGAAATTCTAAAATTCATATGAAATGTCAAGAGACCTGGAATAGCCAAAGCAATCTTGAAAAAGAACAAATCTGGAGGACTCACACTTCTCAATTTCAGAACTTACTACAAAGCTGCAGTAATCAGAATAATGTGGTACTGGCATGAAGACAGACATGTAGACCAATGGAGAACCCAGGAATAAACCACTGCATGTATGGTCAAATGATCTTTGACAAGCATGCCACATCCATACAGGAAGGTAATGAAATTCCCTGTCTAGGAATTTCCCCCATGCAGGGGGAGGATGGAAGATTTCACTCATGAAACAAGAACAGGATGCTATCAAAAGGAACAGAAAACAAAAAGGAGCTCTTGGCATTTGAAAAATGTGGTAGCAGAAACTTAAAACTCAATATAAGTGTTGGGAAGCTAAAAATGAGGAAATCTTCCTCCAACATATAGAGCAAAAGAAGGTAGAAATAGGAGACAGGAAAATTAGAGGATCTAACAAGGAAGTTCCACCACCCAATAATAGGAGTTCCAGAAAGAGGGAACAGAAAGCAGAGAGGAAAATGGAAATTAGCCTACTCACCTAAAAGATTTGTCATCAGCGATAAAACACATTAAATGAAACATCTAAGAAATGGCATGGATAAGGCCAGGCTAAACATCAGAGGATTTTAAATCTAAATGTGTGAAGTGAGAATTGCAAATTCAAAAGCACAGACACCACATGAAATACATGATCGTTGACTAAATCTTGGATTGTAAAAACCAGCTCATCACGGCCATGTGGGAACAAGGGTCTGGAGTCTGTAGATCTTCTGATCTCTCAGTAAAATGCAGAAATCCAGATTTTCATGTAAAATCTACCTATTTTTTAATGTAGCTCAAAGTTTTGTTTTAATAATCTTTGGGCCAAACAAAACTTCCCTGGAAACCACACAGGACCTGAGGGCTGCCGCTGGTGAAAGGACAGATCGTCCTGTTTAAATCACTGTGCCCCCCATCCCCCGTGTAGACACCCATGCTCTGCCACTAAAGACCACAGCAAAGCCCCCACCATTTCTGCTGTCGTGTCTGTGTGGAAGCGCAGAATATCTGGCATCTCGTTCCTGAGAACCCTGCACTGTACACTTACAGGGTGAATTTTATGTGCATGAATGATACCTCAGTAAAGTTACTATGTTTTTAAAAGGCCAAACATGCTCCAGTCTAACCCAAAACTTGAGGAGCTGGGGCGCCTTCCACTGACGGCAGATGAGGCAGCACCTATGGCCTCATCTTTTCCTGCTCCTGAGTCTTGAGCCGCATGGGGAGTTCATACTGAGTTTCCCTTAATTCACTGTGAGTTAATATTGAGGGCCCATTAATTACTGATTTTTTCCAGATAATACTTGTTAAAGAAGAATTAATACTATTGTTTTAGAACAAATACTGCCCAAATACTGTCTTTAGTAGGATTGTAATCAGCTTTACCCACTTTCCATCTAATCTGATCGAAGCAGATTTTGCACAAAATCTTTTTTTTTTTTTAATTTTGTTGCTATTAAAAGGTCACCTATGTGGATCTGCCTCAAACTCTAAGTTCCTGGGATGAATTTATAATTATAAGTTCATAGATGACCTAACCAGGGGTTGAATTACTATACTTTTAATTAAAATAGAAAAAAGGGAGCGAGCGAGAGAGAGAGAGAAAGATGGATTTTCACGGATAGTGGAATTTGTGGGGAAATGTTGGTACTGCATTACTGAATATATTTTAGCCTATTTTTCCCAGCTCTGTGTTTTAAGTCTGTTCATCATAATGCCCTTTGACTCTCTGCACTTACTCCATCATAATTATCCTTTAATACTCTTATAAATGAACTTTTAGCTTATCTTCCATTAATTCTCCAGAACAAGCACAGCCATTGAAATAAAGCATTTAACCCTTTTGTGTTTGGTCTTCCCCTTGCCCGAGGCAAGGAGGAAATTCCTAGAGGGGAATTTCATTGCACTCCTGTACGGAGGTGAACAGGAGCGGCAGTCACCCGCCTCTGCTCCCAAACCCAAGTGAGATTCACAGCTTGTGTGTGAGGCCAGCGAGTCAGGAGGGCCTCCTGGCACCCAGTGGGGGGAAGGTGAGGGCGTGGGGACACTCAGCCCAGGATCAGAGCCCCAGGAGCTGCATGGGCCCTGGGACAGGATGATGCCCACGGGAGACGGGGACCTGCCCTGGTCTTCGTAACACATGAGGAAGCTCCAATGTAGACTCCAAGCAGCTCAGATGGTCAGCTAAGAGCCCGGGGCCAGGCTGGCCTGGGTCCCCCTCTGCCACCTGGCAGCTGTGCGACCTTCAGCAATAGTGTGGGCTCTCATCAGTCTCCCGTCTGTAAAGCGAGAACAGCGTGTGCTCCACGGGTGTGGGAAGGACGGACGGAACCCGGCGTTAAAAACTAGACAACGGGCCCACGAGGAGTCGCTTATGCTGCGTCACCAAACCCAGACTCCACCTCACTAGAGTCTCACCTCCCCCAGAAGTGGAATCGTAACCGTGTCAATCAGCGCTAATGAGGTCATCTGCCTGATCTACCCCTGCCGTCCCCTAAAGGGAAGTGACCTTGCTATAAACAACATGCTTTTTTGTCTCCTGTAACTTCCTTGTTCCCCTCCCTCTGCCTGTGAAAGTCTTTCACTTGGTACAGCTCCTCGGAGCTCTTTCTATCTGCTGGACTGAACACTGCGTGATTGAAATCGTTCTTTCCTCAAATAAACTCTTACAATTTTTAATATGCTTCATTTCTTTCTTTTTCTTTTTTTGGTTGCGTTGCATGGTTTGCGGGATCTTAGTTCCCCGACCAGGGATTGAACCTGGGCCCACGGCAGTGAAAGTGCTGAGTCCTGACCTCTGGACTGCCAGGGAATTCCTTTAATATGCCTCAGTTTATCTTTTAACACAGGGCAGGGATAGCATTTAGCCCAATAGGTGAGACTCACCGGCCAGGCCCCCTTCACGTCCTCCTGGACACACCGAGGGTGCTTCCTGCGAATGCCTGTCACTCTGCCTTCCACCCGACTGCTGGGAACGCCAGAGTGTCAGTGCCCAAAAACAGCCCCAACCCACAAGGGCAGGAGCTGACAGCCGCGGCTCCAGCTCCCCGGCCTTCAGGTGGGATGCCCCGAGTCCGTGCTCACCGGTCCCCAGAACCCACCGAGGCAATGCCCTGCCCGCCCCATCCTCCACTCCCCTGCTCAGGTGTCCTGGCGTCAGCAGAGACACCTGCGGTGGCTCCTTCGTCCCAGCCCCACCTCCCACTTCCCACCAACGCTGAGCCCCGTAAGTTGCCTCCACTTTTTTTCCAGCTTCACGTTTAGCTGGCATCTCCTGCCCAGCCACCAATCGACCACATCTGATCAACCCATTTACCTTGGCCACCGTCAGGAGAGCTGCTGTGCACACAGTTGGGGGGAGGCTGTCTCATCCTGGAGGGGCAGCCACTGTCTAACTGTGTCTACATGATCCCAGCTCCACGGAGCCCCACACTGTGCCTGACCCCCAGGAGATGCCAAAAATGCCGGTCCTCATCCCCGTCCTCAGGGAGCTGGAGAAGCCAGGATACTCAGAATATGGGTCCCAGTCTGGGGCGACAGAAGCCGAGCCCAGACAGGGGTTCACAAGCTCTGGTTCACTGAAGGGCAACACCTATGAAGAAGGAGGAAGCAGGGCAAGAACACAGTTTCTGGTGAAGTTTGGCTCCAGCTGGATCCCGCAGGAGTTCTGGAGCTCAAGGGCACCGCAGGGACTGTCCTGTTGAGACAGGAGGCAGGGGCTTGGTACCCAGAGGTCCTCACCCTGGCCGGGCAGTCAGAAGCCTCAGGCGGCTGGGTGCCGGGGGTGGAGGCCGCAGCTCTGGGCCAGGTGGCTTCCCCTCCCCAGAGGGGTCCAGGAGCAGGTGGCAGGAGCGGGCCCCAGCCCCCTCAGCAGCTGGGGAGGACACACCCTCTAACCAGAAAAGGACACGGGGCGGGGCGATGGGGGGGTCTGGGCAGAGCACTAGAAACATCTGCTACTGACACAGGCTGGGACCTGGGACCCGGGACCCTTTGCTGCAGAGCTTGCACCTGGACAAACATCTCCTCAAGCAACAAAATACAAAGAAACTATAAAGGACTAAAAATAACTGCACGCAGTTGGGGCAAACTATGAACAGTAAGATATGAACAAGTTAGGAACAAGAAGACCCAAAACCCAGCTGCCACTTTTGAGGTGCGGGAGCAAAAGCAGGGTACTGCCCACAGCACCACCAAGGGGGTGCGCAGACCACCCACGTCGCCCCTCTGGCCTGACCTCTGGGCCCGAGACCAGCTCGCACCTCCCTCAGGGAGTGAGCAAGGGTACCTGTTGTTCTCCCTCCTTCCTGCTGCAGCACAAGCCCCCATAAAGCCTTGCCTGAATTCCTCGTCTGGCCTCTTATCAATTTCTACTGATTAAAACCCCAGTCGGTAACACTACAATGGCTTAAAGCTCTAGAGAGTAAGCCAGAGCTGGTCCAAGGACTCAGTACAGAAGGTTCAAGGAGCCAGAAGGTACAAAAGGACCAGAGGTCAAGATCAAAGCAGGATCTAGCAAAGGAGAGTCTCTGATCCAATCCTTGTGTTCCCGTGAAACATTGTTCACAAAGGATTACATACAGATAAATCACATTTAGTTATACAGTTCATGCACCCAGTCTACTGAAAAGTGTCAACTTTCATTAAAGTAGTGCTGTCCCGGAAACCCAGAGCAGCTGCAACTACCTGAACAGGCAGGGGGCTTCCCTGGGGACACTGGGGGATGATGGTGGTAGGGGGGACCTCCCTGCAGGCCTGGGACTTGGCTGACCTTTACGGCTGTTGCCTGCCGATCCCTCAGCCAGGCGCCCCCTCCCTCTGGTCTTTTCCCTCCCAGTCTCCGAGAAGACACTCCCTCGCCCACCTCCAGCCCGCACACACTGTTCCTACCCCCCCTTTCTCCCTGGCCCGCTCTTCACATCTTCCAGCCTCACCTGAGGCCCCCTCCTCCAGGAAGCCTCTCTGGCCCAGCTGAGCCAGGCACCTTCCTCTGAGACCCCTTGTGACCTGAGCCGCCTCTAGCAGGTGCCTGGGGGCATGAATGTCCTGTGGTGACCATGGGCTTATGCTCCGCAACAGCTGCAAGCACCCGAGCCCTTTTCTCCGCCTCCTGAGCCTCAGCTCCCTTCTCTGTAAAATGTGCCCTTTTTCCATATTGGGTTGGAGTTAGCATGCTGGGTATGTGGCCAGCACATAGTAAATGACTGGTAAACACCACTGAACAGAGTACAAGCCCCTAAAGATACCTAAGACTCCCATTTGCAAAAGCTGAAAAAACAGAACAGAGAAGGAAGCTGTTTAAAATCTTTCTAGCTCAGGGAGGTGTCACGCCTGGATTTTAATTTCTCACCATCACTACCCTGTAATTATTTACTGGTTTTCATGCCGTGTGGAGAATGGCTTCAAAGAAGGCAGGGACCCACGGGGAGAGAGAGCAGAGGGCCAGGTTGATGCCCCAAGAGATAAAACCACGAGACAGTCAGTCAGAGAGGCAGCATCAGAACCTATCAAGTAATTGTTATTTCACTGGGAATGGAAAGCAAATGAAAAAGCCTGGAAATCATGGTCAGATGAAAATGGTGTGGGCTCCAAAAATGTCTGCGATCCACATCACATCTGAAACCCTTCTTAAGAGCACAGTTAGATTTAACCTCTGCAGATAAAGAATTTGCCGTGAGTGTGTGTGTGTGTGTGCGTGTGTGTGCGTGTGTATAATCAACACTCCCTTTGGGTGGATGCTGGCCCAAGGCTTAGCAGACAAATGGGGAGGGGCCCCAGAGAGCCCTCTTTCTCATCCTCCCACCTGGGGCATCTCCATAGTAAATGGGGTGCAAGGAGCCAGCAGATGCCCAGGACGTCCAGGAAAGTGATGACAAAGAGAAATACGAGTTGGGAGATCCAGATCCAGCCCCCACCCCTTGGCTCACTGTCTGGCGCTTCCCTGGTCTCCACTTTAATCATCAGTAAGATGATTAGAGGTTAGGTTAGATAGAGTTGTGTGCTGTGTGTTTAAACTTTATTTTTGGAAAAGGAATAAATGCAGATGGCTCAAGCTTAAAATTACAGAAGGATATTCAGTGATCATCTCCCTCCCACCCCAGCCCTACTTGTGCATGCTCCTCCCAGAGACAGTTTACACATTTACTAAGAAACGCATCATTCACTTTATTTATGCAAACCTCCCACACCTGACACTTTTCACTCACAACACGCCTGGGAGATGGTGCTGCGCCAGCACGCAAATGCTATATCTTTTCTCTTTCTTAAGGCTGCAGGGTCTCCCATTATAATTTTAAGTAGTTTTTTAGGTTTCCTTCCAGCTCTGAAAATCCAAGTTGTCCATTCAAACCTGCCTTCAGCCTGCCCAGAGTGGGTGGCAGGAGGGCTCGGCTCTCCTCCCTCACAGGTGCTCTGGTGGGACCTTTCCCACAAACGAGCCCATCCCTCTCCTCAGACCTGGGATGGTCGGATTATAGCACAATGGCATCTCGGCAGCAAACCAGCCTGAAAAGGGTCTGTTCCTATGGCTGTGCTAACACACAAGGGGTGGAGCCTTCTGTTACCAAATGTGGGAAACTCGAGAGTGAGCCGACCCTGTGAAATACTCAAACACGCTCCAGAAAATGCTTGACCCCAAACGACTACCCCTGCCTATCCCCAAAGCTGGTCTGTCCCCTTGTGCCAGGATAATGCTCCCACCAGGCTGGTTCATCCCCTAGAAAAGAAAAAGAGAATTAGGTCCTGAACACAAAAGAGACGGCATCCTCCTTGGAACCCCTTGTCCAGCTACAGAAGTACACCAGGTTGGACCCACAAAACTGTCATACCTATGACAGCGCCCAAGGGGAGTCTTGGACAGACCCCAGGCAGGCTGCTGACCCCTCCTCATTCTGGAGGGCAAGCCTGGGGACTGGCCAGGAGGTGGGCAGGCGGGTGAAGAGAAGAGTTGGAGGCAGCCTGAGATGGCACCAAACAGAGATAAAGTGAGGCAGATGCGGGGTGCTGACTGGGAGAACGGAGCCTTCAAAGACCATCAGATCTACCAAAATCACCCGACGTTTGTGATTGAAGGGTGATGGGGAAATGAAAAACAGAGAGGTGGAAAGGATATTCTGAACAATGAGAAAGACAGTATAGTAGTTACCCGGTGCTGTGCAACAGATTACCCTGCCACTTAATGGTTTAAAACAGCAACAGTCACTTATCGTCTTATGGTTTCTGTGGTCAGGAGTTCTCTGGGCGCTGCTGGTGCAGGGTGTCTCATGGGGCTGAATTGTCTGGAGCCTTGACCGGGCTGGAGGACCCCCACCCATGCTGAAGCTATTGGTGGGAGCCCTTCGTGCCTCTCACGGGGGCCTCTGCACAGTGGCTTGAGTGCCCTTATGGCCTGGTGGCTGGCAACCCACCCCATGAGCCGTGCAAGACAGAAACTGCAGTGCTTTTGCAACCTGGCAGTCGGAGGCCAGCCTGAGTCGGTGTGGGCAGGATGGCACAAGAGTGTGACTCCTTGGGGGGAGGGGTTGTCGGCAGCCATATTGGAGACTGGCCTCCCGGACCAAGTGAGCCAAGACATTCTGGAAACAGGATACTGAGAGCTGCCAAAGCAGGTCCATGGATTCTGTAGACATCGGAAGAGGATGATAAGGATGGAGAATTAGCAAGGAGAAAAGGAACATTAAAACTTTCTCGTACTTCCATTGGACAGTGGTACCCAGAACTTTTTCTTTTCTCATCTTTGTTATTTTAAATCAGTGGTCCCTAACCTTTTTGGCACCAGGGACCAGTTTCATGGAAGACAACTTTTTCATGGATGGGGGTGGCGGATGGTTCAGGCGGTAATGCGAGCGATGGGGAGTGATGGGGAGAAGCAGATGAAGCTTCGCTCACTCCCCCGCCACTCACTTCCTGCTGTGAGACCCGGTTCCTAACAGGCTGCAGACCGGTACTGGTCCGCGGACTGGGGGTTGGGGACCCCTGTTTTAAATTATTTTAAATGATATCAGTAATGCATGCATATATCTTCATTACAGTGCATATATCTTCCTTGTAATGAAGATATATGCCCTCTTGCTTCCACCCTCAGAAGCTGTCACGGTGCCACATTGAAATAATATCCCAGTTTTCTCCTTATGTTACATCTGATGTGTGTGTGCAAGTATGAAATGGATTTAATTTCACGAGAAATGTAATCTAATTTTCTGGGGTCTTTTGCATAAATTATATCATGCAGTGTCTCATTGCCCTTCAAACTACTTTTCCACTTATCAATATGTCTTGGACGTTCCATGCTTGTGTATAAGTCCACCTCATCCTTTGTAACTCCTGCTCAGGATTCCATACTGTGGATGTACCAAGGTTGTAACTATTTGCCTAATGAAAGAGAGCTAGGTTGTCTGTATTTTTCCTTTTACTAACAATGATGAACCTTGTATATTCATCTTTGTACATTTACTTCTGTGTAATTTATCATTTCTGAGTATATATATATATTATCTTCAGTCATCAGTTTCTAATTTTATTGTATTGTGATCAGTGTGATCTATATCATGATTTCTATTTTTTTAATTTTATTGACAACTTCTTTATGGCTTAACACATGCCCAGTTTCTGTGACCATGCTATGTATGATTGAAAATAATGTATATTCTCTGATGGGTCAAAAGACCTACTATCTATTATAGGAAACTTGTCATCTGTGTTGTTCAAGTGCTCTGCTTATCTTTATCTTCTTGATCTGTGTCAGTTTTGAGAATGTCCATTAAAAATCTCACACAGGATAGTGGATTTTTAAATTTCTCTTTGTGTTTCTGTCAGCTTTTATTTTCTTTTTTATAAACTTATTTATTTTATTTATTTATTTTTGGCTGTGTTGGGTCTTCGTTGCTGCACGCGGGCTTTCTCTAGTTGCCGCGAGCGGGCGCTACTCTTCATTGCAGTGCACGGGCTTCTCATTGTGGTGGCTTCTCTTGTTGCGGAGCACAGGCTCTAGGCACGCGGGCTTCAGTAGTTGTGGCTCACAGGCTCTAGAGCGCAGGCTCAGTAGTTGTGGTGCACGGGCTTAGTTGCTCTGGGGCATGTGGGATCTTCCCAGACCAGGTCTCGAACTGTGTCCCCTGCATTGGCAGGCGGATTCATAACCACTGCACCACCAGGGAAGTCCAGCTTTTATTTTCTATATAAAAGTCACTCATGTTTATTCACTGCCAGCTGTTGTCAGACCCAGTGGGGAGGGCTTTCCCCGTGTTATTACCTCCTTTCTCCCTCACAGCAGCCTAGGAGGAGGCATTACCATCCTTGCTTTTCAGGTGAAAAACCCAAGGCACAGGGGTGCTTGGGATCGCACCCTGGAAAGGAGCCGAGTCCAGAGCGAACCCTGCACGTTACCGCCAGGACATGAGTTCTCACCACTGTCACCTCAGCGCCGCCCTCACTCCACACACCACTTGGGGAAGAGCTACCAGTTCCTATGACACTCTGCCTTCTGGGCCGCGGGAAAGTTTATATTTACTGAAAGAGTTCTTTAGAGTTACCACGTGAACTCCTTTACCTCCGGGCTTCTTCCACTCAGCATCACGCTTGTGAGTTCACCCGTGACCACGTGCACTGTGTTCATTGCTGCTGCTGGGTAGTATTTCACGACCCACACATCCACTCTGCTGTGGGTGAGCATTTGGGGTCTCTCCAGCTGGGACTATTACATGTAGCACCGCCAGAGGGGAGGCAGTGAGCACAGGTTCCCAGCAGAAGAATCGCTGGGTGGCGGGGTGGTGCCTGGGTCCGCTCTCGTGGATACCCCCAAACACTTCCCCAAAGTGCTCGTTCCACAGTCCTGTTAAATGATCCTTTGACTTCAGACTTAATATTTCCTCTAGGAGGGAAAATATGCCTCTGTTGAGGACCTAATGTATCCAGCCGTGTTCCCAGGCCAAGCCTCTGCATAACCAGCCTTTGATGAGGCAGCGCTGGGCCCATGGCTCACCGCGGGATGGGCTTCCCAAGGCTTGGAGCAAAGGGCCACGTTCACATGGTCAAGACTGCGCTTGAGTATCTCTCAGGAAGCCACTGTGTGCAAGACTGACCTACCACCTTTCAATAAACTCAACCGTGGAGGAGACCATCCGACTAAGAAAATCGGGATTCACTCAGTGTGCTTCACATATGGGAGCATTAGACTCACACTCCACAGTGACATGGGGCTGAGAACAGCCAGGGGAAGAAGCGTCATCTCTCTGGGGTACATGCTTATTAGGGGCAGTGCTGACTGATTGACCACCGCTACCTAAATTGTTCTTTCTGATCCTTTCTGTCTCCCTCTCTGTCTCTGTCTCTATCTTTCTCTCTGTCTTCTCTCTCTCTCTCCCTTTCTCTGCAAACTTGTATAGTTGCATTTACAAAAGTCATACAATGTGACTGCATTTTATCATCCATTTTTTTTTTTTTTTTGGCTGCGTTGCGCGGCTTGCAGGATCTTAGTTCCCTGACCTGGGATCAAACCCAGACCCTCCCTCAGTGGAAGTGCACAGTCCTAACCACTGGACTGCCAGGGAATTCCCTATCATCCTCTTTTTAAGGAGGATGCATCTAAGGCTCAGAGAGGCTGTGTAACTTGCCCAAGAACACACAGTATTCAAACACATGACACTCTAACCCCACAGGGCATGATCTTTCAACCACACAACCTTCCTTACAAAGCAGGCAGGATCATATTATAAGGAATGTAAAAGACTCTTACAACCAGTAAGTTCCGTATATGTGAGCAAATCCTTAGGACACCAGAAGGATTTAGTGAGATTTGCATAGAAATTTTTTGATATTTCAATGCTTACTTAGTTCTCAGCCATGAGGCTTTCCCCAGTGACCTGGAAGGGGTAGATTATACTCAAGTGTGCCCAGAAAATTGTTAATTTTCTAATTAAACCATTAGCTAATGCCATATGGTTTATGGGTCAAGAGAACCACATGTAATACTTGTTCACGTCCGAACTGTGGCTTTCTCTCAGGTCAAAGCTGCAGCTGTCCACTGGCTTGGTCTGTGGTTCTGAACACAGAGCCGTGAGTAGATTCTTTCTCCTCCGAGTGGGTCTGCACCCAGACCCAGGTAAGGAGTGCCCCCCCCATCCTCCCAGCCCCTCCAGAAGCACAGCACAGGAGCACAGAAGACACCTAGCTAAGCTCCGCTGCTCTACAAGGGCTCCTGCTGGCTTTCTGGCCAGGAGAGGAGGTGGCCATTGCTCCAGGGAAGTGGGTCCTCTCCTCTGGGCGTGGCCTGGGCATGGCGATTCTGCCGTCACGTTCCAATGGTGTAAGTGCAATGGCACTAGTCAAGGGGAATATCCCGGTATCTTGGGCAGCCCCAAAGAAAGGGTGGGTTAAGTGGCTGTGGTCTAGCATCTTCTCATTGGAAGCCTTAGGTCTCCAGGGGCTGGGCCAGCTCGTGGGTACCAGCTGTTCCCACTTACATGACCAAACCACCAACACACTCACATTTCAAACACAGAACCTGCACTTAAATCAAAATGCTGAGACACAATTAAGTTGCTGAATCTGATTTGACTTTAAGGCCTCTGTTTCTCAAATAGTTTAGGGGACACTCTGGTGGCCAATGGTGGGAGTCTCATCACCAAGTGACACTTGCTTGGGAAGTCAAAGTCCCCCTAGGTGACTGGGCCAGGAAGCCTTGCCAATAACGTTGCCAGTCATGTTGACTGCCCTTGCTCTCAACCTTTTCCTCTTCCAAATTATTTCCTCTGCGGGAATCCTGTGACATCCTTTCTTGTGCCTTTAAGGCAAAGGAAACGGTCCCATCAAGCCCCCTGCATGGCAAGTCACACTGTGTGTACTGCAACTTTAAGAAAAATTTTAATAGGAAAGGAATCTTCCTAAAAGCATTTTCTGATCATTGTCAAAGAATTCAATCCCCTCTTTTAGCTTAGAGATAAATAAAGTCCTGATTACTGGAGCAAAGTACCTTGAGAATTTCGCATTTATTCCCCTGACGACATAATCCTCTGCCGATGAATTGACCACGTGACATACACGCTCCTGTAACGCCCACGTGTTAGTGTCAGGGAACAAAATCACAATCTGATTTGATTATTTTTGAGGGAGGAGAACCTGAAACCACATAATCATCAGACACAAAATAAGCTGTTTATCTTATTTTACATACACTCACAATCGCATCTCACTTTTGAAATGACTGTAAATTACTCTCTGAAATGACTCCTTTTTCTGATTATAAAAGTGTTCATGCCTGTTGTAGGAAATAAGAAAGTAACAATCACCCTAAGCCCATGACTCACAAATAAGTCCCATTAACGTCTTTGGTATATTTCATGCATACAAAATGTTACAACTCAGTGTCACCGTAGATACAGCTTGTGGCACTGATTTTTTTTTTTCACTTCACATCATTTACCTGCAGTTTTAACTGTCGTCAAAATGCTTCAAAATCTGGAAGGATATATGCCAAGGTGGAAACAGTGACAACCTCTGGGCGGTAGGAATATGATGTTTTTATTTTCTTACTTTGTGTATTTTTTTTCTAATTTTTCTAATTTCCTACACATTCATTGCACATTTATTATTCTAATGCACATTTATTATTATGAGGAGATTCCTTTTAAATTTGAAAAGGTTTTTTTCCCTTTGGCTGTGTAATAGTTCTTCTTGTGGATACACTCTGGTTTACTTAATCTTCACCCAAATGGTGGACATTAAATGCCCTTTCCAAGGCCAGCAATGAGTTCATGTAGCCATACGTTTGTGTAAAATCCACAACAGACAACTACCATGACCACAGGCATTTAAGACGTTCTGACTTGACCCCCTCGCAGCCCTGTGTGTCAAGTTTGCTAGGAGGTCAGAGGCATCTAGGGGAAGTTGAGTTGAGGATGCAATCACTTCTGGTCGTAGCTAGGTTACTGCAGCCGTCCTAGCTTGGGGATGGCTTTCAGGAATGCTCCTATGTCATCAAATCCACAAGGATTTAAGGGCCTTTGAATCTCTTTGAATCCTACCCAAAATTAATATGGCAATTAGATACCAAAACCAAACACACATGGACATGGATGGACCTGGAGGTCCATTATGCTAGCGAAATAAGTCAGAGAAAGATAAATACTGTATGATCTCACTGCAGAGACAGGTCCTGAGGGGCCGAGTCCAGAGCATTTGTTTCCCAAGGAGCTTGTCTCTGTAAGTGCATCAGGGCTGCATCTACGCGAGGGGCAAAGGAGGGCCCTGTGTGGGAAAGAGGATCGAGGAACATTCACACCCAGCTCGGACTGGCCTGGAGCCACCACCGGCAGAGTCTGACATCTGCTTGGGGAATTCCCTGAGGAGGTGAGGCGCCAGGCCAGGCAGGTGCCGGCGGAGCGAGCCTCGTCTCCAGGCTGGAGCAGGCGGCCTGCGGGACAGGCTGCATTTCCTGCAGGAACACAACGTCAGGACCATGTCCAAACACTGGCTACTACTGCCCGTTTTCACAAGAACACCCTTCCAATAGCAACAACAAGAGTGCACCAAAGTGCATATATGCAGGAGATGGGCGAGATTCCACTCGGTTTTGAAGGGCTTCGAGGATCAGCCACCCAGAGAGAACTGCAGGGTCCTCGGTTGGTGAAAAGTCAGGTCTCCTGGATGAGGATGGCCAAAACCATCACTGTGTCTGCAACCCCCCAGCTGTCAGCCAGCTTTGTTTTAAAAAAATTAGTAAACATACTGCTCAGAAGTTCAAAGTCATGATAAACAAGGAAAGACAAGAAACTGTCACAGATGGAAGATTAAGGACCCATGATGACTAAATGCCACGTGGAATCCTGGATTGAATTTTTTTTTTAATTTTTAAATTTTTATTGAAATAGAGTTGATTTACAATATTGTGCCAGTCTCTGGTGTACAGCAAGGTGACTCAGTTATACACATATAGACATTCTTTTTTTTTTTTGTATTCTTTTCCATTATGGTTTACTGGACTGGATTCTGAAACAGAAAAAATGCCATTAGTGGAAAAACTGGTGAAATCCAAATAAAGTCTGTGGTATGGTAAATAGTGTAGTGCCCGTTTTGACAATGTGGCATCGTCATGTAAGTCCCCCTACCACCACCCCCGGACATGCCGGGGTCCCTTGGATGCTGTTGCCAGGGGTGGCCAGCAGCTCCGGGGCTGTGTCACACCGTGGCCCTGAATTCCAGGACGATGAGGAAAAATAAAGGAGTGAGACTTGCCTGAACCGTCTCTGCCCCTTGGAAAGCAACGCCTTCCAGCAGCAGGCCAGCGCTGCCCTGCTCTCTGTCCCCTTCTGAACATGGGGACATGGCTGACTCGTTTCAGAGATTTGACCATCACACCAGTGCCTGCCTGCCCTGCAGGCCAGTGTTCACGTGTTAAACCACCATCCTTCCCATGGAGAGTTCTGACAGACCACACAGCCAAGCCCCCGCCCACCCGCCCTCAAGCGTGTATAGGGTCCCTCAGTCTAGCCTTGAGGGGACAGCTGGTCCCAGAAGGCAAAGCCTGATGCAGGCTGGGGAGTGATCCCGGGTTGCAGGCACAAGGGCTGGAGGAGGAGGGGACCAATGCTGGGGAGCATTACTGGGTTGGTCAACGTGTCTGAAGGGGCCTTGAGGAGATGTCACCTCCCTATGGGCACCCACACCTGTGTCTGGGGAGCCCCAGGCCAGTAGATGCAGGGCAGGGCCAGGGCCGACCCACCAGATTATTCTTGGGCAAAGCAGAGTCGGGAAGGGTAAGAGGAGGGGCCTAGAGGATGGTTGGTGGAGGAGGTGGGATCCAGCCCATCCTGAGGAGGAGACGCCCTGTCCCCTCCTCTCAGCCCCAGCAGCTCCCAACCAGAACTCCCGTGAGGTCCTTACTGAGCCCACATCAGGGCAGGCAGAGGGGCCCAGGAGCCAACATCTGCAGGGGCGGCCCCCAGCCACCCACAGAGGATTTATGGCAGATGGAGACCCCAGGTCCCCGCCGGCCTGAGGCCCCCAGGAGGCTTGAGCTGAGTGTACCAGTGCACCCGCCTGGCTCCCATCTCCTCCCTGTCCCACTACCCAAGTCCTTCCTAGCGCTCCCAGGATCACGCCCCAGGTAAACTCCCTGCACCAAATCCTTGTCCAGGGCTGCAGTGACTGAGCCAGAGTCTGAACCCAGCACTGACCAACTCAGGGCCCAAACGCGTAGCCACTGTGTTGCCCTTGGCTTTGGGTCCCCGCCGCCGCCCGGCCCACTGGGTCCTGTGAGGCCACAGGACATCGGCCTGCAGCCCCTACCACTGGGTGCCATCTTCCGACCCCGGGGACCAACAGCGTCTCAGGGCAGGGTGGCGAGGGTCCCGGGACAGTCAGAGATCAGGTTCCACGCATCTTCCCACGTGGGCCGCGTGATGGGAGCCCCCTCCTCACCCAATTTCTTGTCCCATCCCAAATCCCCCACCCACAGGAAGAATCCTCTCCTTAAACCAACAGAAGTGGAGCAGCTGTTGTGGGACAGTAATTTGGGTCGCTGTCAAGTGATCTCAGTGAACTGGTGTTCATGGCTTCCCCGCCTGAGGGGCTAGTCCGGGCGCCCCAGGTGGAGAGCCGAGTGGGGTCGTCTCGGCCGCTGAAAAGCCCGGGATCCGAGGTCGGCCAGGGTGAGGCCGTGAGCCCGGGTGGTGGGTCTAAGGGCCGTGTCCGGGTTTCTGCTCGCAAACGACTGGGCCTCGGAATGTTCCCAGCTGATCCCAGACAGATGGCGTGTGCAGCCAGGTGCCAGGCCCTCCCGGGAGCTCGTCCCCCCGGCACCTCTGCCCATCTTCACCGCCACCTCGCAGAGCCCCCAGGGCCTGCCCTCCTGGGCCTCGTGCCCTCCCACCCCGTCTCCAGGCTCTGACCACCCCGTTTCCTCCCAGCCCCACTTCCCTAGTTCATCTCACTCTTTTTGACAAGACCCTCCTGAGGCCCGACCCAGGGGCTCTCACAGTCCTCCTGTGGTTTCTCGTCCCGGCACCGCCAGGCAGAGAACTCTTCCCCGCCCACTGGCTCCCTCACAGCAACCGTTATGCTGCCCAACGGCTCTGAGACCTGCCTGTGCTGCCTGGGATGGGCCCCTCTGGGCTTGAGCCCTGCTGTCCCTGGGCTGGGCCTTCATCTTTTCAAAGCCTCAGTTCCCTCCTCTCTGAAACGTGGGTGATAACATCAAGTTCCCAGGCCGTTGTGGGTAACGGGAGCCGGGCACAGGCTGACAGCACAGCCGTCTGGGCAGCTCTGCAGTCGGGGCCGTGGGCTCATCTACGACCGTTTTCACATCTCTGATGCCTCGGAGGCAGAAAGCCAGCTGTTGCTGGTGTCGCTTGAGGAAGGAGAGCAGAGAGATGCAAGAAGAAAAAATGAAGAGCACAGAAAATGGTAAAAAAAAAAAAAATAAGGACAGGGGAATTCCCTGGCAGTCCAGTGGTTAGGACTCCGTGCTTTTACTGCCGTGGGCCTGGGTCCAATCCCTGTTTGGGGAACTAAGATTCTGCAAGCCCCGCAGCTTGGCCAAAAGAAAACAAGAAAAGGACAAATCTAAATAAACACAAGTTGTGTAAGACTATAATGTAGTATAGGTTAAAAAATTTAAATATAGTGTATAAATCTGGAGGTGAGAGGTGGTAGTGGTGAATGAAGCAGTGTCCCAAGTTCCCCAATCATTAGGGAAGAGGGAAAGGTGATGATTAACTTTGGGCTTTGATGAGTTAAATATGCTGTGACGACCTTTAAAAGAATGGAAACAGTGTGTGTAACCTTTAAATTAGTAAAGGGGGAGAAGTAACATTTTAAAAACATACCCAATGAATCAAAAAGAAGATGAAGAAAAACAAATATAAGAAGAGGGACAACGTACAGAACTAAGTAAGAGTTTGGCAAGGAAGCCAGACACAAAATTATTAGTAAAATATCTATTCAAAAGCAAGCAAAAAAATTTAAAGCTATTATTTATGTTATCAAAAATAAGAAGTAGCTAGGAATAAATATAACAAGACACATATAAGAGCTTTTATACAGAAAATAATACAGTGTCATTGAAAGATGTTAGATATCTAAATTAATGAAAAGATATGCCTTGTTCACAGAAGTCTCAATATCGTAAGATGCCCGTTCTTCCCATATTGATTATAGGTTATATGCAAAAACCAAAAACCCAACAGGTTTTGTTGTTGTTGTTGTTCTTATTAGTGTATATATTAAAGTAATTCTAAAATTCATTCAGAACTTAAAAAAAAAAAAGAAAGGAGAGTAGATTTTAAATCTGCATGATGCAAAGAATTTTCTTCCAGCAACAGTTGTGAAATGCAGGAGGCCCTGGCATTTCTTTTAAAAGAGGATTCCATGCTGCTGGGCTTGGGTGGTTCCTGAGAGAGAAAAGATCTAGATTGTTCCTCAAGTTCCCCCTGGAGCCTCAACATCCTGATTCCATGATTCCCCACAGTCCCTAATTAAATTGTCTGACTAATCCTGCTCCTTGAGCCCTCCCCTGGCCTGTCCTTCCTGGCTGTTCCCCGCATACCCTCCATGCAGGGGACAACTCGGACGGCCTGTTTGCAGACTCGCCGCCCCTCAACAATACGCTGCACAGACAGACTGCCCTGTCCGGCGGTCACCCCCTTTTGTGCACAGGCAAACTGCTAACAGGCAGTTGGAATGTCTTCTGAGCAGACAAAAGACCCACTCAAGTGTGCAACTCTTTGGGGGCAGCCGCCACTCCCTCCGCGGGTGGTTAAGGTCGGCACTGCCCGGGGCCAGCTGCCGAGTCCTGGGAGAAGAATGGCGCGGGCATGTGGGCTGGACAAAAGCCGCCGGCCCTGTGCCCAGGCCAGCCCGCCTTGCGGGGCATCCTCAGCATATGGGTCCCCAGGGCCTTTGCTCATTTAACTATCATGACTTCGATCTTGCGGAGGCAACAATATTTGCAGAACTTAAATGGGCCGTGAGACTAAATTAAATTCCCAAGGCAGCCAGAACCAAGATGCTAATTGGCTTGGCTCATGGTTCTTTCCCTCCACAAAACAGATTGCCTCATTCTGCAGGGGGACTAATTATTAATTGAAGCCACGAATAGAAAGAGATGGGAAGGACCTGTCACCTCCTGCTTAGTAAATGTTAAAGCTTTGTTATTCACGGGCACAGTAGAGAACCAGAGGCCTGCGGGGGGCGGGGGGGGGGCAAGTCAGGGATCCCATGGGTACCAACTGGGTTGTTCTGGGGTAGGGGAGACAAAGGCCATGTAATCTGAGGCCCCAGCAAATTCAGACTTTGGACAGACCGACGGAGTTTGTATACAAGTCTCAGTTTTTCACAAAACAGTGTAATTCTGACTTACACTGTCAGACGTTAAGAGTTAAAAAGTCCTTCATACTAATTTTATTTTATTTTATTATTATTATTATTTTTTTATAAATTTATTTTATTTTTATTTCTTTTTGGCTGCATTGGGTCTTTGCTTTCTCTAGTTGCAGCGAGTGGGGGCTACTCTTCATTGCGGTGCACGGGCTTCTCATGGCGGTGGCTTCTCTTGTTGTGGAGCACGGGCTCTAGGGGCGCCGGCTTCAGTAGTTGTGGCTCGCGGACTATAGGACGCAGGCTCAGTAGTGGTGGCGCACGGGCTTAGTTGCTCCACGGCATGTAGGATCTTCCCGGACCAGGGCTCGAACCCGTGTGCCCTGCATTGGCAGGCGGGTTCTTAACCACTGCGCCACCAGGGAAGCCCCCATACTAATTTTAACTTGTGTCCCATTATGAGACCACATCTTTACACTATAAATTCATATTTTCCATGAATTGAACAGTTACCTTGTGAAGGGCACAACTCCACTGTACTTTATTTTGTTATATAAAAGGCATCTACTTGTTAAATGCAAACAACTGAAACATACTATAATTTTTTGGCAACCCATTTTTCCCCAACATTTTATTACGAAAAGTTTCAAATATACAGAAAAGTTCAAAGTGAACCCCCATTTAGCCACCACGTACATTCCCCGGTTATTAAAACAGCTACATCTGCCTCATCACAAATCTACCCTCTGTCCAGCGATCAATCCATCTAAATTGACATCTAAGCTGCTGACATCCATGTCCTTCCACTAGACGCTTCAGCACGTGCATCATTAACCAGAGGTCAACATGTGTTTGTGGGTGTTTTTAGGTAAAACATATATAATGTCACTCTTGACTCCAAAGTGCCCCATTCCAGAGTTTGGACAAAAGTGTGCACCCACGGCCAAACCCCCATCAAGACACAAAATATTCCATCACCTTAATAAGTTCTCTGGTTCCTCCCAGTCAACCCAGCCCCACGCCCAACTCACCCCCGTCCCCACCCCATGGGCAACAACTATTGATTTTTCCCACTAGAGTCAACTTACTTTTGCAATTTGCATTTTAATATTCCTGGAACCTCAATACATAAAAGTGGCCCAGGACTCTCTCGAACTCTGTGAGGTATAGAGAACAACCTTAAAAAAACAACCTTGATGGTTTGTTACATAGCACTATTGTGGCAATAGCTACCTTGTACGCAAAGCCTATTTCTCCCAAAATAACATCTAACATTTGTCATTTATTCTGTGCCACCTGTGGGGTAGATATTGTTGTTCATTCCTGCATTATACATGATAAGAGTGGAGCTCAGAGAAATTGAGGAAATTCAGGAAATTTTCCCGTTTGAGTCTTCTCTTCATACCCGAGGACACAATGCTCATCCCGGACTCCACACAGCGAGGAGAAGTGGGCTAGATTCTCTCTGAACTCCCTTTCTGCTCTAAAACCCTAAGATTCTATGAATGAGGTTGCCAATGCCCTGGCCCATAGCCCTCAGACCCTATCTTTCCAGCACCGACTATGGTCGCCTCCAGCTGCCAGTATCTGATCTCCATGCCTGAGGGCTCTTTCCAGGGTTTGCGCGTACAGGAGGCCAGACACGCAGGGGAATTAACACTCGAACAATGGCTGATAGGAGCTGATAGATAAACACCCCAGTTCCTTCCTGCCTCCAGCTCTTCTTCTGGGGGACCCAAACTAAGACGGTGTGAATCTGGAAATATTGTTGTGAAGCAGAGGACACCTGGCTGAGTGATCTGGAGCTGAGCCAGGTGTGGCCAAGGGGACGCCCTACACACTGTCGGGGTAGCGACGGGGAGCAAGGGCGCACGCAACTAGGAGGCTTTCAAGGGTCAGCAAGGGCTGAGGGGAAGACAGAGGTCAAAGAATCAGAGGGAAGAGCAAAGAAGCAGGATGGTTCTGCTCAGACAAAGCCTTGAAGCCTTGGGGGTCTCTAGCCTGAGGTGAGCGTGGACACTAACACACAGAGACTTATCAGTGAAGCAGGTTTGTAGCTGACACAAGTCAACTCTTTCTGTTCATGACTCAATGATGGACACTTCCTTAAAAAAACAAACAACCCAATCCAAAAATGGGCAGAAGACCTAAATAGACATCTCTCCAAAGAAGACATACAGATGGCCAAGAGGCACATGAAAAGCTGCTCAACATCACTAATTATTAGAGAAATGCTAATCAAAACTACAATGAGCTATCACCTCACACCAGTTAGAATGGGCATCATCAGAAAATCTACAAACAACAAATGCTGGAGAGGGTGTGGAGAAAAGGGAACCCTCTTGCACTGCTGGTGGGAATGTAAATTGATACAGCCACTATGGAGAACAGTATGGTGGTTCCTTAAAAAACTAAAAATAGTATTACCATATGACCCAGCAATCCCACTACTGGGCATATACCCAGAGAAAACCATAATTCAAAAAGACACATGCACCCTAATGTTCATTGCAGCACTATTTACAAGAGCCAGGTCATGGAAGCAACCTAAATGCCCATTGACAGATGAATGGATAAAGAAGATGTGGTACATATATACAATGGAGTATTACTCAGCCATCAAAAGGAATGAAATTGGGTCATTTGTAGAGACGTGGATGGACCTAGAGACTGTCATACAGAGTGAAGTAAGTCAGAAAGAGAAAAACAAATATTGTATATTAACGCATATATGTGGAATCTAGAAAAATGGTACAGATGAACTGGTTTGCAAGACAGAAATAGATACATAGATGTAGAGAACAAACGTATGGACACCAAGGGGGAAAAGCGGGAGCAGGGGGTGGTGGTGGAATGAACTGGGAGATTGGGTTTGACATATATACACTAATTTGTATAAAATAGATAACTAATAAGAACCTGCTGTATAAAAAGTAAAATTAAATTAAATTAAAAAAAATTTTTTTAAAAATGATGGACACTTCCTCACCATGCCATACAATGAAGCCACAGATGTAGCCAAGAAGCTCAAGATTCGGGGCACATCATGATCTTCAAACAAGTACAAGGAACTTTCCCTCAGAATAGGCATTTGGAGTGGTGGTCATCTCCAGCAAGTCCAGCCCTGACACTCCAGAGAAGGAGGTTCAGATCAGCACAAACCATACCACAGGCCATTCTTTTTTTTTTTTTTTTTTAGGGTTCTTTTTGTTTTTTTCTTTAGGTCACACCACGCAGCTTGTGGGATCTTAGTTCCCTGACCAGGGATCGAACCCGGGCCGTCAGCAGTGAAAGCGCGGAGTCTTAACCACTGGAATGCCAGGGAATTCCCACCTCGGGCCATTCTTAACAAAACTACCCACAGAGTAATGCTGGTGTCCAGAGAGGCACCAAGCCCCAAGCCAGACATGCTGACAAAGAAACTCCAGACTTAGCCCATTACCCTTCACCTTCTGTCCACCCAAATATCCCCTGTCGTCTGAGGGTCCTCCACAGACAAAGTTCATCCAGGCTTCCAGCCCCAAGTTGATTTCTCCAGTGTGGCAGCTAAGAGTGTTTGCTCTGGAGCCATAACGGCTCGTATGACTTTGGGCAAGTTATCTATGTCTTTGTACCTCAGTTTCCTCATCTGTAAAATGAAGATAATCATAATTGTCTCAGGAATTAATTTAAAGGGTGCATGTACCAAAGTGAAGAAACCTAGCAGATTTATCTCAACCCAGTGAGTAAACTTAACATCACCCATCGTGAGCCATCATGGGCTCCTGACGTGAAGCACTGACGAGAACATGACATCACCTGGGGTGTTACCCCCCCCAAAGTTCCTAAGCTGCTGTGAAGATACGTCAGGTAAACCCCAAATGGGAGACATTCTACAGAGTAACTGGCTTGTTCACTTCATAAATGACAGGGTCGTGACATGCAAGAAGGCTGAGGAACTGTTCTAGACTGAAAGAGACTGACAGAGACCAGTACATAAAAGATGTGGGCCAGAAAGGAAGGAAGGTAAAGGAGAGAGTTTATGTTCTGTTTTGTTTTTACTACAAGGACACTCTTGGTACAATCGGTGAACCTTGGTCCGTGTGGATTTCGTGTAGAATCAGTGTTAAGTTTCTGATTGTGATAAGTGCACTGTGGCTACACAGGAGAGCATCTTAGCAAGAGCCTTGGGAAGAGACTAATTACAGCTATTAAACTAAGCAATTAGAGTCTGCTCCACAGCCTACTAAGGATAGTTTTGTTGCTTAACTGTTTAGCAGGCGGAGGTTTCATCCTTGAGGCCTCTTGTATTCGTAACACTCAGAAGGTCTAAGATACTGGCCCACAGATTTGTTTATCCAGCAGACGCTGAACCAGATCTGGATTTTCCAGCCTCTGTGCCAAGCTGGGACTGCGGAGTCGAGTCCATCCAGGTCCAGGCCCTCAGGGTGTCTGTTCTGGTGGGAGAAGCTGAAAGACGCCTTCAAGGGACGAGCAAAGAGTGGGCACTGATTGGTAAAATGAGAAGGACAAAAGGAATTCAACGGAGGGAGAGGAATCTATTCAGAAGGAAGATAGAAATGACGGGAAGAAGTAGCAAGATCCAAAGCCCCTGTTTAAATTACTTTCTGTGTGTTTTTTATGAGATGAGCTTGGGCTTGTGGGTAGAGGCGAGAAGACACGAGGTGACGTGTGCAAGGGCAGTCAGGGTACCGCTATTTCTAACCGCAAAGACTGGAGGCACATGGCTAAACACATCACATCAGTGCGTCGGGATACCACGCAGCCGCCCAAAGGGCTGATCTCTTCTCTGAGAGTCACCATTGTGGTTACTGGGAGGGGGGTGTGACTGGACGGGGCAAGGGGGCTGCTGGGAGCTAGGCGTGCTCTCCATCATGAGGGGTCGGTGGTGACGCTGTTGCGAACGTCTGCAAAAAAGCATCAGGTCCCACACAAGATTCGTGTTGTTCACCAGCTGTAATAAGCTATAGGTCAATTTTTTTAAGCTTCAAAAAATATTCTCTTTGTATTTATTGATCAGTAATTATCTCCAGGGTATATTGTTAAATGGAAAATGAGTTCAGAACAAGCTATAGTGAATGCACTCCTTGCTGGGGGGAGGGGTTTCGATAAAGGAAATATATACTCATACCCAGAACGTCACTAGAAGGAAGGAGAAAGGGGTAAGGCGTTGTCTCCAGGAGAAGAGAGAACCGGGTGGCCTTGGGTCTGGGTTGGGTGCTCATGTGGGGAAGGAGTCAATCTTTTAGAGCGAGGGGAAATCTGAAGCATGGAAAAGTTAAGAGGGCTTCCTTCATTTCTTTAACCCCACAGATGACAGTTGTAGTGTGGGTTTAAGTCATTGGAAGCTCACAGTCTTGAGGGAGGAGGCAAGTGCAGATACATGATATAGGAAGCCTGGTCAGGGAGTCTCGACTGGGAGCAGCTTCAAAATTGTGTTTTTCTCAATAAACTAAACATAACTGAGTCCTAGGTCAGGTCCTACAGCTCAATTTTGCCCTAGTTTTTCAACTCAATCAAGTCCTCTTTAATTTGTTGAAATTGGGCAGACATTTACCTGCACACTTACACAGCACTCACAGCCAGAGAGCTTACAAGGTCTGTTAGGCAGAGGAAAACCACATGAAATCACTATTTAATTTTTGGAAAGAGAAGCCCCTTCCCCCGACCCCGGCCCTTGGCCTCCATCTCTTGGTAGTATACCGCCACCTGGCGTCCCGTCAACAAACTGACACCAAACATATTCTCAGAAGTGCGAATTCAGAAATATTGAAATGAGTAAGGTTGAGAATGAGCCGTTTTATTATAATTGAAAAATATATTAGAAATGAGTCCACACAGATGCAGAGATACTTGTGTATGTATGAAATTCTTCTGGAGAATACAAGCAAGCTGTTAACAGTGGTTGTCTCCAGGAAGAGGGACAGTGTGTCTGGGAACACTATCACTATTTTTTTTTCCCCCGACCAGGGATTGAACCGGCACCCCCTGCATTGGAAGCGTGAAGTCTTAACCACTGGACCACCAGAGAAGTCCCTATTGTTTCTATACCTTTAAAATTTTGAGCCATAACAATGTATTGCTAACTGAAAAAAATTAAGTCCAAAAAGAAAAAGATCTGTTTATTAAATTTCAGTATGTTAACAAGGAGGCCATCTTTTCTTCATTCATTGATTCATATACCTAACAAATACTTCCTGAATGTTTACTCTGTATCTGCAGGAACAAAGGTGAAGAAAACAGACACATTCCTGCCCTCCTGAGGTTTAGACTCTCCTGAGAGGACGGCCTTGGACAGCACATGTTGAAGATTGCAGAGCCCCATGAACCTGGGTCCTCGGATGACTGACGGTGTGGAGTGGAGCTCCCAGCCTTGGGTCAGGGAGATGGGGAGCTATCCTCTTCTGTTTGCTTAAACCTACGGTGGGGTATCATTGTTTCAGCCCTTTGCTTTATCCTAGTTTATATGACACTTCACAAGTGTGACCTAATGGGTATTTTATTCACCCAGGAGCTGAAACACACACATTCTTCTCAAGTACTCATGGTAAATTTACAAAAAGTAGCCACAGATGGGGCTACAAAGCAAGTCTCAACAAATTTCAAAGAATGAGTGTTACAGAGATTATATCCCTAGACCACAATGCAATCAACTGAGAATTTACTAAGTAATTGGTTAATTTTTAAAATTAATTCAAAAATTTAAAACATTTCTAAGTAACTCATGGGACAGAGAAACATAATAATGGAATTTAGGAAAAAACTTCAAATTGATCATTTTAAAAAGCCAAAAATGCAAATTTGTGGGATAAAGCTAAAGTGGTACTTAAAGGGAAATGGAAAGCTTTAAATGCATTTATTAGAAAAAGAGGCTAAGGGACTTCCCTGGCGGTCCAGTGGTTAAGACTCTATGCTTCTATTGCAGGGGGCATTTTGATCCCTGGTAAGGGAACTAAGAGCCCGCATGCTGCATGGCGATGCCAAAAAAAAAAGGCTGAAAATTAATGAGATAATTAGTTAGAAAAACAAAAAACAGAATATATTTTTAAAAAGTAGAAAGAAATAATGAAGATGAGAGAAATTTAGAAATATAAAACAAAGATTCATGGTCTGGTGAGTGCTGGCTTCTCACTGCAACCTCACGTGGCAGAAGGGGTGAGGGATCTCTCTGGGGGCTCTTTTAGGAGGGCACTAATGCCATTCAACTTCCAGAGGCCCCGCCTCCTAATATCATCACCTTGAGGGTTAGGATTTGAACAAATAAACTTGGGAGACACAAACATTCAGACCATAGCATTTTACTAAGGAAAGACCTGGAGGAAGAGATTTCCAAGCAGCAAATAGCATATGCAAAGCCTATGTTAGTAAAACTGACTAATTCTAGAAATTCTAAGAGTGAAGTATTGTGAAAGTGATGTTGTGAGTGAGGTAGACTGAAGCAGAGCCATCATAGTTCCACGATCAATGATTTCAAAACATTAGAATGTAAATTAAAGCTTTATGACTGTATATAAGAAAGAATTGTGTACAACTGGATTGCAAAGATCCAAAGGTTTGGAAAGACTCCACTGGTGAAAAGAATGCGGAAACCCATGCTCCTATACGCTACTGTGGGCATGTCAATTAGTACAACACGTAAGGAGCAATTTAGCCGTATGCATCCAATATTTAAAAGAAAAAAAGGGAAAGGACATATCCTTTACCATAGCAATTCCTCTTCTAGGCATTTTCCCCACGGATATACCTCCACATGTGCATAGAGACAGTCCTCGGGATCCCGTAGCATTATTCATGACAGCAAACTTGTGGAACAAGGGACAGTGCTGGCTAACTGCTGCCTGAACAACCAGATCTCCCGGTTTGGTCTGTGTTGGGTGGCGGAGACATTGAATAATATCCTCCGACCTGAGAAGGAACCTTGAGACTGAAAGATGAAGCAGCAACTCTATAATGCCATTATGGAGTTTATTGTGGGTAACTTATACACAGGCAGATGGGTGGAGGGACGATCCAGAGGCATTCACAACTGCACTCCTTGCTGTCAAAGGGGTACAGGAAAACTTAAAGGGACCGAAGCTAAAAATAGAATCTGACTACTGGAGAGAAGCACATCCACACTGATGGGAACCAGAGGTTTTTAATCTGCTGGGGAGGAGGGTCTCGACCTTTAACCGTCTGCATCAGCAAAAGGCACTCTTCCAGTTTTCACATCAGATGGAGGCCAGGGTAAAAGTTGATGGGAGCTTAACTGGCTTGGGCTCATTCCTTGTGAGTGGGCTAAAGTTCAGTCACCCAGAATAAGGAAGCGGTAGCACTGTGGGCCCAAGGTGGAGCTGACCAAACAGAGCCAGTGTTCACCAAACAACCTGATAAACGAGGCCAGAGTCCCACCAGGTGCTGGCAGTGATGACACGCTCGCCTTGCCCAGTCCTGGCCTAGTACTTTGTCCCTACATCCCACCTGTCAGCACCCACTCACTCTCAAGTGTCCATGACTCAACAACAAACTCAGGCCACGGGGAGGGGCGGGGAGGGGTTCAAGAACCACCAAGGTTCTCCGAGGGCCAGGCCTGGAAGGGGCGCACCCACACCCCATTGGCCAGACGCCGTCACGTGCGCACACCCACAGCAAGGGAAGCTGGAAGCCGGGCTGCTTTCTGGTGAGGAGAGGAGACTGACCGAGGGGATATGTGGGCTCCCCTGCCAGCAGGACCCTGAGTAAACGGGGCCGCATGGACGACTGACCCAGGCAGGAGCCGGCAACCTTGGCGGCCTCCGGGAAGAGACAAGAAAATGGGGGTCAGGAACAGGAGGGGCTTGGTGGCACTGCCTGTCCTGTTGTGGTGGCATTTTCTATCGTGCGTTACCTTCAGGGAAAAGAGGGACTTTAGGTGGGGGGGCGGGGGGGAGCCCAAGGAAAACCAAAATTTCCACAGCTGGTCAAGGTCAACGTTGTGAGGTTGCGGGGCTGACTCCTCGGCCAGGCACGACGAAGGCCCTCTCCGCCGTGCCGCGGGGGACCCTATAAGCGGGGCCAGGAGCGGGGGCCACACGGCCGAGACCCCACTCCCTGCACAACACCGGCCAGGCTCCAGGTTCCAGGCTCCAGGCTAGAGGGAACCGCCGGTGGACCCGGGCGGGAGGAGCCACGGCGCCTGTGCAGTGGGCCGCACCACCGCGCCTGCGCACTGGGCTGACGCGCGGTGCATGGGGGCGAAGCCCCGCCTCTAGATCCTCCTCCCGCAGCCCGGGGGTGGAGGCCACGCTGAAGCCGGTGGGGCGGGAGCGCTGGGAAGCGATCTCCGTGGTCCGCGCACTCCCCGGGGACTGGCACTTCGCTCCGTGGGTGGGGCACAGGGCCCTGCAGGGTAAGCGGCGGGTTCCGCAGGGCCCGGGATATCTATGCACGTGGGCACCCCCGGGCACGGTGCGCTGCGCCCTGGAGAAGGGCCGGGGCGGAGCAGGGCCGGGGGCCTCCGGGGCGCAGACCCAGCGCCTGGCAACTCCCCGGTCTTAAGCGGCAGCGCCTGGAGGCGGCCTCAGGGTCACTGGCAGCCAGGACTCCGCTGACCAGTGAGGGGCGCGGTCGGTGTTTTGGCACCGAGTGGGCAAGACAGAGTCTCCACCCCCAGGGAGCCTGTAGCCCTGCTGTCTTCATTCATTCAGCCAGGGTCTGCTGACCCGCTCCCAGCTCTGTGCCGGGCGCAGGAGATCCAACAGGGGCAGGACAGGCAGGGGAGAAAAGCCCGTTTAAACCTACCAGGAGACTTAGTATTTGTTCATGTGCTTTAATTTTGTATAGGTTTTAAGCATGTGCGGCAGTCATTTGCACGCAAGGCCGTTTTGGGTATTTTAACCTTGGGATAGAACTTGTATTTCGAGAGCCGAGCTGCCGTCCCCAGCTCCTGGAAAGCTAGTCGGGCGATGGGGCGGGCCCCGTCCGGACATCACTGCCACAGCCCCACACCGAGATTCTCCTCTCTGACCCCGCCTCCCCCTGACAGAGGGAGGCACCCCCGCCCCAGGAGCCCGCTGAGAGTAAGGTTAGCTCAGCCAAACCTCTGTTTGCCTTTGTGCACCTACATCCTGCCCCCAACCCCCAGCCTACTCCTCATTCCCTCCAGGCTTACCTTTCCTTACAGCTTTGTTCTAGACTCTCCTTTAAAGAACAAAACTCATCTAAAATTGTTTTCCTTGGTGATCCTCTGGGGAGGGCCACTGTGGTGTTAGTGGTGTCACAGAATTGTGATTTGCCCCTCCTTAGCTCTGGACAAGCACCTTACCCCATGGAATGAAACTGGCTTTTAGGCTTGGGCCTCAGGGCCATGGAGGTGATTGTGGGCCGGGCTGTTCCTGGCTCTGTGCCCCCTCAGAGTTATGTTCTGTTTGGCCTCTGTTTATTTCACCCTGAACTTGGTGTGTAACTTGAATGATTATGTGTATGTAATTTCACATGAGTGTTTTTTGGTCGTCTGAAGTAGTCTTATATGAATAGGGAAAGTGAAGTGATGAAGCACATTTGATTTGGAGACAGAAGCCAGAAACTCCTCTGCCTTGCTGCGTGCCAGCTGTGTGATCCCAGGCAAGTCCGTTTATAGACATTCCCGGGCCTTGGTCCTGTGTTCTGTTGTATGGAAGTAAGTCATCATATATCGTGTGGTATATAAGTGCCAGCCTGTGGGCCTCTGGTAACAGGATCTAGCATATTTAAAGGGGTATTTTTTAAATGGGTAGACAAATTTAATTAAGAGCAACCTTTGCCGCGAAATTTAATATACTACCTGTTAGTCTGATCATGTATGCTATGCTTCTTAGACTAACATAGGACATGATAAAATTTGACTATGTAAAAAGATTTTATAAAACGCTTTCAGAGTTGTAAGATGTTAGTATTGTTTTTGTGTCCTCACTAGTCATCCTTGGAAATAGTAGCTTTAGAACTTTCTCGAGAAATACTTTTTTGTTAAATGATCACTTAGCAGTGGGAAACTTTGGATTACTATAACCTAACCAAAGGAGACCTCTGACAGGGCCTGTTGCTGGGTGAGAGCTGGCTGCCTGGGGATGGCTTCCTCAAGCGCCAACCCCAAACCTGTCATCTTTCACAAGGCTCAGTTCTGTTTCTGACTGATGTCCTGCTGTCATTTCAAACTCGACATGTAGAAAACCTGGTCACTGCTGTCTCCTGCCCCGTCCCACATGGCCATCACACGGGTCCTGAAGCATCATCCATGCCTCTTGGTGAACTGCTACGTCATCAGCTCGCTTTCTTCACCAGCAAGTGATGGCTGAGCAGCTGCTGGGCTCTGGCCTTGTGTCATGGGTGGGAGGTCAGGATGACTGGACTGGTCCCTGCTTCCAGAGAGGCACCATCTCACCAGAGGGAAGGGAGACACAAATGAACAACTCCACATGCAGCTTACTCAGGGAGTGAGAGTGGAGAGCACCAAGGAACACAAAGCCTCCGGCTGCAGGGTTCAGAGTGGCAGTGAGCATAGCATCTTGGGTAGGTTTTGCAGGGGTGTGGATAAAGGACCAAAGAAATAGGATGCTTAAAAAAAAAAAAAAAAAAAAAGGATATTTAAGGCTGTCCTAGATAAAGGCCTGTGTTCCAGACTGCTGTAGCAGTACAAGACAGGCTAAGTCCCTGCGCTTGGGGGCTGATGGCCTCGAGGGGACACAGACCTTCAGGAAGAAATCCCACAGACTCATGGTTATCACAGATAATGGTGGTGCTTGGTCAGGAGGGGGCAGGGAGTCACGGAGCACATAGTGGGTGGAGGTGGTCAGGGAAGGTGGGGATGACAGCTTGTCAGCCGAGGCTTAGGGATGAGGACCAGGTTGGCCCACCTGAGCAGGGGCAAGAGAGGTAGAGACTAAGCGCAGAGGCCGACGGGGGCCAGGCCTGGGCAGGGGTATGACGTTATTCTGAGAGTAAAGTGGGGCCAGAGCTGGGGCTGGGGAGGGCGAGTCTTGGGGAGGGAGCTGCTGAGAGAGCCTTCCCTGAGGCCCCTTGTGCTCAGGGAGGGGTGCATTGTCTTGCCCCCCCCCCCCGCCCGTCCGAGCTTGGATGGTGGGCCTCTGGGCGGGCCTCTCCCCTGGCAGGGGCACAGGGCTGGCCCAAGGTTTGGACAGTGCTCCAGGAGCCGCGGCCATCGAGGTGTGGCTGTAGGGCTGGATTCCCCCCAAAGGCCACTGTTCCGTCTCTCCTACCCCCAGACAGCCTGGGGTTGGCGTGAGACCACCACAGGCTGCCCCCTGCCCTTCTAGGCCTGGCCCCCACTCCCCCTCCCCTGTGAGGGCCTTCACGCTGTCCTCCAGCCCTCCTCCCCCGCCACCATCACTGTGTCCTGAGCACGGCCCACACACCCCCAGGGCTCTGGTCCACAGGCACTCGCCCTGCTTCCCACCCGGCACGTGCCTGTCTCCCTCCCCCCGGGGCGTCCACTCCACCTCCCACACTGACAGCCAGGGTGGACAGATGGTGGACGTCCCCAAGGGAAGGGGGAGCCCCAAGAACCAGGCTCCTCGCTTCTCGTCCTCTGAAGTCTCGGGTTCCCACCCGGTGCCTCCACTGAGCAAGTGCCTCTATTTTGGGGTGCATTGAACCAAAACTAGGGGTGCTGAATTGATTTATTTTGCTCTGGGCTTTGAAAGCACATGGGCATTATTTCCTTCTCGGCAGGAACATGTATATGAATGACAAGAGGTATCTGTTGTGAAACTCCCAGGAGAATGAGCCATTTCTCTGATCTGTCTGTGGCTCTGCAGTCCCCAAGGGACAGGATTTTAAACCTTTAAAAGTAAGTTACCACCGTGGGAGAAAAAGTGCGAGTGGAGAGAATGGACTGCACGTACATCTCTGTTACCTTGAAAGGTCTGGGGACACCATGCCCACGTGGCTTTTAAAATAGCGGCGAGTTTAGAGCCGTTTGCCTGGGCTAGCACCTAGAGGGGATCCTCAGGCTGTGGGGCTGTGGCCCAGGTCAGCACCTGCAGGACCGGCAGCCTTGGACAGGTTGTCTAGTCTCTGTGAACCTCAGTTCTTCTTCTGCAAAATGGGGATCCCACCTTCCAGAATCATTCTGAGGATCAAATGAAACTTCTGACTCCACAGGAAAAATGCAGACCTGTGGAAAAAGTTCTGGTTGAAGGAATTTTTTGTCCCTGAGTGCAGGAATTTCTGACTCGCCCTAGAACCTCGCAGCCTAACGGGTTTTTCCTGCCTCTCCTCCAGTTCCACCAGCCACTGTGGCACAGTCCTCAGCAGACAAGGAAATGAGAAAAATACCAAACAATGGGAACCTGAGGATGACGAAGGTGGCGTACCCGCTGGGGCTGTTCGTGTGCCTGTTCATCTACGTTGCCTACATCAAGTGGCACTGGGCTTCCGCCACCCAGGCCTTCCTCGGCATCCCCGAGGTGGCCACGGGGACCCGGAGGGGCCAGCAGTCCCGCAGTCCCCCGGGGACAGCTGCCCGCGGGCCTGAGCTCTTCTACGGCATCATGTTCGACGCGGGGAGCACTGGCACCCGAGTGCACGTCTTCCAGTTCAGCCGGCAGCCTGGAGGTACCGGGTAGTAAGCCCTGGCCGCGCTCCCCTGGCCTCCGTCTCACAGCAAAGCATGGGCCCTCAGGGTGGGCTGCACCCCTGGCCTGGGACTCCCTGGGGAGCCTGTCGACAGTGCCATTTCCCAGGAGTCCCAGATGTCCTCATTCGCACTGGCATCTGGTGACCACCTAAGGGCAGCTGAGATCCCAGAGGGCGTTGGGGTGGCCTGTCCCCTCCCAGCATCCCGGGCAGGTTGGGTGGCTAGGACCATGACTTAGGCCAGAGGTCACATGGGGTGAGTTTAAGGAAGGAAGTAGCCCCAGGTTCAGACCAGTGGGAGCCGGGAGTCCAGGAAAGTCAGGTACATGAGCAAAGACCCGGAGCCCAGGCCAACACGGAACTGCCCAGTGGGGCCAGGCAACAAGGGGTGACAGATGGCAGTGGCCTCAGTGAGAGTAAAGCTGGGACCAGAGCCTGCGGGCCTGGCTTCCCAGTGGGGGGCTGGGGAGGAGTGAGGGTGGAGTTTGGGCATCTTCACCAGTGGGCTTCTCCCGTGGGGAGACCCCCAGCGCTGCCCAGTCCCCCCTCCACCCCTTGTGGGTCGGTGCTCACAGCCGGGGTCCCTCCCCTCTGCTTCAGCGCTGACCCTTCTGGGCGTTTAACTGAACTGCTGGCTCCGGATGCCTTCAGTAGCTCTCTTCAAACCTCTCATGGCACGTTTATCTACTTTTCATCTGCTTTATTTTTAAACTTGTTATAATAGTTAGATATTTATACGCTGGACTTAACCTACGTCCAAAATTGGTTTTGAAGCTAAGTTTAAGGCAGCGTGTGTTGGCATGTAATCCTTCAGTAGCCATGTACCGGCGTGTTTTCTTTGGAGAGACCTCCTTACAGAAAGTTTGTTGCTGATTTTTCCTCCTTGGTCTTTGTGTCTGCATTCGGACAGCACCCCTTGGCCTCGGTGTGCCTGGGAATACTCTCCCTTGCTGTAAGCACATGAGTCCAGGCCCCTAAAAATCTAAAACACTCAATTTTTAAAAAGAAGACTGAAATATTCTTTTTAAAAAAAAAAAAGAATGAAATATTCTTTAGAATGTATAATGCATCCTATCTAGAATTAAGAAAATGATTTTCACATTTGCAGTTTGGAATCATTTGCCCTGCTCCTCTGTTGGGTTTTTTGTTTGTTTTTTTGTTTGTTTGTTTCTTTGGCCACACTGCTACATGCAGGGTCTTAATTCCCAACCAGGAATCGAACCATGCCCCCTGCAGTGGAAGCACAGAGTCCTAACCAAGGGACCGCCAGGGAATTCCCTGCTTCTCTATTTGTTGAATCAGCAAGAATTAACTATGTTAAAATTTAACATTTTAAATGGGTAGTTTTTGGTATGTAAATTATACCTCAATAAAGTTGGTTTTTTTTTAAATAGGAAAAGTTCTGGCCAAAACATTAAGTATAATATTCATCGTGTAGCCAAACTAAAGAGGCAGAGTTTAGATGAGAAACAATGAAGGTCTGTTTTCAGAAGTCTGCCTTGAAAGTGTGGCTCATCATAGTTGTATAGGTTCATGTATTTGTGTTTGTATTCACACTTGTACCTTTTTTAAAACATGATTTTCCTTTAGAAACTCCCACCTTGACCCATGAAACCTTCAAAGCACTGAAGCCAGGTCTTTCTGCTTATGCTGACGACGTTGATAAGGTAACGGTGTTCTCTCATCTCTCTTTGCTCATCAAATTTGCCTCCTGTCGATTTGTTAAAGTGACTCTCTTTCTCTCAGATGCAGAGCCGTCCCCCCAGAGCAGCGTCTTTGCTGTGCTGACCTGGGACATTTCACTGTGTAGGACAGTCTGTGGAGGACACTGGTACCCACGGGAGGTCCCACCACCACCCCACATACACTACACGCCACACCACACACACTGCACATATATACACATACACACCACACGCACAACCACACCACATACACACACACCACATACATAGCACACACAAATACACCACATACATCACACACATATACACACACACACACAGCCACACGTATATACACAGCCACGCCACATACACACCACACCACACATGCACAGCACACACATACATATACACCACACACACACACCACATATATCCCCCAGCTGGCCCGCATGCCACCCGGAAGTCACGGTGTGATTTAAAAGCACAAACGCTGCAACTTAGAAAAAGCATTATTTGAAAGTTTAACTTTTTTTTGTTTCGGTTTCTCTGATTGAAGATGACAAATGTTCACTAAAAAAATTAAAGTCAAAAAAATGTATTATGCAAAATCCACAAAACCAAATAAGTGTAAAAGAAATTTAGCTGAACTGTCAAGTGGTGACTTTGGTAAGTTGGTGGCGTTTACACTTCTGAGCTGCACGAACACAGGGCACCTGCGTTCCCAGGGGGCTCCCGAAAGCAGCCCCTCATGCAGCTGTCAGTTCCTTTGGTCCCAGCACGTCTTAAATCAGAAGGTGACGTGGCATTCTTGCCACAGATGCATCCTGATACCAGACAGTGAAGTCACGGCCTTGGTTTCTTGTAGCTTGGTTAAGAAACAAATTGAAAACAGAAATCAAAATGAGTGACTCTAGAGGTTAAACCTGATTAAATGATATATCTTGGAATAAACTCATGGGGCTTTTTATTTATTTATTTTTATAAATTTATTTATCTATCTATTTATTTATTTATTTATTTTTGGCTGCGTTGGGTCTTCATTGCTGCACGTACGCTTTCTCTAGTTGCAGAGGGAGGGAGCTACTCTTTGTTGCGGTGCGTGGCCTTCTCATTGCGGTGGCATCTGGTTGCAGAGCACGGGCTCTAGGCACACGGGCTTCAGTAGTTGTGATGCGTGGGCTCAGTAGTTGTGGCGCGCGGGCTCTAGAGCACAGGTTCAGTAGTTGTGGCTCCGCAGCACGTGGGATCCTCCCAGACCAGGGCTTGAACCCGTGGCCCCTGCCTTGGCAGGCGGATTCCCAACCACTGCGCCCCCAGGGAAGCCCCTCATGGGGCTTTTTAAATCTTACTTGTTCAAGCAGGCAGCACACATTCACGTGGGATGACTTGTACAGCTTCCCAGTGGACAGCGAACCTCTCCCACTTCCTCCAGGAGGACAGTGTCCCTGGTTTCTCGCTGTCCTTCTGTGTTCTCGTCCCCTCTATTTACACGCACAGTGGAGCACGTTCACACTGTATTCGCTTCACTCCCGGGGCTGAGCAGTGTGCCCTGGAGATCGTGCCCCGTCAGGAAGTAGAGTGCTCTGTCCTGCCGTGCACGTGCACATTGCACTTGGAGAGCCAGCCCCTCCGGAGGGCCTGTAGGTGACCTCCCACCCTTCGCACCTCACAGTTTGGGAAAGGCTGCTCTGTGTCACCTTATGCACACTTCGTTCCCCTCACATGCGAGGGCATTGCCTGGGTGAACTCTTGGGGGGTTTCTGAGTGAGAGGCGTGCGTGTCCCCCACAGACATTGCTAAACTCCCCCCAGCATCGTACCCTCCACACGCCCGGCGAGGCTTCATGGCAGTTGTCCCCCGCCCTGCCCAGCCCGCCCCCCACGGGCCCTGGTCCAGCATGGAGAGCTCAGCATTCCGGCGGGTGAAGTGATTCCTTGGTGTAGCACTTCACGGGTTTTAGTGCTGTGAGGGACCCCAGAATTCACTCATGGTGTCCAGGGGCGTCGCAGCTCGTCTGAGGCTGCCCGGGGCTGGTGGCGGGGCTGGCGGGGTGCCGGCTGCCAGGTGCGTAGAACCCTGGCCCGCTCCGCTGCCGAGGGTCCACCCCACGCTCCTGCCTGCACCTCTTGAGTCTCTGTTTCTGCTGATTTGGAAAATTAGAAAAAATATATTTATAAATTAATAAAACCAAAAGGGTGGGGAGCACCTATGACCCTGCACGCTGAGCGCAAACCCTGCTCTACCCACCATGTTCACAGAGCACCCCAGGAATTCAGGAGTTACTGGACATTGCTAAACAGGACATACCCTTTGACTTCTGGAAGGCCACCCCCTTGGTCCTCAAGGCCACAGCTGGTTTACGTCTGTTACCAGGAGAAAAGGCTCAGAAGTTACTGCGAAAGGTGAGCTCATCCAGTTACCCCGGGGCGGGTGACTTGTGATAACTGAAAACATGGAACATCAGCCCACGTCCAAGCAGGCAGACAGGCCACGGAGAAGCTCCCCAAGGAGGGGAACTTGTCGAAATGTTAGCAGTGTCGCCTTCGGTGGAGGGGTTGTTGATGAATGATGCTTTCTTTCTCAGGATGTTTAAAGCTATTCATGTTTTCTAGAATGAATCTGTTTTATAAAAAGAACAAGTTCGTGTTAAAAATATATTGTGCTTTTGAAGGGCTTCCTTCCATCCAAGGACTTGCCGAGTGTCTAAGGCCGTGGGACCTGAATTCTTGACATTTCGGCTCAAGCCAGCCGTCCTCGTGGGAAGTGCGGGCTCCGCTCTTGGTCTGATGCTCAGCTGTGACTGCTGAGGAGGCCCCTTCGTGTCTGCCCAAGCCCTGCACCTCCCCGCAGGCGGCTCTGGAGCCTGTCTTTGACATGTGCTTGCAGGGTTCTTACCATCAGGAATCAGGGAAAGGGTTCTCAGCAAAGTAGTCCTCCTCCTCTGCACTGTTTCTGAACCTGTTAGCTGCTAAATGACAGATTGTTGCAGGTTTGTCAAGGTCCCTTATAAAAACTACTGAATACCTTCACATGCTCAAGTTGGATTGTGGGACTGAAGTTTCTATGTATCAATAATTGCTAAAAAAAAAAAAAAAAAAATGGAGAAGGAAATAAAGCCAAACGCGGTTGCTCACCGCTTTCGCTTCCCCCGTGCCAGCTCGTCTCCCAGGGACATGCCCACCAGGCCACGTGGCGGCCCAGGGCTGGGATCCGCTTTGTGGGGCTTCCCACCCCTCCTGTCCTGTCCTAAAGCAGGGCAGTGATTGGGACTGTGAGTTTACATTCTAAACGATAAAGGTTTGTCTCTCTTTACATTTAGGTGAAAGAAGTGTTTGAGGCGTCACCATTCCTCGTAGGGGACGACTGTGTTTCCATCATGAACGGGACGGACGAAGGTAGTCACCAGAAGCGCCATGTGCCATGAGGCTGCCCCTCGAGGCGGGCTGCACGCAGGGCTGCTGTCAGCATGGCGCTGGGAACCTTCCCTGGTTGGAGGCACAGACACCAAAGTGCCGTTCCCACCCCAGTCCGCAGTCTGACCGTCTCAGAGCACTGTATTCTTGGGGCCAGTGGTAGAGACAGATTCTCCTCGTGACTGGCTCCAAGCCTGGCATAGATCACGTTTCTGAAAACAAATCATCTTTTCTGTTTTATTTTTTAATTAATTAATTAATTAATTAATTAATTTGGCTGTGTTGGGTCTTCTTTGCTGCGCGTGGGCTTTCTCTAGTTGCGGTGAGCGGGGGCTACTCTTCGTTGCGGTGCGTGGGCTTCTCACTGTGGTGGCTTCTCTTGTTGTGGAGCATGGGCTCTAGGTGCACAGGCTTCAGTAGTTGTGGTGCGCAGGCTCAGTAGTTGTGGCACACGGGCTCAGTAGTTGTGGCTCATGGGCTCTATAGTGCAGGCTCAGTAGTTGTGGCGCACGGGCTTAGTTGCTCCATGGCATGTGGGATCTTCCCAGACCAGGGCTCGAACCCATGTCCCCTGCATTGGCAGGCGGATTCTTAACCACTGCGCCACCAGGGAAGTCCCATCTTTTCTATTTTAAGAACATTTAGAGAGAATCCCCAGTTGCTGATGTGTTAGAACGTTGCTGTTGCATTAATTCTAAGAGAGAATCACTTCATAAGGTTCCTTACCAGCCCCTGACTTTAAACGTGACCTTAAGAGTTTATTTGGGTGGAGGGAAAGGGAACATTTGTTTCTCATCCCACCTCTTCCAAAAAGAGGCAATTGATAAAGAGTGCGACCAAGAGATGTGACAGTTTGGCTGAGCGCTCTGATTTTTAGTGTGGTGTCTTCTAGAGCAGTCTGCCAGAAGCAGCTGGATGGTTCTGTGAGTGACGCCCGTTTCTGTAGCTGATCTGGAGGCTGAGAGTTGTGAGGAAGTGGTCTCCTTGCGCTCCTGAAATCGGAAAGCTGTCATGAGTCCCCATTGCTGTTTACAGCCTCTCAGGTGATTCAGATGCTGTTTGTGACCCTCTCTTGCAGGTGTTTCCGCGTGGATCACCGTGAACTTCCTAACAGGTGGGTTCCCTTCATCATAAAGCCAGCAGTTCACAGACACAGGTCTTTAGAGCAGGGGCCTCATTTCCATGCTAAAATAACCCCTTCGGGTTGCTGACCCGAAGTAGAGTGTTGGGATGGGTGGGGCGGGCACCGGGCTTGCAGATGCAAATGCTGGAGATGCAGGGGGTCCTTCGCCAAAGGCTCAGCTCTGCCTCTGCTCCCACGGCAGCGTCCCCTGGCCACCGTCCTCATTCCTGAGAGAAGCCCTGAGTCACACTAGTCAATATTGAACGTGACGCGAATGCTGATCACCTTATAATTGAAGTCCTGCTGTAGGTAGAACAGGGAACAGGTGGCCAGGAGTCATTTTTCTTAGATTACTCTCAGGATGTGGATTTTTGTCCCTTTGTTGTAATTACGGACAAGACCAGTGTGTCAGACACATGGATGAGAAAGAAGGAAGTTTCCTGTAGGAGTTGCCGCCCGGGGATGGGGAGCCATGTCAGGTGACAGATCAGGAGCCCAGGCCCCAGGAGCACAGGTTGTCCTTCGTTCAGATGAAAGCCGCCACCGGGGCAGCTGTCCTTCACGCCCCCCAAACACACATGGACATTTTCAAGTGGCCACAGCTTCTGTCTGTCTTGTTCTTCTTTCCACGGAAGGGCCTGGCTTCTAACCTCCCCTTTTCTGCTGTTCTGTCTGTTTACTAACGGGCATTGCTGTGTGGATTTTACTCTGGGTGCCGCAGGCAGTCTGAAGACCCCCGGGAGGAGCAACGTGGGCATGCTGGACCTGGGCGGAGGGTCCACCCAGATCACCTTCCTCCCAAGATTCGAGGTAACCCACCGCCGCCCCCAAGGCCACCTGCCCCATGGGGGAGCCTCAGCCCCGGGGGAGGTCTGTGCACTCAGCTTCTCTCCTGAGGGTCAGATCACCCGCAGTGAATGCTTCTTAGTTTGATTTTAACTCTGCCTGGAAAAAAGAAAAATAGAAATCTGGTCTTCAGCTGGGTGATAAACTAGATACTACCTGGAGACCTTGGGGCAGAGGGTGTGGGGTGGGTTTTTCCCCACCCCCGCAAGGGCTTCCAGGGAAGGGCCGGAGTCTGACTCAGATGGGACAGAGCCGCAGGCCTTTTCAGGGTGGATGTTCTAAGGCAGGGGTCCCCAACCCCCAGGCTGCGGACTGGTAGGAACCGGGCTGCACAGCAGGAGGTGAGCGGCGGGCAGCAAGCGAAGCTTCATCTGACGCTCCCCATCGCTCGCATCACCACCTGAACCGGAGCTCGCATTACCGCCTGAACCATTCCCCTGTCCGTGGAAAACTTGTCTTCCATGAAACCAGTCCCTGGTGCCAACAAGGTTGGGGACCGCTGTTCTAAGGGACACGAAAACGCTTCCAGTTGAGACTGCGTGCTGTTTTTAAAAAGTACCTTCCTCATCTGCCACTTTTTAAATTATTACTATTAGTTTTAGTTTTAATGGAAGAGCCTTGGGACTTCCCTGGCGGTACAGTGGTTAACACTCCGCACTTCCAGTGCAAGGGGCATGGATTCAATCCCTGGTTGGGGAACTAAGATCCCGCATGCCGCGTGGCATGGCCAAAAAAATAAATAAATAAAAAGAAAACTTAGCATTAATGGAATAGCCTTAAATTTACTCATAGCTCTTCTGGTTGGGCCGTATTTCCCAGAATGGGTAAATGTTACTCACAGGGAGGAAAGACACGGGACTTCCCTGGCGGTCCCGTGGTTAAGACTCCACGCTTCTACTGGAAGGGCTGTGGGTTCAGTCCCTGGTCGGGGAACTAGGATCCCACATGCCTCTTGGTGCAGCCAAAAGAAAAGAGGAAAGACAAAGTGTTTCACTGCTTGCTCCAAGCTGTTTCACAGCATGTGATTTGATGAAAGGCTAATTTAATGGAATACATCTGTGCATATCCCTGTTCTTTCAAATGAATTGAGGGAGTGGGGGACAATTTTCTAGAAAGGTCAGCAGGAAAGGTGCTTTAACCCTTGTGTTCTTCCCCAGGGCACCCTTCAGACCTCCCCGCCCGGCTTCCTCACATCCCTCCAGATGTTTAATAGGACCTACAGGCTCTACTCCTACAGGTTTGTTTTCAGGACTGAGGGTGGAGAGGTCCACCGTCCAGGCATGTGGCTCAGCTTAGCACTGCAGGCCTCCCCCAGCCTCCGCCTCCCGCCTGGGGAGTGACCAGGGTGCTGGGCCATAGACTCGGTCCCAAAATCCCTGCTGTGGACCCCCCTGCAGCCTCTTCCTCCTCCCTCTTCCCTTCCTCCTCCCTCCCTCCCTCCTTCTTTCTTCCTCTTCTTCCTCCTCCTCTTCCTTCTCCCTCCTTTTTTAATTCACCTGTAGTAAGATTACATTTCTTCTTTTGTACTTATTCTCTTCTGCCTTGGAAGAGATTTATGGGAAAGTGGAGAAGAGTCCATAGATGGTGCAGGAATTTTCTGGGCCGTCTTTTTTGCCACGTGGCGCCTTTAATAGGTTCTTTCCGTGAGGCTCGTCCACACCATAAAGGTGGGGACCTGTCTGTCGCCCTCGCCGGTGTCCACAGCTCCTGGAGGAGCTCCCACCAAGTAAGAGCCTTCGCTTGTTGCGCTGAGGAGCTGGATGTCCTGATCCCCACTGAGGGAGCTCCTGGAAGAAGCAGGAAGCTGCTGCCTTGCCCCGAGTTTCCTCCTGCCCCCCGATTTTGGATCCAGGCTGGTGAACGTGCTGGAGGCGGAGTTGAGGGCGGCCTCCGCTCACCTGGGTTCTCTCTCCGCAGCTACCTGGGGCTCGGCTTGATGTCGGCGCGGCTGGCGGTTCTAGGCGGCGAGGAGGGAAAGCCTGGTGAGTGGGGTACAGTGTTCAGAGCCTTCCCGGCCAACACGACTCGGGAGCCCCAGAGGGCGCCCTCCCCACCGAGACCTTGTTGGTGGGCCCCTGAAGCCCTTCTCAGTTACTTTTAAAGAAATATGCTAGTGAAGCGGTTTCTGAATCACTGAGTTGCAGGGGGTTCTTAGGAACCCAAGGAACTGGGTGTGATCGGAGTTGGCTTGTTGGTAAGGATTTACCACGGGGCGCATGGGAGGGGCTCCAAGGGGGGCTTCAGGGGAGGTTCTGGCTCCTGAGAACGTCCCCTGTGTTCTTCTGCTCTCGAGGGGACTTGGAACGGGCTCTGCCCTCCTCCAAACATGGCATTTGGGGACGAAGCCTGTGTCTGTTCCCAGGCCCTCTCTGTGCCATCCTGCCCTGACATGCTTGGCTTGGGACAAGCCAGGCGTTGCTGGCGGGCGCTCGAGCCCCTGGGACGTTCAGGGGACCACATGCCCGAGGCGAGCGGGGGCCCTGCTCTGAGGCTGCCTCGGCCTGTCCCCCCGAAGGCCTCGGTCAGACGTGAGCAAGCCCACGCGTGTTCTCGGCCACGCACACCCCCAGCCCAGCACTTCTGCTGCCTCTTCCAGGGCCTGGCCGTTCTGACAGAGCGGGAATGTTCCACTGGAATTGTTTTCCACGCACATCCTGCTTCAGCTCCTTTATCTCGAATCCTGTTGTTTAACCTCATAACAGTGGCCCCTTTGTTGCAAACCAAAAACGCGTCCACGTCTCAGAAACACTCACGACCACACTCTGGGCCAGAAAACACCTGTTAGCCAGTGGAGGACGGCAGGCACCCACTTGCCCGTCTGTGCCGGCCTCAGGGTCCTGTCCCTCCTGCACCCCGACCCGGCAGAGCGGCGGGGAGCCGTGTGTCTTCCTGTGGGGCTGTGACAGCTGCCAGAAGGGTTGCAGACCCCTCGCTGCCCCAGGGAGGCGTCTCCTGCCGTGTGAGCCGTTGTCGCTCAGCAGACCACCCACTGCCCTGAGTAGCTGCAAACAGCAGTCGTCTTATCTCAGGATTGCACAGGCATCCACTCGGCGGTCCCTCTGCTGGGGTCCCTGGGGTCCTGTGAGGTGGCATTTGGGACGCGTGTCTGGCCTCTACCCCGCAGAGCAGCCTGCACTTCTCCCTGGCGGGTCAGAGGAAGGAAAGCCTCCTGAGGTCCCACGGCCTTGTGACCTGCACGTTCCGCTGGTGCAGGCGGGCCCAGGCCAGGATCGGGGTGGGGGGACAGGGACCCACTCGGCAGGACGCCAGCAGGCGTGTCCCCGAGGGTTGGCATCCTGGGGCCCTGGAGGCTGCCCCCACGGGGAGCCACTGGGGTCGTCATGAGCATCGCCTGGACCCCCGAAGCCCCTCTGTGGCCGTGAGCTGGGAGTGGCTCTGCTGGGGCTTCTGCCTCCCGAAGCTGACTCGGGACGCTTCCGCAAGTCCATCCCGCGGCAAAAAGGAAGCGTGTTCCCTTGACCCTCCGAGGCCCTCGGCGCTGACCTGAGACACTCAGTGCTGCCGGCCTCCCCTCAGCGGGCCCCGTCTCAGCTCCAGGCGTGCCCTCACCCCACCACGGTCAGTGCTCTTCATCCGCCTCTGTCTCTTTCTGTTTCAGCTGAGGATGGAGCAGAGTTGGTCAGCCCTTGTTTGTCTCCCGGTTTCAGAGGAGAGTGGGAGCACGCTGAAGTAACGTACAGGGTTTCGGGACAGGAGGCAGGTACGGCGCGTTTATCCTCCGTGGGTGGCTCGTGAGGGTCGACGGCAGCCCCTTCCCTCCGGACACCTCAGAGAAGCAGGGGGACCGTCCAGCCTCCTTCTCAGACAAGTGTGTACTTGCCCGCAAGCGGACACGGTTCTGGAACCCCCGGCTCCTGCGGGGTCCCTGCACAGGGCTCCCTTGTCTGCCGCTCTTCCAGGGACCCCATTTCCCAGCAAGCCTCCAGTGAGGGAGGATCTGGACGTCCCTCGGCTTCAAGCAGACAGCCAGGCACGGCTGTGGGCCTGGCAGCTCTGTGGGAAATGGCTTCTCCTCCCACACCTGCCGCCTGTGCTCCGGCGAGGGCCGGAGAGGCCGCAGAGCCCCAGGCCTGTCTCACCCACAGGGTCCCGTGGCTCTGTGCTCTTTGAGTTTCTTCTAAGATGCTGAAATACTGTGTCCAGGCTGGGTATGTGGGCGTGAGGTTTGCCTCTGGTGACAGGGCTGTTGCTACTCACAGCACTTCTGACGCCAAACGTGTGGGGTTTTTCCCACAGCGGCCAGTCCTCTGGCAGCAGCAGGGTGTCCTGCGATTCACTTCGTTCCGACACTGACTTCCAGAGTCAGTGCAGCCCTCATCAGATGAGGCACCCCCCCGACCTTTGCAAGTGCTGGGCCCCCCGTTCTTCTGACTGACCGGCCACAAATCAGGGGTTCCCACGGCCTCTTCCTCAAATTTGATAATTTGCTGGAAGCACTCACAGAACTCAGGGAACATGTTCCTATCACTGGTTTCTTATCAAGGACACAGCTGAGCAACAGTGAAATGGGAGAGAGGCACAAGGCAGGCGTGTGGGGAGGGCACCCGGAGCCCCCCTCTCCCCGGGAGCCCCCCTCCCCGGGAGCACCCTTCCCCCTGGAGCACCCTCCCCCCAGGAGCACCCCCTCCCCCCGGGAGCACCCTCCCCCCAGGAGCAGCACCTCCACGTGTCTCCAACCCGGAAACCCTCTGAGCCCCGTCGCGTAGGGTTTTTACGAGGCTCATGGCAGAGGGACTGATTAACTCAGTGGCTGCTGGTGACTGACTTAATCCCCAGCCCCCTGCCCACTCCCTTGGGGGTGGGGCTGAAAGTTTCAGCCCTCTAATCACCAGCTCCCATCCTGAAGCTGTTGAGGGACCCACCAGGAGTCACCTCATTAGCACAACCCAGGAGGATTGAAAGGGGCTTATTATGAATCACAAAACGCCTCTCTCACCCTCACCACTCAGGGTCTCACGAGGCTTTACAATCTCTGTGCCAGGAACCCAGGGTGGAGAACAAATGCATGTTCCTTACTATCCAGTGATAAACGGAAGGGGGCTGGGGGTGCCAGGGGGGGATTGCGGTCTAAAGACGACCAGGGAAGGCCTCATGGGGTGATACCTGAGACAAGACATGAAGAAATGGGAAGTGAGCTCCAAGCCGAGGGAGCAGCACATGCAAAGGGCCAGAGGCGGCTGCTGTGTTTAAGGAGCATGGAAGAGGTGGTGTGACGGGTCAGACGAGGGAGAGTGCAGGGAGATGAGGTCCCAAGTGCAAGGGTGCAGCTCCCAGGGCCCTGGGAGAGCTAAATGGAGCTGCCGTCAGACGTGGAGCAGGGCTGGGGCAAGATCAGAACTGGGCCCAGCTCTGGGCTGTGGGCCGTCCATGTCCACTGACTCAGTCTTGTGTTGTCGCTGTCCTTCTGAACAAGGAGTCAGTGACCAGCCCTGTGAGCTTGGCAAGCTGCCTGCAGGCCCCAGCTTCCTCATCTGTGACAGGAGGGAGGTGCAGGCCCCACCCAGGCGGCTGGTGAGATGGGGTGGGACAGTGCACACTCGAGCTCAGCACGGGCTGGCAGGGTGAGTGTGGGGTGGACCCACTGGGCTGCGTCACGGCAGCTGCAGGCGCCCAGCTGGAGGCGCGTGACCTTCAGGGTCGGGCCGCACTCTCTCTGGCCACCTTTTGTGCTCACAGTTTCTCCCCTTGGGCTGGCCGCAGCGCGTGGCCCCTGAAAAGTTGCTGGTGAGCACCCCCAGGTCGCAGTCACCCTGGGCTGTGTGGTCGGGCGCCCAGAGCCCACTGACCGCTGAGTCTGCTCTCCCTTCGCCCCAGCGGGGAACCTCTACCAGCTGTGTGCCCGCCGAGTGTCTGAGATCCTCCGAAACAAAGTGCACAGGACAGAGGAAGTGAAGGACGTGGATTTTTATGCCTTTTCCTACTATTATGACCTTGCTGCAAATGTGGGCCTCATAGGTAAGGGTGGGGCTTGGTTGGGCTGTGCAGGGACTTGGGTGTGGGTCCCTGGGCGGAGGGCCCGTCAGTCACATCAGGGTGATAGAAATAGAGGGAGGGCGGGGGACGTGTCACTGAGTAGAGAGTAATAGGCCCCCTTTTTATAAATAAGTCAGTTCTCTGAGCCGCTCGGTGCAGGAAGGCTTCCTCGCTGTCGGTTTATTCTCCTTTCACCTGTGTGATTCTCAAACCGTCAGCCGCTGGCACCCAGGCCAGCAGGAGGGCTCAGCCCACCCCTCAGATCGCCCTCAGGAGCCTGGGGTTATCACCCTGACCCCTCCCCAGCCCGCGGTGCCTTCAGGACAGAAGACGGTATTGTGAGTCTGGGACCGGTGCTGGTCAGACCAACTGGAAACCCTTGAGAGGGTTGTGAGGTCACGTCAGTGGGTCGTGACCGGACATGTCTTTTGAGGAAATAGATTGAGGATATTAGAACGTGTTGCCCGTGGCAAGGGTGAGAACGTGAATGTCCACAGAAAGCCGCCCTGGAGAGACCGAAGCCATCAGCTTCCGGCTCCCTGGGGCCTGCTGGGCTACACTGTTGGGCCCAGTGTGGACGGCAGCCAGCCGGTCCAGGCGGAAGGTGACCTCTCACCCCTCACCTAGGCCCAGGCCCCTCCCTCTGGGGCACCCCAGCAGCTGCCCCTCGGCCGCCTGGTCTGCGGGCTCCCCATAGCTGGAGCCAAGGCACGCTCGTCTGCACGCTGATGCCCAGATGTGCGGCCGCCCGCGTCTCACCCCCCACCCCCAGGGTACCCCAGGCGCAGGCCCGGGGGCCTCAGTGCCGTCTCGGCTCCACGGCGCTGGTGCAGACTGGGTGCCCCGTCTCCTCCACAGATGCAGAGAAGGGAGGCAGCCTCGTGGTCGGAGACTTCGAGACTGCGGCCAAGTACGGTGAGTGGCCTGGAGGCAGGACGCTGACCCGGGCGTGAGGCAGGCGCCAGCCCCAGAGCTCCCGGTCGGCCCCTGACTGTCGACCGGACGAGGCTTCGGGGGCGTGAGAGTGTGTAGGGGCCGCTGAGGTAGCCCAGAGCACAGGCCCACCGCGTCCTGGGTGGCCCGGGTGGTGGAGATGGGGTTTTTAGTCCCAGGGCTGTGAGGAACAGACCCCCTTGATTTCACTTTTTCTGACTCTTTCTCTGTGCCTCGGGTGACCTCAACTCCCAAAAGTGTCCCAGCAGATTCACAATTGCCAGGGGCCCCTGCACCGCAGAGTCCAGTTTAGGGGACGGAGAGCTGTCCCCCGGGGTGTGGCCGGTGGCCGCCACTCCCCTCGCTCCTCCATGGCCGGGTGTACGGGCTGCTTGTAGATTCTGCTCTTTGGTTGCCTTTCCCAGTTGCGGGTCAAAGGGGTTAAACTCTGTATGTTTCTCCATAGAAACACCTTCTCTCCCTCCCCTGAAAAAAGGCTTTTTTAAAATCGTTCTCGTCACCTCTGGGTTTGTCTCCCAGACACCAGCCAGAAAAGGTTCCGAGCAGAGGCTGTGGGTTGGTTTGTCGTCCCCGTCGTGAACAGGGGTGGGGTGTTCTGTGCCAGCCTGGTGGATGATTCCAGTCCCCAGACGGCCCAGGTCCACGCCAAGGAGAGGTGTCCAGGGTCATGGTGCAGGGATGGGGCCTGGAGGCGGGCAGTGGGCACCGGGTTGGCCTCAAGTCCCTGCCTGTGCTGTGCTCTGACCAGCAGTGAGGCCCCGGGTGGCACAGGGCCTGGTGGGGTGGGTGCCCCAGGTGGGTGGAGTCCGGCTGCCCCTGTTCCCCCACCCAGGAGCCCTTTCCCCCACAGTGTGCCGGACGGCGGAGACCCAGCCGCCGCGCAGCCCCTTCCTGTGCCTGGATCTCACCTACGTCAGCTTGCTGCTCCAAGGGCTCGGCTTCCCGGGGGACAAAGTGCTGAAGGTGGGGACTCCCCCGGTGCCCCCAGCCCCCGCCCGTCGCGAGCACATGCCCGCCTTTCACACGCACATGCTCCCTTCCACCCCCCCGCCCCTTGTCTTTTCAAGTTGACCCGGAAGATTGACAACGTGGAGACCAGCTGGGCTCTGGGGGCCACTTTTCATTACATCGACTCCCTGAGCCGACAGAAGAGCCCCACCTTGTAGCAGCCCAGCTGCCGGCCGTCCCCGTAGAAGCACTGTCTCTGCGAGAACAGGCCCCTTTGGGACCCCCAGTGTGCGGGGAGGGGGTCACGGCACAGGCTGAGACCCTCCTCCCCGTGACCTCACAGACCGGCCCCTGGACGTGCTGGAACACGGCCCAGGCCTTGGCTCCCGGTGGGCAGTGACCAGACAGGGTAAAGGGCACAGGCCGAGGCCAGGGTGGCACAGCTGCTGTCCCCACCGTCCCATCGCAGGGCTGGGGCGGCTGTGGCACACGTCCTGTGACGGGAGTCTTGCTTTATCCCACTGCCCCCAGCGGGAGCCCCCTGGGCTGGCGGGCCAGGCATCTCCTGCATGGGTGTGGACTGTGACGTCATCCAGAAGCCGCTTCCTTGGGTCCTCGGGTGGCTCAGGGTTAGCTGGCGGGTTGGCGCTGAGACTGGAAAGAGGGGCTGGAGGAAATGCCTCTTTGTGGCCCGTGTTCCCCGGCTTCTCGAAGCCGTCTAAACGTGAGCGTGAGCTGCTGTGAGATATCTGTGTCTGTGAGTGAGTGATGTCTGTGTGGTGCTGAGTGCTCGTGTAGCAGCTGTGTTCTGAGCCCAGTGGATGTATCGCTGCCCTGAGCCATTTGCAGCCAAGCGGTGTCAGTCGGGCCGAAGCCCCAGATGCGCCCTCTCACGGCCCGTCCCCGCAGGCTCGCAGGATGCTGGCTGAGCTGTGCACAGGATGCTACGTGTCCCAGGCCCGCAGCCGTTCCTGTGGCATATGCACAGTTCACGGAATAAGCTGAACCTCATGGGTTCCACTTGAAATAAAGGGTTTTCCAGGGTTTCTGCTCCTTTGATTCCTCTCGGTGAGCGCCAGCCGTGTCCCTCCACCCCAGGTGTTGGGCACCTGAGGTCCCTGTTCACCAAAGTTTAAACAAAAACCTGCCCAAGTGGGTGACATGTGATGGCAGGATTAAATCCTGTCAGTACATCCTGGGGAGACAACAGCAGAAGGACACACAGAAGCCCCCGTCGGGCCCTCCTGGCGTCCCCTGTCCGGGACTGGCCCTGTGGAGGCCCAGGCTGTTCCGGGGTCTGGCAGGGCAGAGCCCCCTCGACTGTGACTCGCGGCACTGCCGGGTGAGGATCCGGGCTCATCACCTCCGGCGGCCGTGGGGTCTGGAGCGAGCGCCGAGCTCCAGGTTGCAGTGTGTTCAGCAAGGATCTGGCTTTAATCCAGGACAGTCGGAAGGGGGTCACGGGCCGGACAAAGACTGGACAGACCCCTCCCAGGGCTGCAGCGGGTCCAGAGTGACGTGACTGCTGAATAAGCCCATGTGTTAGGCCTGTGGGGACGGAGCCCTGACCCCCGAGTGGGCAGGGCCAGGAGAGGGATGCAGGTGTAAAACCTGAGAAGCACTGAGCCTGTAGGACAGCCACACGGGGAGTCCCCACCCCCTCCTGGGTGTCCTGACCCAGTCTGGGTCGGGGCGTCGCCACAACCCCAACTCTAGAGGGCTGGAGGGAGGCCACCAGCATGCAAACACTGGAAACTGGAGCCAGCTGTCCTCTGCCCTGTGGTTTGCCTGAAGTGTCAGTACTGGGGTAGGGGGCAGAGGTCTGCATGCGACACAGCAGGAAAAGACAGAGCAGGAAGATGCTTCCCCCCGACAAAAAGCCACATCAGCACTAAAGCTCCAGGCTCTACTTGACAAGGACATGAAAACCAGCTCCCCTCCACCCAGTACCCCCGCCTTGGTGGGCCTCCCAGCCCCTTCCTTCCATGATACCTAACAGTTTAGATACTTAATGGACTCCAGAGGCAAGGAATCAAAAATGCATGAAGGCAGAAGTGAAAATTGATTTGGTCTGTTTATAGGTTGGTGATCTCACATCTGAAAAAGTAAACAACTGGACGTTTCCCAAGAGATTCCCAAATAAGTCATGGAATGTTTTTGAGCTGAGCAGAATATGCAAGTCATTCACTGAGTGTCTTTGTGATAATGAAGTAGGCTCTTGTTTTTTAAAAATAGCCACACGTGCACATCCCAACACGTGAGTGATGCACACGCGTGGGCAAGAGGCTCCCACCCACGTGCCCTGCCCGTGTGTCCCGCACCCCACCTTCCCGCCCTCACTCAGAACAGCCTCCCAGTCTGGATGACAACCCCACGGTGTCCAGCTGTTTGCACTCCCACACCCGTGTGCGTGAGCTGGCCTGACATTGCGGACCCAACTGCAGGAACGTGCTTTATTTTGTTTTAGGGTGCTTCTTAGAAGGGTATTTTAATAAGGAATTTAAAATCTAAATTAAATTGCACCTTAAGCTGAATGATGGTAGAGAGGCTTGGATCAACATAAATTAGCAAATAATGGAATTAAACTGATTTTTACTCCCTAATATGAAATGTACCCTCTTGATACTCAGAATAGTTCAACCTACTTCCCCTTTGTCTTCACGGGTTTAAGTATCTTGAGAAAATAGAAAATGTGCCGGGAGCTCTGTGTCTTAGGTGACTCACTGAGGCGTCCCACTGGGAGACCCTGCCCTGACTTCTGGGGTCCAGTTCTGAGAGGGTGTTGTGTGGAGTTGGGCTATTTTCCCTGCCCTCCTGGAGGAGATGGACGAGTCTTAAGGGTGATATAAATGGAGTGGTTGAAGGAGAAGCCTTGCTGATCTAGGGAACCGCTCGAGGTGACAAGCACCTGTGAAGATCGGGGCCCTGGTGGGAGCAAAGTCCTTTTAAGAAGCGACACTTTTCCAGAAGACAGAGTTGTGAGACCCCTGGAGGAGTTTCGGGAAGGACTTCACTTGAAATACCCGCAAGGGTTTGCCTGCTGCTGTCATGCCACCTCATGCAGAACGGGAACGGATTCCCCAGGCAAGACACGACATCATGTCTTGAACTGTTCTTTTCTTAATTGAGGTACAACTGACATATAACATTGTATCAGTTTAGGTGTACAACATAATGATTCCACATTTGTATATGTTGTGAGGTGATCACTGATAAGTCTAGTTAACATCTGTCACATAGTTACAGAATGTTTTTTCTTGTGATATCTACTCTCTTAGCAACTTTCAAATGTACAGTACAATATTATTAACTATGGCCACCATGCTGTACGTTACATCCCCAGGGCTTTTATTTTATAACTGAAAGTCTGTACCTTTTGATCTATTTCACCCCCCCCCCCATGCCTTACCTCTGGAAACCACCAGTCTGATCTCTGTTTCTGTGACTTCCGTTTTCTAGATTCCTCATGTGTGATCACATAGTATCTGTCTTTCTCTGTCTGACTTATTTCACTTAGCATACTGCCCTCTAGGTCTATCCACATTGTCGCAAATGGCAAGATTTCATTCTTTTTTTGTGGCTGAATACTATTTCACATTTTTTCATCCATTCATCCAGCAATGGACACTTAGGTTGCTTCCATATCTTGGCTACTGTAAATAATGCTGCTATGAACATTGGGGTGCATGTATCTTTTCTAATTAGTGATTCCATTTCCTTTGGCTATATTTCCAGAAGTAGGATTGCTAGATCATATGGTAGTTCTATTTTCTATTTTTTAAGGAACCTCCATATTGTTTTCCACAGTGGCTGCTGCAATTTATATTCCCACCAACAGTGCACAAAGGTTCCCTTTTCTCCACCTCCTTGCCAACACTTCTCTCTTGTCTTTTTGATAATAGCCATTCTGACAAGCATGAGATGATATCTCGTGGTTTTGATTTGCATTTCCCTAATGATTAGTGATGCTGTGCATCTTTTCATGTACCTGTTGGCCATCTGTATGTCTTCTTTGGGAAAATGTCTATTCAGATCCTCTGCCCATTTTTAAACAGATTGTTTTGTTTTTTGCTATTGAGTTATATGAGTTTGTTATGTAATTTGGATATTAGCCCCTTTTCAGATATATGATTTGTAAATATTTCCTCCCCTTCAGTAGGCTGTCTCTTTGTTTTGTTGATGGTTTGCTTTGCTCTGCAGGGCAAGAACATTTTAAATTGTGGCTGCTTTGCCAGATTTCCCTACAACTCCACTGGCAGCTCTGGTGCCTGCTTCCCAAGCCCTCATCAACACAGCCATGGCCAAGCTGTTTGCTCTGCCATTCTGTCAGGTAAAAAATGAGAACTGATAGTTTTACTAGGCACTGATCTAATTCATCTTGTGTGTGTGTGTCTGAGTATTTCCTTTTCTGTGAAACATCTGTTCATGTCCATTGCCAATTATTCTGTAAGATTATGGTCATTTTCTTACTGATTTTAAGAGATTTTTATATATTAAGGAAATTGGCTATCGTGGTAGAATGTGTTGCACATTTTCCCCCATTTTATTATTACTTTTTGACTTTACAATATTTTTTCAATACACAATTTTACTATTTTAATGTATTTAAATATATCTAATTGTTTGTTTGGTTTTTTTTTTGGCCGTGCTGTGAGGCTTGTGGGATCTTAGTTCCCCAACCAGGGCTTCAACCCAGGCCCCGGCAGTGAAAGCGCCAAGTCCTAACCATTGGACCACCAGAGAATTTCCTAAATGTATCTAATTTACTACAGTTTGATATAATTTATCTTATTTGATGCATTCTGGGGTTTGTGTCATAATTAGAAAGGCTTCCCCAATGATACAGTTTTAAAAGTTAACAAAACAGCTTTTTTAAAATACAGTTTTAGTTTTTACATTACTTTAAGAACCCCCTGCACATGCTTTTGAATACTCTCAGGCACAGCAAATCATTGTTTCGGGGTGGATATGATTTTTAGAACAATTTCAGAATCATTGGAAGGCAAATATGATATTCGAACTGGGATAATACCATTTTTGGATAAAATCAAGGATGGCAATAAGATCATGAGGCAATTCCCAAAGGGAACTTTCAGAAGGGTGCAGAATCATCACAGGTCTGTAATATAAATAGAGTCTCCCAAGGTAAGAACTGTGAAAAGCCACACTTGGGTGTGCAATTTGTGGTAAAGTTTTTAAGTGACTTGTTTGGAGACCATGAAATGTGAGGAGCGTTCATCCTTGTGAAGGAGACTCTGTTTTCTCCGTCTTCTCCTCCACTCACCCCTCACTAGGCTCTCAGTGCTTCACCTTGAGACCAGACGTGTGGGGCTTTTCCCACCAGGCAATTCTCAGATACCAGCTGTGTGCGCAGCATTCAACTCCGTTCTGACACCATCTACCTGGAGGTGGCGTCAGACCCCACAGGTTAAGGGCTCAGTCCTGCAAGACTGCCCGCCCTTCTGAGGCCCTTCTCAAGTCCAGCTAGTCAGCTGGGCTTCTGATTGACCAGCTGTAAATCAGAGGTTCCTATGACCCCCTCCTGAGATTCTATAGTTTGCTAGAGAGGCTCACAGAATTTAGGGAAACAGTTTAGTTTTTATTGCCAGTTTATCACAAAGGATACAAACCAACAGGCAGTCGGAAGAGACACGAGGGGAAGGCATCGGGGAGGGTGCGGAGCTCCCACACTCCCCGGGCGCACCACCCTCCCGACACCTCACCACCTTGGGAGCTCTCCGAACACTGTACTCTGGGGGTTTTTATGGAGGCCTCATTAACATAGGTTTGATTGATGAAGTCATTGATCTCCAGCCCCTGTCCCCACCCCAGAGGTTGGGCCTAGGAAAGGCGGAATCTCTGAGCCCTCTAATCACTTGGTTGGTTCCCCTGGCAACCAGCCCTCACCCTGTGGTTACCTAGAGGCTTTCCAAAAATCATCTCATTAGTGCAAATTCAAGTATGATTGAAAGGGCTAATAGGACTGAGGACAAAAGACCAAATGCAACAAAAGATGCTCCCATTGCTCTTATGCTTAGGAAATCCCAAGGGTTCGGGGAGCTGTGAGCCAGGAGCAGGGATGAAGACCAAACATATATTTCGTACTATGAATCATGACATCACAGGCCTGGAAAGAGGCTTTAGGTGGGTGGGGTTCTGACAGCTGTTCTCAATACTGTAAGGGTTGGAAATTCCCTGATGGTCCAGTGGTTAGGACTCCTCGCTTTCACTGCCTAGGGCACGGGTCCGATCCCTGGTCAGGGAACTAGGATCCTGCAATCCGCCTGCCCTCCCCCCCAAAAAATACTGTAAGGATTATCAGAGCCTGGCCCCGCCTGTGTGGCTCCAGAGGCCAGAGCTCAGACTCACAGGGAAGCTGCTGATGAGGAAAGATGTCCTGAAAGAAGACAGCTCTTCATTCACGCACGTCAGCATTCAAGGGTGCCCGAGAAGGGGTCCCTGCTGGGGGTGAGAGGTCAGAATCGGGCACCTCCAAGGCCTCTTCACACTCAAGGTCCTTGGATTCGCCTTGAAAATTATGTTGAGTTCGTGGCGGGATAAGCATACCACATGTAGCATCTCTCTATTTTGAGCTACAGTAATGACAATGGCTTGTGTTGATGGAGAGCTTACTGGGTGTCAGGCACGGAGCCAGTGATTTCATCACCACAGCAGCCACGGGCAGGTACCTGTCATCTCTGTCACGCAGCCCAGAGGCTGGGACTGTCTGAGCTGAAGGTCAGTGGCTGAGGAGCTGAAGGGTCCCACTAGGACCCAGGTCTGGAGGCTTCCAAACCCCAAGCTGGTGTGCCTCCCAAGTTAAGAGTGTCTCCAGACGAAATTTTTCATCACATCAGACCTTGCATGTAGCTATTTATCAAAAGCAGGTTTCTCTGCTGAAGAATCAATCATCACGATCATAATGAGCATGGGATACTTTTTTATATATATATAAATTTATTTATTTTTGTCTGCATTGGGTCTTCATTGCTGCGCGGGCTTTCTGTAGTTGCAGTGAGTGGGGGCTACTCTTCATTGCGGTGCACAGCTTCTCATTGTGGTGGCTTCTCTTATTGTGGAGCACGGGCTCTAGGCACTCGGGCTTCAGTAGTTGTGGCACGCAGGCTCAGTAGTTGTGGCTCATGGGCTCTAGAGCGCAGGCTCAGTAGTTGTGGCTCACGGGCTTAGTTGCTCCGCGGCATGTGGGATCTTCCTGGACCAGGGATCAAACCCGTGTCCCCTGCATTGGCAGGTGGATTCTTAACCACTGCACCACCAGGGAAGTCCAAGCACGGAATATTTAGAAAAATAGTTATAGAGTCAAGAGAAATAAAAACTAGCTCCAGGCCTGACTGCCTCTATCATTTTGACAGTCCCTGATGTCTTGCTTTTCTGTGTTATTGATTGGCGGATAGAGGTTTCTGTCTAAGAGCTTAAGTGCAGTCCTGTAAACCTCAGTGTCTGCCTCAGATCGATGTGGCTCAGAAGCAGATATCCCCCTATAAGGCATCCTCTCCAGAGGCCTCTCTGAAGGTCAGGAGAGCGCCAGAGCTGCATGTTTGTGGCACAGAACACAGGCAGTGGGATGGCTCCAAACATAACTTCCAGGGCTCGAGGTGCTCAGCACATATGGCTGGGGGTTGCGGCATGCAAACTCTTAGTTGTGGCATGTGGGATCTAGTTCCCTGATCAGGGATCGAACCCGGGCCCCCTGCACTGGGAACATGGAGGCTTAGCCACTGGACCACCAGGGAAGTCCTTCTTTTTAGTTTTTTGAGGAATCTCCACACTGCTTTCCATAGTGGCTGCACATTCCCACCAACAGTGCACAAGATTCCCTTTTCTTCACGTCCTTGCCAACACTTGTCTTTTCATGCACTTGGCCATCTGTATGTCTTCTTTGGGAAATTGTCTGTTCAGATTCTCTGCTCATTTTTTAATCAGGTTGTTTGTTTTGTTTCTGTTTTTGTTTTTGCTTTGCTATTGAGTTGTATGAGTTCTTTATGTATTTTTAATATTAACCCCTTATCAGATATGTGATTTGCAAATATTTTCTCCCATTCAGTAGGTTGCCTTTTCATTTTGTTGATGGTTTCCTTTGCTGTGCAGAAGCTTTTGAAAGACTTGTACACTGGAAACTATACAACATTGATGAAAGAAATTGAAGAAGACACAAATAAATGGAAAGATATTTCATGCTTATGGATCAGAAGAATTAATATTGTTAAAATGTCCATACTACCCAAAGCAATCTACAGATTCAATGCAATCCCTATCAAAATTCTGATGATATTTTTCACAGAAATAGAACAGTCCTAAAATTTGTGTGGAGTCACAAAAGACCCTGAAAAACCAAAGCAATCTTGAGAAAGAAGAACAAAGATGGAGGCATCATGCACCCTGCTCTCAAACTATACTGCAGAGCTATAATAATCAAAACAGACACATAGATCACAGAATAGCAAGCCCAAAAATAAACCCATGCATATATGGTCAATTAATTTACAACTAAGCAGTCAAGAATATACAGTGGGGAAAGGACAGTCCCTTCAATAAATGGTGCTGGAAAAACTGGACAACCACATACAAAAGAAAGAAACCGGACCACAATCTTACACCGTACACATAAATTAATTCAAAATGGGTTAAAGACTTGAACGTGAGACCTGAAACTGTAAAACTCCTAGAAGAAAACATAGGTAGAAACTCCTTGACATCAGTCTTGGCAATAACTTTTTTTTTTTAATCTGACTCCAAAAGCAAAGGCCATAAAAGCAAAAATAAACACTAAACACTAAAAAGCTTCTGCACAGCAAAGGCACCATCAACAAATTGAAAAGGCAACCCTTAGATTTTTTCAGTCTCCTCATTGCCTCCCCTCAGGCCTGTAGGCTGAGAGAAGATTCCCTCCCTGGGGCAGGCGGAGGGTCAGGTCTGCTCCTTCCTGATGAAGCCTTGGGTACTGCAGGGGCTGGGCTCATGGGGAGGGGTCCTCGACTGCCTACTGAGTCACAAAATGTTGCCTAAAAGAAAGCAGGAGAATTGAAAATCCGGAGAACAGGGACACTGACCTTCCCTCTCTGCCCCCCAAATTTCCTGTGGAGCCAAATATTCTCTTGTTTTCCCAGTGGGAGTTCCTGGTAGGACTCCACCCAAACCAAACAGCAGGGCTAAAGGGTTAGCAAAGCAAATAGGCTTTCAGCAAGAAGACTTCCTTCACTTCTCTCTTGGATGGACTCTTCATACTCAGCTCGAAGCTTCAGCTGGAATGTCTCTGCACAAAATGAATCTCAGGAGGAACTCAGTGTTGCTTCCTAGAGGCTTGGATTTGCAAAGGCTTCCTGTTTGATGGAGGCTGTTTTTGGTACTTAAGCTCTTTCTAGCTTTTACTTCTGACCTACTGAGTTTTTTTTTTTTTAAAGAATATCTTTATAGAGGTATTTTCATATAGTAAAATGCACAGATCTTAAGAATAGAGTTCAAACCACTGTGACAGATACACTCATGTAGCCCATATCCCTATTCTGTCACCCCAGAAACTCCCCAGACAATCCCCCTACCCTTGGTCCCTGGGGGACTGTTCTGAATTCCATCACAACACATTACTTTTGCGAATTCTGGAACTTCATGTCAATGAAATTGTACAATATGTGCTCTTTTGTGTCTGGCCTTCCACTCGGCATAATATTTGTGAGATTCACCGGTGTCATTCCTTTTTATGGTTGAGTTAGTATTCCACTATTTCAATATCCTACTTTGTTTCTTCACTTTCCTGTTGATAGTCACCTGGGCTGTTTCCAGTTTGGGGCATTAGTGATAAGGCTCCTGTGAACATCCTTGCACAGGTTGTTTTGTGGGCATAGGTTTTTATTTATCTTGGATGAATACCTAAAAGTAGAATGGCTGGGCCACGTAGTAAGTGTATGTTTAACTATTGACTATTTTATTATAAGAAACTGCCACACTGTTTCCAACATGGCTGTAATGGTTACACTCCCTTGAGCAGCACTCCACCGCCTCACCACCACTCTGTGCTGTTGGTCACTTTCTTTTTTTCTTTCTTTTTTTTAAAGGCTGCTTTTTTTTTTTTAAAGAGCATTTATTTATTTAGTTAGTTAGTTTATTTTTGGCTGTGTTGGGTCTTAGTTGTGGCACGCGGGATCTCTGTTGAGGCACACGGGATCTTTCCTTGCGGCATGCGGGCTCTTCCTTGCGGTGCGCGGGCTTCTCTCTAGTGTGGCGCACAGGTTCCAGAGCATGTGGGCTCTGTAGTTTGCAGCATGCAGGCTCTCTCATTGAGGTGTGTGAGCTCAGCAGTTGTGGCACGTGGGCTTAGTTGCCACGTGGCATGTGGGATCCTACTTCCCTGACTAGGGATCGAACCTGCGTCCCCTGCATTGGAAAGCGGATTGTTTACCACTGGACCACCAGGGAAGTCCCTGTCAGTCACTTTCATGTTGACCATTGTATGTAGCAGGTAAGTCCTGCTGCCCGCTGGGGTTTTAATGTGCGTTTTCCCAATGCGATCTAGTGAATTTTAAAGAGGCTTCAAGAATTCTGCCCAGGCCAGCCACCTCCCACACCTCAGTCCACCCTTGCCTGGCATGCGGCACCTAGAACCGTGGGGATTCGCTCTATTCGGGGTACTGCGAGTGTGAGGCAGTGCTGGGGACATGGGGCCCTCCCCCAGGAGCGTACACTCCAGGTCAGGGGCAGCACCCTCTGTAAGGGGTGGATTCAGGCCATACAGTCTCTGTCACGATGCTCAGCTCTGCCATGGATGTGTGAAAGCAGCCCTGCGGAAAATATAAAGGAATGAGTGTAGCTCTATTTGTAGACACTGAAATCTGGATTTCATGTAATTTTCATACATCATGAATTATTCTTTTTTTTTTTTAAAGATTTATTTTATTGATTAATTGATTGATTGATTGATTGCTATGTTGGGTCCTCGTTTCTGTGCGAGGGCTTTCTCTAGTTGTGGCAAGCAGGGGCCACTCTTCATCGCGGTGCACGGGCCTCTCACTATCACGGCCTCTCCCGTTGCAGAGCACAGGCTCCAGATGTGCAGGCTCAGTAGTTATGGCTCACAGGCCCAGTCGCTCCGCAGCATGTGGGATCTTCCCAGACCAGGGCTCAAACCCGTGTCCCCTGCATTAGCAGGCAGATTCTCAACCACTGCGCCACCAGGGAAGCCCCCATCATGAATTATTCTTCTTTTCACTTGTTTCAATCATTTAAAAATGTAGGGCTTCCCTGGTGGCACAGTGGTTAAGAATCCACCTGCCAATGCAGGGGACACGGGTTCGAGCCCTGGTCCGGGAAGATCCCACATGCCACGGAGCAACTAAGCCCATGCGCCACAACTACTGAGCCTGTGCTCTAGAGCCCATGAGCCACAACTACTGAGCCCACGTGCCACAACTACTGAGCCCGCATGCCTAGAGCCCTTGCTCTGCAACAAGAGAAGCCACCACAATGAGAAGCCCGCGCACCACAACGAAGAGTAGTCCCTGCTCGCCACAACTAGAGAAAGTCCGCATGCAGCAACAAAGACCCAACGCAGCCAAAAATAAATAAATAAAATAAATAAATTTATTAAAAAAATAAAAAATAAAAATGTAGACAGCGTTCCTAACTTGAGGGCCATATAAAAACAGGTGGTGGGCCAGCCTGGGCTGAGGGTGGGCAGAGGCAGCCCCCTGAGATGCAGCTTGAAAGCAGGCTGCAGGACCTTCACTGCAAATCCGCCCCTCCAGTGAGGGACTCCCCAGGGGTGAGGGCTGTAGAGGGCAAGATCCAGACCAGGGAGGCCTGTGGATGTTGGTTGTGTGTCCTTCGCAGCCCCTCACGGCCCCACAGCCTCCACAGTTCGGGAGCTCCTTCTCTCTCCCCACTCCCACCTCTCTCACTGACCCCGGCTCTGACCACTTCCCCTTCTGCCTGGTCCCTTTGGGATGGGACACATGAGAATGACTACCCGCTGCAGTTGGGTGCCTGCCTTCACCTGTCCCCTCTAGCCCCCCAGGCCCAGCCTGAGGACCTGCTAGGGAGGGCCTGAGACTGGTTTAGCAAGCTTACCTGGCTGGGGTTGTGGTTTGCAGGAGCTGTGCTGGGCTCAGCCCTCTGCTGAGGGGCTGTCCAGTCTGCAGCCTGGGTAGGATGGTTCTGGGGAGTGTCTGGGAGGCAGGGGAGCCCATGAGGAAACTACCACAGGAATCCCAGCAAGAGGACCCAAAAGAGCAGCTAAGGATGGACTAGATACAGAGGGAATGAAATGGCTGGAGGACCCAGACTTCCTCTTGGAGGACCGGCTCCTGAGAGAGAGCCCTTGGGAGCTTGGGAGAGAAGGCAGGCCCACCAGGCCTGATGTTATTGGCACTGGATCTGGGAGCAAGCAGGAAGGCTTTGGCCTAAAGAAGGATCTGGAGCCCCGCTGGGTGTGGAGGGAGGGCAAGGAAACAGGATGAGCTGTGGAGAAAGATGGTGGAAGGCCCTGGGCCGCACCTGTGACCCACCCCCCCACGGGGCCCTGCCCCAGGACCACACCCACAGACGCTCCCCACGTGGGGTAGCTGCCACGTGTGCAGTGATGAGCTTGCACACCACATGTAATCAGAGCTTCTCCAGATGCCACAGATTCACCCACTCCCCCTCCCTGCCCCTCCCCTCCCAGCTATGTCCACCTCTAAGGCTCAGCACCATCCTAGGTCTGCAGGCCCAGAGACTGGCCAGTCTTAGAAACTCACGTGAGTGGAATCCTTCAGGCTGTGCTCTTTAGCGCTGCCTACTCTCACTCAGCATTGTTCGTCTGCGTATTGGATGTGGTCGATCATTCTCCCGGCTGGGGACTATGCAACTGTGGGAATATGCCACAGTTTATTTATCAGTCCAGCATTGATGGGCATTTGCGTGGTTTCCAGTTTGGGACTATTTTGAATATTTGAATATTATGAGCATTTCTGTACATGCCTTTTGGTTGGTACAAGCATTCATTTCTGTTGGGTATTTTCTTTGGACTAGAATTGCTGGGTCAGAAGTAGGTGTTTAGCTTCAGTGAATACTGCCAGTTTTTCAATGTTAAACCAACCTGTAAGGACTCTCCTTGATGCAGAGACCCCAGAGGCCAAGATAGGATCAGGGAGGAGCAGTGGGAGCAACACTGAAGCCAGGGACCCGAAGACGGCCCTGGGGAACAGCAGCGGTGGTGCTAGTGGGTGTAGACCAGAGGGCTGCTGGTGAGAGTGAGCAAGAGGGCCCCAGATGAGGACCTGCAGGTAGGAACCAGGTGAGCAGCTTTAGGGAGGGGGAGGAGCAGGAGGAGACACTGTCTCAGGGAGTGGACATGAAGAGGGTTGCTGGCAGGAATGGGCCACAAGCCCAGGACCTCATCCTCAGCTCTGCAAGTTGAGAAACTCAGCAATACTCCTTCACCCAGGGGTAAGTGCACGGCCCCTCCAGGAGGCCCCTCCCACCCTGCGACCCCGCCCTTCCTCAGGCCCCGCCCCTCATGTGGTCCGGCGCAGCGCGCAGGCGCACCCTCAGCACCGCCCTTCCTCGCCGCCGCAGCGCAGTGCGCAGGCGCGGCCTGGCAGCCGGCGAAGCTGCAGCATCCTCCGTGCGGGTGTGTCTCCGCGGCTCATCTTACCCTCCTCGTCCTCCTCGGACTGCCGGCGCGATGGCGAAGCCGCTGACAGACGGCGAGAGGCGGAAGCAGATCAGCGTGCGCGGGCTGGCGGGGCTGGGCGACGTGGCCGAGGTGCGGAAGAGCTTCAACCGGCACCTGCACTTCACGCTCGTCAAGGACCGCAACGTGGCCACGCGCCGCGACTACTACCTGGCGCTGGCGCACACGGTGCGAGACCACCTGGTGGGACGCTGGATCCGCACGCAGCAGCACTACTACGAGCGCGACCCCAAGGTGAGGCGGCACCGGGGTGGGGAGAGACCCCCGGTGAGGAGGGACCTTCCCCCGAGATGGGGAGAGACCGCCCTCCGGGTGGGGAGGGACCCCCGGTGAGGAGAGACCCCCCCCAGGTGAAGAGAGCCCCCTGAGATGGGGAGCGACCCCCCCGCCCCCCAGTTGAGGAGAGACCACCGGGTGAGGCATCCCCGCACACGGCGTCGCCTAACCCTAACCTCCCGTACTGGGTGGCCTGGAGCCCTGCGGTTGCGGCCTGCTGTCCGGGTGGGCAGAGATGGGGGGCGTCACTGGGAAGCCTGCTGAGGAGAAGGAGCCCGCAGTGATGGGCTCTGCCTTCCAGGCGCTCACACCTACCTTGAAGAGCTTCACTTAGCTTAAGGTTGGCCGACGTTAAGGAATTGTTTATTCTTTTTACATTTTACACACATGTAGGTTTATGATTGAAAAGTACAAAATACACGAGAGAAAATTTGGTTATCACCTCCGTTATTAACTGTGTTAAACTATAGGTGTATGTCCTTCTACACCTTTTCCTGTTCTTGAATATATATGCACACTTTTAAAAAGCATGTTGTATATACAATTTTGTGGCTCTTCTGTTTCATTCATCAACATTTGTAGCTTTTTTAGCAGCTTTCCAAGTCAGTAAATATGATTCTCCAAACTGGTAGTTTTCAGTTTGATGGGTATGGGCTTGGCCAGGCCCCTGCCACCAGTTTTGTTTGTTTGGTTTTTTGTTTTTGTTTTTTTCCTCTTGACCATGGAGAGTTTTATCCTTTCTACTATACTAATGTAGAGTGAAAACTGGTGAGGAAAGGACACACTTGCAGGCCTGAAGCCAATTTGCAAGGATTTGACTTGCAGTGTACACCTGAGCACTGGGCAGTTGCTTTGTTGATAGTAATTTACAGTATTTTTGTAGGGCGTTAAATGTTTAATAATTGCTAAGTCTGAGATTGGTTGCTTTTCCAAACTTATTCTGGGGCACTCTTTTTTTCTAAAAGAGAGGTGGTAAAAAGGACAGATTTGTTAGAATACCAACTAGGATCTTCATATTTAGTATGCAAGACAGTGAAGAAAGAAGTGGCACCAAATGGCAGAAACAGGTTATTTCAACAAGGGCTTGGGATGACTTTGCCAGGGAAACTGGCCAACAGGCAGTGGCTCCCCCAGAATTCCCTGCTGATGGCAGAGCTCTGATTTGCAATATCATAGTTATTCATGTAGCAGGTGACAAGGTACATCTCTGACAGCACATTCAAGGGTATTTCCCTGCAGCTGGACCAGAACACACCGAAACACCATGGGGTCCCATTAGAGTGTTCATCTATATTTAGATCCTGAAAAGGCTAGTGATGGGCTCAGGGATTACGGAAATAACCTTTCATGAACAGGATTAAATCCCTCTAACAAAACAGGTTTGCTGATCCTCACTGATTGCTATGTGGCTATAGGTGTAAACCTTTCTCTTCTTTAAAGCCACACAGCCTGTAAATGGAAGGTTGTTTGCTTGTCCTGGATAGGAAGGTCATTTGAAAGTGGAAACTTGGAATTTGAGTGCTTCAGTCTGGCTAATTCATGTTGAAAATAAGCTCATCATCTCCTTTTTCTGCAAAAGTTACATGTTTGCTTGTAACGGACAAGAAACAAGCCCCAGGAGGATCAGAGCTGAGAGGACATGGAAGGTCTCCCAGTAATAATCCTGCAGAGCCACATCCCCAGCCTAAGAACGGCTTCAAGGATGTGTACCACTGCACTGCAGACTTAGGCAGCCTGACGATCTAAACAATAAGTTAAAGTGCTTTTATTTAATATTTTTATTTACTTTAAAACAGTTATGCAAGTCCTTGTGATTATTGGAGAAAAAATTAGAAAACACAGATAAGCCAAAAGGAAAAAATTAACTGTAATCTCACCACCTAGTGGTAACACTGTAAATGCTACAAACATCTTGTGTTCCACATCTCTTTTTCTGTGCAGGTAGAAACATTTGTTTTTATTACACAAAATAGTATAGTGCTGTGCTGCACCTATTGTTTCATAACTCTCAAGCGCTCTATTTTTGGTAATAGTAGAAACAGTTGAAGCTCAGTGCTCAGAGGAAGAGTTTTCAAGTAAGCTGCCTGGCAAATCAGCAAGTCAAAGAATCTGGCTAAAATTAAGAAGTCTGCTCTTGGCAGGAGGCAGGCTTAGTTCTAAAGACGGCTCCAGGAGTCTCTGAAGTGATGGCAAGGTCAGGACTCCACCGCAAACTCAGGGACGGAAAAGAGCTGGGTGGTGAGGGATGGCTCACACAAATCCAGGCTCCTCAAGTCCTGGCTTTACCGTTTGGCCTATTTGACCCTTGGGCTTGGGTGGATTTCTTAACCTTCCTTGGTCTCAGTTTCTTCATCTTTAAAATAAGGAAGGTCAAGCTAGGTAATCCATCCCTGAGTACCTTGCCGTTCTAAAACATTGTAGCTTTGTGTTTGCTGATAAAATGTTTCCAGTTTATATTAACATTCCATCCAAAAAGAATTTGAGAATGCTCAAGCAAGATATGCTGCAAAAGTTTCAACTTCATAGAAGACCTCAAAGAGAAAGTTGGGGCAAGACAGTAAGGGTAGGAAGGTGGGTTAAGTTCAGATGCACGGTCAGGACACAAAATGCAGATGTAAGTTCTGGCAACCAAAGCAGATTGCAGATCATGCCCAGTTATGGGAGTCATGGAATCTCTGCAGTAAATTCTAGAATGAGCAGGTGCGAGATTTCTTCCATGGGTCTTTAAAGCAGACGTTGTACGATGTGGACAGCTGGCCTGATTGCATCCCTGCAGTGGATGGACTGGCCAGTTTACCATGGCTCTTCCCCATGAGCTCTTGGCATAACCATACTGGTGGACTAAGGAAAGGAGCTCTACCACTGGGTCCAAACTGCTGTCCTAAATATTTCTAGTAAGATAATCATGATGAATACAATTAATCTTATGGTTGGCTGGATCTGGGAGTTAAAGGAAGATGATCTAGAGCAGTTTTTTGTTGCCTTGGCTGCACACAACCCCTACTTCTGAAATTTTGTTTTAATTAGGCAGGAGTGGGTCCAGCGCTGGGATCTTTTTGACCCACTTAACTGTTCTGATGTGTTTGCCCTCATCTGTGTGAAGTTGACCTTGTATCCCATGGGCAAGCTTCCCTGATAGCAGAGAGCTCAGAGTTACTTTCTCTGGCCAGAAGCTGGGGCGGGGCAGATGTTTCGTGTTGCTGATTACCCTGACAGCTTGCCAAATGGAAGGTAGGCTGAAGCCGTCATTTATGAGATTAGGAAGCTTTGGGTGTGTGCCGTGATTTTTCTTAGAAGACAGTCTAGCCTCTGCTCCTGCAGGCTGTGATGGTTAATTTTGTGTGCCAACTTGGCTGGGCTATGGTGCCCAGATATTTGGTCAGATATTATTCTGGTTGTTTGTGTGAAGGTGTTTTCTAGATGAGATTAACATTAAAGTCAGTGGATTTTGAGGAGAGTAGATTACCCTCCGTAATGTAGATGGGCCTCTAATCAGTTGAAGGCCTGAACAGAACAAAGACTGATACCCCCACCACACCCACCTCCCCGCTCTTCCTCTCCGCATCCCTCCCCAGCCAGAAGGAATTTTCCAGCAGAAGGCCTTTGGACTCCAAATGCCGCTCCTTCTTGGGTCTTCAGCCTGCAGGCTCACCCCAGCAGATTTTGGTCTTGGACCCCCATGATTATGTGACCCAATTCCTTAAAATAAATCTCTGTGTATATATCCTGTTGATTCTGTTTCTCTGGGGAACCCTGACTTATACCCAGGTGCTGTGGATGGCTAACCCTTTGTATCTTTATGAAATATTGTAACTGATCTCATTTCTGCATCCTAGCCCTTTACAGATGATTTTTTAAACGTTTATTTTATGTGATTTCAGACTTTTACAAGTTGCAAGAATGTTACAAAGAATTCCCATATGCTCTTTATCTGGATTCCCCAAACATGAAACATTTTTAACACGTTTGTTATGTCTTTCTCTCTGTATAAATACATTTTTTCTGTGAACCATTTGAAAGTAAGTTTTAGACTTGATACCCCTTTCCCCCTGAAAACTCAAATGTGTGACTCGGAAAATCAAGGAGATTCCCTTATACCACCAGAGCATTTGGAAAAAACTCAGGGTGTTCACACCAACACGGTGTTGTCACCCGCAGACCTTACTCAGCCTTGTCAGCTGTGCTGCTGATAAGAAATACAAGGAAGAAAACTGAGAGAACTTTACACATCTTTCCAGATATACCTCCTTTTTTCCTGCCCATTAAACAGAGCAGGCTCTAACCCATATGGAAACCCACACATTTTAAGACATGAAGCAGGTAAACAGCAGGCAACAGATAGCTGGCTCTTTTCTACCTTGTAGAGAATGGGGCTCTTAGGATATGGCGAAGGGAAGAGAAATGAACACAGAAATTTAGAAAGGTAATTGGACAACTGAAAAGTATGGTTAAATTTCCTCTAAGATCAGGGACAAGACAAGGTTGCCCACTCTCACCATTATTATTCAACATAGTTTTGGAAGTTTTAGCCACAGCAGTCAGAGAAGAAAAAGAAATAAAAGGACTCCAAATCAGAAAAGAAGAAGTAAAACTGTCACTGTTTGCAGATGACATGATACTATACATAGAGAATCCTAAAGATGCTACCAGAAAACTACTAAAGCTAATCAATGAATTTGGTAGAGTAGCAGGATACAAAATTAATGCACAGAAATCTCTTGCATTCCTATACACTAATGATGAAAAATCTGAAAGAGAAATTAAGGAAACACTATTTACCATTGCAACAAAAAGAATAAAATATCTAGGAATAAAGCTACCTAAGGAGACAAAAGACCTGTATGCAGAAAACTATAAGACACTGATGAAAGAAATTAAAGATGATACCAACAGATGGAGAGATATACCATGTTCTTGGATCGGAAGAATCAACATTGTGAAAATGACTATACTACCCAAAGCAATCTACAGATTCAATGCAATCCCTATCAAACTACCAATGGCATTTTTCACAGAACTAGAACATAAAATTTCACCATTTGTATGGAAACACAAAAGACCCCGAATAGCCAAAGCAATCTTGAGAAAGAAAAACGGAGCTGGAGGAATCAGTCTCCCGGACTTCAGACTATACTACAAAGCTACAGTAATCAAGACAGTATGGTACTGGCACAAAAACAAATATAGATCAATGGAACAGGATAGAAAGCCCAGAGATAAACCCATGCACCTGTGGTCACCTTATCTTTGATAAAGGAGGCAAGAGTATGCAATGGAGGAAAGACAGCTTCTTCAATAAGTGGTGCTGGGAAAACTGGACATCTACATGTAAAAGGATGAAATTAGAACACTTCCTAACACCATATACAAAAATAAACTCAAAATGGATTAAAGACCTAAATGTAAGACCAGACACTATAAAACTCTTAGAGGAAAACATAGGCAGAACACTCTATGATATAAATCACAGCAAGGTCCTTTTTGACCCACCTCCTAGAGAAATGGAAACAAAAACAAAAATAAACAAATGGGACCTAATGAAACTTAAAAGCTTTTGCACAGCAAAGGAAACCATAAACAAGATGAAAAGACAACCCTCAGAATGGGAGAAAATCTTTGCAAATGAAGCAGCTGACCAAGGATTAATCTCCAAAACATACAAGCGGCTTATGTAGCTCAATATGAAAAAAACAAAGAACCCAATCAAAAATGGGCAGAAGATCTAAATAGACATTTCTCCAAAGAAGATATACAAATTGCCAACAAACACTTGAAAAGATGCTCCACATCACTAATCATTAGAGAAATGCAAATCAAAACTACAATGAGGTATCACCTCACACCAGTCAGAATGGCCATCATTAAAAAATCTACAAACAGTAAATGCTGGAGAGGGTGTGAAGAAAAGGGAACACTCTTGCACTGTTGGTGGGAATGTAAATTGATACAGCCACTATGGAGAACAGTATGGACGTCCCTTAAAAAACTAAAAATAGAATTACCATATGACCCAGCAATCCCACTACTGGTCATACATATACCCTGAGAAAACCATAATTCAAAAAGAGGCATGTACCACAATGTTCATTGCAGCACTGTTTACAGTAGCCAGGACATGGAAGCAACCGAAGTGTCCATCAACAGATGAATAGATAAAGAAGATGTGGCACATATATGCAATGGAATATTACTCAGCCATGAAAAGAACTGAAATTGAGTTATTTGTAGTGAGGTGGATGGACCTAGAGTCAGTCATACAGAGTGAAATAAGTCAGAAAGAGAAAAACAAATACCGTATGCTAACACATATATATGGAATCTAAAAAAAAAAAAAAAGGTTCTGATGAACTTAGGGGCATGAATTTAGGGGCATGAACTTAGATGCAGACATAGAGAATGGACTTGAGGACACAGGGAGGGGGAAGGGTAAGCTGGGACAAAGTGAGAGAACAACATTGACATATATACACTACCAAATGTAAAATAGATAGCTAGTGGGAAGCAGCTGCATAGCACAGGGAGATCAGCTCAGTGCTTTGCAACCACCTAGAGGAGTGGGATAAGGAGGGTGGGAGGGAGACGCAAGAGGGAGGGGATGTGGGGATATATGTATACATATAGCTGATTCACTTTGTTATACAGCAGAAACTAACACAACATTGTAAAGCAATTATACGCCAATAAAGATGTTAAAAAAAAAAAAAGTCTGGTTAACAATGCCTTCAACAGGATCTTCTGGAGTAGGAATTATATGTAATTTCAGTTTTAGCTGAGTGTCTTTTCTCAGCCGTGAAACACCATTTTTTTTTTAAAGGTGAAAGTAGCTCTGTTGAGAACACTGACTTATAACACTGAGTCACGAGTGTAGTTTGACATGGTCCAGATCACTTACTCTAAATTGATTAGGCTCTGGCTATCTGTCAGGGACAAGGTGGCCTCCATGATTATCTGGCTCTGGGATGGGGTGAGTAGACGCTTTGTAGAGCTTAATAGCACATAAGGTGGAAGGCAGAGGACTGTGACACTGACGTCATGTAGCACAAAGTGAATTTGTTTCCTGCAGAACTAAGTGATCTCTGAGTGTAAAATCCCTGTAGATTTTACAGGGATAAAGTACTGTAATTTTATCATATTTTACATTTTCCAAGTTGACTTTGCGCAAACAGACCTGTGTTCTACTCCTAGGTACCAGTACCTAAAATAAAGAACGAAATTCGTAGTCCACATTGAGACACAACCCACCAGTTAGGGGAAGCCAAGGTTCCCTGGCACTTCGCTCTGAAAGAAAGTGCGAGTGTGACTTCATAGGTTGGGCCGTAAGAGGTGTGGTAGATAACGCTCAGCATCCTCACACAAGCACAGTAGTGGTTTTATAAAGCTCTTTCCTCCAAAAAGCCCCTCAGACGCAGTGGCGTGTACGCGGGGACATGCTCAGTGAGGACAGGGGTGGAAGGGCCCCTCCCCCCAGCAGCCCTCCTCTCGCTGAGCTGCTCAGGCAGGGCGGCAGGCTGGAGGTGGCCTCAGTGCCTTTGTAGAGGCTGGGGGGCCCACCGGAGCTGACTTCTGTGTTGGGTCAGTGCTCAGTGTCCCTGTGTCATGTCAGGGCCCGCTCTGTCTGGCGGGAGCCACTCTGTGCTGCGAGAGGGCAGCTCGTGGGCTAAGACGCCGCTGCGGCACCGACAGGATCTGATAGACGAGGAGTGAGGCTGCGTGTTCCTGGCGCAGGCGGACACCTTCCTGGCTGGATCTGCCTGTAGAATCAGGTTCTTGCTGATGGTGAAGTCGATTGCCCCAGTCTGTGCTTCGATGCCCTGAGTGTTGAAAGTTCTTTCTTTCCTTTTCCTGCAGAGTGTTCAGACCCTTCTGTTAAACAAGGACTCTAAACACACTTTTAGGAGAGGGAAAAGAAATTGGAGGTCTCTGAAAGTCCAATTCTATGTATTAATCTTGGTTGTATAGAGAGCAAAATGAGGCTCTACCTATTGACATTAAACTCCATTTTCACAGAGTTCATTAACTCCTAAGATTCTTTAGGAGATTAATATGTTGTATAATGTTTGTGTTGATCATATTTTCATCTGTGTTGAAGAGCTTTGTTTATGCTTTTCTGTGATGTAACCTGTAGGTGTGGGCTTTGCATGTAATAAATAAACTCAATTTATAAAAAAATTAAGGCTGCCTCTAGGCCATTTAACACTTGTTACAGCCATATTGCAAAGAAGGGACTCTGCAAGAAAGATCAGTGACCTAGTTCAGGCCTGCAGATGGCCCCCCAGAGCTGTGTGGCAAGGTTAAGGGATCCCTGCTGTTCTCAGGCTCAAGCAGGTGAACATCTGGTTCTCGATTGGCACCCCTGAGCCGGGAAGCCCTGTCCAAGGTTGCACAGATGGCGCCGGGGAGGCTGGAGGGGCTGGAGAGGTAGGAAGGGGCTGGGCCGGGCCTGCGATGGCCTTGGGCCTGCAGCAGCAGAGTTTGGGCCCGGCAAGGAGCTGGCCCTTTGCAGGTGGTTTTTTTCCAGAATTGTCACCCTGTTCTTTAGGTTCCACAACCCTCCCTGAAAAATCTGGCCAGGTGAGGGGACCAGCATTGCTGAGTCCCAGGTAGGCATGGTGCTACCAGAGACATAAAGTGACCAGGTCGCCCCACCGGCCGCTGCAGGAGCCGGGATGGGACCCAGTCTGCGTAGTTCAAAATCTGTGCATGTCATTGGCCGGCTTCTCAAGCGCCTTCTTCAGTTTGATGGTTTCACGCTGAACCATCTTAAGGAAACTGGGGAAAACAAAATCAACATGTGTGAGGAAACAATAAAAGTTCTCAAGTCACACAGTCAAAAACAGCAACAGAAAACAAGGCACAGACCCTGAGTCCAGAGCTCCAGCCCAGCACAGCCTGCAGCGGTGCCTGGCGCAGAGCTGACCGTGGTCGGTCCTTTCTGAGTGGGCAGTGCTGGGGGGACCCTGGGTGCCATGCTGCTCCCGCTGCCCTCTTGTTCAGGATGCCGCAGGAGGCTGCCCGGGCAGGTTTACAGAACTAAATACACAGCTGAACCCTGGACACCCAATGTTGAACTTGGGAGGAAAATGAGATTCAGAGGCTTTAAGACTGGGCCCAACATTTTATCCCTCAGCACCCGTCTCTTAGAAAAAGAGATAATCAAGCTATTTTCATAGTGCTAGTTAAAAGTTGGAAACTTTAACAGAAAGATCGAATTACAACTTTTAAAATACATACTTATAGTTAAAGGCAAAATAAAAACATCTTGATCATATCCCTGACCTGCCAACTTTTTTTTTTTATAATATTTATTTATTTTTGGCTGTGTTGGGTCTTAGTTGCGGCACTCGGGATCTCTCATTGTGGTGCTCAGACTTCTCTCTAGTTGTGGTGCGCAGGTTCCAGACTGCATGGGCTCAGTAGTTGCAGCGCACGGGCTTAGTTGCCCAGCAGCATGTGGGATCTTAGTTCCCCGACCAGGGATCGAACCTGCGTCTCGTGCATTGGAAGGCGGAAGGCGGATTCTTTTTTTTTTTTTTTTTTTTTTGTTAAATAAATTTATTTATTTTTGGCTGCTTTGGGTCTTCGTTGCTGCGTATGGGCTTTCTCTAGTTGCAGCGAGCGGGCTTCTCATTGCAGTGGCTTCTCTTGTTGCAGAGCACAGGCTCTAGGTATGCAGGTTTCAGTAGTTGTGGCACATGGGCTCAGTAGTTGTGGCTCTCAGGCTCTAGAGCGCAGCCTCCGTAGTTGTGGTGCACGGGCTTAGTTGCTCCGCGGCATGTGGGATCTTCCCGAACCAGGGCTGGGACCCGTGTTTCCTGCATTGGCAGGTGGATTCTTTTTTTTTTTTTTTAATTAATTAATTTATTTATTTATTTTTGTCTGCGTTGGGTCTTCATTGCTACATGCGGGCTTTCTCTAGCTGTGGCGAACGGGGGCTACTCTTCATTGCGATACGTGGGCTTCTCATTGTGGTGGCTTCTCTTATTGCGGAGCACGGGCTCTAGGCACGCGGGCTTCAGTAGTTATGGCACAAGGGCTCAGTAGTTGTGGCTCACAGGCTCTAGAGCGCAGGCTCCGTAGTTGTGACGCACAGGCTTAGTTGCTCTGTGGCATGTGGGGTCTTCCTGGACCAGGGCTCGAACCCGTGTCCCTGCATTGGCAGGTGGATTCCTAACCACTGCGCCACCAGGGAAGTCCCAGAAGGTAGATTCTTAACCACTGGACCACCAGGGAAGTCCCCTGCCAACTTTTCATAAAACCTCTTGGGAGAACCCCAGAAATAGGCATGGCCTTCATATGTGCCTAGAAGGAAATGGCTGCTCAAAACATTCACTCACACTCTCGGACAGCTGGGTGTTGTCGTCTCAGTGTGTTTTCACGTTGATTACTAAGCCCCATCTGGAGGGAGGTGTGGTACCGTGCTATGGGAACCCCATATAATAATAAATCAGTTCAAGTGTAGAGTAAATAGCGTCCAGGACGATGAAAAGTCAGGAGGAAGCAATGGGCCGTGAGCAGCAGTGACAACGGTGGTGGAGCAGAGGGCAGCTCCGCAGAACCACTCGTTACACTGCGACGTGTTTGTGATTTAAAGGACACTGGAATTTTTTTTGTATGTAAGCATGTTCTTTCAATTTGTAGATTTAACATGTATGTAAAGTTTTCTTAAATTACATATTGAAAATTTTTTTTAACATTTTATTCATTTTCTTTCTTCGGGAACACTAATTAAGCAGATGTTAAGTATTCTTTGTCTTCTGTATGGGTATTTTTCTCTCCAGTCCTCTTCATGATTTTCCCTCACTTTGCTCACTTTTCCAGCCAGCTTTTTGTTTTCAGCTGTGCCGCTGTTTTGCATTCAGTGCTGCCCTCCATTTCTGTGGTGGTTTTATCTCTTATTTATTTTACTTCTTTCCCGTGCTCAGTTGAGTCCCTTTGTTACCTTATCAGTGTTTCTTGATGTCTTAGATGGGTCTGTGTTTATGGATTTCATGTGGCCCTTGCTAAATGTTGGGTGTTCTTTGCCTGTTGTATTTCCTGTCTCTTCTGTTTTTCTTCTCAGGGTGTAGACCCTGAGCTCCATCTCTGAGTGGAGGGGATTCTTCCTGAGCCAGTTGCTTGCAGCTGGATGATGGGGCAGGGCCTGCTGTGTGCAGCATGGAGGGAGCAGCCCCTCCTGGTTCCCAGTTTTGTGATGTGTGTGTGTGTGTGTGTGTGTGTGTGTGTGTGTGCACGCACGGGCACACAGGTGTGAGCGAGTGTGCGCCGTGGGTTTGAATGCATGTACACGTGTGGGTGTGTGAGTGTGCACGCATGTGAGTGTGAAGTGCGTTGTCCTTTCATCGGCCTCAGAAGGCAGAGACCAGCAGTGGACAGTCACCCTCGTCCCTCCCCTGCAGCTTGGTGGTGAAGTGGTACAAGGGTCAGTTTCTAGCTGAGTTCTGCCTCCCTCAGTTTCCACCTCTGTTTTCCTAGGGTCAGTGAGTTTTAGGGAGAAGTGGGCAGAGACATTTTTAGCCTACCACCTTTACAACTGGAAGTATTCTATCTTACATACAATATTTATTGGGATAAAATTCAGATACCATACAATTCACCCATTTAAAGTGTACAGCCTATTCAGTGGTTTGGGTATATTCAGAGTTGTGCAACCATCACCACAGTCAGTTTTATAACATTTTCATTACCCCAGAAAGAAACCCCACGCTTTTTAGCTGTTACCCACCCTAAACTCCCTGTCCGCCTGTCTTAGGCAACTACTAATCTACTTTCTGTTTCTGTAGATTTACCTATATTCCATATAAATAGAATCATACAATATGTGGTCTTTCGTGACTGGCTTCTTTCATTTAGCATAATGTTTTCTAGGTTCATTCTCATTGTAGCTTTATCAGTACTTGATTCCTTTTTATGGCCGAATAATATTCCACTGTATGGATATACCACATTTATTTATCCATTCATAAGTTGGTGGACATTTGAGTTGTTTTCACCTTTTGACTATTAAATACAAGTCTTTTAGTGGACACAGGGTTTCGTTTCTTTTGGGTATATGTCTAGGAGTGGAATTGCTGGGCCAAATGGTAAACTGTTTAACTTTTGAGGACCTGCCAGACTGGTTTCCAGAGTAGCTGCACCGTTTTACATTCTCATCAGCAGGTTTTCAGATCCTTGCTAACCATTTGTTATTATCTGATGGCTTATTGATCATAGTTGTACTAGTGGATGTGAAGTGGTATCTCATTGTGCTTTTGATTTGCATTTCCCTTATGATTCATGATGTTAGGCATCTTTTCATGTGCTTATTGGCAATTTGTATTTTCTTTGTAGAAATGTCTGTGCAGATCCTTTGCCCAACCTACCACTGGGCTGTCTTTTTATTATTGAATTGTATATATATATTCCTGATACAGATCTCTTACCAGCTATGTGATTTGCAGATATTTTCTCCCAGAAGAACAGAGCTGGAGGTATCACGCTGTGACTACAGTCACAAAGCTACAAAGCCACAGTCATCAAAACAGTATGATACTGCAACCTAAATGTCCATTGACTAATGAATGGATAAAGAAGATGTGGTACATATATACAATGGAATATTACTCAGCTATAAAAAAGAATGAAATAATACCATTTGCAGCAACATGGATGGACCTAGAGATTATCATACTAAGTGAAGTAAGTCAGACAGAGAAAGACAAATATCATACGATATCACTTATATGTGGAATCTTAAAAAAAAATGATACAAATGAACTTATTTACAAAAAGGAAACAGACTCACAAACATAGAAAACAAACTTATGGTTAACAAAGGGGTAAGGGGGGTGGGGGAGGGATAAGTTAGGAGTTTGGGATTAACATATACACACTACTATATATAAAATAGATGATCAGCGGGGACCTACTGTATAGCACAGGAAACTAGTCAATATTCTGTAATAACCTATAAGGGAAAAGAGTCTGAAAAAGAATATATATATGTATAACTGAATCACCCTGAAACTAACACAACATTGTAAATCAAGTATACTCCAATAAAAAAACAAAAACAAACAAGCTAACAAAAACCAGTGTGGTACTGGCACAAAAACAGACACATAGATCAGTGGAACAGAATAGAGAGCCCAGAAATAAACACACCCACTTAATGGGCAGTTAATCTAGGACATAGGAGGCAACAATATGCAATGGGGAAAAGACAGTCTCTTCAACAAGTGGTGCTGGGAAAACTGGGCAGCTACATGTAGAAGAATGAAATTAGATCATTCCCTCACACCATGTACAAAAATAAACTCAAAATGGATTAATGACCTAACTGTAAGACCAGATACTATAAAACTCCTAGAAGAAAACAGGCAGAACACTCTTTGACATAAATTTTAGCAGTTTTTTTTGGATCTTTCTCTTAAGGCAAAGGAAACAAAATAAAAAATAAACAAATGGAACCTAATTAAACTTAAAAGCTTTTTTTGCACAGCAAAGGAAACCATTGACAGAACGAAAAGACAAGACCTACTGAATGGGAGAAAATATTTGCAAATGATATGACCAATAAGGGGTTAATATCCAAAATATATAAACAGCTCATACAACTCAATATCCAAAAAAAAAAAAAAACTGATTGGTAAATGGGCAGAAGACCTGAATAATCATTTATCCAGAGAAGACATACAAATGGCCAACAGGCACATGAAAAGATGCTCAAAATCACTAATCATCAGAGAAATGCAAATCAAAACCACAATGAGATATCACCTCATACCTGTCAGAATGGCTGTCATCAAAAAGACCATAAATAACAAATGTTGGCGAGAATGTGGAAAAGAGGGAACCCTCCTACACTGGGAATGTAAATTGGTGCAGCCACTATGGAAAACAGTATGGAGGTTCGTTAAAAAACTCAAAAGTGTAACTGCCTTATGACCCAGCAATTCCACTCCTGGGTATATATTTGAAGAAAATGAAAACACTAATTTGAAAAGATATTTGCACTGTTTACAATAGCCAAGATATGGAAGCAACCTAAGTGACCATCAACAGATGAATGGATAAAGAAGAAGTGGTCAATATACACAGTGGAATACTACTCATAAAACAATATACATCCAAAGAAAAAGAAATCACTAATTCAAAAGTATGCACCCCGGTGTTCATAGCAGCATTATTTACAATAACCAAGATGTTGAAGCAACCTAAGTGTCCATCAATAGATGAATGGATAAAGCAGATGTGATATGTATATTACAGTGGCATATTACTCAGCCATAAAAAGAAGAATGGGTAGACTTGGAGGGTATTATGCTAAGTGAAACAAGTCAGACAGAGAAAGACAGATACTGTTTGTTATCACTGATATGTGGAATCTAAAAAATAAAATGAATGAATATAACCAAACAGAAATAGGCTTGAAGATACAGAGAAAAAACATGGTTACCAATGGGGAGAGGGAAGAGGGGAGGGGAAAGATAGGGGTAGGGGATTAAGAGGTACAAACCCCTATGTATAAAATAAATAAGCTACAAGGATATATTGTACAGCACAGGGAAATATTTTATAATAACTTTAAATGGAGTATAATCTATAAAAATTGTGAATCATGTTGTACACCTAAAACTAATATAATATTGTAAATCAACTATACTTCAATTAAAAAAAATTTCCCCCTTTTTGTGGGTTGTCTTTTTTACTTTCTTAATTGTATCAAATGCTTTAAATGTTGATGAAGTCCAGTTTATCTGTTTTTTCACTTGTGCTTTTGATGTCATGTCAGAAGAAACCATTGCCTAATCCAAGGTCACAAAGATTTACCCCTATGTTTTCTCCTAAGAGTTTTATAGTTTTGGCTCTTACATTTATGTTCTTGATCCATTTTGAATTAATTTTTTGCATATGGTATGAAAGAGGAGTCCAACTTTATTCTTTTGCATGTGGATATCCAGTTGTCCTAGCAACATTTGTTGAAAAGACTATTCTTCCCCACAGAATTATCTAGGCACTCTTGTTGGAAATCAGTTGACCATAAATGTGAGGGTTTATTCTGGACTCTCTGTGCTATTCCATTGCTCTGTGTGTCCTTCTTTATGCCAGTATAGTCTCACTGACAGTAGTTTTATAGTAAGTTTTGAGATTTGTGTGAGTCCTCCACTTTTGTTTTCTTTTTCAAGATTGTTTTGACTATTCCAGACCCCTTGCATTTCCATCTGAATGCTAGGATCAGCTCGTCACTCTGCAAGGAAGCCAGCTGGAACATTGACAGGGATTGTGTTGAAGTTGTAGAACATTTTGGGATTATTGCCATCTTCACAACGTTAAGCCTTCCAGTCCATTGACATGGGATGTCTCTCCATGTACATAGGTCCCCTGCCTGTGTATTTTGCAAGTTGGGAGCCTCTTTCTACCTGGCCCATCCTTTCAGGCTGCTTCTTGGTTCTGAGGAGAGTAGTTTAAGAACAACTACAGTGAAGTGTGAAGTGATGGTGTGAATGCTGCTGGAAAAACCCAAAGGGCAGCACCACTAAAACGGCTCTTGGCTGGCAGACGGCCACCAGGTTTCCTCAGATGTTTCTGGTCAGCTGCTGGTCAGAATTCTAAACAAGGTGTAAGAAAGCACCTTCAGCGTGTCTCTGCCCAAATGGTGGGTTCCGAAGCTGCTGGTGCGGGGCTCAGCAGGTCGCCCTCTGCAGGTGTCTCCGTGAAGTGCACAGGCCCCAGCAGCTCTCTGGCCACCTGAGGAGAAGGAATCCAGGCCTTTCTTCTCCCTGCATTCTGCAGCCCATAGGAAAATAGATTTTTTAGATTGTATATTTTGGAAATTTTATAGGAAAGGTCAAACTGTAGCGCAGCCAACACTCTCCCCTGGATTCACACCTGAGACCGAGACGTGCTCTCTCGTCATCGTGCACGTGCACAGCTCACAGACACACACCTTTTCAAGGCCTGGCTTTGCTCTTTTACTTTTTACTTAGAGGCAATATTAGATTGACAGAGGGTTGCAAATAGAGTGTAGCATGCCCACGTGCCCTTCACGGCTGCCCGCAATGGTAACATCCTGAGTGACCACAGCACAGGTATCAAAACTAAGAAGTTAGCTCTGGCTCAGCACTTCCTGTCAGTTCTTCCTCTGATGGCCTTTCTCTGTCCCGGACCTAATCCAAGGTCCTCAGGGCATTTAGTTGTCCTATTTCCTTAGTCTTCTATCTGCAGTGGTTGTTGGTCTTTCCTTGTCCTCTGTGACCTTGACAGATCTGACGGGTGCTGGTCAGGCACTTCCACAGATGTCCCTAACTTTGGGTCTGACCGATGCTTCTCACCATCAGTCTGGGGTTGGGAGTTTTGGAAAGAAAACCGTGGAGGTGAGGTCCCCTTCTCATGACAGCATATCACCCGACCTGTTACTGGTGAAGTTAACCTTGATCATGTGGGGAAGGTGTCGTCACAATCCAGAATTGTGAGTTCGCAGTTTTCCCTTTCCAGACTATTTGTCGGAAGGGAGCTGCCATGACCAGCCCACCCTCAACGGGAGGGGGATTGCGCACCACACCACCTCCTGGAGTGAAGGCTGCCAGAGAATTTGGGGGCATCTGCTAAAACCACCACGGTGATTAAGATTATTTGGGGGGAGACACTTGGAGGGCTGTGCAGAATATCCAGTCAGTCCCTAGAGCCACGGTGGTCACCTGCGCAGCTGTTACTGTGCTGTTCTCATGGTGGTTTTCCATTCCTCCCATTCCTTCTGCGTTTATTAATCAGAATTCTTCTGTAGGGAAGCGTTTTTCCCTTCTCTCATCAAGGCCTTACTCTTTTTTTTTTTTTTTTTTGAGAGTTCTAGTTTTATTTTATTTATTTTTTTGTCCGTGCTGTGTGGCATGAGGGATCTTAGTTCCCCAAACAGGGATCGAACGCGTGCCCCTGCATTGGGAGCGTGGAGTCTTAACCACTGGACCTCCAGGGAAGTCCCAAGGCCTTACTCTTGACAGCTGGAGGCAGCATGGAGCCCTGTATGAGAGCAGGACTCTGCGGGCCAGATCTCAGCTCTGCCACCGGCTCCCGTGGCCCATTGGGTGGTCGTGTGGGCAGATGACACCAGGTGCGGGAAGTGTTGAACCCTGCGTGGCTCCCAGCGAGTGTTGGTGGTCGTCACCTCGTTTTCACGGAGGTTTACCTCTCAGTTCCCCAAAGCCAGCAAACAGTCAGCAGGTGGAAGTAGACGTGTCCATCCGTCTGTCCCGTTGTGTTGACCGTGCTGTTTGCACTGAGTGCTTATTAGTGCAGGTATCAGAAGCTGTTCATCCTGCAGGGCTGTTTCACCCTGTGTGAGCGACGTGGTCTCCTCCTTGAGGGCGTGGCTGGGAAGAGGCCCCGCCAAGCTCAGACCTGGCTCTGTCTGTCCTGGGAGTCTGTTCCCCACTACTGCCCCGCCCTGCCTCCCTACATCAGGCAGCGGTTCGTTTCCGTCCCCCTGGGGACTCCAGAAGGGCAGTGAACAGACTACTTTCGAAGGGCCCCCACTAGCGGGGCTGCCCCTGGAAAGCTGAGGTTGGCCAAGGCTGAAGGGAGTGAGCCCATTTTAGGGATGTGCAGGTAAGTGCAGGGTTGACTGAGCAAAGCCCCTAAGAAGGTCTACTCAGCACCGGAATCTTCTCGTGTGTGGGGTGGAATGCACAATCTAAGATGATTCCTTTTGCTTCCTCAGCGCATCTACTATCTTTCCCTGGAATTCTACATGGGCCGCACACTACAGAACACAATGGTGAACCTGGGCCTTCAGAACGCCTGTGACGAAGCCATCTATCAGGTATGGGTCCTTGGGGCCAGGCTGCTAGGTGGCCTCTCGTGGGCACTGAGTCTTAATCCAGGCCCTGCAGAGGTGAGCGCTGCCGTCTGGGACGGGAGAAATGGCTCAGGCGTCGGGGAGAATGGGTTGGTGGACGACACTCCTGCTCAAGGGGAGAAAACAAGAAGTGGATGGGAGGGCTTCCCTGGTGGCACAGTGTTTGAGAATCTGCCTGCCAATGCAGGGGACACGGGTTCGAGCCCTGGTCTGGGAAGATCCCACATGCCGCGGAGCAACTGGGCCCGTGAGCCACAACTACTGAGCCTGCGCGTCTGGAGCCTGTGCTCCGCAACGAGAGGCCGCGATAGTGAGAGGCCCGCGCACCACGATGAAGAGTGGCCCCCGCTTGCCGCAACTAGAGAAAGCCCTTGCACAGAAACAAAGACCCAACACAGCCAAAAATAAATAAATAAATTAATTAATTTAAAAAAAAAAAAAAAAAGAAGTGGATGGGAGCTAATGCACTAGAGGTCAAGGACTGGGGTGCGTTGTGATGCCAAGGCTTGACGCTTCTAGACCTTTGCACTCCGTACCCCAACCCCAGGCGGGTTTACCACGTGGCAGAAATGGCTGGTATCGTCCCATTTCTCTCCACTTTATTGAGCCAGTGACCCACCGCCAGCTCCCCTCCCCCACCCCAAGACACTGGTCTTGCCCTTTGTCCCCTACTCAGAGTAAACACTGCCTTTGCCTGAGTGTTCGTCTTTGACAGTTGTTTGCTCAGAGGCCTCACCCTTTCACAGTTGATTTGCAGTTTTAGGGCAGAGCTGGAATTGGCCGTGTCTGTTTACTGTCTGTGTACCCCCTTTGTGGACACTGTCTCCCTCCCACACCGGACGCTCAGTGTAGGATTTCTAGAGTGGGAATGGGCAGCACCCCTGCCCTTTGCACGTATGTGGAAGGGTCCTCACCAGAGTCGTTCCTTCCCCCAGCACCTGCCCCTGCCTTTGCTTTTGTTTGGTTTTGGTGTTGGGGTGGGAGGTGCTCTGGGGGCTTTGTTGGAAGCAGGGTGGTGTGAGCCTCCTGTAGCTGTCAGGCCCTGGCATCACAGGGGCTCCTGTCTCCCCTCCAGGACTTAGGGGAGCCAAGCATCTGGGGCAAGTGGTTTCAGTTGGCACAATACAAACTTGTAAAAAAAATTGACTCCCCCAAATAGGAACCTTAGGCTCACAGTTATCTAAAAAGATGGAGGTTTTCCTCCCAGGTGATTTGTCATTTGAGTTTCATTTACTGACTATGAATGTTAGAACATGTCTATAAGGACCACAGAACAGTGGAATTTACAGTCGTATAAAGCATTTCATTTTTTGAAACATTTTCTCTGTATATAATTCTTACAGATAGTAAATATTTTAGGGAATGTTTATACCATAAATATGCATTATCTGTTTATAATGTTTTTAAAATATTTACTTAAAATGGCTGTTTATTATTCCTGAAGCCAAATTTTTTTTTTTTTTGGCCGCACTGCGGGCTTGTGGGATCTTAGTTCCCCGACCAGGGATTGAACCCTGGCTCTTGGCAAGGAGAGCACAGAGTCTTAACCACTGGACCACCGGGGAATTCCCTGTTTATAATTTTCACTACACAAACAAGATGTTAATTGTAGAAACTTAGAAAATACAGAGAGACATATATCTTTTTAAACATTGTACACTTTTTTTCCCTAAAAATGGTATTTCACTTGCCATTTAGCTTTTAATTAAGCTTGTGTTTGAAAAGTTTCCACGATGACAGAACTTGAGCATCTTCAGGCACACGTTTGCCTGGCCTTCCTTCCAGGCACAAGGCGGGTACCAGATGCTGTGGGTGGGACTGTCAGTGATGCAGGGCTGGAGGCTTCCTGCCTCCAGGCTCCCCAGTGACAGTGCAGTGTCAAAAATAAAACATGCTACCACTGCATCACCCAGGGCTAGTTCTGGGAGCGGGATACACTAAAAACTAGAAATTCAGAAGAAGCCACTATCTCCTGATTGAGCTATCAAGGACACATTTAAAATTTTTTTATTGTAGAAAAGTTTATATATGGAAATTGAGTTGACTCTTATGATGAACTTCTTCCACATACCATCACCTGGCTTCACCAGTCCTCAAGCCCAAGTCATGGCCGGTCTTGTTTCCCTTATGCCCCCACCACTCCCAGATTGTTTAAGCCAATGTCAAATATAATATTTCACTTGTAAATATTTCAATGGATATTTTTAAAGATAGGGTCATACTATTATGACCTCTAAAATATTAACAATTAATTCTTTAATATCAGTTTTTCAGGCAGTGTACAAATTTCTCTGATCACCTTAAAATTTTTTTAAATAGTATGTTCAGAAACTTAGTTGCATTTGGTTAATATATGTCTTAAATCTCTCTTAATCTATTAGCGTTTCCTCTTTTTTAATTTGTCTGCCTTGCAGTGTATTTGTTGAAACTGGGTTTGTTCTGTAGAGTGTCCCCAGCTTGTGTTTAACCTGCTGCTTTGTCCAAAGGATGTCTCAGCACTTCTACTCAACATTGTACTGATGGAGCTGTGGCATTTAGCCAAGAAAATGAAATAAGAGGTATCCAGATTGGAAAGGAAGAAGGGAGGCTATCTCTACTTATAGATGACATGACCTAGAAAATCCTAAGGAATCTAGTAAAAATGTATTAGTACAAATGAATGGGTTCGGCAGAGTTGCAGGATAAAGATCAATATACAGAAATCAGTTGTATTTTTATATACCTGCAATGAACAATCCTAAAATGAAATTAAGAAAACAATTCCATTTAAAATAGCATCAAAAATAATAAAATACTTAGGAACAAATTTCCAAAAGAGACACAAACTTTTGTTCTGAAAACTATAAAACATTGTTGAGAGAAAGAAAACCTAAAAATGGAAAGACATCCCCTGTTAATGGCTTGGAAGACTTAATGTTAAGATTGCAGGGACTTCCCTGGTGGCGCAGTGGTTAAGAATCCACCTGCCAATGCAGGGGACACGGGTTTGATCCCTGGTCTGGGAAGATCCCACATGCCGTGTAGCAGCTAAGCTCGCGAGCCACAACTCCTGAGCCCGTGTGTCACAGCTACTGAAGCCCATGTGCCCTAGAACCCAGGCGCTGCACCTACTGAGCCCATGCACTGTAACTACTGAAGCCCACTCACTCTAGGGCCCACGTGCTGCAACTACTGCAGCCCGCGTGCCTAGAGCCCGTGCTCTGCAACAAGAGAAGCCACCGCACCACAACGAAGAGTAGCCCCCGCTCACCGCAACTAGAGAAAGCCCACGTGCAGCAACAAAGACCCACGCTGCCAAAAAAATAAAGATTGCAAGACTCCCCAGACTAATCTACAGACTCATTGCTGTCCCCAGTAAAATTCCATTTGGCTTCTTTGCAGAGATTGACAAGCTGATTTTAAAATCCAGATGCAGATGCAACAGATCAGGATTAATTAAAACATCTTGAGAAAGAAGAACAAAGTTGGAGGACTCACATTTCCAATTTCAAAACTCACTACAAAGCTACAGGTGTGGTCCTGGCATAAGGACAGACAGATAGAGCAGTGGGATAGAATTGAGAATCAAGAAATAAACCGTCACATTTATAATTGATTTTTTTCCCAATTTAAAAAAATTGAGGTAAAATACACATAATGTAAATTTACCATCTTAATTGTTTTTAAGTGTACAGTTCAGTGGTATTAAGTACATTTGTATCATTGTGCCACCGTCACTACCGTCCATCTCCAGAACTCTTTCATCTTGTAAAACTGAGACTCTATATCCATTATATACTAACTCCCCATTCTCCCCTTCTCCCAGCCCTTGACCACCACCATTCTACTTTCTGTCTCTGAATTTGATACTCTGGGTACCTCACATAAGTGAAAACATACAATATTTGTCTTTTTGTGACTGGCTTAATATCTTCAGGGCTCATCTGTGTTGTAGCATATGTCAGAATCTTTTTAAGGCTGGATGAATAATAGTCCACTGTATGTATATACCACATTTTGTTTATGCATTCATCTGTCCTTGGACATTTGGATTGCTTCAACCTTTTAGATACTGTGAATAATGCTGTTAAACATGAATATACAAATATCTCTTCAAAGCCCTGCTTTCAGTTCTTTTGTGTGTATATGTAGAAGTGGGATTGCTGGGTCATAAGGTGATTCTGTTTCGCTTTTTGAGGGACCACCATACTGTCTTCCAGAGCAGCTGCACCCCTTTATATTCTCACTAACAGTGTAAAAGGTTCCAATTTCTCCACATCCTCACAAACACTTATCATTTTATTTCTTTTTTTTTTGATAGTAGCCATTCTAATGGGTGTGAGGTGATATCTCATTGTGATTTTAATTAACATTTCCTTAAAGATTAGTGATGTTGAGTGTCTTTTCATGTGCTTATTGGCCATCTATATGTCTTCTTTTGGAGAAATGTCTATTCAAGTAGTTTGTCCATTATTGAACTGGGTTGCTTGGTGTTTTTATAGTTGAGTTTTAGGAGTTCTCTATCTATTCTGTATATTAATCCCTTATCAGATATGTAGTTTGTGCAGATATTTTCTCCGATTCTGTGGGTTGCCTTTTCACTCTGTTGATAATGTCTTTTTTAAAAAAATTATTTAATATTTATTTAGGGACTTCCCTGGTGGTCCAGTGGGTAAGACTCTGCGCTCCCAATGCAGGGGGCCTGGGTTCTATCCCTGGTCAGGGAACTAAATCCTTCATGCATGACGCAACTAAGAGTCTGCATGCTGCAACTAAAAAGATCCCGCATGCCGCAACTGAAGATCCCTCATGCCACAACAAAGATCCCTCGTGCCACAACTAAGACTCGGCACAGCCAAAATTAATTAATTAATTAATTAATTTTAAAAATGGTTAAGATAGTAGATTTTTTTAAAATTATTTATTTATTTATTTATTTGGCTGTGCTGGGTCTTAGATGCGGCACGCGGGATCGTTGTTGCCACATGCAGGATCTTCGTTGCAGCGTGTGAGATCTTTAGTTGCGGCATGCGGGACCCAGTTCCCTGACCAGGGTCGAACGTGGGGCCCCTGCATTAGGAGCATGCAGTCTTAACCACTGGACCACCAGGGAAGTTGCGATAATGTCTTTTGATGCACAAAAGGTTTTGATTTTCATGAAGTCCAGTTTTCTTTTGTTGCCTGTGCTTTTTTTTAATAAAAATTTTTTTATTATTATTATTTTTATTTATTTATTTTTTTTGGCGGTATCGTGTGGCATGTGGGATCTTAATTCCCCGACTAGGGATCGAACCCGCACACCCTGCATTGGAAGCGCGGAGTCTTAACCACTGGACCGTCAGGGAAGTCCCTGTTGCCTGTGGTTTTGGTGTCATATATGGTCAATTGATTTTTTTTTTTTAAAGGAAAAGTGTACCAAAACAATTCAATAGAGAAAGAATAAATAAACGGTGCTAAGACGCTTAGACATCTACTTGCAAATGAATGAAGTTGGATCCCTACCTCACACTACATATAAAATTAACTCAAAGTGGATCAGAGACCTAAGTGTAAGAGCTAAAAATATAAAATTCTTAGGATATATGCGAGTACATCTTCATGATTTGGCAATGGATTCTTAGAAATGACACCAAAAGTACAAGCAGCAAAAGAAAAAAATAGGTAAATTGGACAAAAGACATCAAAGGACGTTATGAAGAAAGTTAAAAGACAATCTACAAAATAGGAGAAAATATTTGTAAATTATAAATCTGATAAGGGTCTAGTATCCAGAATGTATTAAGAACTCTTACATCCAAATAACAGAATGACAGACAGAAAAGTTGCTCAGCGTCATTAATCATCAGGGACATGCAAATCAAAACCACAGTGAAATACTACTTCACACCGACTAGAATGGCTGTAATCATAAAGACAGAGAACAAGTGTTGGTGAGGATATGGAGAAATTGGAACCCTCATATGCTGCTATGTTGAGAAGCTAGTGTATTAAATTAAGAATATGCAAATTATGGCCAGCTGAAAGAGGAGGCACAAGCCACCCACGTGGGGTCGGCATCCATGCTCCCACTCTGGGGAAAGACACACCCTGGGATCACTTTGATTGAAGGTACAGTTGCAATACACCCACATAAAGTAAGTAAAGTCACAAGACTTGTTGCTTACAGAAATGGGGGTTGTGGGGAAGGGCAGTCCTCTGTCCCAGGTTGCCAGCAAGCAGGAGATAGAGAGCAGGGAAGTAAGCACTTAGTACTTACAAGGTGGTTTCAGGCCCAACTCTAAGTGGTTATTTTAAAAGGTTATTTTTACTGGGAAAAGCAAAGTGGGAACGTGGGTTGGGAATCCTCAGCTTGAGTCCTTATCTAAATGCCCAGACTCTGAGTGTGAGCAGGGCTGTCATACTGTAAAATGCCGAGGCAGCAACTCATCATCACATCTTGTAGGAAAGTAAAATGGTGGAGCCACTTTGGAAAATAGTCTGGCAACTACTCAAAAAGTTAAGCATAGAATTACCGTGTAACCCAGCAATTCCACTACAAGGTTTATATTGAGAAAAATGAAAACATACTTCTAGTGGCGGGGGGGAGGGATAAATCAGGAGTTTGGGATGAACATACACACACTACTATACATAAGATAGATAACCAACAACGACCTACTGTACAGCACAGGGAACTCTACTCAATATTCTGTGATAACCTATGTGAGGAAAGAATCTAAAAAAGAATGAATATATGTATAACTGAATCAGTTTGCTGTACAACTGAAACTAACACAACATTGTAAATCAACTATACACGAATAAATTAAAATTAAAAAAAGAAAACATACATCTATACAAAAAATTGTACATGAATGTTCATAGCAGCATTATTCATAATAGCCAAAAGATGAATACAACCAGATGTCTTTCAATGTGGCATGGCCATACAGCGGACTACTACACAGTGATAAAAGTACTGACACAGGCTACAACATGGATAAACCCGGAAAATAGTATTCTAATTGAAAGAAATCAGACACAAAAGGCCACATATTGTATGTCTCCATTTACAAGAAATGTCCAGAACAGGCAAATTTATACAGACAAAAAGTAGAAAAGGGAGGGAGGGAGAAATAGGGAGTGACTGCTACTGAGTAGGGGGTTTCTTTCTGGGGGGGTGAAGTTCTAAAACTGGATAGTGGTGATAGTTGTACAGCTTTGTGAATATGCTAAAAACCATCAACTTGTTCGCTTTTGTGGTCTGTGGGTTATAACTCAATAAGGAAAAGTCAGGTTGTTAAGAGAGCTCTGTTGTGCTCAGTTTCCGTCTTTGTTTCCGAAGCCCACTTTAGGAAGGTTGGTATTTTTTTCCCCTTTTTAATTATTTATTTATTTATTTGGTTGCGCTGGGTCTTAATTGCGGCCGGCAGGCTCCTTAGTTGTGGCATGCAAACTCTTAGTTGTGGCATGCAAACTCTTAGTTGCAGCGTGCCTGTAGGATCTAGTTCCCTGACCAGGGATCTAACCCGGGCCCCCTGCATTGGGAGCGCAGACTCTTCACCACTGCGCCACCAGGGAAGTCCCAGGAAGGTTTTAGACTTTCTGTCAATTAGCTACTTCTGTGCCTCTTCTGAATGCTCTCAAAATCAAGGCAAAATTTGCCTTCCTAGGCTGAGGTGTGCTTACAACATTCCAGGTAAAAACGTAAAGGAACAAAACATCTTGCCCACATGCACCCTGGGCCTGTCTTCCTTGAGTGTCTGGTCTCTGAGCTAAGAGACGTGTCAGGAGTAAGAGGTTCCAGCGTCAAGTTTGGAAAATGTGGCAGTTAAACACGTTTCTTAATGTTGAGCTGGTAACGTGTTATTAGGTACATCCTGTCTCCCCCACACACCCAAAATATTTTGGTGGAACACACTCTTTGAAATTGCTGTAAGAGTCAGTATTTTGAAATTCAAATTTGAAATTTGGAAGTCAGTATTTTGAAATCTTAATCAGATTGTTGTACGTGTTAATACCATTTGATTTAATAGATACTAAATCATTTCTTTATGACTAATGTTTTTAATTTTCTCACAACTTAGCTTCCACCCTTTGCAGTTTGTCAGATCCTCAAAGTGCGGTCTGGAGATCCCCGGGGTCCCTGAGACCTTTTCAAGGGGTCCTCTGAGTCAGAACTATTTATTCTTATTCGCATGAGTCTATGTACAGTAGGCTTTCCAGAGGCTCTATTGTGTGTGATATCTTAACAGACTGAATGCCATTAAAGAGATTTATAAAAATGTAAAACACTGCCACCCTTTTCATTATTTTTTTTGGTTGTTTTAAAAAATATAGTTATTTTCCATTAAACAGTGTTGTTTGTGTTAATATGTAATGGGTTTGTTCTTTTAAGATGAATTCATATATACTTCAAAAAATTTCTCCATTTTAATTTCGAATTTGATAAATATTGATAGATATAATCTCAATAAACAGTAACTCTTTAGGTCTTCCTGAAATCAAAAAGTTTAGAAACCACACTGATCAAGGTAATGAATGAGGGAATTCCCTGGCAGTCCAGTTGGGACTCTGTGCTTTCATTGTGGAGGGTGAGGGTTCAATCCCTGTTCGGGGAACTAAGATCCCACAAGCCATGTGGCATGGCCAAAAAAAAAAAAAAAGTAATTAATGAGCAATTTGTCAAGTTTAATACACTAAAGCCAGATTAATGGAAAAATTATCCATCTATCCTAATTGAGAGCCTTAAGATCTGCATTCTTTTATTTATTTGTTTGTTTATTTATTTTTGGCTGCGTTGGGTCTTCGTTGCTGCGCAGGCTTTTTCTCGTTGTGCTGAGCAGGGGCTAATCTTCGTTGCGGTGCGCGGGCTACTCATTGCAGTGGCTTCTCTTGTTGCAGAACATGGGCTCTAGGCGTGCAGGCTTCAGTAGTTGTGACACGCAGGCTCAGTAGTTGTGGCTTGCATGCTCTAGAGTGCAGGCTCAGTAGTTGTGGCGCACGGGCTTAGTTGCTCCACGGCATGTGGGATCTTCCCAGACCAGGGCTCGAACCTGTGTCCCCTGCGTTGGCAGGCGGATTCTTAATCACTGAGCCACCAGGGAAGCCCCAAGATCTGCATTCTTGAATGGTTTTAAATCAGGTGCTTTCTCTCTGATGTTTAACCTACCATATCTGTTTCACAAGATTGTTTGAATGCAGTTGTAATAGATAGGAAAAGTGCTTTTAGGCTTTGGCTTTAAAAGATGTCGTGTAAATATCATTAGACCATGGGAAGGTAGAGAGTTATTAAAAGCATTGGCTTCTTTTTAGGATACATGTTATAATCTGACCACTGTAAGTAGGTTAATAACGCGGCAGTAAATATCTCTGGCTATTAAACCATGTCTCATTTTGACTGTTAATTCTTAAGTCATTCGGCAGCTTTTGAAACACCTGGAAGCTTTCATTTTCATGCATTGATTAAACACCAGGTTTTTTAAAAATTGAAGTATACTTGGTTTATAATATTGTGTTAGTTTCAGGTGTACAGCAAAGTGATTCAGTTTTATTTTTTTTCAATTATTTTCCATTATAGGTTATTACAAGATATTGAATATGGTTCCCTGTGCTACACAGTAAATCCTTGTTGTTTATTTTATATATGGTAGTGTGCATCTGTTAATCCCCTACTCCTAATTTATCCCTCCCCACTTTCCCCTTTGGTAACCATGTTTGTTTTCTGTATCTGTGAGTCTGTTCCTGTTTTATAAATATGTTCATTTGTACTATTTTTTAGATTTCATGTATAAGTGATATCATATAATAGTTGTCTTTCTCTGTCTGGCTTACTTCACTTAGTATGATAATCTCTGGGTCCATCCATGTTGCTGCAAATGGCATTATTTCATTCTTTTTTATAGCTGAGTAATATTCCATAGTAGATTATATACCACATCTTCTTTATCTGTTCATCTGTCGATGGACATTTAGGTTGCTTCCATGTCTTGACTATTGTGAATAGTGCTGAAATGAACATTGGGGTGCATATGTCTTTTCCAGTTAGAGTTTTTTTCAGATGATATGCCCAGCAGTGGGATTGCTGGATCATATGGTGACTCTATTTTTAGTTTTTTGAGGAACCTCCATATTGTTTTCCACAGTGGCTGCACCAATTTACATTCCCACCAACAGTGTAGGAGGGTCCCCTTTCTCCGCATCCTAACACCAGATTTTAATGTTGTATTTGCAAGTCTAAAATAAGGCAGACTCTAACCTTTGATTGATATAAGCTCATAAGATTTAAATATCTTTCCACCTGTCACTGAGGGAAAATGTTAAGTAATATTAAAATGTCACCTCTGTTTTTATTCACAGTTGGGGCTGGACTTGGAAGAACTGGAGGAAATAGAAGAGGATGCCGGCCTGGGGAACGGAGGCTTGGGGAGGCTGGCAGGTAACCCCGGGCTCCTGTCCAGGACAGACCTTTCCTGACACAGTGCCTTGGTCAGGGAGCAGCACATGGCAAGGCCAAGATCAGCCATGCTCCCAGCACTGGTCCGTGGGGATAGATTGGTCCCTCAGAGTGGATGGGACAGTGTGTCCTCCGGGTCAAAATCTTTGCCACCAGTAGGGGAAAAAAATGCAAATTATATATTGTCTTTCACACAAAGGGCGCTTCATAATTATGGTGACCAGGCTTGCCAGTATTGGGGAACTGGTGCCAGAAGGGGTTTGCAATATACCAACCACCTCCACAGCCAGTAACTGGGAGAAAGACAGAGGGCTAGAAACACACACGCACAATTTATGAATGTAGCCCAGCTTAAAGCAACTGTTCCTGCTTTACTACAGTAAACAGATTGCTCTAAAATAGCAGAGCTGTTTCTCTTGGAGCTACTGCTCCTTTGGGCCACCCTATTTGAGAATATACCCAGTTTGAAGTTTGTAGGTTTTTTTTCTGTTTTAATTATTTTCGCCAGCCTTTATGGGGGGAAGGAGCTGGGTTAAGAACTTGGAAGTGGAAACAGCAGTCACAGTGAGATTTGATGTCACTATGTCCTTCAAGGCTTTTGGGCACAGTGCTTCTGGAGCAGAGATGATCAAGTTCTGTGCTGCCCTTGTGTGTACGGGGCCCTAAAGTAATACACTTTGCATTACTGCCCCTTTTGAGAGCTGTCATTTTGTAAAGGGAGCAAATGCCCTAAAATTTATCTGGGTGAGTTGTGTGTATGTGTTCATGTTTTCAGAATTTAAGTTAAATTCTTGAAAACTTATAAGCGCAGCATATGTTTCTGTCCAGCACAGCAGCACCTGGCTCTAGGTTAACCCTTGGCCAGGCCTGCCCCGCCTCCAGGGGAAGGGCCGTGTATGCCCCACTGGCGGGTGCGGGCTCTGTGTGGCCTGCGAAGGTGAGGTCACACGCACCACGCTAAGCCGTCGCTTCCCGCTGCAGACGGCGTTACGGCGTCCAGGCCGGCAGGCAGAGGGCAGCCCCTCGGGCTTCGGTCCCCTTTGCCCTGACGGCATTCCGTTGAGCGTGGTCATCTCCCCACTTAGTCCTTGCTCAGTCAGTAAAAACTGAACCTGTTCCCCAAGCTCGAGGGAAGCTCCAGGCCGCCCACTCTGAGGCCGGCGTGTCAGCTCGTGGGCCGTTCCGCCCCGCGGGTCCTCAGGCCGCATCAGGCTGCTTCGCGTCCACTCCAGGCACCTTTCCTGCCACTGGGCGGCACCACCGGCCTTCCCCCTGGACTCCTCTGGGCCCTTCTGGTTCCACGGCTCCCCTCGCCGTGCAGACCTGGGTCACCCCCAGCCTGCGGTAGCTCGCGTGCGGCGTCCTTCCTGCGAGAATGATTTCCTCAGAGCGAGAGCCCAGGTCTTAGTTTGTGGGTCTTCTTGTCGTTCCTCCTCAGCAGAGGGCCTGGCACCCCCAGGTCTGTGCGTGTTTGGTAAATTGGCATGTATCTTATGTGCTGGTGTTCCGTTGTTAAAATTTTGTGTTCTTTTTAATCCACAAGTTTAATAAGGCTGCCTTCTGAATCTTTATTCAAATCATGGTGGTTTGCTTTCAAGACACTTTGATCGGAACAAGGGCTCCATTTGGCGGCACCTTCCGGGGGCCCTGGTGGCACTTTGGCACCTGGGTATTTGGCGTTGTGGGTGCTGAAATGTACATTTGCAGGCCCCGCTTCTGTGCCTTCTTTACCAGTGTGTGGGGAGATGTTTTGTGGTGTTGCTTGGATTTCAAGTAGAATGTGTGAGGGTGGGGAGGCCTGCAGCCTGAGTAAGGGTCCCCTAAGAGAACGTTGGCAGGAGGGGACAGTGTGTTAAGATGAGCTGAGTTTGGCAGTGTCCTCTGTGGGGTTCGTCCCTCTTCCCACACCCCCAAGTAGCCCCCGTGTGGATGTTGTCTTGGCCTGGCCCCGGGCTCTCAGGCCAAAGGGCATCAGAGTGGGGTTCCATTTTCCTTTTCATGAGACCTGAAGGTGACCGGTCACCACTGGGCCACTGCCTGATGCCCTGGGGGCCGGCCCTCCGGCGCCTACTTGACTTGGTGTCTGGGCCTTGGCTCCAGAGGCCTTGGGTCTACTGATTGTCTTTGATCCCAAGAAGTTCTTTGTATTTGGACTTTCAGCCTGCTTCCTTGACTCGATGGCCACCTTGGGCCTGGCGGCGTACGGCTATGGAATCCGCTATGAGTTTGGGATTTTTAACCAGAAGATTGTCAATGGCTGGCAGGTGGGTGCGATTTCCTTCCTTTGCTCACTTGCAGCTCTCATGCACACGAGAAAATAACCAGGCACTGTCGGTTCTGCTTTTGGGCTTTCTGCTCCTCCTGGAGAGGCTGCGTGCCGGTCCTTGGCGGAGCGGAGGTGGGCAGGTGGGCAGTGCTGGGAGTTCTGGGCACTCCGTGCTTTCCACATCGTCCCCACGGCCGGCAGGGCCCGTCGCCCACATGTGCTCATTGCACACGGCTTCTGTGTGGCGACAGGACGTCTGGTGGGCTGGGGCCAGAGCCCAGCTGGGTCTCGCAGGAGACACTGTGGGTTGAGGACGCCACCAGCTGGTGTTGTTTTCTGTTGTCTCTCACAGAGCGAAGGCACCCCCCCAGCCCACCCCCACCGCAGAGGAGGATTGGCCTGGAGTCGCTAGGAGAACAGCTATTGCAGGCTTTGCTCCCACCTGCCCTCACTCTCTGACACCAGCGAGGTGGTGGCGTCCTGGGGGTTAGGGGCTGGACTCTGCAAAGCAATGTGGCTCTTAGGAAGAATGAGCCTCAATTCTAAAGCGTCAGGCAGAGAAGTAACACGGTCAAGACCCTGCTGGTAAACGGGGGATTCAAAATGCAGTCCCACCTTCCTCCTCTTAGGTGAGGTGGGCCTTTCCCCTCACTTTGGCATTTCCAAAAGGAAGGCAGCACTCTTCCACTTGGGTGGAGAATAGTTTAAATAATTTGGGGTCTAAAAGTCACAGATAAAGCAGGGCTGGAGTTAGGATCAAAAAGCTGGTAACAGGAAAGTCATACAGTCTGAACGAAGAAGCTAATGATCGGGGTGACGGAAATGTCCTCTGTCTTGATGGGGTTTGGGTCACACAGGTGTGTGCAATTGTCAGAACTCAACCAATGTTGTCCTTAAGATTTATGCATTTCACTGTGTGTCTGTTAACCTAAAAAATAAACACGTGATGGACTGTCCTTAATGACATGCCTGCTGAAGTGTTCAGGGGAGGAGTGGACAGATGTCTGGGATGAACTGCTCACTTTGAAATGCATCAGAAAAGTAATGGATGGATGGAAGGAGACGTGGTTATCAAGTACAGCAAGATGGTAGCAGTGACAGAGCCTGGGTGGAGGGTGTGCAGTTCACTGTCAATTCCTTGGCATTTCTGTGCGTTTGAAAGCGCTCATAATAAAACGTTAGCCAAGAAAAGTATGGCCAAAAGTAAAAGGAAACAAAACAGATTTGTAGCCACTGGTTAATTTATAGAAATACTCCCTCTGACCTTGAAAGGAGAAATGCACTTTTCCTCCTGCCACCTTCTGGGTGATTTTAGTCACGGTTCTTTTTTTTTTTCTTAATTTTTTTTTATTTTTTGGCCACACCGCGCTGCATATGGGATCTTAGTTCCCCAACCAGGGATCGAACCTGCACCCCCTGCATTGGAAGTGCGCAGTCTTAACCACAGGACTGCCAGGGAATTCCCTAGTCACAGTTATTTATGTGTGTGTATCTGTCAGATGTGAGCCAGCCTTTGTACACGTGTGGTCTGTGGCCCATTCCAGCTCTTTCGTAGTTGAGGCGATGTGTGTGTTTGTAAGACAGAGACTCTGCGGCTCCTCCCTGCCCGGTGGGTGTTACGGTCATAAGGAGGAAGGTTTGGGTGGTCGTTTCTGTCTCTTTCCATCTGTTTGACCACAGACACTTCTTCCTTCCGGTTCCCTGTTTCTGTGCCTCTTGCCATCTTGCATAACAATTTAAAGACAGTCCTAGGATGAGAGGCCGGTGGTCAACTTGCCAACTCCCACACTTCTGTCAGGGGAGCTGCTCAGTCAGAATGCTTTTAGCGGAGTTTAGCTTCAGCACAAGTAAACGTGGGCAGTGGTCACAAAGCAGCATTGGTGGCCAACGGGGTCCACAGACCAGCCTTCCTATCAGAGAAGGGGCTCCAGAAGGGAGACCCCCTTGCCTCGTGTACTTGGGAAGATGCTGCTTCTGCAGACAGCTCATTGAACTGCTCTGTGGAGACGGCCAGGCTCTGATGTTGGAATCTCACTAACGTACAGGAGGTCAAAGGCAGGACCAGTCCTGTGATGAGTATCTGCCTGCACCAGGCAGGACAGTCTTGCCGGGAGTTCTGTGGAGACGGGCACAGCGAAGCAGTAACCTCAGCCACGTCACCGTCCTAAAAGCATGACCCAGATGCTCTTTCTGGGGACTTGACTTTCTTCTGTGTCTGTGACGTGGCTGTCCTGGACGTGTGGTGTAGACAGGGCCATCCTTCTGTCTGTGACTTGGCCGTCCTGGACGTGTGGTGTAGACAGGGCCATCTTTCTGTCTGTGACTTGGCCGTCCTGGACGTGTGGTGTAGACAGGGCCATCTTTCTGTCTGTGACTTGGCTGTCCTGGTCACGTCACGTGGATGGAGTCATGTGTGGACCCTGCGTAACGTCTTGAGGTCCATTGATGTGCCCCAGGACTTCTTCCTTTTACTGCTGAATTCAAGCAATTCTTAACATCTTTTTACTTTGATTTATTCTTCTAATTTTATATGAGTTTTTTCTTTAACAGTCCAAAGTGTTCATTTTTAAACAGAGCCTTGACCGGAATTGGAAACCTTTGCGCTGTAAATAGGCTGCAGTTTTGTTTCCGTGCCGGGCAGCATCGTCTAGATGGTGTGGCCAGTGCGGGCGGAGGGCAGGGTCCGCCAGTGCCCGGGACCGTCTCCCCCGCCCTCACCTGCCGCCCTTCCAGGTGGAGGAGGCGGACGACTGGCTGCGCTACGGGAACCCCTGGGAGAAGGCGCGGCCGGAGTACATGCTGCCCGTGCACTTCTACGGGCGAGTGGAGCACAGCCCCGAGGGCGTGTGCTGGCTGGACACACAGGTACCACGGGCGCTTCTTGGGGGGTGGGGGGCTGAGCACGGGGACCCTCGACTTGCCTTGTCGCGTCGGCTTCCCTTGGGGCTTCCCTGTGGGACCCACCTCCCCCCGCTTGGGACTGTCCAGACACCAACTGTGAAGCCACACTCTATAGTTTAACGAGAGCCGTGTCGGCTGAGACTGGCGGTGTCTCGTGGTGAGCGGATCGGCGCTGGGAGGGGCAGGGCACTGACCCCCACCGCCCCGACCCTAGGAGAGGGGGTAGGACCAGCCCCGTGTCCCCGTGGGGCAGGCACTCACCCCTCGCTCCCGGTCCCGCGTGTGGCCCCGGCTCTCAGTGCAGCTCGCTGGTTATTCTGAGCTGCCGGAGCTCTGGGCGTGCGGGGCGGCTGGGTGGATGCCGTGCAACGGGGCACGGCACCCCCGCCCCCCAGCTGGGCCCTGGGGGCGCCAGGGCAGGAGCACCGAGTGCTTGGCGGAACGCGGTGCTGTACCGGCGGGTGCACACGCGGAGTCCAGCCCGGGCTCAGAGACCGCGGGGGGCGGAGGAGAGCTTCTTGCGGGGGGCGGGCGGCGGCGGGGGGGTTGCAATAAGTGAGAAAGACGCCACCGCAGCCATGTGGGCAGTAGAGCATAAACAGGGCAAGCCTGTGAGTCACAGGGGTCAAGTGAGTCATCCAGATTCAAGTCTTAACTGGGGCTCGTGGAGCCAGGGCAGGCTGGTGGCCTAAGATGCCGGAATAAGTTGTATTTAATTTGGAAAAGCAGAGAAGGGGGTCTGGTTTTCTAGGTGCGTGTGCTTGTAGAAGATGAATGAAAGGAGGCCTGGAGACCACTTGGCACCCCAGGCGCCATGCAGCGAGGGCCTTCCCCTGGGGGACTGGCCGTGGGGAGGGAAGGAGCAGGTTGCACGTGCTTTACAGGGCTTGTCAAGGCCAGGCAGGGCTGCGGAGCAGGGCTGCGGGGAGACGGGAAGGGAAGGGTGATGCTGGGGCTTTAACCCGGGGGTCCCGCAGTCCTTTGTGGCCATTGGAGCTGCCTTCACCTCCTGAAGCCGCACGCGAAGCACCCCGAGAGCAGGCCTGAGTGTGAGAAGCCCGTGGGAGGGTCTGCGGGTGGAAGTGACCTGAGGCTTGTGCACCTCTTCCTGTGCTCGGCAAGAGCAGAGCTGGTGCTTCTGGACAGATGGGGATTGGGACGGGGGTGGGGGGCAGGTCCAGTGTTTTCTGTCGGGAGGGAGTGTGCAGGCTGCTTTGGTTTTGCTGAAGTTCGAGGTCAAGGCAACAGGAGGAGCCTCGCCGCAGACGTGGGAGATGGTCTGAAATAGCAGCTGTCTGTGGGGAGAGGTTAGGTGAGTCCCGAAATCGCCCACGCAGAGTTGAGTGAGAAGAGGGCAGGCGTGGAGGGGGAGGCCGAGGACACGGGAGGAGGGGCTACCGAGGAGCCAGGTGACAGTCGACGCCGGTGTCGAAGGTAAAGCTAGAGAAGGCCTGGCGTGTGGTCAGGGCCCACCGGAGGCGGCCTCGGGTGCTCCCGGCTCAGGACGTGTGCGAGCCGGGGCTGCAGGTGCGAGGGACACGGGGCAGGTTGGGTGTGTTTGAGGAGGAAGGAGCGAAGCCGGAGGAGGGCGGGCCGGTGGGCCGCTTCCTGCGAGGCCGAGCTGCCCCAGCCCGTGGGGGGAGGTGGCCCAGGCCTGGGGACCGTGTCTTCCCTCGGCAGGTGGTGCTGGCCATGCCGTACGACACCCCGGTGCCGGGCTACAAGAACGACACCGTCAACACCATGAGACTGTGGTCCGCCAAGGCGCCCAACGACTTCAAGCTCCATGACTGTGCGTCCCCTCCTGTCCCCATCCGGTGGCTGATCCCAGACCGACCCCGTCTGCACCCGCAGCCCACGAGGCTCCCCACTGCGGGAGGGCTGAGGGCGGGTTCCCTGTGAGCCCTGGACTTCCCAGGGACCCCGCGCCCTCCGGAAAGAGCCAGGGGCCTGGGGCGGCGTGTGGGCCGGTCGGCGCAGCAGCTGTGGGGCGCCTTCCGCTCGGGAACGCTGCCCTCAGACCGATCAGGGCACGCGGGAGCCTCAGCAGGCACGTGGGTCCTGACTCCGCTCTCTGCCCTCAGTCAACGTGGGCGGCTACATCGAGGCGGTCCTGGACCGGAACCTGGCCGAGAACATCTCCAGAGTCCTGTATCCCAACGACAACGTGAGTAGCTGCTGCGGGGGGTCCTCGTCTGCGCCGTTCCTCCAGTGTAGGAAGCACCCCTGCAGGGCTGGGCTCCAGAAGGGCCCCTGTGCTGGCCTCAGGCTTGTCAGGTGAGGCCACGAGAGTGAGGGCGGACACGGCATCCCTGACGGGGTCCAGGAGCACCTGTGTGCTGGTAGCCCCTCCTTTGCCCTCCGCCCAGGGGAGCTCTTAGGAGGTTCCTGGCCTCACACCTACGCTCCTCCCCATAAACACACGGCCGCCGAGTGCAGGGCCGCGGAGCCCTCAGACCTCACGTCCAGCCGTTTCTGCTCTTCAGCACCTGGTGCCAGCTCCCCAAGAGTTGGGTGGCGCGTTGTCGCGTGGGGCCAGCAGTCCCTATTCTGCAGGGACGCCTTGAGACGCCACATGGTCATGGCTTGGAACGCTCTTAGCGGGTGTCCCCACTTGTGTGGCGGGGGCCTCAGCCACATGATCCACTGCCACCAAACGAGCCCTTAGGAGTTGCCCATCTTTGTGGGTTGTGTGTTTCTCTTATTTTATCAGGGAAATATGTGCAAAGGGCCCTGTGCTGAAAGGCTCATAAGAAAATGCCCTCCCCCAGCACCCCCCGAGATTCCAAGCAGAGTCTCATGCTTTAGGCGTGAGGCCTCCTGGAACGTGAGGCAGCCGGGAGGTTGCTTTCCGGGCCTCGGCCCCAGCACCGGGGATCGAGGCATCGCACCCCTGGGCCGCACCCCAGCCTGGGCCCTGTCCTGGGTTCGGGGGCCCCAAGGGCCCATGCAGTGGAGCCTGAGCCGCGCGTGTTCTCAGTTCTTTGAGGGGAAGGAGCTGCGGTTGAAGCAGGAATACTTCGTGGTGGCCGCCACCCTCCAAGACATCATCCGGCGCTTCAAGTCTTCCAAGTTCGGCTGCCGCGACCCCGTAAGGACCTCCTTCGAGACGTTCCCAGACAAGGTGCGTGTGTAGAGGGGTGAGTGCTGTGCCGGAGACGGGCTGTTCCCGGACTGGGCCTCCTCCTTCCAGCTGCAGTGGGGGCGGGGCGGGAAGCCACTCCCCAACCTGGGCCTCCTCGTGCCCGGGGACCAGGCCGCTTCCTCCTCGACCAGGGCTGCCCTGGGCCTCAGGAGGCGTCGAGGCAGCAGGGAACGCTGTGAAAGGCTCTGTCGGGCCAAGCGGCCGGTTTGCAGGCTCAGTTCAGTAATCTGAACACAACCGGCCAGTGTCCGTCAGGCAGGAGCAGCGTTCCAAGGCGGGGAGGGCTCTGGACGCGTGCTGCGGGGCTGGCCTGCGGGTCCTCCACCCTGACCTCCTCCCTGCTCCTCCGCGGCTTTCCATGCTGGGCCCGGAGCCCGTGCAGCGCCGTCCGCTTCCTGCTGCCAGCCCTATGGCCAGGCTCCTCGGGGCGGCAGCCGAGGACCCCAGTTCTGCACACGCAGGCAAGGGACTGAAGGGGTCACCCCGTGTAAACGCAGGTGGCCATCCAGCTGAATGACACCCACCCGGCCTTGGCCATCCCTGAGCTCATGCGGATCCTGGTGGACGTGGAGAAGGTGGACTGGGACAAGGTGAGCCCGAGCGCCCGAGCGCAGTGTCCCCGAGCACCGGGGCACGGGGTGACCTCCCCGCCTCTCCCGACAGCTGGTCCTGGGACGCAGAGGGAGGCCTCTCTGGTGGCCTCGGGACAACAGAAGGAAGTTGTCCCTGGGAAGACGGGGCTATGAGGAGAAGGACGTTCCAGGAGCGGGTCTGGGGTTTCTCCCAAGGGCAGGACACAGTGAGTGGGAGCAGCCGTTTAAAGGCCAGAGAAGGGTGGTTTTTCTGGAAGACAAGAAAAGGATTCCGACACTTCTGAGAGCTTCTCACCTATGTTTTTTCATCTTAGAATTGTGGTGAAAAACCCAGAAGTGTTCAGTTTAAAGAAATACTTTGTTTACACATTTATAGGCTTGTTCTCCCTGCTTCACTTATTTTGGTCCTAGATTCTTTAGTGGGATTTTGTTGATCTCATTTACTTAAATCAACATATAAAACCATTTTACCCCATTTTTTAGCACCAGAGCCCCTTTCTGGTTTGGGGCTGCACTTCTGGGTGGGGCTGGGCAGACCCTGTTCACCCCTGGCCAGCGGAGGGCAGGGCCACACACTTTACCAGTTTTCTCTGGACTGTGGCTGTGAAGTCAGTTTGGTGGAAATAAAGCAAAGCTGCCTGGAGCTCTGTCTGGTTTACAGAGGAAAGTTGCGGTGGTTCCCAGGTAGCAGGTAAGGTGCTCATTTCTGCTTGTGCTCTGGGTCAGGATGTGAGGTGCACGTGGGGCGCGTCAGGACAGTGAAGGGCGCAGGGCTCACTGTGGGTTTAGGAAGTTCTGGGCCCCGGAGAGCAGAACCGTGCGGGGCCTTTCCTGGTGGCATCTGAACACCTGCCTCTGACCCTACACGTTCCCCTCACCTTGGCATCTGGCCACGAGCTGCTTTTTTCTGAATAAAACATTGGGGTGTTCTGGAATGTTGTAGGCCTGGGAAATCACAAGGAAGACCTGTGCATACACCAACCACACGGTGCTGCCCGAGGCCTTGGAGCGCTGGCCTGTGTCCATGTTTGAGAAGCTGCTGCCACGGCACCTGGAGATCGTCTACGCCATCAACCAGAGGCACCTGGATGTGAGCACGCCCTTCCTGTGGTGATGCGGGCAGGGGAGAGGGCTGCCCTGCTCTGACGGGCCCTCCTCTGCCCTCCACGTCAGATCGTCTGGCCCGGGACAGGTGCTTTACTTCTTGAAGGGAATAGCCGTTCAAGAAGAGGACTTTGGGGTCTGGGGCTGTCACTTGGCAGAGCTGTTGGCTGGTCCCCACGCTTGGACCCCTGCTGCGTGGTGGGGAGTCTTCTCATTTCTGAGCAGGTTCAGATGTGAGTGTCTGTTCCTGGAATGCCAGAGGCCTTTGTCCTGAGACATCACTGCAGCGTTTGGGTGATTTGGAAACAAATCACCTTTGTCTTTCCTCTGTCACCCACAGAAAGGATAGTGGTACAAGCACAGGGGAACTTAGAATTCAGGTGTGATTATAGTTCATTTTTTTAATCTTTCGGTGAAAGAGTAGCTATTCTCACTGGTAGACTGCGGTTACACCCTGCCTGGGCCAGCGGGCAGCATCCCCATCTCTTCCTGTACAGCACACGGCGCCTCCTCAGCCCCTCCGAGCCCACGGGCCGGGCCCGCTGCCCCCAGGCCGAGGCAGACCTTTGCCCGGGGCCCAGTCAGGCTGGGCTGCAGCCGCCCTGGGCCTTTCTTAGGGAAAGCAGCCCCCCGCCCTCCTGCTCACTGCTCTGTCTCGGCAGCACGTGGCCGCCCTCTTCCCCGGGGATGTGAGCCGCCTGCGGAGGATGTCCGTGATCGAGGAAGGGGACTGCAAGCGGATCAACATGGCCCACCTCTGTGTCATCGGGTCGCACGCTGTCAACGGCGTGGCGAGGATCCACTCGGAGATCGTGAAGCAGTCAGTGTGAGTGGGGCCTGCGCTTGCCTGCGCCAGGGCGAGTGGACGGCCAGAGCGCGGCGGTGGGAGGGTGAGGCCCCGACTCGGTGCACGATGCTGGCGAGCCGAGCCCTCTTGTCACCAGGAGCCCTTCCCGTTGTCTGCGTTCTCGGTCTGTCCAGGCAGAGGCTCTCCTTCTGGAGCGCGTGCCGCTGGCTGTGGGCCTCGGTGCCCCGCCTGGGGACAAGAGTCCTGGGCCCCGCCAGGGTGAAGGTTAGGGTGTGACGGGCTGGGGGCTCGTCCCCGAGAGGAAGGAGGAATTCTTAGGTCAGATTCCCTGCTTCTGCCCCCTCTTTGTGGGATGTGGTCTTGGAATTCCTCCTTTCCATCCTCGCCCCAGACCTGTGGAGCGCCTCGTGTGAGCGCCCGGCAGTCCTGGACGGGTCTGTCCGTGTGGCGGCTTCCGTGTCCTCGGTGCTGGCCTGAGGCTTTGTGTGATGTACTGTTTAATCCCCACTGTCCGTCCACTCTCCACTGTCACGACGACTGGGAGGTGGCCAGGCTCCAGCCACATGCTGGCGTGGAGTTGGGCTCCTTGGGGGATGGAACAGAAAGGCTGGGCTCTGGATCGCCCAGGGGCTCCCTTCAGAGGGCCTTGTGCCTCTCGCTCACCTTGTTTGAAACAGCGCTTGTGACAGTTGCCCGTTGTCTGCGTTTTTAGCTTTAAGGACTTTTACGAGCTGGAGCCAGAGAAGTTCCAGAATAAGACGAATGGCATCACGCCCCGACGGTGGCTGCTCCTGTGTAACCCGGGGCTGGCGGACACCATCGTGGAGGTGAGGCCGGCGCCTCTGAGCCCACCCGGAGCTGTGGGCAGGCAGAGCGGCCGCTGCCTGGGGCCGTGTGGGCGGCGACCCGCTCCTCTGTGTGTGGACAGCGATGGCTCCTGGACGGTGCGGGCGGTGGGGACCCACTGTCGCCCCGGGTGTGGGGGGCCGGGCGGTCGGTCAGCAGCCCTGGCGGCCTGTGCATGAGTTCAGAGGGGAAGTCCTAGGCTTCAGGCCCAGCTGCCCCTGAAGAGGTTTGTGAGCCAGGGACGCGGTCGTTGTTGACTTGTTCCCGTGCTCACGTGCTCAGCGAGGAAGGAGACAAGTTACTCAGGGGCCAGGCCGCATGCTGGACATGGGGATGCGGGGGTGGGTGCTGGGGGGCGGGCTGTGTGTCAAGGAGGCTTCTCTGGAAAGGGACGGCAGAGCCGAGGTCTGCCTGCCCAGTTACTGGGAGGGCCCGGGAGCAGCGCTGCAGGGACGTGACCACCCGCAGCCTGGCTGTTGCGGCCTCGGTGCAGGGCGAGGCCACGGAGACGGCCCAGGTGTCTGGAGGCCAGGAGTTTTCCTCTCGGTCCTAAATTAGAAACAGGGAGACTGAAGCTGGGGTTCGTTTGGAAACAGCGCTGTGCTGCAGCGTCGGGGGCAGGGTGGGGTGCCCAGGCCGGGCGGGAGTGGCCAGAAGGCCTCTGTCCATTCGCAGTTCTGGCGGGTATGGGCCTTGGGGGTGGGCGGAGACAGGCCCCCAGGTTTCAGGCCTGTGGGGAGCCGGGGGAGGCGCATGCGTTTGAGGGCACGTTTCAGTGGTCGGGACTTGACTGGCGCCGGGTGTGCGGTGTTTCCTGGGAGGGGCTGTCGTGGGAGAGGAGCGGGCCTGGGGCTGAGGGGGGGGAGAAGAGGTGCGGAAACCGCGTCTCCCTTATGGCTCGGCAGAGAATCGGGGAGGGTTTCCTGACGGACCTGAGCCAACTGAAGAAACTGCTGCAGCTGGTCAGTGACGAGGCACTCATCAGGGACGTGGCCCAGGTCAAGCAGGTAGGCCCGGTGAGGGGCCCATCCCCCCACTCAGCCTTGCAGAGGGGGCCCCGCTGACCCCTGAGCGCACCGCCGCCCCAGGTCCGGAGGAGAGCTCGTCTGGAGGGAAGCAGTGGGAATCGATGCAGGTCTCGCGTCTGCACTTGACATGCTGTCCACACACCTGGGCCTCCCTGTGGCCACCTCACCGCCAGGCGGCCTGGCCCACTGGGCAGCCTTTGAAGACCGAGACTGACCCTCCACTGTGCCAACAGCCTGGCCTCGGGGGCCCAGAAATAGTCTTCGTTTTGGAGTCTCGCCCCCGCCCCAGGTCTCCTCGTCTCTCTGCTTTTCTCATCCTTTGCTCCTCTTCCTGGGCTTGCATGTCTACTTTCCTGTTTATCTCCGTGCTCTCATGCGGATCCACTTTCAGGATCACGCTTCCCCCTTCTGCCCACCAGGCTCCGGTGACCTTCTGTGTCCCTCTGTGTCTTCCCTGGGGTGGCAGCACGTCCTGGGCATCCCCTCCCTGCTGCGTCTCTGACACCAGCCCTGGGGGCTCGGCCCTGTGAACATCCCCCCATCCTTACCTCTGTTCTCCCAGGAAAACAAGGCGAAGTTCTCTGCCTTCCTGGAGAAGGAGTACGGGGTGAAGGTCAACCCCTCGTCCATGTTCGACGTGCACGTGAAGAGGATCCACGAGTACAAGCGGCAGCTGCTCAACTGCCTGCACGTGGTCACCCTGTACAACCGTGAGTGCTCCGCCCCTGCGCCCCACCCACCCTCCGACCAGGCCTTTTTCTCACATGGCCACTGGGGAGGACATTGCACATTCATTTTGAGTGGCACCTTCTGGTTTTCTGTGTTCAGAGCAGAGCAGCTACAAGGAGTGAGACGTGAACTCAGAGGTTGGGGAGCTTGAGGCCCAGGGGCTGCACCTCCTCCAGAGTGGAGGCTTGGGGGTACTTGGAGGCTGGGTTTTAGGTCTGGTGTAACATTTCTTTCATACTTAGTTATTATCGTTATTAGACTCCTCTCAAGTTATTTGGAGAGATTATACTTAGCAGGTGAGGCATTTGAAGTATACTCATAGAAGATGAAATAGTATGTTACATCTATACACCTTAAACTATTTAAGTGGCATTTGATTTTGAAGCACATGTGAATCAAAGACCCACCTAAAAGTAACTATGAACATTTGCTACTTCTATAAATAAGATAATAAAGCCTCAAGGAAAAATTTGGTTCTTTTTTTTTTTTTTTTTTTTAAGTTATTTATTTTTGGCCACGTTGGGTCTTCGTTGCTGTGCACGGGCTTTCTCTAGTTGCAGCGAGCGGGGGCTACTCTTCGTTGCGGTGTGCGGGCTTCTCATTGTGGTGGCTTCTCTTGTTGCGGAGCACGGGCTCTAGGTGTACCGGCTTCAGTTAGTTGTGGCACGTGAGCTCAGTAGTTGTGGTGCACGGGCTTAGTTGCTCCGCGGCATGTGGGATCTTCCCGGACCAGGGCTCGAACTGTGTCCCCTGCATTGGCAGGTGGATTCTTAACCACTGCACCACCAGGGAAGCCCAAAACTTGGTTCTTAAAATCTTGTAATGTAGTAAAGCAAATACTAATTTTGAAAATGAAGGAACCAAATACTTTCCAAGACGCAGAGCTCCCCTCGAGGACATGAGGTCTCCAGTTGCCAGTGAGGGAGACTCTGTCTTGAGGGATCCGCTCGCTCGTGAGACAGTGAAGTGACAGGACGGATGCTAGTTTGGGTTGAGTGGTTCTGACCCGACCCTCAGAAAAGGCCCAGGTGAGGGCCCTCCTGTGTGTGTGGCTGAAGGGGGTGCCTCCCGGGCCAGAAACGGCAGTTCACGGAGACTTCGTTTTGTGCTCTTTGCCGTGGTTTTCTTCTGCAGTTGTGATTTTTCTGCATTTTCTTTGTCGTTTCCCCGGCGGTGTCCCCGAGTCCCCTGCCTATGAGCAGCAGGGCCAGTCGCTGGGTGGCCTGCCCTTCCTCCCATCACCTCTTGTGGCTGGTGCCTTCCTGCTGCCCAGGGTGCTGCTTCTGCTCGGCTTGTGAGCGCCCGGGGCGCCCGCGGCATTCCGATGGGGCCGTCAGGGCACGTGTCACCTGCCCGCTCGTCCACCTGCGTGTATGCCGCGCACAACGTGGTGCTGCTCTGCCATCCTCGCCTCGATCTGACCTGGGTTTCAGTCTGCGATGAGACGCCCAGTCCTCTTACAGGGCCGTCCGGTCGCCCTTCTGCCCAGCTCCTGTGCCCCGAGGTCTTCCACGTCCACAGCAGTCTGTGGCCTTTTGCAGGAAGGGTGGTTCCACGGAAGCGATGTTCTCAGTCTCCCATTCTTTCCTTGAGCGGCACCATCTGGAGGGTGGGTCCGGAGTGAGCTGCTCTCTTGGCCTGTGCTCATTCTACTCGGCTGTGTCTTGGGTGCCGGCTGTTGTGGGTCAATTTTCCTGATGCTCGGGCACTCTGAGGATGGTGGTTGATATCTTGTATCATTTCTAGGAAGTTTCCTTGAAATACATTAAAACATGTGTTTGGCTTTCGGCTCCAGTGAGGTGTGTGGTTGGTTTCTTCCACCACCTTCTTTTTGCCTGTTGGTAGCTCTCCCTCCTTTTCTGTTCCATGTTGTCTGCTGGTCCCGCTTCCACGCTGTGTGTGTCTTCTGTGTTTTCTGCGCGTCTCCCCTCCCTCCTGGCTTCTGTGATCGGGCTGCACTCTGTGGGGCGGTTCTGCCTTGTCGCCTGTGTTCTGCTTTCTCCCGGGGTCTTGCGTTTTGGCGCTATGGTTTCCTGTCTGTGTTGACAGTCCTCACAGGTTGGGGACTCACAGGGAGGCTGCTTCCACTTCCCTCGTCTGTGGCAAAGCTGTGTGTTCGGGTTGGTCGCTTGTGTCTGAGGAGCTGCGTCAGGACTCTGGCCGGGCCTCGTGAGCTCAAGGCAGCCGCAGGCCTCCCCAGCTTGTGACACCTCTCTGGGGCTCCAAGTCCAGGCTGGCTCAGGAGGCGTCATGGCCCTGTGGGCCTCTGTCCACGAGGATGTCCAGACCCCCTTTCCGAGGTTTCCCTGTAGGAGGGGTGCCGACAGGGTCTGCCCGCCCGGCCCCCTGGGGCTCTTTCCTGCCTCCCCTTCAGCCCCCAGGAGGCTGGGGTTCCTGAGACCCTGACTTCACAGCCCTGTCTCACACCCATCCCATGACCCGGCAGGACTTGCTCAATGATCTGGAGTCAGCGTATTTTTCTTCTTTACTAGTTTTAGTAAAAATACAGTTTGTGGGTTTTTGGCTTTTTTTTTTCCTGTTCTCTTTGTTACTCTGTCCACAATCTGGAAGCGGGAAGATTCAGAACTAAGGGACGGTCACGTTCCTACTAGAACCTGAAGTCAGAGGTTAAAAATCAGCCGTGACCCTTTAGTGGCTCCTGTAAATCTTGCGGCCGATTCCTGACTCTGGTGAATGCTATCTAGGGCAGCCTGTCACTTCTGTAGACACTCCCTGCCCCCAACCCCCAGCTGAAATCTGGAAACCGGTGGCCTGGTGAGGACACCTCATTCTGCTGGGGCTGGAGGTGAGCTGTCTGCTCCTGTGCAGAAAAGGTCTGGGGGGCTTCTTACCCTCTGTCCCAGTGACGGAGGGGGCTTGGGGTCTCACTGACATCCCTCGCAGGCCGACGGTGAATCATCACCATCCCAAGGTCACCCCATTTTTGAGTACCCATCACACGCAAGGGCCTTCAGTCCTGGTGACCAGACCCAAAGAAGCTCCTGTGTTGGGCTGTTTTGGACGCAAAGGCACAGGTTTTCCACTGAACCTTCTGGAAGAGTCTGCTCCTGGCTGGCCTTCCAAACCAACCTGGACCAAGTGTAGAATTCTGTAAGCGGGAGCTCCTGGCAGTGCAGCACCTGTGTCGGGCTGGCCTCTGAGGACGCTGTCAATGAGGCCTGTCCCAGGGCTCAGGCATGTCTGGCTCCAGGGGCTTCACGTGGCTCTCTTTTGTTTGTCCTGCAGGAATAAAGAAGGACCCAGCCCAGGCCTTTGTGCCCAGGACTGTCATGATCGGGGGCAAGGTGAGGTGACGTCTTCTTTGCTCCTGCTTGGCGCTGGTTGGGGATGCACAAACCACCATGCTTTTCAGCAGTGCCTCTGCGTCGGGGCTGGATGCTGCGGGTGGCCGGGCGCCAACCTGCACACAGAGCCCAGAGGTCCTGGCCCCAGGTGTGCCTCTGGGCCAGGTCAGGCTCCATCAGCTCAGCCACAGGAGGGAGCTGGATGGGGCCCCTGTCTGCCCGGCCCAGGGCAGTGGGGTCCCCAGCCCCAAGGGCCAGTCTCTACTGGGCTTGCTGGCCCCTGCCTCTCATGGGGCGGCACCATTTCTCTGTGTAACTGCCGGCTTTCCACGCCTCCGCTGCACTTGTGTGCCGAGTAGACGTGAGTCGCTGGCTGCTTCCGTCAGCCAGATGTGCGCCTGCTCTCGGCTCAGCCTGGCCTTATTCATTTTATTTACATGTGCTCTTGGACATGGGATCTCAGAGTCCCAGGGTATCGCCGGCAGGCATCAGTGGGTCCCGTCATCGGGCTCCACACTCTAGGGCCTGCGTCCCCACCCTCTGCCACTTTTCCCAGAAGCCTGGGCACAGCTGCTTCACGGGGGCTGCAGGTGGGCCCAGGACTGTCCTCGCCTCTTACTTGAGCACATATGAAGGTGGAGGCACCTCACGGGCAGGCCCGTCTTGTTCTGTCTCTGCCACCGTCCCCCGGCCCACTGACTCCTGATGTTTCTAAAGCAGACTCCGGACAGCATGCTGGGGTTTTTCTTCTCTTTTTTTAACTTGTCTATTTTATACATATTAGTGTATATATGTCAATTCCAATCTCCCAATTCATCCCACCACCGCCCCACCCCAGCGTGCTGTTTTGTCAGTATTGCCATATGCATTTCTTAGAGATGTGGACTTTCAAAAAGTTAAAAAATGTTAATTTTTTAAAAATTAACATTTTTAAAAAGAGAAAAAAAGAACTGTAGAACATCCACAAACCTGTCCCCCAGACTTTTGCTGAACCATTTCATAGTAGATTACAGACATTATAACACTTCAACCCTAAGAACTTAATCAGTTGTCTTCACAGTGATGTTTTCCTGCAAAACCACACAGCGCCACCATGACACCTAAAACACTTGACAAGAATTCCTCCACATCATTAAATATCCAGCCAGGGCCACATGCAGCTGTCTTGTGACAGCTACAAATATCTTGAGCTTGTTTGAATCAGGACCCAGCAAGGTTCTCACATGGCGACGGGCGGCTGTGTCTCTTAAATCTCTTCATCTATAAGTTTTCCTCCATATCCCCCTCTTTTTTCCCCCTGCAATTTGTTACAGAAATCATGTTGTGTGTCTTCCCCAAACCATGTCCCTCTGGTATCTCCCAGTACCTTCCTTGGCTCCCTGCGTTTCCTATAAGTGGGTAGTCAGTTCTCAGAGGTCCTTGTTCCCTCTCTCTCTCCATTTCTGAAAAAACCAACTAGAATCAGAAAACCAAGCCTGAGGCTGACAGATTTGTGCACGTGGGTGAGGTGCCGTCATGAGAGGTGCTCGGTTGGAAACGAAGCGGGTGGGGCGCCGTGCCCCGTGGGTCCGTCTGCCAGGTTGAGGGCAGGACACACAGGGATGCCATGGCCTCAGCCCCCCACCCCCTGCTGGCAGAGCCACTTGGCTGGGTGTGTCCAGGCTGGGCGTGTCCAGCCCAGGCTCCGGCGACCCTGCCCTGCACCTGAGCACAGGGTGTCTGCTGAGCACCCCTCCCCCTTTCCAGGCAGCGCCCGGCTACCACATGGCCAAGATGATCATCAAGCTGGTCACGTCCATCGGCGACGTTGTCAACCACGATCCGGTTGTGGGCGACAGGCTCAAAGTGATCTTCCTGGAGAACTACAGAGTGTCCTTGGCCGAGAAAGGTGAGCCTGCCCTCCCTGGGCGCAGCCAGTGGTCCTCTCTGGTCAGGGCCTGTCTTGCTTTCAAACAGATTAACGGCCCCAACACCAGGCTGCCCAGCCAGAGGGCCCCCCCCTACCCCCGGTCTGGCTCTGGGGGAGCCCTGCTGCCACCACGTTTGTGGGTCATCCTTGGCCTCACACATCCTTGCTCTCTGAACTTCCCACTGCTCCCCCGCCTCGTTCCTCTGCCCCTCAGCTTGGCCTTTCTGCCCCGGGGCTCCCTCTTGCTGGCCCTCGCCGTCCCCCAGAGGATGCTTCTGCTCGTCCCCACCTGTTCACTCTGGCCTCGCGTCCTGCACCTGCTCTGGGAGGGTCTAGCCTGGGGCCACTCCACTTCGGGGGTACTGGGTATGTGTTGCCATCTGGAGAAGGGCCTGTGGCCAAATGTGCCTCGGAGCATAGCTGTCCTGAGCTGGACAGGCCTTTCTAAGCCGGCCACTTCCGGAGACCTGGCCGGAAGTGCTGGGAAACCTGAGCCTGGAATTGTGGCCCGAGTAGCAGCCCCTCTGACCCATGAGACTGTGCGCTGCCCTCCAGCCGTTGAGTGAAGGGCGGGCTCACGCACTCCCTCCTCCTCCACTGCGGCCGGGTCATCAGGACCATCCCTGTGGTCCCGCCACTGCCATGGACCACGTGTGGCTCGGGGGTTGGGTTGGGGTTAGTGTTTCACTGAGCTTCTAAAGCAACTTACGGCCGCCGCCTGGCGCTCCCAGGCCAGTTCCTGCGCTTCCTTAGAACTGACCTTGGGGACAGCCAGCCTGGGGTTGGGCCCCGCACCCTCCCCCAGCTCTTGGACTGGCTGTGGTAACGTGTCCACCATCCCGTCTGCCCATGTCCCTCTGCCTGAGGGGCCGGGGGTGCCTGTGTCTCTATCCTGGCACCTGGACCTGACCTTGAAGAAGGGGCTGGGCTCTGGTCTTGGCTGACCCCGAGTGCCCTTCAGCTGGGTTAGGGAAGCAGCATCAGCTCTGAGGACGAGCTGAGGACGTGGGGGCAGGGATGCCAAGGCAGGCAGGACGGAGGCTGCGTTTCTGCTGCCACATGGAGAAACTCACGCAGGGAACCCACACTTGGGAGAAGCTGCAGGGCCGTGGATGGGGTCGTGTCTTGGCCGCTACGCCAGTCTGTAAACGGCACAGAGTGATGTCGGTGCATGTGGCCACAAGAAGATTGCCCCCCCGCTGTCCCCAGTCCTCTGGTGCTGTGAGTCGGATTCCTCTTTAAGCCATTTAAGGAGCCTGCGGGGCTGATCGAATAAGACAGCAGTGATGTCAGGATACAAGGGAATGATGACACCACCAGGCTTTGGTTTGGCCCTCGTCTGCGGAAGCTTCCACAACAAAGGTCCTTTGCCACCTGCAGGGCTTCTCAGGCGTCTCCACTGTGGATCCTCTGCCTCAGGCTGCCCTGGGTCAAAAAAGGGAGCCGTACAGGTGGTGCGGGCAGTGCGTGGTGTTTCTGTGCTGTTCCCATTGCTCTCGTGTTGAGTGGTTCATGGCTGACGGGTCTTGCTCTCGCCCCCTTGCAGTGATCCCCGCCGCCGACTTGTCACAGCAGATCTCCACCGCGGGCACCGAGGCCTCGGGCACAGGCAACATGAAGTTCATGCTCAATGGGGCCCTCACCATTGGCACCATGGACGGAGCCAACGTGGAGATGGCTGAGGAAGCTGGGGCGGAGAACCTCTTCATCTTTGGCTTGCGGGTGGAGGACGTGGAAGCCCTGGACCGGAAAGGGTGTGTGTCCCTCTCAAGACCTCAGATCTCCTCTACTTGTTTTTCACACCCTTGGATACCTTGAGGGGTCCCAGCCCAGCCTAATTCTGTGCAACTGAAATTGCCCAGTTGCCTAAAATTCTTCAGGGGAGTTGTTGAAGCCTCAGGCACCAGCTGCTGAACCCAAACAGTCAGAACCTTGTCAGCCTGTGAGCGCTGGCCCTTTTGGCCCTGTCCCACGTCTGCCACACGCCTCCCTCTCCCCAGACTCCCTAATGGCTGCAGGGTGTCTCCCCAACCTGGTTTCACATGTCATTTTCTTCTGCAACATCCTGGCACTGGGGGCGGGGGCGGGGCTGCTTGAGCATCCTCTCGAGGAGGACAGCGACAGAGCCATGCACGTGACTTGTATGTCCTCTAGCAATCACGTGTCTGTAACAGTAAAAGGAGGAGGTGGAATTGATGTGCTCACGGCCCATGTCCACCTCCCAGTGCCTGCGGCTGCCAACCCCACCTGGCTGTCCTGGGCCCAGGGCACAAACGGCCTCAGCACCTGCCCATGAGGCTGCCATCTGCCCGCAGGTACAACGCCCGGGAGTACTATGACCGTCTGCCCGAGCTGCGGCAGGCCGTGGACCAGATCAGCAGCGGCTGCTTCTCCCCCAGGGAGCCCCACTGTTTCAAGGGTGTCGTCGACATGCTGCTGAACCACGACAGGTGGGGCAGGCCCCTTGTCCCTCCCCAGTGGGTCAAAGGGTCCCCCTGGTGGGCTGAAAACTGCACATTGTTTGGGGCCAAGCCTGGGCCTCGGTGAGGCTCACCCCCACCTCAGCCCACGGCCAGAGGCTCGGCCGCACCCAGGGCCCGGGGTTTGTGGGGCTTCTGACGGTGCTCAGCAAGCCTGGGGGCCTGGTGGCAGGATTGCCAGCTGCCAGGTCCAGCCCCAGGCCCCCGGCACCAACTGACCTCCTGGACGGGAGTGACAAGCGTCGCCTGGGCGGGTTGGAGGCGACTTCCTTGGGGCAGAGGGAGGCTGGGTTTAACGGGGAGCCCAGGAGTGGTTCAGGTGGAATGAGCTTGTGAGGCCATGAGTTACCACATGGTTGGTGTTCTACGATGAGGCCGTTGACACAGGGTTCTGCTCCCCCCACCCGCCCCGGGGCACAGCCTTGCACAGCACTTGTTACAGGTCGGCAGTGCCTCCTCCTCTGACGACAGGCCTCTTCTCCACCCAGGTGGTAAAAGCTGAGTCTGTCAAAGGCTGAGAATCGACCTCTATTCCACTTTCAGTTCCTTTGGTTTAGTCTGTCACTTTTTGATGAATGCTGTCACCTCTATTCCACTTTCAGTTCCTTTGGTTTAGTGTGTCACTTTTTGACAAATGCTGTCAGCTGGCTTCTGTCAAACCCGATCGTTAACTCCACACACGCCCGGGGCTGGGAGCTTGGCCCTGCTGAGGTCTGTGATCAAGGAGAGACTTTACAGGGTTTTATGAATTGTGTTTCTGACTCAGTCGTAAACAAAACGTGTTTCTGTGTCCATAAATCCTGCACCACCAGTTCTCAGCCCGTGAGACCTGAGAACAGATGGTGATGGAGCCTGTGCTCACCCTGTGCCCTTCCCCTGGAGGTGAAATTGGCGGGAGGCCTCAGCCTGTGCAGCTCTAACCCATGTGCACGGGTTCTTTAAAGAACACTGGGTTAAAATAAGGTTTTTCTAGAATAGCGTCCCCAGGACAGAAGTGTTGCTCACAGAGTAGTCCCCGTGGCCACCCCTGTCCTGCAGAGCATGAGGACGCAGCCAGCCAGGCCCGTTTCCTGACCTCCCTCCCACTTGTCACCCATCCAGCCCAGCTTCCTGTCTCCCATTTCAGGTTCAAGGTGTTTGCGGATTATGAGGCATACGTGGAGTGCCAGGCCCGGGTGGACCAGCTGTACCGGGTAAGGTCCTTGGGCCCTGGCAGGAAAGCAGCAGGGCGTGACTGTGTCCTGCTGTCTCGGGCCACTCCCAGGAGGTCACAGTTCATCTAGTGGCCCAGAGCAGGTTGGGCTTCGGCATTTCCTGCTCGGGGACTGACTCGGCTAGCCCTCTGCCCAGGCTGCTGTCCACACCAGCGCACCTTCCCCTGTAGCCTCTGGGCAGCTGCCACAGAGCGCAGGTGAGCAGGGCAGGAGTTTCCTTCTGGAGGCTCTGCACACCTTAGCCTGCGGTCTGACGGCCCACGTGGGTGTGATCAGGAGAGCCTCAGGTGAGGGATGGGCCTTGTGAGCAGTGAAGACCTTTATGTGCTTAAAATGAGAAGATGAACAATTCTTGTAAAAGTGACAGATCTGACAGCAAGTAGAACAAGGACTTGTAGCTCTAAGGAGCGGAGTTCCTAAGGTGGGGCTGCGGGAGCCAGCTCCCCAGTCCGCGGCCCTGTGTCCCTGCCTTGGCGTGGCCCACAGAGACCGTGCATGTCCAGTGGGGTCTCCTGGGAAGATTCAGCTCCTGAACCTGGGGAGGTAAAGGAGGGTGTTCCACCCTGTGCACCCAGCCAAGGACGGCAGCAGGAGGGGACACTAGCGATGGGGGCGTGACTGTGCAGTTGTTGGGTCAGATGGTTCATGGCCCAGGTCGTTAAAGCAGATTCTTGGATGCGGCCTGAGGGGTTTGGGTGTCTGAGTTGTTGCCCACGTCTCACCCCTCCCGCTCCCCCCACTCGAGGAAACAGCCCCTGATATTCCCTCCTGTGACAGAACAGGAGGGGGCCTAGAAACCGAGTGATCTTCTGGGCTCCGGGAGGAACCTTTGCTTTCCTTTCGGGGAGGCCCCTCCTGGTGCTGGCTGCAGTCTGGGGGCGCATACTCCTCTGGTGGAGTGTCTGTGCATTGTGTGTGCCGCACCCCAGCAGGACCTCTGTCTAGTCATCTGGAAACTTTCCTGGTGGGTGGGCCCCCTTCCCGGTGAACTCTTGGTTGTAGAGTGCTCGTCATCCGTCAGGCTGCCCAGGGCCTAAGTGCATCTGGGAACAGCCTGAGGTCACCGAGCACCCGCTTCCCTCTGCAGAACCCCAAGGAGTGGACCAAAAAGGTCATCAGGAACATCGCCTGCTCGGGCAAGTTCTCCAGTGACCGGACCATCACGGAGTACGCCCGGGACATCTGGGGCGTGGAGCCCTCTGCCCTGCAGACCCCGCCCCCCAGCCTCCCCAGAGATTAGGCCCCCGCCCTCGCCCTCGCGACCAGAGGCGTTTGTTTTCTTGCTGACTCTGCCCGTTTCCAAGCACTTTGCCAGCACCCTGCTTTTTTCAGTGCTGTTTCCGGGAGGGCCATAGGGATCCGGGTGGTGGCCTTCAGGGGTTGGGTTGGGGGAAGATGCTGAGGTGAGATGCTCCCCCGTTCCCTGCAGGAAAGCGGAGCCCGCAGCACTGAGCAGGGCAGTTGGCCTGCTGCTTTGCCCACCTGCCCCTTGGAGGTGCGGGAAGGTGGACTTGTCTGCTGTGCTCCTCGCAGCCTTGCACACACCTTGTGTGAGCTCGTTTTTAGTTCTGAGCCTCTGGATTCTGGGGTCCGGCCAGGTAGCCGTGGTAAAGCCTGGGGCGGTGTATGTTTGTGCAGCACCTGGGCTGGCCGTCCAGTGTGGCCCCAGTCCTCCCTGGCCCAGCTCTGCCTCCTGGCCATGCAGGGAGGGTCCAGTGTGCTAGGCCATGTCCTCATAGCTGCTGTGTGGGCACCCTGCCCGGGGTTTCCAGATTGATCAGATAAAGAGGCCCCAGGACAACTGAGAGTGACATTGGGGACGACACCTGTGTCCAGCATCTAGGGAGCTTTGGCTGGGACAAGGCTGGCTGATGCAGAATTGGTTTGGTTTTGCTTTTTCATAAGATTTTTCACAAGGAAATGAAACTAGCTGAAGCCTTTCCTTGTTTTAGCAACTAAAAATAGCCCTTTTGAAGTTTAGTGCCTGGGGAGGCAATGCTGAGATGTTCTCACCTGGCCCTGGGGACCCAGGTGGGGTCCCCACCTCTGCTGAGTGAAGCTGAACACCCAGCCCCGCTGCAGATCTGTGCCCTCCCTGTGCCTGTCGAGTCCAGGAGGGTGCGTTTCTGGTCTCTCAGGAGGCCAGCCTTCCTCCTTCCAGCAGCATGACAGGCTGGTCTGGAAAAGGACTGAGTGGGCCCAGAGGAGCCCACTTTTCATTCTGCCCAGAGAGCAGGCTGGTGCTGGGGAGGGCGGGTGAGCAGGTGGGAAGGACAGGGCCAGGGAGCAGGCAGGAGCTGCGGGCGGAAGCTTCCTGAGGCTGTCTCATCAAATGCTGGACCTGGGTGGCACAGGGTCCCGCCCTCATCCCCGTCCTGACTGCTCACCTCACCAGAGGCGTGAGGGTCTGTGGTTGCATCCCCAGCACCCTCTGCTGCCCGTCCCTTAGGCCGAGTGTAACCATCACTGTGCCCCTCACTGTCACTGCCTCGTGAGAGAAATGATTAAACCTTCCTGCTTGTGCTCAGTTGATCTGGCCTCTGTGTGTCACTCTTGTGCCCAGGGCAGTCCATGTCCCAGCCGGGCTAAATTATGGTCCATCATTCCAGGACTGAGAACAGAAAGTTCTCTCACCCCCAGCTGTATGTGGGACTTAGAGCCACAAGTGCCTGAACCGTCAAACCCAGCCACTTGGAAAACTGTCTCCTGGGTGTTGGCATTTTTGGTGTGAATTGTACTGGTTTTTGCACCCATCTTTTGCTACCCACTCCTGGTCCTGGGAAGTGGAACGCCCTGGGGACCAAAACTCTCCCCCCACCCCAAATTGTATGGCTGCAGGTTAAATCAAAAACCCAGAGGGATATGACTCGGGGCTCATTGTTACCCAAAGTACCCAAGAACACCGTGGACCCCTGCTGGTGGCTGGGTGTGCAAGGCACCCCTTGGTTGGGGGCACCTGAGATGCACATTCCTGGTCTCAGGTCTGGGGCAGTTCCTGGGACACATGCATCTGACGACCACAGTTCACAGCTGTGCACATTTCTTGCTGTTCCTGACCACAGACTGACTGACTTTTGTGACCCATTAAAGGGTCAGTCCTAACCCACAGTTTAAGCTTAGTCGCTCGGACCGAGGTAATAAGCTGAGATGCCACCAGGCAGAGATGTGTAGACCTGATTACTAATTACCTGACAGCTGACAAGGGCGGCAGCTACCAGCTCCACGATCCCTTTTTATGCTTCCTTATCTTCGGACTGTCAGACACCTGTAAAAACACTAACAGCTTGTATTTTTACTTTATAGCCTACCTTATTCCCCCCCCAAAAATCTGAGGCAACTTACATACACAAAATTTTAAGAAAAACAAGATGCAGACTTGAGCCCAGGCAGAGCAGGCCAGGTCTAGACGGCCTCATTGGTCAAGACGAGCTGGGGATGTGGCTCTGAGCTGCAGAGCCTCCAGGAGCCTCAGTGACTAAGAAAAGCACGAAGGGGCTGCCCTGGCCAGGCGGGCACTTCATGCTTTAGTTACATGAAGACGGTGTCAGGTGGGGATGGGTGTCCCAGCTCTGACGGAAATCCAAGGAGACACAAAGCTGAGGGACGGGGTGGGGCCCTGCAAGCCGTGCTCACACCTGAATTAGATACCAGGAGTGCAGAGCAAACCCATCCAGTAGAAGATAACTGACAAACTGACCTCAGGAGAGTCTGTTCCGTTTCAAACCTGGTTTAAGAGAGACGTGGGTTTTCCAGATATGAGAATCACCATGGGCAGCTCTAAGGTGCTTCAGAAAGAGGGTGTAACCTGCTTCTGGGCCTCCAGCCAGGGCACAGCTGCTAACAGGCCACAAGGGGGGCAGGTAAACAAACCCCTTCCCACCCTGGGGAATTTCTGCACTGCCGGGACTGGAAAGTGCCAGAGCCTGACGATCTAGGGGAGGAAGGCCTGCCATCAGGAGAGACTTAGGTGGACTGAAGTCCTCCAACCTGGGACAAACCCTGTACTGCACAGCTTGAAGCCCCCTTATTAAGCCACACACCCTCTCCTGGGAGAGAGGTCACTTAGCAGGGAGGTGAGAAGTGGGACAGCTGGCAGGCGCTGGCTGGGAACGGCACACGTGCAGGGAAGCTGGGTTGGCAAAAAGCCCAACAACACAAGCGCCACCACCAGTGAGTGAACAGGGCGATGCTCGTGGGCCAGAAGAGTCCCTGCACTCCAGCAGCCTGAACCCCACCACCTGTCCATCGACACGGCAACATTCAACGAGCTTATTAACTGTAAGGTTGGAAAGGTCACCTGTGTAGGCCTGGTTTTTAGAAAAATGCCATCTGCTCCACCTGGAGAAGCCGTCCCCACCTCCCCACCGTGAACAGGCCTTTCCCCAGAGATAATGCCCCTCCCTGCTGGGCCTCAGTGTCTGGAAGGAAGTGGGAAAGAAGGGCCCATGACCCTTGGCCTTACAGAGCCAACATCTCTTCCCATACAGCCGGGTCCTGAGAGTGGCCTGGGGCTGTGCATAGGGCCTGGGCTGGAGGTGTCACTGAGAAAACAGACAGACCACCACCACGATTTTATTCTTAAATAAATGCTCAGTCTAAGGCCAGGTTAGGTAGACAGGTGGGTGGAAATCGGAGGAAGGCAGACCACGGGCACCTCCCCCGCTGGGAGCAGTGGGGCCGCCCAGGGAGGCAGGGACACCAAGGAAGGCAAGCGGGGTGCACAGGGCGAGAGGGGCTGATGGAACCACTAGAGTCCGCTCTGGGAAGGGACAGAAAGAACCCAAGTTTCCCCACATTCTCGAGAGTGGTGTCAGAAAGCTCAACGTGGTCCCAAGACCCCACGCCTCCTGCCCCAGGCTCCCGGTGCCCAGCTCAGGAAGTGTGGGATCAACCAGCCGATGGCCAGAAAGCTCTGTCACCGTCTTCCCAACAAGACCTCAGGTTGAGTGGCAGCAAGAGGGAGAGAGGGCCACATGCCCGCCACCCACACTGTCCACAGAGACCTGTGCTCCCAGGCACCCGGGGCGGGTGCCTCAGGTCTGCCAGGGCCTCCTCTGCCTGGCCCGCTGGCATCCGAGTTCTCTCTCCAGGCGCATCTTCAGGGTGCCGGGCTGGCCAGAGGAAGGGGGGGGACAAGGGCAGACATCTTCATGCTCCTTCAGGTGGCGAGTAACACTCAGTGCTGGCGCCCTGGTTCCGACTTCCCCAGGAATTCCCTGGACCAGAGGAGGACACCTGTCGGCCAAACCTCTTGAGGCCAAACCTGAGACACCACCTCCTGTGGTCCTCCTACAGCCCACCCGGGGAGGCCGCAAAGGAGCCTGGAGGACCACACTTCCGCTCAGAAAACCCCGTTGAGTTAAACAAGCAGGGCGCCAACAGCAGCACCCAAGTCAAGTCCCGACACACAGGAGCAAGGATGGGGTCACTAACTGCACCCCAATGTTGCAGCCATTCTCTGGTCTACATTTTGTGTAATGTATTCCTTTTATGGGGAAAAGCCACAGTCCCAGAGCAAACCCATACTCGTCACTGTCCCCTCGCAGCAACCCACATCCGTGAGGCAAGAAACTGCAAAGGAACGCCCCTGGAACCTCAAGGGCGAAGTGTAACCACCCGGCACACACCTCACCGAGGGCCAATTCCAGCACCCCGGGCTCAGCAGAGGCCCCCGAGCCGGGACGTGCGGGCTGCCTGCACCCTCCAGCGGGAGGCAGGGAGTGCCTGGTCCATCCAAACCCTTCGCTTTGCCACCAGCACACCCCTCATCCTCAGGCTCTGCGCCCAAGCTTGAGATGGGTGCCCGGGGCGGCAGCCCACATCCTGGCCCAGGATTTCGGCCAGCGCAGTGCAGCCAGGGGCACAGCCTCCCTTCCAGAAGCAGCTGGGGACAAACAGGCTTTTGAGGAGCTGGCCCAGACCTGCGTCCCCCTGTGCCCCACGCGCAGGAGCAGCAACCTGACGGGCCTGTGGGAAGGGACGGAGGCCTGACCCAAAGCAGCTGTGGTGTCTGCACTGCACGACCTGCACCACAGGGAGATCACAGCCCTACTGACCGTGGGGACGGCCCAGGAGGGAGGGGTGACACTCTTGACCCCTCACTGTGACTTGGCCCCGAAATGGCTTTTGTAGCTGCGGCCGCACACGCCTGCCTGAGCCATCGCCACGCAGGACGGCATCGCAGGTGAGAGGAGAGCACCTCACCTCAGGATCCGTGGAAGCTCAGGGCTCTTGTAGATGAACTTGTGCCTGTAGCCAAGGTCCGAGTGGAAGGGGATGAACTGAACCTTGAAGTCTCGGAAGCTGCGTGACAGTGCAGCAATGTTGTAGAGCTGGGGGAGGGAGAGGCGGGTCAGCGCCCGGGGCCTGGGGGTGACCTGCCTACTGGCCTCCCCCTGCAACAGAGAGCAGCCCATGGCCGCTGTCTCCAAAGAGCAGCCCAAGCCCCCCATGCACAGCACCCTGCAGCCTGCCTCGGCCACAGCAGGGACCCTCAGGGCCACCACTCAAGACCCTCTCCGTCCTCACGCCCGTCTTGCAGACCGCCCTTCCTCAGGGGCCTGCAGCACTGCAGAGAGCCACCTGCTACGGGATGCGGTGGTGGCCCGAGTGCCAACAGCAGCCTCGATAACTCAGTCCCTGGGGCTGGGTGGGCTGTGTGCCTCAAACTTTGCCGTGTGCCTGGGTCAAGGCCCGTCAACAAGGTGGCTCAGGATCTATGCCACCTCAGCCCCCTACTCCCAGCCCGGGATGGCCAGGTCATGTGCCCGGACCGGCTGGAGGGAAGGACCTGGCCCTCGCACACCTGCCTCAGGCCTGGTCTGAGGTGGCCTGGGCGTCGCGCCCTCTAGCCTGCCAGCGCCACAGCCAGACAGTGCTCTCTCCCACCCTACCCCCACCTACAAATCTAATCGGGCTTCCTGGCAGCAAAGGCAAAGCAAATACAGCAAAAGCAGACACAGAGGCAACATGGCACCTTCTGTCGTCAGTTCCATCCCAGAGGCAAGAGAACAGGTGAGAGTTCTGTACCAATTCCAGCCACTGGGGGAGCCTCGCCATCAAGGGTTCTTTCCCTCCAGCCAGTAACTGGCAAGCCCTCCTGGCTGAGTCCCCTGTACGGGGGACCCAGGAGATATTCATTTGCTTATTTTCACATTTCCTTCTGGGGCGGCATCAGCTGTCCAGCCCCGCCCCGACCCTGCTGCCAACCTTCTCTGCCCTCTCCCTCACAAGGGGCCCTGCCAGCAGCAAGACCCTCCTCCACACCTGCCTGGCCTAGCCTGGACCGAACATGAGTTTGCCCGACGCCCGCCGGACACCCACCTTTCTGCCGAGCTGGAAGGGCACGACCGGGTCGTCCTCGGCGTGCAGGATGAGCAGGGAGCAGGAGATATGCTTCACGCTGCAAGGAGGGAGAAAGGCGCTGGATCGGCCCTCAGGAGGAGCTGGGGTCTCCTGGGCTCCCAGTCCTGCCCACAGCAGGGACCTGGCTTAGGGAGCGCTTCACCGTGGTGTGGAACGCCTCAAACTGTGGGCATTTTAATAGAGAACTAGCAGTTGATTTCTTAGATGTTTCCATCAATATCTATTCTAGGTGACATGTGTCAGTCAAATCTAGAGATCAATTCATTCACCAAATAGGGTCCCTGAATATTTCCTGGAAATTAAAAATTATTTCTTTTGCCAGTAGACTATTCTTAAAAAGTTACAAAACAATATTTACAAACTAAGTAATTTAGGTGGGCCAGGAAACTCACGCAAATGAACTTTACTGGACATCTGTTGGCAAAAGAGCCACCCTCTAATTTATCTTTCGTGTAAATGACATTTAAGGTCATTCCTGAGAGTTTCAAGTAAATTAACATTCTCAACAGGTTCACAGGATCCTGTCCTTCAGCAAACCACCTAACAGAAGGACTGGATGGGGCCCGGGGTCTCCTAGCCGCCCCTCACTGAGGTCTCACGGGGAGCTGCTGGACGCAGACACCTGTTGTTGGCGATCCCATGCTGATCTGGGGGCTTCACGAGGGCAGCCCTGGGGCAAGCCTGGCACCTGGCAGGACCAGGCCTGGGGGCGCACCGCCCCTCAGAGGCCTAACTCTGGCAGTCTGCAACTGCTGCTAGCGGCTCGCAAGTTCACCCGCCCACCGCGTTCCACTCCCAGGGTGGAGCGCTGCTGGTGTGCGAGTCACGCTTTGATGGGCGACATCTTTTCTGGACTTCCACCCACGAAGCTGCTCCGTAGCTTCTCTGACTCTGGAGGCCCCCCTCACATGCTGTCACCTTACCAAATATTTGGAAACAGACCTGCCCACCAAGCAGGGGCTCCTGACTTCCAGTGGGTGAGGGCCGGCCAGCCCACCAGCACTCACACAGGCTCAGCTGGGGGACAGCCAAAGGTGGCTTTCTCACCATTGTCATTTTTAGAGGGAACCCAGTCTATTCAGATAATTCTTCTTTAAAAAATGTAGATTTTTAAATGTTAACTGCATATTCAGATAAGGATTTTTCCTTTTTCTTTTTTTTGAAGAAATTAAAACCCATGAAATTAAGATATCACGAAGATTATGTCAACAGAATCTGAACGTTGTTCAAACAAACAGTCCTTAAATAGAACATGTAACGGCTGGTTTACCTCAGAAATATTTTTAATATTAAACTTCGTAACATCTTTCCATAACCAAACACAAAACAAATGGCTGAGGCAAAGTCATTTTTTGAATAACAGTTACTATTACTGCTTTAATACCTGTTTAGGAGTTCTGGTTTTGATAGATAATTTTCAAATAAAACAGCTTTATTGACCAAAAATATGTTGTCTTCCTACTTCTTTAATCTAATCCTACAGTCTTTCCACATTCCTGGTTCTCCTTCTCTAACTGACATTCCCTTTACAGAGATGTGTTGCTTAGAAAAGATCCCTATGTATTCAGAATCCTATCCCTCTTGGTTAACGTGACTCAAGACACTTATTCTGGGGGTTCTTGGGGTTTTTCTAAATTCTCTTCCATGGTACTCACTTTTCATCATTTGCAAACTGAATTCCACTGCTTGTGATGGGATCAAGGAAGAACCAGTCAAACCCAGGGAAGTATCGATAGATCTGGAGGCAACATGTAGACAATAAGCAGAGGATCAATTAAAACACCCCCGCAGGGCTGAGGGTCCAGACAGAGGTGCCGTGTGCCCAGGGGTCACTCCTGCTTCTGAGCAGGCTGACCTGTGGGCCCCCCGGAGCTGGGGGGGGGGGCGCCCCTGCCCTCCCTGCCACCCGCCCTCAGACTCCCTGCTCAAGAGGCCCCAGACCGGCTGCAGGGGGGCTGCCTGCAAACAGGGCTCCCACACCTCAGACTAGGAGACCAGGCTTCCCACACACAACAGGCTGCCACCCCCAAGGAATGGGGTCTGTGCAACTCAGGAGAAGAGCAACATCAAAGGAGACCCAACAAAGGACTCTTCCGTCTGCAGCGGAGCAGCATGAGGTCGGGTGGGGCCGACATGGCTCCCCTGGACACATGGAAGCAGTGGGAGGAGGAAGCAACAGGGTACAGAGGACCCTCCTCTGGGCCCAGCCTGTAAATGGAGAGTCCAAGGCCTCGAATCCGGCCAGTGACGGCCCAACAGCATGTAATCCCCACCAGGGCTTCCCTGGGGTGCCCACCAGCTTCACTCCTGGGGAGGCAGCCAGGACAGCGCCCTCAGCCTGCACTGAGCCCCATGGGCAAGCAATGCCAGGGGGGCAAACCGCGCCAGGGGGCAAGGCCTCCTGTGGGTACAGCCGCCCTCAGGCAACCTGGCTGTGACCTCATCCTTCTACCTGGCACGAAGTTACAAACATCCTGAGCGGCTCTGTAGTCAGGTTCTGGTTCTCCCCAGAACTAAATGAGAATTAACTTTTAATAAAGTTTGTATTCATTATAGACTATTTAAATAATAATTTTATGATATTTTAATTTATTTATTATACATATTTACTTAGTCATTTTTATATTTTATAGCAATTATTTTCATTATAAAAATAAGTCCATTTTTAACAAGATCTGTACTTGCCACTGAGAATGGATGGCTCTTAGCTTCTTCACGGATATTAGTAAATGGAGATTCCAGTATGAGGGCATCTGGAGGTGTCTCTAGATAAACAGACAGGGAACTGGGAGGTGAGCAAGACGCCCCAGCGAGACACGCTCCTCCGCCCCCATCCACCCAACCTCCACAGGACAGCGGAGCCCGGCCCCGGTGAGGCCCCGCCAGCCGCTGGCGGATCGGGGGAATGGGAGTGGGCCCTCAAGGGTCTGCTCAGGCCCCCACCTCAGCAGCTGGCTCTCGTCTCACCGCACGGCACGTCCACCACCACCCACTTCACGAGACGCCCCAGCGCCTGGAGCACAGCCGGCTCCCCAACACTCCACCTGCCCACGGGAGCCGGGCCATCCCCACGATGTGTGACCCCACATGAGCCCCTACCTCGCTCACAGAGGCGCCGCACCAGGTTTGTGGCCACTCTGGAAAGAGGAAAAAAGTTCAGCTGAATTTTGACAAAAATTGTTTCAGATGAGATCATCCTAATACTCAAAGGTGACCGAGGAAGCCGGGATCTGCGAAGTGACCAGTGGGGTTTTGGGCAGGGGGAGCACAGATGCCCCAGCCGTCAGCCAGCCCCTCTGACAGGGCACCTCCACGTCCCCGAGGCATGCACCTCACCTGGAGCAGCCCCTTCAGGCCACACAGCGGTGCCCCAGTTCACACCCGGCCCGTATGGGTGCCGCCGGGACATGGAGGAGGACAGCAGGGCCCAGGGCCGCCCCGTCAGCAGGGAGGAGGCTGCAGTCTGCCTGCATGGCTCCTGAGGGCGGCAGCACTTGCAGTCTGCCAGGCCTGGGGGCCTCCTGCCTTCCCAGGACCAACCTGGGCGGGTCCCATGCAGACACCCAGGGCAGGATGGCCTGCTCCGCTGTCCAGGGCTCAGTCTCCCCGCGAGGGCGGGCCAGGAGGCCCTGTCCCGGGCACTGCCCAGCCTGCGGTCCCAACCCGCCTGCAGCCACCGCGTCCAAAGGAAAGGCAGCAGAAAAACAGCAGGTGCCGGTCTTGGGCTGCTTTAGAAACACTGGCCCCCACGCCCGTGGAAGCGATGCAGGCGGCTCACGCGGAACATCGAAGTGCTTCCTGTCTTGGCAGACGGAGGAAGGGAACCAGCACTGCTGCCTCCCCAAGTTCTCCAGTGACGCCGCCAAGCGTGGGCTAAGGGGCCCACTGTTTGCAAACAGACTCAAGGCCCCGGCTCCTGAGCTTGCTGGGCAGCACATGCGTCCTCAGCCAGGCCAAGGGAAGCCCGAGTGCCCTGTCCCGTTCTGCTCGGGCCCACCTCCTCAGGGCACAGTCCTGCTGAGGCGCGTCTGCATCCTCCCTGCGGAGGAGACGGCACCTCCACGACTGCTGTTGTACCTCCCGTCACTTCCTGGGTTGAGGAGCTGAAGCATCTCAAGCCCTTCGTGGTCTCTGTGGTGCTTCATCCCCTGCCCCCATCACAGCACTAATGGTGCTACAGGGTCCAGAGGACACTGGGGCCCCTAGGAGAGCCTGGGCTGGACAGTCGCCCGTGAAGACCTGCTCCTGCAAAGGCCACGCGGGGAATTCTTACCCGGTGCCGAGGGAATGGCCCCAAATATACACAGGGTTGTCTCCACTTCGCGCTTTGATCCAGTCAAAAACATGGAGCGCGTCGTACGTCATGCCCTGCTCCGACGGCGTTCCTACTGAGTCACCCCAACCTGGGAAAGCAGCAGCAAGAGTAGGACGTCACATGCAGCCCAGGGGACCTCGAGGGGCAAGCCCACCTCCTCCCCCTTCTCAGCAGGAGGCCCAGAACGTCCGGGGCCTCAAGGTCTTGGCCAAGCCAGCTCTTCTTCTCCCACCTCCTCAGCTGTCACAACCTCTGAACCCAAACGGCCATCCACTCGCCTTCATCTGAGTCTCGATGAGCAGCTGAGCAGACGGGGTGATCAGACACACAGACCGCTGCTGGCACCAACACCTGGGGCTTGGCACCAGGATGAGGCACGGACAGGCTCAGCCAGCGAGAGTCCAGTCCGCCCTGGGGCCCCTGAGCCCAGCCCTGACTCCATGGCCCAGCTGTGGCCCAGCTGTGGACAGGCGTGGAGAGGCCCCCAGACAGGCAGATTCCAGGCTCAGGGCAACTCTGACCCAGAAAGGAAGGGGCTTTTAGCATCCGGTTTGCTTAACAGAGGAAAGCCAACTGTCTCGGCCCCTAAACCTCGACCTCCCAAGGGCCCTTCCCTCCAGATTCTCAGAAAAGTCAAGTGTGACTGTCATTTCCAGCGGCTCAGCAGTGAGTCATCATCAAATGATCTGAAAGCACCACAAGGCTCAGAAAGAGCAAGTCCTGCTAACAAGCAAAACCCAGAGGCAGGGGCACCACAGGCCACCTCCCCGGGGCATCCCAGACCCACATTAGGGAAGGAGCCAATGTCAGGGACAAGGCCAGTGTGAGGGCTCGGGGCACTGGTGGGGGCAGGGACAAAGAGACAGGGGGAGACACAGAGAGACAGAGACAGGGACAAACTCTTGTATGGCTTAGAAAGTCAGAGACTCAATAGGAAATGCAAAGAGGAAGTGCTAGATGGGATTTTATTTCTGTTAGAAGCACCAGGAGGCGAACAAGGAAGAGGGCCACCCCTCTCACTACCTTGAGGTTCCAGCAGCAGGAGCAGGAGGAAAGGATGAGCCTCATTTCAGAGTTTCTCCAACCCAGCACCTTCCTCCTGATGGAACACTCTTCCACAAAAGAACCATCCCTCACCCTATAGTTAGCAGAATAATGGCCCCCAAAGATGTCCATGTCCAACCCTGAAACCTGTGCCTCTGGTACCTTACACAGAAGGGGAATGAAGGGTGCAGAAGGAAAGAGGCTGCGAATCAGGAGACCCTGGGATGGGAGATTATCCTGATCAGCGTGAGCCCCAAGTAACCACAGGGTCTTTATGATCAGAAGGGAGACAGAAGTCAGAGCCAGAGTGATGCAGACTCAGGCCACAGGCAAGGACTGAGGATGGCCTCGAGAGCTGGACTCTCCCCTGTAGCTTCCAGCCATGCCCACACCTTGACTTATTCCAGTGGCTAAAGACTTTGAACTTCTGACCTCCAGAACTTCAAGATAATAAGTCCATGCTGTTTCGAGACATTTACGTTTGTGGTAACTTGTTGCAGCAGCAAGAGGAAACTCTTCCAAAGTTCACATTCAGGTGATGTCAACCGGCTCCTGGGTCTGCGGATGTGGACCGTCCCCCTTACCCCCAGTCAGGGTGAGCTGGACAAGAGGCCTTTAGCCCTCTGACCTCTCCCGCCAAGGACTGTCCAAGGCACACACTTCCCACACAGCTGCTCCCTGCTAACACAAAGCATTTTCCTCACACATCAAACTGTGGCATGCCAGAAAGAAGAAATACTGAGGGGCGAGAAGATGAGTCTCTCTCTTCCCTGTCTCCATAACGTCAACAAAACCAGCTGTGCTGAGCATGAAACGTGCCCAGCTGTGGGGAAAGTCTGAGTCCAATAAAGAAAAGACAGTACTTTCTACTTTTAAAATGTGGCTGACAGAGGGTGTGTGCTGGCGTTCCAGGCACCCTACAGGGGCGGATGCACGCAGGGCACACCTCCGAAGACCCTGAACCTCCACCACTTCCACGTGCTCACAATTGCCACAGGTCACGGCAGAGCCGCCAGCTGCGCAGGAGCCTCTCAGAGCGACACCTGCATATCCTATACCGACCTGGAAGAAGCGGGGCAAGTACGGAGCCCTCACCTCTGTAGTCAAAGGTAACCACGTGGTAGCCAAGGGAACTCAGCACCTGGAAGTGAAAAACAAACACCTGGGCAACATGGCTCTGGCTAAACCCACTAAACCCAAACAATTTTAAGTGACTTTATGTAATTTGCCAATTTCTGGCATATGATCCACAAAGTCCATTCATCCTGATCTTGGAAACTATCCCCAGAGGCAGCAAAATGGGAAGCATTCCATGGGGAGATGTCCATAACAGGCAGTGTTAAAAAGATCAACAAGGATTAACTCAAAATTATTAGGGGGACCCTCTTCTGTTCATGCGTCCTGGAAAGAACAGCCAGAAGCAGGAGGCAAGCGACGCTCTATCTGCCACAGACCATGTGGGTCACACCCCATGGGCACTGCTCCATCCATCTGTCCACTGTGTGGCCTCTTCTGTCTGTCATAAGCTAAGGGCACCGCTCTGTCCATCATAAACTGTGTGCCGTCCTCACCTACCTTGTAAAGCTCCACCCGGTGGTCGCCTCCTCTAGATCATCAGGGAAAGGAAACAAGCATGGCTGTTAGTGCATCTTCTCAGAAAGGGGGCCCAGGATCAACACTGTAGCATCTGGGCCCTTAGTGCCTGGTTCCCAAATCTACACGGGAGGGTGATGGACAGGTCACCTCCTCCTCAGGGCACCTACATGGCTCCCAGCTTGCCTCCACAGTATGGTGCCAAACAAGGGACAGTCTGAGCATTTGGGGGATATTTCTTAACTATTACCTCACCTTTGGTTTGAGTAGGCCATACAAACCTTCAGTACAAACCCCAGAAGACACAAAGGGCCCCTCAGCTCCCCAGTGTCCAGGACCACCCATGAACAGGAGGAAAGCACTTCCTTGCTGGCACACACACCACGGGGACTGGCCACAGGCACCTCCTGCCCCAACCTTTTCACCTACAGAGCCACAGCCAACTCTCAGAACTCTCCTCCTCGGCCATTCACACCCTCCCCTCGTGGTCACTTTGGCTCTTTCCCACCTGCTGCTAACTGAGGTTCTGCTGCTGCGGTCACCCCCTGATGTCCTTCTACACACGTATGTCCGCGGGTGGATGCTGGGTTGAAGGTGCCATCGTGATCTGACAGCCACTGTGAGCCTCCCAGCCCCTCACCAGCAGGCTCCAGCTTCAGTGGCTCGGCTGAACACCACGGCCAAGCAGGCGCCACTGCTGGCACCACCTCACGCCTGCACCTCTGTCCATCTCTTTCTCCCACTTTCTGCCCAGATGCTGGCCGGCTGTTACCGTGCACAGACACCCAAGTGGGGACAGAGCTGCCTCGGGAGAGGGAAGCACATCAGCAGGCAGGCTCACCCTCGCCAGACTTCTCAGCTCCTTCCCTTCTTTATGAGGAACATTTGGCCAATTTCCGGGGTGTGTGTTCACAGAGCGAGTGTCCTCAGGGGAGGCGAGAACACGACGAAGGAGGAAAGCCAATATAACCCAGAAACAAACATTCAAAGGACTCAGCTTCAAGACCAGAAAGAAATACTGCAGTGTCTTCAGTTATCTTTGCAACAGTTTGTCATGGCTCTTTTCTAAATTTTCCCAATACCCTACCTTGAGCAAGAAGGGGGATTTAGAGCGTGATGGGGTTGGGGGAATCCTGCGGGTCTGAGTCTCAGGGAACTATGGCTGCTGCTGTCCTGCCCGGCCGGGTGGCCGCCAAGATCTGCAGCCTGAGTAGTCCTTGGGGACGTGGCGGGGTTGGGGGGGGGGGCCGCAAACCTTCAAAGTCACAAGATTCCTTCCATCCTGAAGTTACAGATAGACTTTGTCTTCTTTACCATGTGATTGGCACTGCTCACAAAGAACTCCAAACTTCCCTCATTTATAGAAAGAGGCTACAGGAGCTGTTTGTATTCACTTGCTCTTTGAAAAGCGGAAGAGAAACCCGCTGTAGCTTGTCCCAGACGAAGGGAAAGCAGACTGCCAAGTGCGTGCTGAGTCAGTAGCTCGGCGCTCTGCTCTCCCGGCTCAGAGTGTCCTCGTGGGCCCCACTTCCTGGACATCCTGCTACATCCTCTGTGTAGCCCCTCTGCCCAGACGCCCGCTGTGGCCTGCTTTGTCCTCCTCGCCGGTTCTGCCTGTGAAATGACTGACCCCAGCCCAGCCCCGTGGTGCCCGGCCTCCTGCTGCTTCTTGCTGGCTCTCTCTCACGAGACCCAAGGAACAGGGACCCTCCCAGGAGTTTCAGGCAATGCTTGTTCAGAAAACGCCCCTCTTCCTCTCACCCCACCAGCTCTCCTGCAGACTCTTCTCAACAAGGCTGACCATGTGGGCTGGAAGGAGCCCTCTTTAAACAACGGCTCCAATCCCCGCTAGTCTGAAAGACATCCATTAAACCTACTCTTGAACAGCACCTGGGATAAACCTGGGCGAGGGCTTTATCTGCACAGACGTAGGTGCTTCCTTGATGGCCCAGTGGGATGCGCTGGCATTGCAGGCTCAGGGCTGGAAGTACCCTGGCCTGAGAGCGTGGCATGGCGGCCCCCGAGGACAAGCTTGTCCCTGCATGATCAGCTGGGTCTTTTCATGGGACTACCCCACCTTCAACGTCACCCTCGCCCCTCCCCAGGAAGCATGCCTCCCCCTCCAGCAGGGCACACCTGCCAGCGAGAAAGTGTCCTCAGACCAGACAGCAGATGCTGGGTGAGCAGGGGCGACTTCCTGGGCACACGGTGGCTCTGCAGGGTCTCAACAAACCTCGGCTGAGGGACCATGCCTCCTGCCCACTGAGAAGCCTTGTTCCCTAACCCAGGAAGAAGGACACCCCTCTGGCTGAGGCTCTGGGTCGCTCTGACAGACGCAGCAACCTCCATCCCACCCCAGGCACGAGCTTCAGACCAGGGGTTTCTGGACACAGCTGCCCACATCTGCTCAGCAGGTGGTTTCCAAGCAAACAGGCCCGGTCCACCTTGCACACAGCCCTGCTCCGCTCTGGGCCTCTGGGAACACGACTTCATGCAAGCTTCTCCCAAACCCCAGACAAACCCTGCCTCTTCCTGTGTTCTCAGGACGCCCATGTCCCAGGTGCACCCACGCTCTCACTGCGATGGGTCCCATGAAGGAGCCCTTCCTCACCTGGTGCCCGCGTTCCCGTGCAGGTACAGGATGATCGGGTGGCTAGAAGCCAAGGCATCCTCATACCACATCTGGTCCTTCCCTTGGGCGTTCTTCCACCAGACAGCGGGGACAGTGTGCCTGGAAGCAGAAGCAGAGGGGAGCGGCAGGTGACGCGCCTGCAGACGGGATGCCCACGGCTCAAGTCACAGCTGAGCGGAGAGCAGGAGGCCGGGTGGGCTGACTCCAAGCTGTGAGGGCAGCTTCTGGCAGCTGGGGCAGGTCATTTCCTGACTTGCAGATGGGCCCTCTCTGGGCCCCAGAAGCTTGCCCCGGCAGCAGTTACTAGGGGTGGGGCGACAGCCGCTCCTCCTGTATAAAGGGGAAGCTATGTGAGCTAAGACCCCTTCCAGCTGGGTTCCAGCACAGAATGGGCACCGAATGGACACTGAGCAACGCCATGTCCCCTCAAAGTCATCCATGTCTTGAAGTACATAACTGAACTCACGACGTAAGACATGTCGTGCTGTTATATGTACTAATTCAGCAACACGGGTCTACGGGCTGGACTGGAAGCCCGGCCACCCTTAAAGCACCATTTCTAACACCAGAGCCTGTCCACAAGCCGTCTTGGCACAGACGCACCTCTGCAGGAGACGTCACAGGCCCACGTGGGCAGTCCTTCCACGCCTGGCCAGGCATGTGGACACTTGTCTATGTGGCCAAACCCTCCTTTAGAGAGGTGCTCTGGTTCATCTTAACTCAGGACACATCAAAGTCACTGTTCATCACTGGGGAGGGTCTGATTTAATACTTTTTTTCTGTAAAACTTATTCAAATTCATTCTTGGGAAGTCTTAAAAACATTACATGGCCGATTTCTTCTTTTCTAAGTGTTAGCATCTCGTTTCTAACGTGTCTCTCTGACCCATTTCAGAGGATTGCACTTTGGGTGGTTCTGACCGCTGCAATTATCACTCTCCCACAATTACAAACCTATGAGACGGAAAGGTACACTTGGAAGGTGCTGGGAGCTGATACGCCTCCAGTAGCCAGCCTACCCGAACTCAGAGCTCCTGACGAAGGCCCAGGCAAGCTCTCCATCCCTGGGCTCCTCCCCCTGCCAAGCAGAGAGGAGCTGCCCTCCCACCACCACCCGCCTCCAGCTCCTCTGCAGCAGGAGGACCTGGCGAGGTGCCAGTGAGGGCAGGTGGTGAATGGAGCTGCTGCCACCCAAGGGCCCGCACTGCCATCAAGACAGCACAGGGTGCAGACCTGGGCGGGCAGTGGTGCCCACCAGCACACAGCGGCTGTCGCTTCCCGGAGACTCACGTGGTCATCACCAACACAACCTTCACAGGTAACTGTCCACAAATACCTGTCCTGTAACACGGCTGCTCTGCTCGAGGAAGAAGCCTGGCTGAGCCCACATCTTCAAAGCACAGACCCTATTAACCATCAGGAGAGCCGCCAATTCCCCCAAACAGCTCTGAGCAAAACATGTCAGGCTTCTGACTGAAAATGAAAATGCACAGCGGCCTGCATGCACACACTGGTCGTAAATGCTCCATTAAATCCAACCAGAAATGACCAAAGACAGTCCCAGCCTCAGCCACTAAGAACCAGAACCTCCCTCTCACTCTCTGGTCTTTACGCAGGACCCCCTGCCCTCCGCACAGCACAGGGAAGCGATTCAGAGCACTTCACTCAGAAGCTTCTCACGTCCACAGCAGTTCTACTGAGACAAAGGCAGCAATTCAGAGCTGCTTCTGAGAGAAAGAGAAGACGCCACAGGAAAGCCGGTCCGCTCTGGTTCTGTTGTTTGTAAACACCAACTAGTCCACAGAAAAAAGCATTAAATCATATTCGAAAGAAATGCCAAGAAGTCACAGAACTTAGGCCCAACCGAAATTTATGGCTAAAAAAGTAAACGCTAAGAAAAGAGCAAAGACCACCACTATCAAGAGCTGAGAGTGCTGTGTGTGAAAGAAATGCAGCTGTTTTCAACAACTGGGTGGGCCTTTCTCTGCAAGACAGGTGTGGCTCAAGCCTGCGCTCACAATTCTGTGATATATTCTCTGTTTCTGGCTTTCTTCTCCCCTGGAAACGAGGCTTTCTGCAAAAACCAATCTGGTTTGCAAACCTCAGAACAGAGCTGGTGCTGCCATCTTGTGCCCCATTATCAAGGAATTTAGCTGAGATCTTTCCTTTGGAAACAGCAGGTAAAAGGTAAAAAAGGACAAGCTAGAGTTTCAGAGATGGCTCCGCTGTCAGGACAGCAGTGGCCACATCTCACAGGCCTTCTGCCTCCTGGAGAGGCCACAGAGCCGGTGCCCGGCCCTGCAGCCCTGAGGCTGCACACTCACCAGACTCCGAGGGTCACGTCTTCCTCTGGCTGGAGGTAGTAATTACAGGTGTGATTCAAACCTTGATCCTGCGGTTTCTTCAAATCAATGAAATAGGGAACGCGAACTGTGGGGGACAAAGAGATGGAAACCAGGATTAGTGAGGGTGGACGGACACACACGTACACAGCAGAGGTGAAGCTCTCAAAAAGCGCCAAGTACTTTCCCAACGCCATACTGCCTGGGGCACCGGGCCCTCCAGCCTCGGGCGGGGCTGGAGGTAGATGTGTCTACAGATCCTTCGGCAAGGACGAGGTCCAAACAGAGACCCACTGAAGGTTGTTCAAGGTGTGAGAAGATGCGAAGGAGGGAAGGAAAGATCCTTGGGAGACCTGAGGGTCGGCCTGGCCATGAGAGAGGCTGGAGACAAGGAGGCTACGACTGAAGGCTGGAGCCAGGGTGCTGGGGGAGGGACTGTGGGAAAGGCGACAGATGGACGTGTGTTCTGGACCTGGGGCCACGGGCTTGATGACCACCTGAATGTGGGTGCGCGCCAGGAAAGTGGGATTCTGAGGTTTCCAGTGCTGTCATTTAACAGAGAGTGAGGCCGAAGATGAGGAGTGGGTGCCAGAGGTGGAGGAATCCACAGAACCCACAAGCCACACAGAGTCGAGGGAAGTCATGGGAACAAGACAGCAGCGCCTCATTCAGCCCTGAATTTAACAGGTGACCTGTCGACAGGGCAACAGCTGATAAACTGTGGTGTACCCACCGATGGGAAGCCCTGGGCCTTCAGACAGAGGCAACCGATATCCACAGACCTCGAGGAACCTCCGTGAATTACAGGCAGGTGAGAAGAGCAGGGAAGGAGGGTAAGATCACTGTGCTGCTGCTACGTAATCCCATGTCGTCACTGTACAAGCAAGCAACACCAACGCCAATACCAACACCAACACTGAGTGTGGCTTGGAAAGAAATACAGAGAGACACACCAGGCTGTGAACATGGGTTTAAAGTGTGTGTGTGGGGGGGTGGAGGCGAGCGTGTAATTTTCCCCTTGTATACCAATGCACTTTTATTGCTTGAGATGAACACAATTTTTGAAGTTATATTTAGTTGAAAAATGAAAAACAAAAACAAAAAACCAAACCTTGAGATGGGATTTACTCACATTATAAAATGTCAATTCCCAGAGGGGGTGGGGACAATGGGCAGTGTAGCCCTGACTTCCAGCCAGTCCCACCTTCAACAAGGAAGTCATGCAACTCTTTGGTTTTCTTTGGTGAAGAGAGTAGTTTCATTGTGTAACTCACACGGCCTCTCGGCACCAGAGCCCTGCATGCCTACCTCATGCCCCAGGGCCTTTGCACCTGCTGCCCCCCCAATACTCTGCGCCCACATACCTACATTCCAGCTCTTACTTCGTCAAATGTCCCCATGGCTCAGTAAACGTTCACTGAAGAAATGAAATAGCCAACTCACGAGGACATAGGGATACGCACACGCTCCTTCCCCCAGGAATTCCCTGAGCATTTCAAACCACGGGGAAGACAAATCCTCCCACCAGGGCTGCTTTTGAACCTCCAGCTTCTTAATCCATCTCTTTTCCAAGCAGCAGGCTACATTTTAAAAACTTTAATTATTTTCTCCCAAAAGAAAACCGGCACTCAAAGGAGGTGGCATCCTATTTACTGGCGCACCTTCCCGGTACTCTGAACACCGTCCCTGAAACAGGCGGGTACCACTGTGACCACAGCACTTGCTCAACCACGGGTCACACGTGATGATTCTGGGATTTGCACCCAGGCAGCCCGACTCCATAGCCCACACTCTTGACTAATCGGACAGGAAGTGAGGAAGGTAAACTGGCTCTGATCCTGGCGGGCCCTGAATGTTCTCGAATTGGGTCCCCCCAAAAGATATATTGAAGTCCTAACCCCTAGCACATCAGAAGGTGACCTCATTTGGAAACAGGGTCTTTACAGAGATAATCGAGCTTAAGTAAGGTCATTTGGTGGACCTGATCTAATACGACTGGTGTCCTTATCAAAAGGGAATTTGTATACAGACAGAAGGAAGACAACATGAAGTCACACGAGAAGGCAGCCGTGTGACGGAGGCAGGGGCAGCAGTGGTGCAGCTACAAGCCAAGGAACACCAGCCACCACCAGAGGCTGGGAAGAGGCAAGGAAGAGGGAGCCCAGGCCTGCCAACACAGGGATTTCGAAGCTCCAGAACTGGGAGAGAATACATTTCTGTGGTTTTAAGCCACCCCGTCTGTGGTGTTTGTTATGCTGTGGACTCAGAGTTCACTCTGACAACAGCCTCAGGGAGGGCTCCTGACCAGCAGGCCTAGAAAGGTCTCCCCTGGACGCGTCTCTTTTAGACGGAGGTGCCCGCTCCTGCCATCCCCGGTGACCGCTCCGTGCTGGGGAAGCCGAGGCTGCAGCGTCAGGTGGCAGTTCATCATCTGACCACTGACGGGAAACGACTCTGCCAGTAAAACTCTGAATATGTCCAACAAGTACTGATTCAGTCAACTCTGCTCCTGAGGCTGGAGTGCCCGTGCCAAAGGGAAGGTGGGCGCCATCGAGGGCTGAGGGCACTGCTGTCAGGCCTCATGGGTCCTCTCCCAGAAAAGGCGGCCATGCAGCTTACGCGCTGCCCCAGAGCTCTGAGAGGGCCCCTACCAGTGAAAAGCGTCTTCCAAGGATTAGCAGTTAATCCTAAAAGCTTCCAAGCCCGAGAAATCTAGAACCAAGAAACTCAATTCTGCTCTAGGACAGGCTCATCCCACCAAGCCCGTCCTCCGGTTCACTTTCATTTCTGTTTTAGAAACAACCGTGGAAAAGGATGCAGTTAATGTATCACGTGCAGCAGGTGCCGCCCGTGTGCCTCCCCTCCAGCTAGCGAGAGGTGCCTGGTCAGTCCCAGGGGGTGAGACAGCCCCAGAGGAACCACCTGGCCACTACTGGTAAAAGCAAGCAGAACTGCTGCAAGACAAAGGAACGGAGTCAAGGGGTGCAGAGCCCCAGGCTGGCCTGAGGAGGGTCCAGGATCTGCCTGGACCAGAACGTGGCTCACTCCTGCTGGCCTTCGTGTGGCCACAGCCCTTGGCCCGTGACTCTGGGATGCAGGCTGGAGCCCACCCTCCTGGTCCCTGCTTCCACCGCAGGGTTGAAGCAAGGAGAGAGCACCCAGCCTGCCAGCAGTCCCCTGAGGTGGCAGGGGCAGGAATCGGGAGCCGGGGACAGCGACCCAGCTCCTCATCGCTATCAATTACAAGCTCCGCCTCACACACAAGTTGAGTGCACAGCCCAGGGACCCAGCACACAGGCCCATGCAGCTGTCAGGACCAGGCCTCTAGTTTCTCCTGCTTCCCCAGCTGTGTATTATCCACCCTCTGGCCTCGCTGTCATTTATCAGCAACCACAAACATCATCGAGAGTGATTTAGAAAGGACCCTCAAGAGATGGTGCTCGGTAAACAGTGAGTAAACACATGAATGAACAGAAAACAACCGAGTCTGCCATCCTTTCCTCAGCCAATCTAGAAGATACTGGTGGGGTGAGAGGCCAGAACTCCTGGGCTGCAGAGAACACGTCTGACTGCCTGAGAACTCTGAACATCAGGGCTATGCCCCATCCCAGGCACTGAGTAAAGACCACCCTGACATATGGGAAGAGGTGGGGCACCAACAAGGGAAGGGCTGTGAAGGCCCTCTGGGTTTTATCAAACTCCAGCTCCCCACGGGCTCTGGGCTTCCACAAGAAGAAAGGGATAAGGAAAGAAAGCTATCAGGGGTCACAGGGACTGCTAAGGGGAAGGAAAAAGAGGAGGCTGAAGGACTGCCATCCCATGAAAGCTGTAGTGGACAGGCCGACCTTCTGCTTGAACAACAAATGAGCAATTCATATATTAACCCTAATCTCCAAAAAAGGCCCAAGGCAGTGTGCAGACAAGAGCAGTTCTACACCAGCCTCTGAACTGAAACATTTCTTCCCGCCAGGAGATGGTTCTAAATCCCAGGGCAAAGACTGTGACAAGGGGCTGGTATCACCACAACATCGCTGGGCTGGAGGCGGGGGTACCGACTTTTGAATGTGAGTATTGAAAAGCACATATATTTATGCTTACATGTACAGACACACACACAAAAAGACCAGCAGGAAATAAACAATGTGACAGCAATTTTCTCTGAACAAGTTTCATTTTCTTCTTCATGCCATTCAGAGTTTTTCAGTTAATCTTTTGTTTTTAGAAAGATCATGCATTTTTTGTTTATGAAAATATATTTTAAGTAGAATAATGCCTTAAATCATAGATGCTATCCTTCATCTAATGCTTATTTATCTGAGTTATACATTTAGTTTCAGATAGAGTTGCTATGAACTTAAGACTACTTTAATCATGTTTTGGGGCCCAAAAGATTGTTAACACTTCCTTCAATGTCCAAATGGAAATCCACAGCTCACAATTCACATCTTGAGGAGACAAGAACGAAGGTGCCCCCCGAACACGCAGGCCCTCCAGAAGCATGAGATGAAACTGCCAAGTCACACTGCAAGACAGCCTGGAGATCCCCATCTCCTCCACAGGAGAGGGGCACAGACAACTATCCCACTTCCACACAGCAGGCATATGGAAACAAGGAGTTGGGGACGGGTGTCTCTCTGGGGGGTGCAGGGCAGCCCCACGGCCCAGCCTGGCCCTCCTCTTCTGTGCCATGGAGCCCGACCCAGAGAACCCAGGAACATCCTGCCATTTCATTAGGAAATCAACAGTGCAAAATTTGTGGGCTGTGTCTAAAGTTACCCCAAGGACTGACCTAAAGAAAATCAACTCAATTCAAATATTTGCTGGGACCCCACGGTGTGGCAGCCCAGAGGGAAGCAGGCCACCTGCTGCCAAGACACCTGCCCATGGGGCCTGAAGGTGTCCGGAGGCCTGCCTTGTGCGAAAGCTGTGCAGGGCTGACTCTAAGGTCTGCTATCGGGAAATCTGCAGCCTGTGGCTTCGTGTTTGCGTGTAACCCAAACTCTCTTCTGTGCTAGACTGACTGTGGACATTTAAGGGACATTACAGTCAGAAAAAAACCAAAACTTTCTTGATTTTAATAGGTTGTGAGTTCCTTCTAAGTTTGTGCTTCTCACAAGCGGTGAAAACTCAGGGATGATAAATTCCTGGAAGTTTAGCCACGTTTATGTTAGAAAAATCAAATGCCTCTTAGTGTACCTACATGTGTTTTACACTTACTTTATGACACCCAAATAAAAAACGCGTTTTAGATTTATGAAGTATTAAATATCCACCTTACTATTTCTGTTCCTCCTCCTCCTGCTTCTCTTTAGAGCAGACATTCCCTTTTAGCAGCGACATCCACTTTTCTGTGATCAAGTCTACTGCAGACTTAACACCCCAAACTCATATGCCCCAATGCACACGGGCCTCTGCAGAGTCTGCAGCACTGGTGTTACTACAGACGAGGGGCCACCCACCCCCTGCCTTGCTGCCCCAGGCCAGTCGCACAGGACACCTCAACACCTCCTGTCTGTCCTCTCCCCCCACCTCCTCTTCACCAGCTCCCCTGCTGCCTCCATAGCACCAGCCCAGCTTCCCAAGCCTCCAGCTCCGACACACACAAGTTCAAACCCACTCTTTGCAAACCAGCACAGCCAAGAGCGTGCAGAGCCTGCCTCATCTGCCCTGAGTGCTCCCCACACCCGACTGCAGGGCCATCACTCACGAGGCACCTGCTGTGTGCCAAGCGCCATGTTCTATCCGCTGACCTCTAACGCCCACATGCGCAGTCTCTTCCCGCCTGGCCTCATCTTGAAAGTGTAAAAGGATGCTCCATAAAAGGATTATTCCTGACAACCGTATACCTTCCACTTCATAAACTTGATACTTCTACCCTTTTTCCTCCCACTTGCCCAAAAGTAAACATATAGCATGAAACAAACAAACAAACAAACTTTGGAACACACCAGGTCCAAGTTAACTGAAGGAGACTATAACACCTCTAAAGCCAGCATATAATTCCACAGAAACCAAAGTACGTCAGGGTTTTTTAAGGGGGAAAAAAAAGATTTTTTTTTTTAAATTTAAAGAAAAAAGGCCTAATTATTTTTAAGGCACTATTTTCAGTGGGCACCTTTTCCAAGGATAGTTAACCTCCTAGACTGCACAAGGGACAGAGCATCCCCAACATGACAGCTGCAGAAGACTCTCCATGTTATCAACATTTCTACCCACCTCAGCTGAAGAAAGACCCCCCCCCTCGCAACCATGCAGTAGTCAGTCACCTGTGCACACAAATGCCAACCCTGAAGAGCAATGCCCTCGTTACAAACATCTTTTAACTGGGAAGGGGCAAAGGGAACCTTCTGGACAATAAAAAGGCTTTATTTCCTGATCTGAGTAGTGAATATATAAATACATAAATCACCATGAAAATGAACTCTTACTAAAATGAAAGGAAAAATGGACACACAGCACTTACCGAAATTCAAGAAAATCAGTTTGGCCTGTATCCCAGGACACAGTTTGATGAGAAATGGAATGGCCACGTACAACCCCACGACACAGAGGAGTATCTTCCTCAGTCGGAAGCACAGGCCCTTTCGCCTGCAAGAGAAAAGCAGTGAGCAGGTCAAAGACAGGAGTGAGTCTGCTGTGGTTTAGTAACAGCATCGTCAAAATCACTGACCAAGATCCACACCTACTGTTTCCAACAAGAATATCACCAATGATAAGAGGAGCCTCCCACCTGCTTTTCCTTTTAATTTGTGCTTAGAACTCTACCAGAAGGGTAAAATGTGTTTCCTGAAAGCCAAAGAAACAGTCCTGCTGATTTCCTTTGTGTGCCCTGGGATCAGAACCCAGCACAGCCATCAAATCCTCAGAAAGTGCCCAACTTCATGTCAGACAGTAGCTGCAACTTCACCTCAAGAGAGTGGCTGCCCCTGAGCCTCTGACTGCCCTCCTGCACGCAAGCGTGGGCTACCTATCAGAGAGGAAGCACGTGTGCGACAGAACCTGCCACACCAGGTCCCGGGAGGCAGCAGGGGCTGAGAACAAGGCTCTGGCCATCACTGCATGTTCTCATATTTCTGCCCGCATACCCTCCAGAGGCCCCTTTTCTGGGCACCTCGGGCCAGGTCATCATCCCAGGTCTCAAGACTCTTCTTCTAATCCACAACCAGCTCCAAGACTTCCTCATCCTGTTCCTGATCCCCTGTTAAAAAATGTCCCTAGCCCAGAGAGTCTCAAACTTCTTGGACTAAGGGCCTCTCTACAACTGAAAAATTGAGGGCCCCAAAGAGCTTCTGTTCATAGGATTTGTTTTATGAGAAATTAAAGAAAAATTTAAAATATCTATTAAGTCATCTAATAACAATAAACAACCCATTACATGTTAATATAATTAACATCTGTTATAAAAAAAATGATTATATTTTCCAAAACGAAAAATTTTAGTGAGGAGATTTTTACAAATTTCTTTAAGTCAGACAGCTTAACAGAAGACAGATGGGTTCTCGTATCTGCTTCTGCATTCAATCTGCTGCAATCCCACACGTCATGCAGCATCTGGAAAGCTCCCGAAACCCCATGAGAGAATGAAAGTGAAAAAGGCAAACAGCATCTCAGCATTACCATGAAATCTCTCTGACCTCACGGACATGCTGAAGGGTTCTGGGGACCCCATGAGCCCCAAGCACACATGGAAACTGCTGCTTACCTCAGCATATCAAGTCTCAACCTCAATGGGTTTAGTTATTTATTTCTGGACTATTTCGAAAAAAGTAAGGTGGTTTAAAAAAATACACCTTGAACTTCTGACACATGCAACAATACAGAAGGATCTAAATGCATTAGGCTAGGGACTTCCCTGGTGGCACAGTGGTTTAGAATCCGCCTGCCAATGCAGGAGACACGGGTTCGAGCCCTGGTCTGGGAAGATCCCACATGCCGCAGAGCAATTAAGCCCGTGCACCAGAACTACTGAGCCTGCGCTCTAGAGCCCACGTGCCACAACTACTGAAGCCAGCGCGCCTAGCCTGTGCTCCGCAACGAGAAGCCACCACAATGAGAAGCCCACGCGCCACAACTAGAGAAAGCCCAAGTACAGCAACGAAGAGACAATGCAGCCAAAAATAAATAAATAAATTTACAAAAATAAATACATAAAGTTATAAAAATAAATAAATTTTTTTAAGAAAAGCATTAGGCTAAGTTAAATAAGACAGACACAAAAGACTACATACTGTATAATCCCATTTGTCTGAAATTCCAGAAAAAGCAAAACTACAGAGACAGAAAAGCAGAACAGTGACCTCAGAGGCTGGGAGTAGAGGGAAGAGATTGCAAAGGGCACGAGGCAACTTTTGCAGTAATGGAAATGTTCTTTATCTGGACTGTGGTTGTGGACACATGAATGTATATGTTGGTAAATTTTATCCCATGTAAATGATACTTCAACAAAGCTGATGTAAATAATACCTCAATAAAGCTGATGACAAATGCATATCTGACAATGTAATCCTTTCACTCATTCACCTGGCTCATCCACCAGTCGTTACTGAGCACTGGGCACTCCTGGGGCAGTGGACAATAAGGGCAGCAGAGGATGCCATCTGCGTCTCTGCTGTGCTCTCAGCTCAGCAGGGCAAACAAAGGGCTGTGAGAGAGGCATCTGGTGCAGGGTGACCTGACCTAGTCTGGGCTTCCAGGGAAAGGGCCACTGGTGGAAACACTAAGTCAGGAATACAGGAGTTAACTAGATGATGCAGGAGAAGTTTAAAAGGGCATCTTAAATTCCATGCACAATCTACCCGTTCACTGAGGGAAGGCATAGGATGTAGTGGTTAAGGTGCCGGCTCTGAAGTCAAATGATCTGGTCCAGCATCCAATCTACCACTTATTAGCTGTCATACCCTTCTTGAACAAAAAAAATATATATAAATAGAAATGAAAAAAAATTATATACCTGTAGCAATAAGGCTCTTCTACATTAAAATCATTTTCTTCTGGATTGAGTTATCATTATAATTATTATCATACACATTAATCAAAATGACAAATATGTTATATTTTTGGTAAATTATTATTAAGCATGAAAAGTAAACTTTTATTGAAAATACATCTTTTTTTTTAACATCTTTATTGGAGTATAATTGCTTTACAATGGTGTGTTAGCTTCTGCTTTATAACAAAGTGAATCAGTTATACATATACATATGTTTCCATATCTCTTCCCTCTTGCATCTCCCTCCCTCCCACCCTCCCTATCCCACCCCTCTAGGTGGTCACAAAGCACCGAGCTGATCTCCCTGTGCTATGCGGTTGCTTCCCACTAGTTATCTATTTTACGTTTGGTAGTGTATATATGTCCATGCCACTCTCTCACTTTGTCACAGCTTACCCTTCCCCCTCCCCACATCCTCAAGTCCATTCTCCAGTAGTTCTGTGTCTTTATTCCCATCTTGCCACTAGGTTCTTCATGACCTTTTTTTTTTTTTTTCCCTTAGATTCCATATATATGTGTTAGCATACTGTATTTGTTTTTCTCTTTCTGACTTACTTCACTCTGTATGACAGACTAAATGAGATGGATTCCACTACTTTCCCAAATGCATCATGTCTCTATATATTACTTATTGATAGAAAAAAGGGGGGGTTAGCATTAATTCTACTTCTGTTTTTGGTTTTTAAAAATATAAGTATTGAGAACTTGTTCACATCAGTAAAAGGGAATGGAAGTTTACTAGTATCACCACTTCTTCAGGGTTATATGCTCAAAATCACACAGTAAAAACACTCAAATAAGCCCTTTTTCATTTTTGTTGACAGCTAAGAATTTGACACCACCTGACTTGTAAAATTTTTATGCAGTCATTAGACATTCACTTAGTTTCTCAGCTTTTACCAAGAACTGAGCCCTCTTGCCTTGACCTTGACCTGCCTTTAGCAAGAATCCTGCTAAGTCATCCCCCACCTTGATATCTGATCAAGTCCCTCATCCCCCCACGTTTGACGTCTAAACCCTTGACCTGCCTTTAGCAAGAGTCCCCCCACCCTTGATGTCTCCTCAATAATTTTTCATCCCCTGATCCCCTAACTCTACTTTCTGTCTGGAAATCCCAAGCCGTCTCCTCAGAAGGCATCCCAGACAGGGCTGTACGCGGGCCTGACCTTTCTACCGGCTCCTTCTGTCCACCCTGCCAGGCCTTTTCCTTCCCACCCCAGCCCCACCTCCCTACAGCCACTAGAGCTTTAGGCCCCTGCCTCCACGGGGGGCTGTTAAGGGACTCAGGGACTCCACACAGCCTCTACCTGAGGATGAAAAGGAAAAATGACAAATTGGAAACAGGTCGGATGTTTTACCCATGCAGCTGGGCTGTGGAAACACCCAGACTGCTGCTTGGTATTCTCAAAAAGTCCCTCACCTGAAATTTAGTCCATTGCCTCCACAAGATTACATATCATGGGAAATGAAAATCTTAAAAGTCAAATATAGTAAAAAAGCATTAGTCCTCATCTTGAGCAGTTTACCTTAAATTGTTCCATTTCCCCAAAACTAAATTCAGATAAAAAGATAAATAAAGCAGGGAAAAGATGAGAACCAACTCTTACATTACATAAACTGCTGAGTTTTGTGTGACTGTGATTATGCTGACTGGTGGCTCAGCTGTCAGGATGAGTGCAGTAAGATCTCTCTTTGTATCTGACTGTCTGTTTACATATGTATGGACATATGTGTGTGTATGTATGTACGTATGTAACCTACAGCTGACCCCTGAACAGCGAAGGGGTTAGGGGTGCCAACCCTCCATTCAACTGAAAATCTGAGTATAACTTGAAGTTGGCCCTCCATTTTTGCAGTTCTGCTTCTGTGGATTCAACCAACCGTGGATCATGTGGTACTGTGGTACGTCTTTGGTGAAAAAAAATCTGTTTATGAGTGGACCCGCCCGCACAGTTCAAACCCGTGTTGTTCAAGGGTCCACTGTATTTGTGATGTTTTCCTAGCCCTGGATGGTATTACCAAATTAATTTATAAAATCCCTTTAAGGAGCTCTGTTCCAATTGGCTTAAAGAGAAATAAGTGACAAATTAAATATTCCTAAAACTCCCAGAAGTATAAGAACCCAAATATTTTTCAAGCTCATGTATAAATAAAACCAGTTTAGTGGTGTCAGTTTAATAAAAGCAGTTGTCCTCTTGAAACAGGAGGGAAGGGGGCAGGGCACAACCTTTAAAAGAATGACATAGCCAAAGGACATGACAAAAACTGGTTAGAACCAACTAGATCCAAGATGGTGGAAGATTCGACTTCCAGTAGACCTTGAGCCTCATTATATGCTCATTGTAATGCATTAGCTAAATGACATACCCACCAGTGCCATGACAGTTCTGAGGCCAACCAAAAAAGGCCAAAAGCGGGCGGTGGCCCAATTCCTAGAAATCCCCGTCCCTCCCCCGAAATAGTTGGAATAATCCTCCTGCTCATTAGCCTATGAAATTTACCCAGCCCATAAAAACTAACCACACCATATTTCGGGGACTCTCACCTTCTGAGATGGCCCACACTCTGTGGAGTGTGTTCCTCTCTAAATAAATCCACTTCTACCTATTACTTTGTCTCTCACTGGACAAGACATAAAGAACCTGAGCTTCATTAAGACCTGAGACCAGATGTGTGACCTCAATTAAAAGACAGTGGGTTTTGACCAGGTTCGACTCCCGGCATATAGGTTCAAGTCTCACCTGAAATGCATGGTTTCACTCTGAGTTATCAGCATTAAGTATAATATGTGCACACATTATTTGACTAATAAACCCAGGTAGAATAACAACCTAATATAATATACTAGATTATTAAGATTATAAAAATTATAAACTCAACCTAAGAATAAAAGTACAAGTAGATATGCAGTAAAATCGCTTGAAATCCATTATTTCATGTATATCAAGTACAGCAATAAAACAAAACCCACGTATTTAACTAAGGTTTTTATTCTGTGATTTTTTTTTTTGAAACTTGCCTAACACACGTGTTATAAGAATAATAAACAGGGAAATAACTTGATGATGGCTAGCTTACAGCATTCATGAACAATCCCAGTATAACTGTTAAGAACCAGTGTATCGGACTTCCCTGGTGGCGAAGTGGTTAAGAATCCGCCTGCCAATTCAGGGGACATGGGTTCAATCCCTGGTCTTGGAAGATCCCACATGCTGCAGAGTAACTAAGCCCGTGCACCCCAACTACTGAGCCTGCACTCTAGAGCCCGCAAGCCACAACTACTGAAGCCCGCGCGCCTAGAGCCCGTGCTCCACAGCAAGAGAAGCCACCGCAGTGAGAAGCCCGTGCACCACAACGAAGAGTAGTCCCCGCTTGCTGCAACTAGAGAAAGCCCATGAGCAACAACGAAGACCCAATGTGGCCATAAATAAATAAATAAATGTATAGATATATAAAAGAACCAGTGTATCAGGCTGATGTGATATAAAAGTTTTATGAATGGATTTTTCAACAATAGCTGAAACCAAGCAGGACTCTGTGGGGCCCTCCTGGGCACAAAAGCCTTTCTGCACCCCCTGTTTCTAGGAGATAGGCTTCACTCAGCCTCCTTGACCTTCCCTGATTTCCAAAGGGCAGATTCAAACAGTTGCTAATTGGGGAAGGGAGGCAATGGAGAAACAAGGGAGGGGCAGTCAAGAACAACAGTGCACCCTTGGGGCAGGGTCCTGGTTCCTCCTCAAGGGATATACAAAACAGTATCTTTGAGTTTCTTCTGCAGGAACTAAGGCCCCCACCCAGGTGGAGGGTGGTAATTTCAGGCTGAGCACAAGATTCCTGTAGCACCACCGTAATACCTCATCACCAACCAATCAGAAGAAAGTTACACACCCTGCAGCCCTCACCCCAAATTTTGCCTATGAAAACTTTTCCACCAAAACCATCAGGGGTTTTTGAGCACGAGCCACTGGGGTTCTCCTTGCTTGGCCCTGCAATAAACCTTTCTCTGCTCCAAACTCCGATGTTCTGGTTTGTTTGGCCTCACTGTGCATTGGGCACACTAACTTTGGTAACAAACATTTATCTTTTTCCCCCTGCCTCATCCTTCCAGAATTCAGAGACTCTGACTGACTATTCTTATTTTCATGGCAATGCAGTTACTTGCATAAGTTCAGCAAGAATCCGTCCTCCTTGTACAGAACACAATTGGAAACACTGATTATATAACCAAGGCTTTGACTGGAATGGCATATTTAAAAATGATTCATAGAATTGTATATGACCAGACAGCTTTAAGGAACTAAGGCTGACTTTATGGAACCAATGTTTAGAAACGCCTCTTAGAAAAACAGGCCTGGTATCTAATTTACATAGTTCCCAGCCTTACTTACAGGTCACTTCCTGGCAGGCCCCCAAAACTGTAGGATATTTTAAGGACTTCAGAAAGATAGGAATTCATCCAAATCTATAGGTACTGCAGTTCTTGGCTTGGCTTCCTAGCTTCGAAAGACTTTTAAAAGTCTGAGATTCCTTATAAAACGTTCCAGCAAAGCAAACTTTTAAGAGGCTTATGTGGTCAACTGGCATTCTTGCTGCACTTATGTAAATGATTAGGCCAAATCTTTTTTTTTTTTAAATAAAGAAAAATAATCTTACTTTTGAGTATCTCTGATCAAAGAAGGACACGACTGTGGAGAGAAATTTTATGTTTCAACAGAAAACTGTAACACACCCTTGTGGGTTATTCAGATTTCTAGTCCTGTTCATTATCTTTGAGGTTTTATTATCTATCTGTAAACTGGTCTAGATCCTGCCCTCTTGTACATTTTATCAGTCTTCACCAAATTCTCAATTCTTTGGGTTTCCTTCAATGCCTGGTTACAACCCTCCAAGTTAACATTTCTAATTTTCTTCACACCCTCCTGACTCGAGGTGACCTGACTGCCCTCACTGGGACTCCAGGCTGTCGTGCAGTTTCCCCTTCCCCGAGGATCTGAAAAGTCCTTCCGGATGAAGCTGGTCAACTTGATGTAAACCTTTCTGAGGCTTCACCACAGCAGATCATGTGTGGGATGCCATTACCAAAGACATTCAAACTGCAAACCAGGAAATCCATCTTATTGCCATCCTCCCTCCACCACCTAAAAATGCTTCAAACTCAATGTTTAAATATCTTCTCGACTGACTGCCCTCTGGACTCAGAAAATGGGTTTAGAATCTGCTCCAACCATTAACCTTTGTTTTTCTTTTTGTTTGCTTGTTCTAACCCAAGGTCTTCTTTCTTACTGCAGATTGCCTACTTCTCACCTTCTCAGCTGAGTCTTCTCTCTGCAGCAATCAACCAGCTCCTTGCTTGTGAAACTTCTTGGGAAGTTTCAACTGGGGACTGATAACCCAAAAGAAATGGTCAAAATTACTTCAAAATGAAAACATCTGATTTCTAACAGATGCAGAAAGAAATCTCATTGGAAATTCCCTCCTCTGCCTAAGGCAGAGCTCTAGAAGAGCAGCTGCCACAAACCGCCCTTGGGGAGGTCTCCAGTCAGGGAGGTGACTGACCTTGGGCACAGGACATCCAAAAACACTGTATCAACAAGCTTCATCGGAACCTTCCGTCCTAAAAGCCCTAGTCCTGCCCCTCCCCTTTATGAAACTGGCAATATAAACCCTTTCCCTCTGGCTGTTTGGGGAGCTACTCTCTTTATAGAGCACTCCCACATGCATAATAAACTTTTCTCCTGTTAATCTGTCTATTATCAATTACTTCAGATCTAAATTTATGCTGGAAAAGTTTTTCTCTCAGCAGCATAATCATGGGGTCTGGCCCTCTTTCTCCAACAGATGAAGTCCTTGCAGCAGGGACTCTGTCTTTCACCTTTGTCTCTGTGGTAGCTAAGTCAATGCCACGCCTACAGTTTGTGCTCAGTGAATGTTTGATCAAAGAATTACTGCCCCATGATCATTAATGCAGAAAATTATCAGAACCACCAACTTCTCTGGACTCCCACTACACTTAAGAGTTCCACAGTTTTTTTCTAGTTCATAGTTTGTGTCTTGAACCAAGCATCTACACTGAAAGTTACTCTGGTTGACAGTCACTTGGTTGTATATTAGAATCTTTGGAGAAATTTACAAAATATCAATGCCTGGAACTTGCTTCAGGAATTCTAGTTTGGGGAGTTCCCTGGCGGCCCACTGCAGGGGGCATGGGTTTGCTTCCTGGTCAGGAAACTAAGGTCCTGCATGCCGTGCAGCATGGCCAAAACAAGAAAAAGAAAAAACAATAATAAAAATAAAGACAGAAAAAAAAGAAATTCTAGTTTTATTGGTCTGAAGTATGACTTGACCACACTTGAGGAGACCACAGCCGTCTGCCCACCTGAGCAGCCCCTGAGCACCTCAGCACTTGCTGAGACAGGAAGGGGGCAGGGCATAACCTTTAAAAGAATGACAGCCATCGAGGACACAACATAAACTGGTTAGAACCAACTAGCTCCAAGATGGTGGACGAGTTGACTTCCACTAGACCTTGAGCCTCAGTATATGCTCACTGTAATACATCATGCTAAATAACACACCCACAGGCGCCATGACAGTTCCAAGGCCAACCATAAAGGTCACAAAGTGGGCAGTGGCCCAATTCCTGGAAATCCCCATCCTTTCCCCAAAATAGCTGGAATAATCCTCCCACTCATTAGCCTATGAAATTACCCACTCCTATAAAAACTGACAACCCCGTACCCTGGTGCCTCTCACCTTCTGAGATGGCCCACACTCTTCCTATGGAGTGTGTATCTCCCTGAATAAACTTCCTTTTTTTAAAAATAAGTTTATTTATTTATTTTTGGCTACATTGGATCTTCGTTGCTGCGCATGGGTTTTTCTCTAGTTGCGGCAAGCGGGGCTACTCTTTGTTGAGGTACACAGGCTTCTCATTGCGGTGGGTTCTCTTGTTGCGGAGCACAGCCTCTAGGTGCACGGGCTTCAGTAGTTGTGGCATGTGGGCTCAGTAGTTGTGGCCTGTGGGCTCTAGAGTGCAGGCTCAGTAGTTGTGGCACACGGGCTTAGTTGCTCCGCGGCATGTGGGATCTTCCCGGACCAGGGCTCGAACCCGTGTCCCCTGCGTTGGCAGGCAGATTCTTAACTACTGCGCCACCAGGGAAGTCCCCGCATAAACTTTCTAATAACTTTACTATGGCTCGCTCTTGAATTCTTTCCTGCGCAAAGCCAAGAACCCACACTGGCGGCCATCCCCCGTCCCAGGGACTAACCTGAGACCTGGGACGTGACCATCCTCTCTGGCCCCACTTTGTTTCCTGCGACACTGCCACTTACTTCACCTTCGTGGCCTTTCCCTCTGTCCCTGCCAAGCCAGACTCAATGCCCATGATCATTAATCTGCCACCACCCGCACTTCAGAGTTTCGCATGGCATCTCCCTTCCCCTGGGGTTGGAACAGGCCAGTAAGGGTGCTGAGCACGCCTGAATCCTTCCTGAGAGTCTCCGTAAAAACCTAGGAGGGACAGAGAACTGGGGACAAAGGAAGCCACCCTGGAGTGGCCAAAGGAGCCCTTTAATCTCTCAGGACAGGACCTGAAGGTTCTAATTTTAAGACTTAAACCACTTTCATAAGCAAACAAACAAAAAGGAGTTTCTGGCCTCGACAGATCAAATAAACTCAATGAAGCAGGAAACTGCATCTGGCACTAAGCAAACAACCAACCACCAGAATTTGGCCATAAGGACTGCTCCTACCTGCAGTGCCAGTTCACCGCTGTGGGAGGTGGAAGCCAGACACAGGGGTGCATGCTGTCCCAGAAGCAGGACGGGAATGGGCAGGAAGGGCAGTGAAGGAGACACCTACTGGCTCACAGTGCCCACAGTGGGAGGACTCTCCCGCAACTGACCTCAGCTCTGGTGCCAAAATAGGTCCTTCCACAGAAGTTCACTCACATTTATGGCTGACTTTTTAAGCGTTCTGGCTTTTCAACATGAATTGCCAGGCCTCATGCCTTCTGGGCTAAAATGTTGTATGTAAGTCCCAGGTTCCAGATGAGAAACCGAGGCTCATGTACGAGCACACGGTCCATGTGGAACTGAACGCAGCCCATCTTTCCTGATGTCCGAGACAAACATTCTTGGGTCAGACCATTCACAGAGACACATAGGATCCCAAGCGACCGGGGGAACATGATAACACCAGACAAAATCCAGCAAGCCAAACTACTGAGTCCGCAAAATCCTATGCAAGACAGGACTGTACTGTCAGAAAAAATTAATAAAGGTTACACTAGAAGAAAAACGAACTGGTCTGGTCTGCTCAGCCCTTGGCCATCCGTCCCATCTTCTCAGAACGACAGTCTTCACACCCCCTCCAGCAGTTCAGACCAAGAAACTGGCCCCATCGCTTCTCTGTCTGCTCGCTTATCTGACCTGGGCTTTCCCTTTCCTACCTCTCTTTTTCTTCTCCTTCTGTGCCTTCTAAAGAGATACTCAAACATAATTAAACTGCTTTGAACAATGGAAGCATTATTTCTTTGTAAGAGGTCTGAGCTGTCAAAGTCTGTCTTTGGAACAGGAAATAGGAAAAATAACAGTACAATCATTCCCAAAGGCCCCCACCTCATATAAACACTACCATGTCCTCTGCGAGGCTAGAGCTGGAAATTCTGTATTATATGGAAGCAGCAGGTGTTAAGAAGTGAACCCTGTCTGATACTCTGTCAATCTGCAGCTAGAAAACAGTTCATGCAGGACATCAAGACTAGCAGGGGTTCACTCTCATTCTCTGCTAACAAAGGAAAACAGGCAGATAACAAATGAAGATTTTAAACAACAAAGCCTTGTCCCCATTTTAAGGTCAAGACAAAATAAGAATGAGGCTGCGCTCATCATGTTTAATGAGGAAGGCTGTGTCTCTGAGCTCAGCCTAAGAAAACTTCCTGTGGATGGAGCCGTCATTAAAAAAAAAAATTTTTTTTAACCATTTCCTGCTAAAAGAGCAAAACCCCTTCTTTGAGCAAACTGAGAAGGTATATATTTTTAAAGATTTTTCATTGCATGCCACCAAATGAAAGTTGTCATTTATACTTTAAGGAGGCTTTTTCCCCACTTTGAGCTGTGAAACTAGGGCAATAATATGAAGCACTGATGGGTAGATAAAGAGAGGCCTCTCTTGGGACTTCCCTGGTGGTGCAGTGGTTAATATTCTGCACTCCCAATGCAGGGGGGCGGGTTCGATCCCTGGTCAGGGAACTAGATTCCATATGCATGCCGCAACCAAGAGTTCGCATGCCACAACCATGGAGCTGGCAAGCTGCAACTAAGGAGCCCGCCTGCTGCAACTAAGACCCAGTGCAACCAAATAAATAAAATTAAAAAAAAAAAAAGAGAGAGAGAGACCTTTCTTGAAAGAACAGAAGCCAAATCTAGGAACCAAGGAAGCCCAAAAGATGCTCTTTACTGAGGAAAACTTCAGTGAATGAGCTTGTTTATATCAATATAGTTCCTGCACTATGGAGATGAAAAACAAAAGTATACCTTAGTGTGTTCCAGTCAAACAGCACCTGCCAAACTGAACAGGAGAAATGATACCTAAGGCCAGGCCCCCACAGTAACTCCTGCTGGTCTGCCTGTTCCCAGCACCTGACGCTGTGGAGGCTTCATTTCCCACAGGCCCTCTGCAGGGCAGCTGGCACAAGCTCTCAGACTTTCCTTAGGCAATAAATGCTCAGCGCTTGCAAGAGTCTCTATGCAACTAAGCCTATCTGCTTCCAAACAGCCACTTCCCATGCGCTGCTCTGACACCCAATGGTTTAAAACTGTTGGGAACTGGCCACCCTCTCTTTCCTGGACGTGTGACCTCAGCCAGCATACCCACTGCTGCCGTGGACGTGTCCACCTTTCTAGCACCAGGACTGGAGCCCTTCAGGGACCAACCTGGGGACCGACTCCACTTCCACGAGCCCCGGTGAGCAACCCTCAGATGCGCCCAGAAAGGCAGAAGGGCTGCAGTTCTGGGAAAATGTGTGAGAGTCAGGAGGCAGGTGCAGGAATGGCACCTGCTTCCCCTCCGATTTCCAAATTGACAGTGATTTGCTTTTCACCTTACTGTTCCCGAGTTAGATGTTTTAATAACCTGCCTGATTCCTCTGCCAGGGGAGGGAACAGAGTGCTGGGTGAAGACTCAGAGCAAGGCCCCCATCCAGTAAAACAGCCCCTCAGGCAGTTGGGGCCCTTGCGGTGCTTCCCTCCAGCGGGAGCACCTGTAAAGTGCGAGGCACCGTGCTCCCAAACCTGGGCTCTGCATAGCAGTGGAGACAGAGATGGCCTGTCACTCCTCACAGTCCGACTCTCTGAGCCTCGGTTCCCTCACTCTAATGGAATCTACCTGAAAGGCCCGTTGTGCAGAGTAAACGAACACGGACATGAAATGCTCAGCACGGTCATGGTCTTGGTCTCGCACATGGAGAAGGAACACTGAGCTGAACTGAAACAGCTTCTGTCCTGGGCTGGCTTTGTCCAGCCCTGCTTGGCTGAACTACCCAGCTGAGCTCTAATTTCCTGCTCTGGTATCCTAAATTACAATTACTCTTTAACCACCTTAGTGCTTAAAAGCAGTGGTTTCATGCTTCAGGAATGACGCCAGTAACGTGGCATGCAGCATCAGAAGGGAAGCTAAGCGGGAAGCGGGTGCAGGGCTGTGGTGGGGCTGCCAGCCTCCTCCGGGGTGGACCCCACCCGACCCTGGCAGCTCACAGGCAGACCCACCTCACTTCTGTGGCCCTCGGTCCCCAGGACACTTGCGTTTTCTAGCAGAGTCACAGGACCTTCCTGTTCAGCTTGAGTGGTGTTCTGCCCTAGGCCCCCAGGACGTGCCCTAAGGCAGCGAAGAGGGGAGCCCAGTGCTCTGTGCTGCGCGGGCCCAGTGCTACTCGACTGCCATCGGCTAAAAACGGCGGAGCCCATCAGCTCTTGCACACAATTACATGGCAGTCGCCAGTGCTGCTCACCGTTCTCTCTGGCTCTGTGCCTTCCTGGGCCCAGGGTAGGATGGCACGTCCCCCTCCCCCTTTAGAGTTAGGGGCGGCCAAGTGACTTGCTTTGGCTAAGGAAACGTGAGCAGAGAGACCATGTCCCTTCCACTTCAGGAGCAGCAATGGCCCACAAGGTGGAGGGAGGGTGTGTGGAGCTGGAGGCCCTGATGGCCTGGATCCTCAGTGACCACAACAAGCAGAGGCCACACCAGACACACAGTGGGGTAAGAAATACACCAGTGACCCAGGGGTTCTGCTGCATGACCTGGTCTGCCCTGACCAACACTCAGGCCAGATCAACAACGTGCAGGCCTCAAAGGACTGAGCTCCAGGTACAGCGCTGTATACCCAGCTATCTTCGGTGTCTCCATGTGGAGTCCCACAGGCAAATCAAAACTACCATGTCCAAAACCAAATGCTTGATCTTCCACCCTCTCCCCCTCTGCTTCCATCTGCTTCCCCTCCAGTTCCCCATCTCAGCAAATACCTGTGCCCGTGGCAGACCCCCAGCAGTCATTCCTGATACCCCTTCTTGCCCCACCTCCACTTCCAATGCACACCAAGATTCCAAAACATTCCAAAACATACACCTCTAGTCACCTCGTCTGCTGCCTCTCTGCTCCAGGCCAGCCACATATCTTACCTAGACCAGCAGCCCTAAACTTTCTTGATTACACATTCAATCAGTAACATTTTTGGAACATGTCCTCAATATATACGTTCGTTTTAAATTATACACATGTATAACTGGGTGGTTAATATCTGAATATGAATATAATTAGAAGTCCCAATATTTCCTTCCCATATCTTAATGACTGTGTCTCACCCAACTCCTGGGTGAACCCATCCCATTTTGGAGATCAATACCTTGGTCTTCTGAAGAGACTTCTTAAATGGAAACCCCAACCTCCGCCTGCCTGCTATACAGCCAGAGAGGCCCTTTTCAAAGGCAAACTTGGTCATATCACTGTCTCACTTAAACCTTTACATGCAAGAGCATCTGAAACAGGTCCCAGGAGGACTGCCCACCTGTGACCCTTCAGCTATCAGTTGCCTGCACGGGCCTAATGCTTCCCTACCTCTGAGACTGGTTCATGTCCCCGGTTCATGTGCTTCCTCCAGGTTTCAGCTTCAAGGCTGTGTGCTCCAAAGTCTCCCAGGCTGTTCAATCTAATTGTGCTCTCCTCTTACAATTACTTATATATTAAGGATATTGTCCCTCTGTCTGACATTTTATATATTTCTAAAATATTTCCCTCTGTCATCTGTCTTTTTATTTGGGAATATTTGTAATTATAAGAGAATTTTTAATTTTTTTCTGTTCTTATTGTATTAGTCTTTTTCTTTATGCTTTCTTCCTCTAAGGGTATACATTCTTCTCTGACCTTGACACTGGATAAATATTCTTTAAAAAACACGAAAAGATAACCTATGGAATGGGAGAAAATATTTTCAAATGATGCGACAGACAAGGGCTTAATCTCCAAAATATATAAACAGCGCATACAACTCAACAACAAAAAAACAAACAACCCAATCGAAAAATGGGCAGAAGACCTTAAAAGACATTTCTCCAAAGAAGACATACAGATGGCCAGTAGGCACATGAAAAGATGCTCGACATCACTAATTATTAGAGAAACGCAAATCAAAACTACAGTGAGGTAGCACCTCACACTGGTCACAATAACCATCATTAAAACATCTACAAATAACAAATGCTGGAGAGGGTGTGGAGAAAAGGGAACCCTCCTCCCACCTGTTGGTGGGAATGTAAGTTGGTACAGCCACTATGGAAAACAGTATGGAGGTTCCTCAGAAAAATAAAAATAGAATTACCATATGATCCAGCAATCCCACTCCTGGGAATATACCTGGACAAAACTATAATTCAAAAAGATACATGCAGGACTCCCCTGGTGGCGCAGTGGTTAAGAATCCGCCGGCCAATGCAGGGGACACGGGTTCAAGCCCTGGTCTGGGAAGATCCCACATGCTGTGGAGCAACTAAACCCACGTGCCACAACTACTGAGCCTGCGCTCTAGAGCTTGCAAGCCACAACTATTGAGCCCACGTGCCACAACTACTGAAGCCTGTACACCTAGAACCCGTGCTCCACAGCAAGAGAAGCCACCACAATGAGAAGCCCACGCACCAAAACGAAGAGTAGCCCCTGCTCACCACAACTAGAGAAATCCCACGTGCAGCAATGAAGACCCAAGGCAGCCAAAAGTAAAACTAAATAAATTTATTAAAAAAAAAAAGATACATGCACCCCTGTGTTCATAGCAACACTATTCACAATAGCCAAAACATGGAAACAATCTAAATGTCCACTGACAGATGAATGGATAAAGAAGATGTGGTACACATATACAATGGACTACTACTCAGCCATAAAAAAGAATGAAATAATGCCATATTATTTTAGATAGGTGCACAAATGCACCTATCTAAAAAACGGAAACAGACTCATAGACAGAGAGAACAGACTTGTGGTTGCCAAGGGGGAGGGGGGGAGGGAGAGGGATGGACTGGGAGGCTGGGGTTAGTAGATGCAAACTATTACGTTTAGAATGGATAAACAACAAAGTCCTAATGTATAGCACAGGGAACTATATTCAATATCCTGTGATAAAACCATGACAGAAAAGAATATAAAAAGAGAATGTATATATGTGTAGAATTGCGTCACTTTGCTGTACAGCAGAGACTGGCACAACACTGTAAATCAACTATACTTCAAAAAAAAAAATCAAAAAAATTTTCTTATTTTTCTTTTAGAGCTTTACATTTTACATTTAATCCTGGAATATATTTTGGAATATGGTGGGAAGAAGGATTGAGTTTATATATTCCTAAATAGTTACCCAAAAGTTTCTCTCCATCTAAAATGCCACCTTGAAGAGACATTAAAATTTTATATACAAGGCTAAAGATGGGAGATTTAACTGTTCTTTCTCAAAACCCCACAAAAATGACAGTAATTTTTTTTTAAGCATAAAACCCTAGGGGCAAAGAATGAGAGGAGAGACACCCAAATTTTAGAAGCTGGAAAGCTTCCAAATTTAGTTGACACCCCCAGGAGAGTCCTAATCCAGCATGCAAAGAGATAAGGCACGTGACAGGTGGTTCCAGTGCCTGTGGAAGGGGCTCAGGCTGGGACCCAAATCAGGAGGACAATGTGAAAAATCCCTCCGGACTCCTACTTCACTGATGGGGCCACTACCCCACCCCACCAAAAGACTGAAGGTTTATTCTCTGCAAAAGGTAAACAGAAGGTTTCTGGACTACAGAGGGCCAGATACTCTAAAAAACAGAAGAAATAAATGAAAGTTTAGAAAAGAACGCTGAGAATCCCAGTCTTCTTCCTCAGTTCCCAGAGAGGTGGTGAGTTCAGGAGCAAAAAATACAGGGCAGCCTCCCCACTCTGACTACCCTTCTGCTGACCACCCGGTCCCTGGTCCCTGGCTTCCTGTTTGCAACCGTGGGAGACGTGTGTTCCTCGGAACTACTCATGACCTTGCGTCCTGCTTCCCTAAAGGAAAACTGAGGCAGGCTGGTCCCAGGCAGAACTGCATTAAATCTGTTTGGGAAAGAAACACCATCTTTTCAATATTATGGATTCTCATCTAAAAACAAATGTATCTCTCCACTTAAACAAGTATTATTTTATGTTCTCAGTAAAGCTGAATAATTTTCTTCATAGAGATGCTATGCATTTCTTGTATATTTATTCTTAGATATTATGCAGTTCTTGTCTTTAATGTGAAATAGAGCTTATCCTGTTACATCTTTCTAGCTGGTTAGTTACTGGTATATAAGGAAGCTATTAATTGCTGTATATTTATTTTGCATTTGAAAATCTAACTGAGCTCCATTAGTTCTGAGAATTTTTTGGTTGAGTTTTATTGGAATTTTCCAGTTAAAAATTCATTATCTGCAAGCAAGCAATGAAAATTTTTGCTCCTCTTTATAGGTTTATCTTTTAACATTTTCTTAACTTCCCATAATATCTAGAGTATTCAGAATAATATTTTACAGTAGCAGTGAGTGCAGATGAAAAGTCTTGCTTCTTCACTTCAATTTCCATTCATCTAACAAATATTTATCAGGCATCTACTATGTGCCAGGCAGTAAATAAAATGTTTGACATTTTACTTTTCATTACAATGTTGGTTGATGAGATAGGTATCTTTGATCAATATTTAATGTTAAGTGTAATAGATAGTAGACTTGTCAATGGAACAGTAGAATATGAAGGTACAAAAGGCAGCTTTAGAAAAAACAAACGTAAGCATCTGCATATCCATCCACTTGAGAATCTCTAAGCCTGGGGTTTCTCGAGCTGCCGCGAATGGAGTAGAAAAGCCTCCTGCTGCACCACAGCAGGAAACAGGGTGACCAAATGCCCCAGGACCATGCCATCCTGCCCTCTGGGTCAAGGCCATTCTGAGACTCTATTGAAGTAGCTCTTGAATTCATTCTCCTTCCATTTTCATTTGACCAAAACAAAGACTCACAATGAGACAATACTGTGAGAATTTATCTTCAGTGCAAAGGGCTACACAGCTACAGTATTTTGTGACATTTCCTGTTATCGAAACACGTAGCACATGTAGAAATACACATTAAACAATGAAGTTCCATCTTCACCTATGTTATTGGCAAAGAATAAGAATACTGACAGGGGGGACTTCCCTGGTGGCACAGTGGTTAAGAACCGGCCTGCCAACGCAGGGGACACGGGTTCGATCCCTGGTCCGGGAAGATACCACATGCCGCAGAGCAACTAAGCCCACGCGTCATAACTACTGAGCCTGCGCTCTAGAGCCCGTGAGCCACAACTACTGAGCCCGCATGCCACAACTACTGAAGCCTGAGCGCCTAGAGCCCATGCTCCGCAACAAGATAAGCTCGCGCACCGCATCAGAGCAGCCCCTGCTTGCCGCAACTAGAGAAAGCCCATGCGCAGCAACGAAGACCCAACACAGCCGAAAATAAAAATAAATAAATAAATTTATATGTATAAAAGAATACTGACAGGGAATTCCCTGGTGGTCCAGTGGTTAGGGCTCCACACTTCCACTGCAGGGGGGCATGGGTTTGATCCCTGGTCCAGGAACTAAGATCCATCAAGCTGCGCAGTGGCAAAAAAAAGAATACTGACAATACCAAAACAGTAAGTATGAGCAAACACCCTGCCCACTGCCAGAGGGCCCTGCTCTCTGACCAAGCAATTCCATCCACTCTGAAGGACTGACCCCAAAGGAGGACAGCATCCTAGCATGTCAGGAAGGCTCTGCCTTCATGTTACAGATGTCCTCTCTGTAACACAGTCTGTGAGAGGAAAATGGAATATGCTCACAATATTCAACAGGGATTACTTTTTCATAGCTTTATGCCCTCTCTGATAACAGATAAATGTAGAAAACTTGCAAACTGCATAAAAGCATTGAAAAGAGAATAAAAATAACCTCAAATCATATGATCCTATAGGAGCCTCTGTTAATATACTAGCATAGTATGTTCTTATAAACTTGATTCCATATAAAGTCAGGATCTGTGGTGGAGATGGCTAGCAGATCTCCAGAAGTCTGTACTCACCCTTCCCTAGGGCAGAGCTGATGATGGAAGTGTCTACGTTTCCAGTCAGACTACATTTCCAGCCCACCTGGGGAGCAGGCGAACCTGGGTGAACCAGAGCAAAGTGATTCTGGCAATGTGCGTGTGGTTGTCGGTACTAATTTGGTAAAGTAGCTGGTATCATGCTGACATGAGCTTATATTCTACATGCTTATTTTTGTTTTTCGTTTACCAATAAATTTTTTAAAGGTCACATGTTGACGTATTTCAAAAAGTAAAACAATATAGTCTCTCTGACAACTCGCCTCCATGCATTTGGATAACCACTTTTATTAGATACTTATTTATCCTCCCAGTGTTTCCTTATGCAATACATGTACATGTTCTCATCCTTCTCTTTCTCATACAAAAGGGGGCACACTACACACTGTAAACTGTTTCACATCTTGATTTTTCTCTCTCAACAATATACCCGGGCAGTCTCTCCCCGTCAATTCACAGCTATGTTGCAGCCCCACAATATTTCATTGGGTTGATACATCCTAGGGCATTAAACCAGTCTCCTACCACTGGACACTAAGGCTGTTTCCAGCAGTCAGTGCACCACGAATCACCTGTACAACTGCAATTTTGTATGTGCAAGTGCACAATGGATAGTCCCAGAATGGAAACTGTTGGATCAAACAGTAAATGCATCTGTGATTAAGAGATAACTCTCAAATTCCTGCTTCCCTCAAAGCCTCACTAGCAAAATGGTTGTCTAAGATGCATGTGTGCCAATCTGATAGGTGAGAAATGGCATCTTGGTGTAGTTTTGATCTGATTTCTCTAATTATGAATAAGTATGGCTGAGCACCCTTTCACATACTGAAGGGATATGGTATTTCTTTTTCTATTAATTATGCATGCCCTTTGCACATTTTTCATTGGGTTTTGATCTTTTTCTTTTCAATTCCCAGAACCTCTTTATCTATTAGAGCAATTAGCTCCTTATCTAAATGAGTTGCAAATTTTTTTTCTTTTTTCATTAGTGATATCATGCAGATGTTCTTTGTATTCATGTTTCTAGAATTTCCGTCCTGTCTCAATGGCTTGTTACTCAGAGTTGCCGCCATCCTGCAGAACCTGAACACGGCAGCATGGTCCAGTCTCTACTCACACTCCCCTCCACAGGGCTCCTGGCACTCCTGTATGTTGTTTGTTCAGAATCAGCTCGTGTGGAACCCGAGAGAACCAGGTTGGCATTTTCACTTGGAATTTCGTTAAATGAATAATCAAACTTCGGGAGATTAGGCAGTTTATGATGTGAGTTTCCAACTCAAGAACAAATAGGTCCTTACATTTGTTCAAGTCTACTTCTGTGTCCTCCGAGAATGTTTGAAGTTTTCTTTTACAGATTTTGCATACTTCTTTCCAAGGCATTATTCCTTATAGGCATTTTTTGTTATTGACTTTATTTGGTCTTCTCTTCCATTATATCTCACAACCAATTTTTGTTGCTCTGCCTCCAGTGGATGTGTGACCCTAGGCAAGCTACCTATCTGTGCCTTGATTTCCTCATCTGTGAAATGGGGACTACAGTACCTTGTGAGGTAGTTGTAAACATTTAAAAGTTAATACAGGGAATTCCTTGGTGGTCCAGTGATTAGGACTAGTGCTTTCACTGTGGTGGCCCAGGTTTAATCCCTGGTCAGGGAACTAAGATCCTGCAAACCGCATGGTGCAGCCAAAAATAATAACAATAAATAAAAAATAATTTTTATTTTTTTTTCAATTTATTTTTTCAATTTATTTATTTTTGCCTGCATTGGGTCTTCGTTGCTACACACGGGCTTTTTCTAGTTGTGGCGAATGGGGGCTACTCTTCATCGCGGTGCACGGGCTTCTCACTGTGGTGGCTTCTCTTGTTGTGAAGCACAGGCTCTAGGCGTGCAGCCTTCAGTAGTTGTGGCACGCGGGCTCAGTAGTTGTGGCACGCGGGCTCAGTAGTTGTGGCTCGCGGGCTCTAGAGCGCAGGTTCAGTAGTTGTGGTGCACAGGCTTGGTTGCTCCGTGGCATGTGGGAGCTTCCCAGACCGTGTCCCCTGCATTGGCAGGTGGATTCTTAACCACTGCGCCACCAGAGAAGCCCAAAAATAATTTTTAAATAAATAAAAAGTTAAAACATGTAAAGTGCTTAAGAAAATGGTATCTGGTATAAAGCACTCAATGTTATTTTTTTTTTAAGTTTAATTTTTATTTATTTATTTATTTTTTTTTTTATTTATGGCTGTGTCGGGTCTTCGTTTCTGTGTGAGGGCTTTCTCTAGTTGCGGCAAGTGGGGGCCACTCTTCATCGCGGTGCGCGGGCCTCTCATTATCGCGGCCTCTCTTGTTGCAGAGCACAGGCTCCAGACGCGCAGGCTCAGTAATTGTGGCTCACGGGCCTAGTTGCTCTGCGGCATGTGGGATCTTCCCAGACCAGGGCTCGAACCCGTGTCCCCTGCATTGGCAGGCAGATTCTCAACCACTGTGCCACCAGGGAAGCCCCTCAATGTTATTTTTATTAACTCTTTCTGTGACTATCTTTATTGATTCTTTCCTTTTCCTTCTCTTCATTTCTTTTTTGTTCTGTCTCTACCACTCTCCTTCACTTTCCTTGCCCCCATCTTCAGCAAACACCAACTTGCTTGATGCTTTTTTTGAAAGACAGTGGGGCATCCAGGATACAAGAGTACTGCTTTAAAAGCTCAGCAAACACAGCCTTCCTGCTCTTGAGGGACTGCAGACCAAGACCTTGAGTGTAGCCTTGGCTCTTAACAAAGGCCCCCTCAGCAACACAGACATTTAAACACAGTGAATGTGTTTAATGCTACTGAACTATACACTTAAAGGTTAAAGTGGTCAATTTTGCTTTGTATATTTTACCACAATAAATTTTTTTAAAAGGCTGTCTCACTTGGGAAATCATTATAACTCCCTTTTCACTCAAGAAGCATTGTTTGCCTAGCACTAGAATTGTCAGTAAGAGACAATACAAGTCTCTAAGCAAAGTAGTAAGCACCCTACCAACTAGAAACTACTTACTCTCCAGTGCTATTTTCATAGCAAAAAAGTATCTGAGAAAGTTCTGAAACCTGTAGCAATACAAAGCAAAAAAATAAGGACTTAACAATACAGGTAATTTAATTATCTCCAGAAAAAAGTATAAAAACAAGGACAACAAATTAACATGTAAAACAGGTGTCTCTTGTGAACTTCTTTTAAATTAACAGAAAAAGTAGATGGGTAAGTGGACAGGGAAAAAAACCCATTATACCACTCACTTTATACTTGTATAATACCGATATAACCTTGTTGAAATATTACAACTCCATGAAGCAGGTAAAATAGGTAAGACTTCCATTTTAGAGATATGAAAACTAAGCTCACAGTTATTAATTCACTTGCTCAAGGTAAGGCCTCAGCTGAGGATGAGCTCGTGTCCTGGGCCTCTCAGTCTGGCCCACTCTTTCCATTCCACCAAATCCTCATTGGAAATGAATTAAACATTGCTAGAAATCCAAAAAGTAACTTGACCCTCAGCTCACCTGGGTTTCTCCTTGGTGTTTCAACTCACCTGACAATGCCCATAATTTCAGAGGCTGGTGGCAATAAAACCAACAGAAGTTCTACACTGAGCAGGTGGTGACAACAACGTGGACAAGAATGAAAGCTGGGGGAACTTTTTTCAAAATGCTCATGTAAAAGCACAATAATATTTATTTTGTTTTCTAAGCACATTTAATGAGGTATAATTGACATAAACTGCACATATTTAGTGTATAATGTGATAAGTTTTAACCTATTAAACACTTGTGAAACCATCACCACATTCAAGATAATGACCATACCTATCACCCCAGAAGTTTCCTCTTGCCCCTTTTAATTCCTCCCTCCTGCCCCTCTCTGGTCCCCATTCCCCACCCCCAAGCAACCAAGGACTTTCTATCACTACAGGTTAGTTTGAATTTCCTTGTTTTACCTAAATGAAATGGATTCTTTCACTCAGCACAATTATTTTGAGATTCATTTGTTCACTTACTCCTGTCTGTATCAATAGTTCACTCATTTAAAAAAACTTTTTGCGCTTCCCTGGTGGCGCAGTAGTTAAGAATCCGCCTGCCAACGCAAGGGACACGGGTTCGAGCCCTGGCCCGGGAAGATCCCACATGCTGCGGAGCAACTAAGCCGGTGCGCCACAACTACTGAGCCTGCGCTCTAGAGCCCACGAGCCACAACTACTGAAGCCCGCACGCCTAGAACCCGTGCTCCGCAACAAGAGAAGCCACCGCAGTGAGAGGCCCGTGCACCGCAACGAAGAGTAGCCCCCGCTCGCCGCAACTAGAGAAAACCCGCGTGCAGCAATGAAGACACAATGCAGCCAAAAATAAATAAACTAAATAAATTAAAAAAAAAAAAAAGAGAATAATCCTGAAAAAAAAAAAAACTTTTTAAGAGCAGTTTTAGCTTTACAGCGGTACTGAGCAGAAGGTACATACACAACACCTCCCCCCCACCAACCTCACTCATTTTTTTTTTTTTTGGTCGCACCATGTAGCATGCGGGATCTTAGTTCCCTGACAAAGGATCGAACCCATGCTCCTTGCATTGGGAGCATGGAGTCTTAACCACTGGACCACCAGGGAAGTCCCCTCACCCACTATTACATCCCCCACCAGTGATACATTTGTTACAACTGATGAACCACCACTGGCACATCATCACCCAGAGTCCATAGCTTACTTTAGGATTCACTCACAGTGTACATTCTAAGAGTATGGACAAATGTATAATGATATGTATCCACCACTGTAGTACCATGCAGAGTAGTTTCATTGCCCAATATATCCTCTATGTTCCAAGTTCATTCCTTTTGATTGCTGAGTAATATTCCATTGTAGGGATATATAATTTGTTTTTACATTCAGTTGTTGGACATTTGGGTTGTTTCTATTACTTGCTTGTTATACATTAAACCTGCTATAAACATTGTTTTTCTGTTTTCTATTTTTCTGATTTGTTTGGTATTTATCATATGCTTCTTTCTGGTTACTTTGGGTTTAATTTGCTCTTTTTTTCTAGTATCTTAAAACAAGCTAAAGTCATTGACTACAGACCTTTCTTCTTTTCTACTGTAAGTATTTAGTGCTATAAACTCCCCAAGGATGCTTTAGGGGCATACATGTTTATTTTCATTCAGTTCCAACTACTGTCTAATTTCCCCTTTGATTTCTTCCTTGACTGGTGGCTTATTCAAAAGTATGTTATTCAGTACTCAAATGTTTGGGGATTTTTCCAGACATCTTCTATTATTGATTTCTAATTTAAATCTTTGTGGTCAGAAAACAGACTTTGCATGACATAAATTCTCTTAGATTATTGAGACTTGTTTTATGGCCTAGAATGTGGTCTATCTGGTAAATGTTCCATGTGTACTTGAGGAGAATGTGTACCTGCTATTGTTGGGGGAACTGGCAACCAAGTTAAACTGGTGAACAATGTTGGTCAAGCGTACTATATCCTTACTGATTTTCTGCCTCCTGCTTCTATCCGTTATTGAAATCTCTGATTATAATTGTGGATGTGTCTATTTTCCTTGCAGTTCTATTTCTGCTTCATGTATTCTGAAGCCCTGTCAATTATGTATTTAAATGTTTAGGACTGTTATGTCCCCTTGATTATTTTATCCCTTTGTCATTATGAAATGGTCTTCTTTATCTCTGGTAATATTCTTTGCTCTGAAGTCTACTTCATCTGATATTAATATAGACACCCCAGCTACCTTCTAACTAGTGTTACCACAGTATGTTTATATTTTCATTCATATAATTTTAACCTTTTTGTTTTATATTTAAAATGCCTTTCTTTGGTAGGCATCACATAGTTGGATATTGTTTTTTTTTTATCCAATCTGAATAATCTCTGCCTTATAATTGGGTGTTTAGACCATCTTGCTTTTTGTTTTCTATTTGTTCCATCTATCTTTGTTCCCCTTTTCCTCTTTTTCTGCCCTCCTTTGAATTAACCAAGCATTTTTTAATTATTTCCTTTGTTGGGTTCCTATTAACTCTTTGTTTTGTTACTTTAGTGACTGCCTTAAAGTTTACAGTATCCATCTTTATCATATTGACATCCAAGTGAGATTATACCATTTCACATATAACATAAAGATCTTATAATAGTTTACTTCCATTTCTTCTCTCCTGGCCTATATCCATTTGTTGTCATGAATTTTACTTTATAGATGTTATAAACTTCACAAAGCATTGTTACTACTTTTATGTAAGCAATTTTAATATAAAGATATTTAAATAATAAAAAATATAGCTTACATATTTTCTCGCATAATCATTTCCAGTGTTCTTCATTCATTTGTGTAGATTCAGGTTTTCATCTGGTATAATTTTTCTTCTGCCTGAAGGACATCCTTTAACGTTTCTTACAGTGTGGGTCTGCTGGTGATTAATTCTTTCAGCTTTCATATGTCTGAAAACTTCTTTGTTTTTGGAAGATGTGTTCACCTGGTGAAGAATTCTAGGTGAAGTGTGGCCAAGATGGTGGAGCAGGAAAACCCTGAGCTCACCTTTTCCCACAGGTACACCAAAATTACAACTATTTACAGAACAACTGTCTATGAGAAGAACATGAAGACTAGCAGAAAAGACTTTCCAGAATTAACGGTATGAAGAAGGAACCACAATGAGACAGGTAGGAGAGGCAGATCCACACCCCAAGTAGGCAACACACTGACAGAAGGATAATCACAATGGCACATGTTTTCCCCAAGGAGTGAGGGGTCTGAGCCTCACATCAGGCACTCCAGTCCAGGGGTCCTGCACCGGGAAGATCAGCCCCCAGAACATCTCGCTTTGAAGGCTAGTGGGGCTTCTATACAGGAGAGCTAGAGAGCTACAGGAAACAGAGAGTGTGCTGTTAAAGGGTGCACACAAAATCTCACATGCTCCAAGTCCCAGCACAGAGACAGTAATTTGAAAGTAGCCTGGGTCACACCAACTTACTAATCTTGGAGAGCATCCTGAAGAGGCAGGAGGCAACTGGGACTCCCCTTGGGGACACAGATACTGGTGGCAGCCATTTTGGGGAGCTCATTCTACCACAAGAACAGTGGCACTGGCAAGCACCATTTTGGAGTCTTCCCTTTAGACTATTAGGGTCAGGGGCTTATCCGCCCACTAGCAGGCTGGCAACAACCCCAGGACACCCCAGGACATGCAGCTAGATGTACCAGGACTCGGCCCCAACAACCAATGGGCCAACAGCCACCGCATGAGGCAGGACCTGGCAGTCAACCTGGCCCGGGTCCAGGCCCACCTCCCAGCATGCCCACAGTAGTAGACCCTGCCACAACAGAAGGGCCCATGCAGCCAACATAGGGGGCACCCCTAGAGCATATAGCTCTGGTGGCCAGAGGGGAGTAGACTGCTAAGCCACACAGGACATCTCCTATATAAGGCCACTTTTCCAAGATCAGGAGACGTAACCAACCTACCAAATACAGGGAAATAAACACAAAGAATTAGACAAAATGAAACAACAAAGAAATCTGTTTCAAATAAAGGAACAAGACAAAACCCTAGAAGAAGAACTGAGCCAAGATGGAGATAAGCAAACTACCCAACAAACAGTTCAAGGTAATATTCATAAAGATGCTTAAAGAACTTGGGGGAAGAATGGATGAATGCAGTGAGAATTTTAACAAGTTAGAAAATATAAAGAAGAATCAAACAGAGCTGACGAACATAATAACTGAAATAAAACTATACTGGAAGGAATGAACAGTGAATGAGAACAAATCAGCAAACTGGAAGACAGAGTAGTGGAACCATCCAGCCTGAACAGAAAAAAGAATTTTTAAAAATGAGCATAGTTTAATAAGAGACATCTAGGACCACATCAAGCATACTAACATTCACATTATAGGTGTCCCAGAAGGAGAAGAGAGAAAGAGGCAGAGAACTTATTCAAACAAATAATAGCTGAAAACTTTCCTAACCTGGAAAAGGAAACAGACATCCAAGTCCAGGAAGCACTAAGTCCCAAACAAGGTGAGTCCAAAGAGATCTACACCAAGACAAATTATAATTAAAGTGGCAAAATTAAAGATAAAGAGTCTTAAAAGTAGCAAGAAAAAAGCAATTAGTTATGTGCAGGGGAACTCCCTAAGACTATAAGCTGACTTTTCAGCAGAAACTTCGCAGGCCAGAAGGAAGTGGCATGATATATTCAAAGTAATGAAAGGAAAAAAATCTATATAGTAAGTCCCCTACATACAAACAAGTTCCATTGCAAGAGTCCATTTGTTAAGTCCAATTTGTTCGTAAGTCCAACAAAGTTAGCCTAGGTACCCAAACACAATTGGCTATACAGTACTGTACTGTAATAGGTTTATAATAATTTTCACACAAATAATACATAAAAAACAAACACAAAAAATAAAGAAAACACTTTAAATCTTACAGTACAGTACCTTGAAAAGTCCAGCTACATCATCACTGCTTTTACACTTGCTTCCAGATATCCTGGGCTTGAAATAAAGACACTGTACTACTGTACTCTATACACTACTGTAAAGTACACAAAAGGACAACCACTTGTAGAGGATGCATGCACGTGACAGTGTATGCCAGACACATGAACTAACTTACATGACTGGACATGTGAGCACGTTTCCTTTTTTTTTTTTTTTTTTAAGTTTAATTTTTATTTATTTATTTATTTATGGCTGTGTTGGGTCTTCGTTTCTGTGCGAGGGCTTTCTCTAGTTGTGGCAAGTGGGGGCCACTCTTCATCGCGGTGCGTGGGCCTCTCATTATCGCGGCCTCTCTTGTTGTGGAGCACAGGCTCCAGACACGCAGGCTCAGTAATTGTGGCTCACGGGCCTAGTTGCTCCGCGGCATGTGGGATCTTCCCAGACCAGGGCTCGAACCCGTGTCCCCTGCATTGGCAGGCAGATTCTCAACCACTGCGCCACCAGGGAAGCCCCACGTTTCCATTTTTGAAAGTTTGCAACTTAAAGGTTCATATATAGGGGACGTACTGTAACTAAAAATACCCTACCCAGCAGGGCTATCATTCATATTTGAAGAAGAGATAAAAAGTTCTACACATAAGCAATAACTAAAAGAATTCAGCACCACTGCATTGGCATTATGAGAAATGTTAAAGGGACTTCTCTAAGCAGGATTAAAAAAAAAAAAAGGAAAAAACCACACAACTAGAAATATGAAAATTATGAAATGAAAAAATCTCATTGGTAAAGGCAAACATACAGTAAATGTTGTGCATCAACCACTTATAAAGCTAGTAGGAAGGGTAAAGGACAAAAGTGGTAAAATCATCTATATCCATGATAAGTAGTTACGGGATACACGAAACAAAAAGATGTAAAATATGATGTCAAAAAAATTAAACATGGCGGGAGAATGAAAATGCAGGGTTGTTAGACTGAATTTCAACTTAAAAGATCATCAACTTAAAATAATAACACAAGTTATTACTAACATATATTACATATGTGTGTCTGTAATTGTTATATATGAACATCATGGTAACCACAAACCAAAAACTTACAACTCTCTCTCTCACACACACACACAAAGAGAAAGCAACCTAAATATAACACTAAAGATATCATCAAATCACAGAAGAGCAAAAGAAGAAGGAACAAATGAGAACTATAAAAACAATCAGAAAACATTTAACAAAATGGAAATAAGTAGGGACTTCCCTGGTGGCACAGTGGTTAAGAATCCGCCTGCCAATGCAGGGGACATGGGTTCCAGCCTGATCCAGGAAGATCCCACATGCTGCGGAGCAACTAAGCCTGTGCGCCAAAACTACTGAGCCTGCACTCTAGAGCCCGCAAGCCACAACTACTGAGCCTGCATGCCACGACTACTGAAGCCCACGTGCCTAGAGCCCATGCTCCGCAACAAGAGAAGCCACCACAATGAAAAGCCCGCACAACGCAACGAACAGTAGCCCCTGCTTGCCACCACTAGAGAAAGCCTGTGTGCAGCAATGAGGACCCATCACAAGCAAAAATAAACAAATAAATTTATTTTAAAAAACGGTGATAAGTACATACCTATCAATAATTACTTTAGAAGTAAATGGACTAAATGCTCCAATCAAAAGGCACAGAACGGCTGAACAGACTAAAAAAAAAACATGACCCATCTATATGCTGAATACAAGAGACTCATTTCAGATCTAAAAACACAGAGACTGAAAGTGAGGTAATGGAAAACGGTATTCCATGCAAATGGAAACAAAAAGACAGCAGGGGCAGCAATACGTATAGCAGACAAAATAGATTTTTGAACAGACTGTAACAACAAAGAAGGACATTAAATAATGATCAAGGGATCAATCCAATAGGAAGATATAACAAATGTAAACATATATGCGCCCAACACAGGAGCAACTAAATACATAAAGCAAATATTAACAAACATGAAGGGAAAAACTGACAGTAACACAATAATAGTAGGGGACTTTAACACCCCACTTACATCAATGGACAGATCATCCAGAGAGAAAATCAATAAGGAAACACTGGCCTTAAGTGACACATTAGACCAGATGAACTTAACAGATATATCAAGTCTCAATAAAGTTAAGATGGAAAGCATAGCAAGCATCCTTTCCAACCACAGTGGTATGAGAGTAGAAATCTACTACATGGAAAAAACTGCAAAAAACACAAACACACATGTGGAGGCTAAACAATATGCTTCTCAACAAACAATGGGTCACTGAAGAAATCAAAGAGGAAATTAAAAAATACCTGAAGACAAATGAAAATGGAAATACAATGATCCAAAACCTATGGGACACAGCAAGAGCAATTCTAAGAAAGAAGTTTATACTAATACAAGCCTACCTCAGGAAACAAGAAAAATCTAAATAGACTATCTAACCTTACGTCTAAAGAAACTAGAAATTGAAGAACAAACAAAACTCAAAGTTAGTAGAAGGAAAGAAAAATAAGGTTCTGAGCAGAAATAAATGGAGACTTAAAACAACAGCAGAAAAGATCAATGAAACTAAGAGCTGGTTCTTTGAAAAGATAAACAAAATTGACAAACCTTTAGCCAGACTCATCAATAAAAAAAAGAGTGGGACCAAATCAATAAAATCAGAAATGAAAGAGAAGTTATAAATGACACCACAGCAATACAAAGGATCATAAAAGATTACTACAATTAAACACCAATAAAATGGACAACCCAGAATAAATGGATAAATTCCTAAAAAGTACAATCTCCTAAAACTGAATCAGAAAAAAACAGAAGATATGAACAGAATGATTACCAGTCATGAAACTGAATCAGCAAAATAAACAAAAACAAAAAACAAAACAAACTCCCAACAAACAAAAGTCCAGGATCAGATGGATTTATAGATGAATTCTACCAAACATTTAAGGAAGAATTGATATCTATCTTTCTCCAACTACTGCAAAAAAGGAAGAGTTACGAGTGCTTCCAAACTCATTCTACAAGGCCAGCATCACCTTGGTACCAAAACCAGATGAGGATACCACAAAATAAGGAAAACAGAGGCCAATAGCCCTGATGAACACTGATGTAAAAATCTTCAATAAAATATTAGCAAAATGAATTCAACAATACATCAAAAAGATCATACACCATAATCAAGTGGGATTTATCCCATGGATGCAGGGTGTTTCAATATCCAGAAATCAATGTGATACACCACATAACAAATTGAAAAATAAAAATCATAAGATCATATTAATAGATGCAGAAAAAGCTTTTGACAAAATCCAATACCCATTTATGATAAAAACTTTCACCCAAGTTGGTATAGAGGGAACATACCTCAACATAACAAAGGCCATCTATGGTAAACCTATGCCAACATCATACAAAAAGGTGACAAGCGGAAAGCATTTCCCCTAAGATCAGGAACAAGACAAGGATGCCCACTCACCATTTTTATTCAAGATAGTATTGGAAGTCCTAGACACAGCAATCAGACAAGAAAAATGAAGAGAATCCAAGTTGGAAAGGAAGAAGTAAAACTGTCACTGTTTGCATATGACATGACATTATATATAAAAAATCCTAAAGACACCATCAAAAAACTATCAGAACTCACCAATAAATTCAGTAAAGCTGCAGGATGCAAAATAATACAAATCTGTTGCATTTCTGTACACTAACAATGAACTATCAGAAAGAGAAATTAAGAAGACCCCATTTACAATTGCATCAAAAAGAATAAAATATCCGGGAATAAATCTAACCAAGGAGGGAAAAGATCTGTACCCAGAAAACTATAATACACTGATGAAAGAAACTAAAAAGAAACAAATGGAAAGATATACCATGTTCATGGATTGGAAGAATCCCAAGACAATCCACAGATTCAATGCAATCCCTATCAAAATTCCAACGGAATTTTTCACAGAACTAGAACAAATAATGCCAAAATTTGTATGGAAACACAAAAGACTCCCAAATAGCTGAAATAATTTTAAGAAAGAACAAAGCTGGAGGTATCATGCTCCATTATTTCCAACTATACTACAAAGCTATAGTAATCAAAACAGTAGGACAACACTGTAAATCAACTATATTTCAATTAAAAAAAAAAAAACAGTGGGACTTCCCTGGGGGTCCAGTGGGTAAGACTCCACACTCCCAACGCAATGTGCCTGGGTTCAATCCCTACTCAGGGAAAAAGATCCCACATGCGTGCCACAACTAAGAAACCTGCATGCCTCAACTAAAAATCCCGCATGCTGCAAGTAAACATGCTACAAGAAAGATCTCACATGCCGCAACTAAGTGCAGCCTAAATAAATAAATAAATAAATAAATAAACAAAACCAAAAAAACAGTATGATACTGGCACAAAAACAGACACATGGATCAACAGAACAGAACAGCGAGCCCAGAAATAAACCCACACTCATATGGTCAATTAATCTATGACAAAGGAGGCAAGAATATATGATGGGAAAAAGAAAGCCTCTTCAGTAAATGGTGTTGGGAAAACTGGAGAGCTACATGCAAAAGAAGCGAACTGGACTACTTTCTCACACTATATACAGAAATAAATTCAAAATGGATTAATGACTTAAATGTAAGACCTGAAACCATAAACTCCTAGAAGAAAACATAGGCAGTATGCTCTCTGACATCAGATAGATATAGATATATAGATATATTGGTATCTCCTCAGGCAAGGGAAACAAAAGGAAAAATAAACGAACAGGACTACATCCAACTAAAAAGCTTTTGCACGGTGAAGGAAACTATCAACAAAACAAAAAGGCACCCTACTGAATGAGAGAAGATATTTGCAAACAGTGTATTTGATAAGGGGTTAATAGCCAATATGTATAAGAACTCATACAACTAAACATCAAAAAACAAACAGCCCAATTAAAAAATGGGTCAGAGGACCCAAATAGACATTTTTCCAAAGAAGATACACAGATGGCCAACAGACACATGAAAAGATGCTTAGCATCACTAATCATCAAGTAAATGCAAATGAAAACCATGAGATATCACCTCACACCTGTCAGAATGACTATCATCAAAAAAGACAACAAATAACAGATGAATGGATAATGATGTGATACACACACACACACACACACACACACACACAATAGACTATGATTCAGCCATTAAAAAAAAATGAAATCTGGGAACTTCCCTGGTGGTGCAGTGGTTAAGACTCTGCCTGCCAATGCAGGGGACATGGGTTTGAGCCCTGGTCCAGGAAGATCCCACATGCTGCGGAGCAACTAAGCCCGAGCACCACAACTACTGAAGCCCGTGTGCCTAGAGCCCGTGCTCCGCAACGAAGAGTAGTCCCCACTTGCTGCAACTAGAGAAAGCCTGCATGCAGCAACAAAGACCCAACACAGCCAAAAATAAATAAATTTATTTTTTTAAAAAATGAAATCTGTCATTTGCGACAACATGGAGGGACCTGAAGGTATTATGCTGAGATAAGTCAGACAGAGAAAGACAAATACCATATGATTTGTCTTGTATGTGGAATCTAAAGAACAGAACAAACATAACAAAACAGAAACAGACCGATAGAGAACAAATTGGTGGCTACCAGAGGGGAGGCGTGTAGGGGGATAAGTGAAATAGGTTAGGGAGATTAAGAAGTACAAACTTCCAATAAAATAAGTAAGTCACAGGGATGAAACGTACAGCACAGGGAATATAACCAATAATACTATAACTCTGTAGGGGGACAGATGGTAGCGACTTATCATGGTGATCATTTTGTAATGTATAAAAATACTGAATCACTATGTTGTACACCTGAAACTAATATAGTAAGTCAATTATACTTCATTTATAAGGAAAGAAGGCAGGGAGGAAGGAGAAAAAAGAAAAGAGGAAAGAAAAAAGAAAAGAGGAAAGAAAGAGAGAATAAATTCTAGGTGGATAGTGTTTTTTTGGTTTTCTTTTTTTGTTTTTTCAGTGTTTTAAATATGCTGCTCCATGGCCTTCTTACTTTTTTTTTCCTCACAAGAAATCTGCTGTCACCTGCATATTTGCTTTTCTGTACATGTCTTTTTTCCGCTGGCTGCTTTTAAGATTTTTCTCTTCATCACTGGTTTTGAGTAATTTGATTATGATGTGCCTTGGTATAGTTTTTCTTCCTGTTTTTTGTGTGGGTGATTCACTGAGTTGAGTTTACAGTTTCCATCGAGCTTGGAAAGTTTCTGGCCATTATTCTTTCACCTATTTTTTCTTTCTCTCCTGCTTCTGTGGGAACTCTAATTACCCATATATTAAGCTGCCTGAAGTTGTTCCACAGTTCAGTGCTACTTCTGAAAATTTTTTGATTCTTTTTTATATGTTTCATGTTGGATAACTGAATCTTTCCTTCTGCAACATCTAATCTGCCATTAATGCCCCTCAGTGTATCTTTCACTTAACACACTTGTAGTTTGTCATCTTTAAAAACTTGATTTGGGTAATTTTCATATCTTCCATGACTCTACTTAACTTTTTGAACACATGGAATATAGTTGTAATAACTGTTTTAATGTCCTTTGCTGACTGTAACATCTGTGTCAGTTCTGGATTGGTTTTCATTGATTGCTTATTCTCATTACAGGTTACATTTTCCTGTCTCCTTGCACTGTGCTCCCCAACTGTAATTCATACATTTAGATACTAACTCCAGGTGCTAAGAATGTGACTGTATTTGGAGATAGAGTCTTTTAGAGGTTAAATTAAGTTAAAATTCAGTCATTAGTGGGGACTTTCCTGGTGGTCAAGTGGGTAAGACTGCGTTCCCAATGCAGGGGGCCTGGGTTCGATCCCTGGTCAGGAAACTAGATCCTACATACATACCACAACTAAGAGTTCACATGCCGCAACTAAGAGTCCGCATGCTGCAACTAAGACCCAGCACAGTCTAACTAAATAAATGTTAAAAAGAAAAATTGGTCATTATGGTAGGCTGTAGTCCAATAAGACTGGTGTCCTTATAAGAAGAACATGCAGAGGAAAGACCATGTAAGACACAGGGAGAACATGGCCATCTACAAGCCAAGGAGAGAGGCCCCAGAAGAAACCAATGCTGCCAACACACTGATCTCAGACTTCTAGCATCCAGAACTGTGAAAAAATAAATTTCTCTCATTTCAGCCACCCAGTATGTAGTACTTTGTTATGGCTGCCCAAGCAAACTAATACATCTGATAATATTTGATTAGATACGAGACATTGTGAATTTTACTTTGTTGGGTGCTGGTTATTTTTATATTCCTATAAATATTGAATCTTGTTTCAGGATGCAGTGAATTGGAAACAGTTTGATTCTTCTGGGTTTTGTTTTTATGATTTGTTAGGTGGGTCCAGAGCAGTACTCTGTCTAGGGCTAATTATTTCCCATTACTGAAGCATGACATTCCTGAGTGTTCTACCCAATGTTCAGTGAATTATGGTCTTGTTAGAGGGAACTGGAACTGTTTCATCTAAACCTTTAGGGAAGTTCTCTCCCCAGCCTCAGATAGTTTCCTCACACACGTGTGCTGAGCAGCACTGTGTTGAATACTCAAGGTGTAGAGATCTCCAGATTCTCCTCTGCAGATCTCCAGAGTTCTCTCTGTACCGATGTCTCTCCCTGGTCCTCTGTCCTATAAACTGTAGGCATGTTGGTGTCCCCAGACTCTCAGCACCTTATCCACAGCTCAGGAAGTCCACCAGGCTCCACATCAATTTCCTTGTCCCTGTGATACAGCAGGGAAACTCTCAGACGGCAGTAAGCTGGAGTTGTTGTAGGGCTCACTTTGTTTGTCACCTCTCAGAGACTACTGTCTCTCGTTGCCAGTGGCCAGTGTTTTGAAACCTTGTTTCATGCATTTTGTCTGGATTTTGTTGTTGTTTTAGTTATTTCAGGGTAAATTCAGTCCCTGTTACTCTATCTTCAGTGGCCAGAAGTGGAAGAACTGTATTCCTATTAAAAAGTATCTATATTTAGTTTTCACCAATTCCTCCATTACTGTAACCATCAAAATCATTAAGGAAGAGTTTTTGGCTTTATTCCATTATATTAATAGATATATTCCAAAATACATCTTATATTATATATTCCATCATATATATATGTGTACATACATATATATATTCTATTCTATTATCTCATTATATTCTCTCAGAAGGAACAAAAGAATAAATCCAAAATTCACTCCCCAAGACTAATAGGTGGATTTCTACCTAGTTTATAGGTGGAAACCTTAAGAACAATCTTCAAACTCTTATTCAAACACAGTATTGGGAGTAATTTCACTGAACAGAATTAAAAGCTTTAAGGCCTTAATAAAATACACAAGTGAAATCCCATAAATGTCTTTGTTCCCAGAGAAGAAAACAGAAAGTCATGAGGATGCTGGCAGAGTTTAACAGCTGGGTGACCTACTGTGAAAAGGCCTTATTCTCCTGACAGTGACAAGGATGTTTTATCACTATAGTATAGCTTATTTTCAAGTGCTTCATACACAATTGTTTTACCTCCTGTTAAAAAACAAAATTCATCTGAGCAAACCTTAAAGATCTTATTGGCTTTATTCAACAATTCATGAATTGGGCAGCATCTCATGCAGCAAACAGGAACTCCAAGGAGCTGTACAAAATGAAAGACTTTCACAGGGAGAAGAGAGCGGGAACAAGTAAGTTTTATAAGACAAAAGGAGCGGGTTATTTATTCCATGGTCACTTTCCTTTAGGAGACGACAGGGGTCTATCAGGCAGATGACCACATGAGTGCTAACCAGGCGATTCCTGATTGACTGGTTTAAGAACCCATTTCTAGGAGAGCTGAGTCTGTAATGAAGTTAAGTCCCCGTTCGGTGACGTGGGGCTTATTTAGCATAAGCAACTCCATTTTGGGTTTGTTATCTTCTTCTTAAAGCTATCTTGCTTTATTTATTTATTTATTTAATTTGTTTTTGGCTGCGTTGGGTCTTCGTTGCTGCACATGGCCTTTCTCTAGTTGCGGCAAGCGGGGGCTACTCTTCGTTGCAGTGCACAGGCTTCTCATTGCGGTGGCTTCTCTTGTTGTGGAGCATGGGCTCTAGGCGCACAGGCTCAGTAATTGTGGCATGCGGGCTCAGTAGTTGTGGCTTGTGAGCTCTAGAGCGCAGGCTCAGTAGTTGTGGCTCACGGGCTTAGTTGCTCCGTGGCACGTGGGATCTTCCCAGAACAGGGCTCAAACCCGTGTCTCTTGCATTGGCAGGCGGATTGTTAACCACTGCGCCACCAGGGAAGCCCTGTTTTTCTTTATAGCACTTTACCACCTCTTGAAATTTACTGTGTATTTACATGTACCTTTTTTGCTTTCTTTCTCCTTCACGAGGAGAATGTGAGCTCCACAAGGGTTGGGACCTGTCTGACTCTGTGTAACGTTTTATCCACAGCCTCCAGCACACAGTACGTCTTCAACAAGTATTTGTTAGATGAATAAAAGAATAAACATGCAAGCAATCTTCTCAATATATGTCACACTGTTAACAGTAATTATCCAGGGGATAATTCCACTTTCTCTGATTTAAATTTGTATTAAGAAATCTTTTTTTACTTTTGTAATCAGGAAAAAAACAAAATGAGAAAGGAACAGAGGGAAAGAGACAGGATCTCTCAAGGGCGGCCTTTCACCATAGCAGTTGCCTTCCCTTGTGGTGGCCTCATACCTGGAGATCCCTGCCTTGGTCGCTGCAGAATCTCCCTTGTGCTTTCTCTTGAGGCCCTGGGGCTGTACTGGCAGGCTCCCAGCTGGCCTCCACTGGTGTAACAGTCCCTTCCTTCTGGAACCCAAAACCAAGTATCCGATGTCCTAGAATGGCAGTCTTATTTTCCTTCCCGTAGGTTCTGCCATGACATGCCTTGTCAAGGTGTGCTGTGTCCCTAAACTGCGAACATTTCTTTTCTTTTATCTACAGAAAGCTTGGTATGCCAGGGATGCATTGACAGGATGAGTTATATCCTGTCATTGAAGTGGGAGCCTAAAAGATGAGATACTGTGAAGATAAATCAGCACAAAAAATGTGAGAGCAACAAAGGATGAATATGAGATCAGACTAATCATCTCCAGCCATCCTTGCATTTTGTCTCTTCTATAGACATCATAAAAATGTTTGAAGAAACTAACACACCATTGTAAAGCAATTATACTCCAATAAAAATGTTAAAAAAAATGTTTGAGTATTAGAGCAGGTGGCTGCCACACATAAAAACTTATAGACAACACACTCCCTGAGTATAGATACTGCCATCTTTCAGCTTTCCCAGTGCCTAGCTTGACATCAAACAAACAATAGAAGCAAGTTAACTGTTCGTTGAATACAATAACCTATAAACACCCAACACTGACACGGCCACTTTCAGGTAGGAACCACATGATGTTCCAGGCCTAGGAATGGCACAAGTCAAACATGAAACAGTAAAGAGTCTGTGTTGTACACATTATTAGGAGAAAGAAACAGTTGAAAGTTAAAAGGCATATATCTCTTTCAGGACCCTGAACTACAGCATCCAAACGACCTGCTTCAACACTGAACATTCTTCCCTTCCCATTACGAATAGTTCAGTCAATATATCGAAACCTTGGGACTTCCCTGGTGGCACAGTGGTAAAGAATCCGCCTGTCAATGCAGGGGACACGGGTTCGAGCCCTGGTCCTGGAAGATCCCACATGCTGCGGAGCAACTAAGCCCGTGCGCCACAACTACTGAGCCCGCATGCCACAACTACTGAAGGCTGCGCACCTAGAGCCCATGCTCTGCAAGAAGAGAAGCCACCATAATGAGAAGCCCACGCACTGCAATGAAGAGTAGCCCCTGCTCGCCGCAACTAGAGAAAGCCCGAGCGCAGCAACAAAGACCCAACACAGCCAAAAATAAATAAATAAATTTATTAAAAAATATATATGTATATATATCTCTAAACCTTATGTGGAAATCTGAAAGTGTGATGAGAACTGAAAATAATTTCAACTTTCTTTTCTTTACCCTAAAGCTCAGGACAACTTTCAAGCTTCAAGGACAAACCCTAAATTGCAGCATTCCTGAGATGTGCTTGTATTCCTTCATTGACACTCCTTCTCTGCCTTCATCTTTGCAAAATGAAATTCCTTCTGAAACTCCTCACACTGACACTCATCTACCCCCTCCTCTTTTTACCTTCTCAGGGCATTTCCATACCTGGTAAACAGATGACACATGATTAAGACAATTAAAGCCCATAAGAATCACCTCAAGACAAATTCTATTTAGAAACTTCTATTTGTGTATTAGCAAAACCTGAGAGGTAAGAATTCTGCCTACGTCCCACATACTCACTCTGTGTTGCCCTCCGTTTATGTTGATCTTCTCCCCACCTCCACCTCAAACCCAGCTTAACACCCCCGTCACTGGGCCGTGTGCAGGGCCCTCCGGGGGGCAGCTGCCCTCAGGCCCCCCAGGACCAGGCAGTACTCAGCTGTGCAGAACGCACATGGCTTCTCAGACACACAGCAAGTCACAGCTGAAACGACTTCCCATGAGAACCACTTCTATCATCCATTTTTGCAACACCACATGTCAAAAAGAGTCTCTGTCAAGGGGCTTGACTGTCCGTGTTAATGAGACTTTAGCAAATAATGGTAGGAAACATTTGATTAGGTTAAGGATAGAGAGGTAAAACTGGGTCCAGGTTGAGAACTGAAAGGGAAACACCTGCAGTACCTCCTCTCCCCTCGGCACAGGGCTTTGCTCTTATTTCACAGAGAAAACAGAAGCACCCAGAAGAGAACCTCCAGTGCTCCCCCTACACATCTAACCACCTCCCTGCAACTTCACAGCGCCCTTGGCCTACCTCCCTGTCTGGGGACCGCTGACTTGGCCTTGGGGTACTGGGTCCCAAAGACACCACGCCACCAGTGCTCGGCATCACCAGTCTTTCCCCTCCTGGACTATCCCCAGGAGCAAACCAAGGCACTCTACAGCACCGGTCAGAAACTTCCCCCTACTCCAGTTACCCACCCCCTCATTTCTGTTGCCTTTTATGGCAAAACTCCTTGGAAAAGCTACCTGCATTTCTTCTCCCTACTTCTCCCTTGAGCCACTCCATCAGGATCTTGCCTCCACCACTCAAATTAACCACACTAACAACCACTGATCTCTATGTCTCCAAATCCAATGGCAGATCACACTCTCCTCTGCAACAGGCTTTCTTCCAGTAGCTCCCTTGACCCCTTCGTCCCAGCTCTCCTCTCAGCTGCCTCCCTCCAGGTCTCCTTGGTTTGAGGCTCCCCTTCTCCAGCCCCTACCTGTCCAGGGCCCAGGGTCCAGCCCTGGGATCCTGTCGTGACTCTGAACACTATCTGCAGGCTAACGTCAGATGTTGGCCCCAGCTCTCCCCTGAACTCCAACTCCTCCTTCCTATTCCACTTGCATGTTTCATAGGCACCTCCATATGCCCCAAACCAAACTCATTTCCCACAACTGCCCCATCTCAGCACATGGCAGCTCCACTCTTCCATTGCTCAGAAGAGAACTGGTGAATCCTGTGACTGTCCTCGCTCTTTCTTACTAATCCATCAGCAAATCCTGTTGACACCTCCTTGGAAACAGATCCAGAATGCAACGTTTCTCACCTCCACAGCTACCCCAGGCCCAAGTCCCCATCATCTGTTGCCCGGATGACTTCTAGCGAGTCCCCCTGCTCCTGCTGCCCTTCCAGTCTGTCTTCATCCCAGCAATCAGAGTGACATCTCAATGACATACATCATACCCAGGCACTCCTCCACTCTAAAGCAGCCCGTGGCTTCCATTCAAATGTCCCCTTACGAGAAAGGCCTCCTGTATACACGCCTCAGCTGCTCCTTACTGGCCCTACTTTCCTCCTCAAGCCCTGAGCACCTGACACAGCACATACTTGTTCGCTTGTCACCTGCCTCTGCCACCAGAAGGTAAAGTCCACAAGACATGACCCACATCCACTGCTGCAGCCGCAGCACCTAGAAGAGTTACTGTACATACATCAAACTTTGCTAAATGAACAAGTGAAAAAAAAGTGTTGAATAACCAAAAAGTATTGCTTAAAACGTTCTATTACCAACAGATGTGTTAACTGATCATGATGACAACTACATGCATGACAATTGGCTGAGAAGACATACTTAATTGTTTGGGGGCAGGGACTTCCCTGGTGGTCCAGTGGGTAAGACTCCGTGCTCCCAAAGCAGGGGGCCCAGGTTCCATCCCTGGTGGGGGAACTAGATCCCACATGCATGCCACAAATAAGAGTTCGCATGCCACAACTAAGAAGCCCGCATGCCACAACTAAAGGTCCTGTGTGCCACAATGAAGATCCAGCACAGCCAAAATAAATAAATAATAAATTAATTAATTAACTAAAAAAAAAGTTTGGGGGCAGAAAGGGAGGGAGGGGTACATGCTTCTTGACCTAAGTTAACAGAGCTTTCTCAATACTCCAACAAATAACACTAGCAATAATATTGGGGATGACCAAGATGCCACTGATTGAGTGCTCACTGTGTGCCCGGCTCTTTCATATACTGGACCCTCACCCCAATCCTATAAGGAAGATATTTTTATCCCCACGTTATAGAGGAAGAAACAAACTCATAGTTAAGCAACTCACCCCAAGCCACAAACCTGAAAACACTCGAGACTCAGTTATCCATGCAAGCTTTCCCCTAAAATATCAAATACTAAGACGGGCACCAAGCCTAAACAACGGGTCTTTCTACCAACTGGACACCTCAGGCTGGGTTTCCTGGCATCACACTTCCCTGTGTCAGCAGCCCGTGTCCTCATTGACACTCCAGACCCTGGCCCTCAGTTCAGGAAAAGACAAATGACCTACCCACTCTCCATGTGGACACCCAAGTTCTGTGGCATCACGTCCGGGTGAAAAGCATTGACTTAATCTGTCAGTTTTCAAGATCATATTGCAGTTAAAATTTTCCTGTAGACTGCATTTTGGAAGAAAAGTGCTCTAGTGGGAGGAGGAGGAGGATCATGAGTCTGGAAAGGCATCCTGTCTCCACTGCTGTCAGCAGAACCCTGAGAAGATGACCCATCTTCTAAGCCTCTTTCCAAGGTTACCTCTGTGATAAGTATCTTCTGGAGATTTTAATCTCCTGCATTTGAGCAGTGTATGCTCAACATTACTGTAGAAGACAGACACTCCCTTGAGAAGGGAGAGTATATGCTGGCTGAAAGGAACTGGGAAACAAGCAGAGATACAGAACACAAATCTCACCAACGAGGTGCGAAGTCCCAGGGTCCCAGGGTCCCAGGGTCCCTGGTCCAGGGCTGGACTGTGTCCCTGATAAGATAAACCACAACTGGGAAGAGAGGGACCCAGTTGGGGGCCCCATTTGAGGCACCATAACAAAGCCTGCCCCCCTGCTTGTCATGGTCCAGGCACAGACTCTGCTCTGGGGAGTGGGAGGAGAAGGGGGATGGAGAAAACCAGACTTTAAGGACAAAACCTAGCTCCGAGACAGACATTCACCTTGGTCATCTGCCTTTCTGGGTTATGGTGAAGCCATTAGCAGCCCTGCATGCAGTTCCTTCTTTTGGATGAAGAAGGAACCAAGGGTGATGCCTGAGTTCTTCTGTATTTACAAACAAAGGTCATCTGCTGTGAAATCTCCCAGGCCGTCCACTGATCTCGGTTATCTGGTAGATCTGGCCTGTGAGTTGACAGTCAAAGGACAGTCTAGTTGACTGAAACAGAGACCTATACATCTCATTACTGCCTCCTTAGGGCCAATTTAGACCACTTATGCCTTTACTGCATATTGCCAAGAAGTCCAAGATTACAGAAAAGAAAATGAAAGGCCCACAGAATCCCTCATTTGCCTCCTTGTACCAGACATACGCAAAGCAAAAATAGTATCCAGTCCCTCCTCTTATGGAGTACACAGTTGACATGTAAGTCAGATAAACATTTACCTTCAAAAATAACCCTTTAGTCCAACAATTAAAACAAACAAAAAGGGAACTATACTCAGTATGTTGTAATAGCCTATAAGGGAAAAGAATCTGAAAAAGAACATATATATATATCTGAATCACTTTGCTGTACACCTGAAACACAACATTGTAAATCAACTATACTTCAATTAAAACACACACACACACACAGACTTCCCTGGTGGTCCAGTGGTTAAGAATCGGCCTGCCAATGCAGGGGACACGGGTTCGAGCCCTGGTCAGGGAACTAAGATCCCACATGCCCTGGGGCAATTAAGCCCGCACGCCACAACTACTGAGCCCACAAGCCGCAACCAGAGAGAAGCCCACATGCCCCAACTAAGACCCAAGGCAGCCAAATAAATAAATAAATAAAATTAAAAACACACACACAAACTGGTTTTGGTTTTGTTTTACCTCCAAGGTTGTTGTTTTCATCTGAATTAGTTGCCAGCAACATTTAAAAAGTTAGAGATCACAGATGCAGGCTTACACCCAGCTACTCTTCAGGAAAGACTGGAAGATCTGGCTGCCCTGGAGCCACCTTCCTGCTGGGGAGCAACAGGAGAGAATGCAGTAGCTGCTGCCCCCTTCAGATAGAACACGTTTTCTCCATCCTGGCCTCCCAGAATAATAAACAAAAAAAGGTTTTCTTTGGGAAAAAATATTTTTTTATTTAGGAAAAAATCCACTTTAGTGTGTGTGTGTGTGTGTACGTGTGTGCGTACTAGAGCAAGAAAAAAGGGGAAAAAAGTATAAGTATATGAAATAGGAAACAAGACTAGGGAACAGCCCCAGGTACAGAGGAAAAAGCTAGATATAAAAGATGATTTACTATAAACATATAAATCACCAAAACTGAACCCAGAAAGAGAGAGCAAATCTAAGAAACTATAATAGTTATCAAAGTGCTATAGTCTAAAAAAAAAGCACCATGCTTAGGTAGTTTTACAGGTGCATTCTATCAACATTTAAAGACAGAGATCATTTCAAAAGTATTTAAACTGGCTACAGAAGAGAAAAAGAAAACTTTTTAATAAAGCTATAGAAAACACTAACACAACTTGGTAAAGACAGCATTGAAAAACAAAATTACAGACTAGTCTCACAAATAATGGTGTAAAATATTAATAAATAGAATAGGGACCCTGGGACCCTGGGACTTTGCACCTCGTTGGTGAGATTTGTGTCCTGTATCTCTACATAATTAGAGTTATCATTGATGATTCAATAATGATGATTCAATAAGATAAAATGATGATTCAATATTATAAAATCTATTACTACAACTCAGCATATTAACAGGTCAAGAGAAAATTTATATGATCATTTCACAGATGCTAAAACAGCATTTAATAAAATTCAACAACCATTTTTGATTTAAAAAAAGACAAAACAGCAACACACCCCTTACTAAAATAACGTGGCACAAACACTAAAAGAATTCTCTTTAAAGTAAGGAACAGGACAAAGATACCCAGTATCATCCCTATTATTCAATCTTGTTCTGGAAATACAATGTAACCAAAAAGGAGAAAGAAACAAAAGACATAAGAAAGTAGAAAATTAGACAAAATTCTTATTATTTGTAGCTGACATGATAGTATACCTGGAAAATTCAAGAACCAACTGCAAAAATTACTTGAAACTAAGACTATGTAAGTTGCTAGTTACAGAAGTAATACAACCAGTTACAATATGTAATATAAGAAAATATTCTATTTTCAATAACAACAGAAAGATAAAATAACTAGGAATAAACTTAAGAAATGTACAGGATTTTAAAACTAACTTAAAAAGACATTCCTGAGACAGGGAAATGTATATGTAGACTGGATATTAGATAATATTAAATTAATTACAGATTATAAATTGTTAATTTTGATACAATATGATCATAGCTTTGGGGTTAGATATATTTCAAAAAGTCCTTATTTGTTCATGATATACTGCGAAATATTTATGGATGAAATCATTTGCTTTAAAATAGCCTAGTCCCCCACCATACTAAAAACAGAGGGGAGGAGGAAGAGATGATTCAAGATTGGCAAAACATGGAAAACTATTGACTATTCATTATATTATATTATACTGTCTCCTCTACTTTTGTATATTTGAACACGTGCACAATAGAAGGTTAAAAGAAATGTGCAGGAGGACCCAAACAAAGGCGGGTCATTAAAGACATAAATAATCCCAAAGACGTATAATGAGCTTAGAAAAACACACAAAAATTGCCACCTAACCATTAAGAAATGCAAATTAAAGTTACAAATCAGATATCATTTTCATCAATCAAGTAGAAAAAGATCAAAATATCTGGTAATGTTCAATATTCGGGGGGGAGGCAACTGACACTACTGGAGGGGGTACAAATCAGTACAACTTCTTGGGAGGGCGCTTTGACCCTCGCTTTCAAAGTCATAAACACACACCTCTTGGCTCAGCAATTCCAATTCTAGGAATCTATTCTAGATATTCATTCAACAAGTATTTTCTCCCACCTACTATGTGCCAGGCCCTGGAGACAGACGCTGAGAGAAAAACTGTCCCTGCTCTCAGAGGGCTTCCATTCTCATAAAGGAGACTACCCACAAAGCAAGCCAAGTGTGCAGGCAATCACACCGTCAGCTAAGGCAGCGGTCCCCAACCTTTCTGGCACCAGGGACCAGTTTCATGGAAGACAATTTTTCCACGGAAGGGAGGGAGATGGTTTCAGGCAGTAATGTGAGTGATGGGGGGGATGGTTCAGGCGGTAATGCGAGCAATGGGGAGTGACGGGGAGCGGGAGCGGAAGATGAAGATTTGCCTGCTCGCCCGCTGCTCTGCTCACCTGCTGTGTGGCCTGGGGGCGGGGTGGGGGGGTGGTTTGGGGACCCCTGAGCTAAGGGATAAGTGCGATGAAGAAACAAGTAAACAGAATAGGGGGGTTGGGGGCGGCAGGAAGGCTATTTTGGATGTGCTGGTCTGGGAAGGCCTCTCTGAAGAGGTGACAGTAAAGCAGAGACCTGGTTGAAGGCGAAAACACTGCAGGAGAATGTCCAGGAGAGCATTTCAGGCAATAGGGAAGGAAGCCATGGGCTAACACACAAATTTGGCCTTCCCGCCCTCTGCTTTTCTTTTTATTCCTGTAACAGCCTTTTGTTTATCCAAAGGATATGGCACCACTTGAATGTCTCTCTTTGTCCTCAACTCAAAAATAAAAATAATCAGATCCTTTTAATACAGTACATCTTTCAAGGAAGGTGCCAGGCCAGCACTGTTTCCCCAAACATTGTGCATCACAACTTGATTTCTTCAGAGGAAGAGTTCCCAACCTAAGTGTTATGTCAACCTTGTTACTAAAAGTGCATTAAAGCCAATTGTGAGTTTTTAATGCAAATAAACCTTTCCACAGAACAGATTAGTTTCACAAAAGATACTAACCAGTTGCTAGATAATTTTACACAAAAACAAAAATACTGTCAGTGCCTGAACTTCTGGCAAGACTGGGAACCACTGACTTAGAGAAGTATATAGTTTAATTTCATAATCTTTCAGGCAATGCAGTTGATGTTTTTAGGGGCTATTTGGGTAAGTATTTTACACGGAAGTGGCCAGTGTCAATTAAGGGCATTCCAGTTGACCCCAAAATAAGTGACTCTGCTACAACACCTGAGAATATTACATACTAACTTCTTCAAACACCATGAAACATCAAGACTTCAAAACTGCCATGAGTGATATGTTCTACAAACAGCCAGCCTACGGGGAGAGACTTGCCCGCGTGAAATATGCCCCTATCCCAACTGTGAGATTAATTTAACATAAACGCATTCATCTCCCCAAAGAGAGACCGAAAATAACCAGGTGACTTCCGGACGGAACGGAGATTCCCAAGGAGACGACTCCTGTGGACACATTCCACGTACCACCAGCCAGCTGCTCGCGAACGCCGGGCTTCCCCCCCACGCCCTCGACAGCCGAGGATGCGGTGCACCCCGTGTCCCTGCACACGGCCGACCCCTCAACCTTCCCCGAGGACGCGGTGCACCCCCTGCCCCTGGACACGGCCGACCCCTCAACCGTCCCCGAGGGCCCGGCAGCTTCGAGCAGAGGGCGCCGCGGAGACTCAGGCACCGGGGAGCTGCCCACCCGGCGAGAGGGACGATGGGTCGGAGTCGGACGCAGAGAAGGTCGGAGCGGAGTCCGCGCTCCCAGGCGTCCAGGAGCTCGCCACCCTCGTCGAGAGGCGCTCACCGGCCGGTCGCTGGAGGGGCCCCCAGGCCCGCCCGGGAAGGAAGGGGGCGCGGGGGCCAGAGGGGGACCACGGGGGAGGCACCCGGGGACGCCCGGAGAGGGTCGGGGGGCACGCGGGGTGGAGGGCAAGTAGCTCCGGAGGGTTGTGGGTCCCGGCCGCCTCCGCCGCTCACCTGCCCAGCGCCCGCTTCATGCCCGCGTCGGCGGCGCAGCGCGGCTCGGCCGGCCCGGGGCCCGTCAGGCACAGGTTCTGCTTCAGGCGGCAGTCGGCGTCCAGCGCCGCGGCGGCCGAGCCGGCGGAGGACGAGCCCGAGGCGGCGTGGCACTCATGCTCCAGGGCGACGGGCTCGGTCCGCTTCCTCATCCCGTGGCCAGCACCGCCGGCCTCACCCTCGCCCCGGCCCTCGCCGCCGGCCGCCGCTCAGGGGAGCAGCCGCTCAGGTGAGCCGCCACCGCCTCGAGCCCGCCGCCCTGACGTCCTTGCCGGCCGGGGTCGGGGCGGGGCCGGTGGCCTACCGGCGCTGATTGGCCGGCTCTGAGTGGCTGTAGGCGGGTACGCCGGCCGGGGCCCCCTACCCGGCGCCCGGCGCGCCCAACATCCCCAGCGGCGATCGCAGCCATCTTGGACACGGGCAAACGAAGCCGCAAGGTGCGTCACCGTTCGGGCGTGGCTGACTGGCAGAGTAGCGCCGGGCAGGGGTCGGGCTAGGTCAGACCCGAGGCCGCCTGGTGCCCACTGCAGCGGCCCGAAGGGTGCTCCGCTCATATCCCCGGCTCTCTGACTCCTCCCAACAGTGGAAACACCCGAAAGGGTTTTATAAGAATTTACACAACAAAAAGAAAAAGGTGACATGACAATTCTGTCCTAATAATGATTTATAACTATTTTCCCACAAGGACTTTTCTTTAAAAACTATGTGATCTGGTAGTTTTGTTTATTAATTTGAAACAGAAATGTATAGATATTTCTTTTTATTTTTTTGGGGGTCGAACGTTTGAAAACTGAGCTGCTTAAAAATTTTACTTTTTTAAAAAAACAGTATTAGATTTTAGATTTTTATAAAGCAGAACTAGCTGATGGGGGAAGAATCCATTTCACAAATTCCCACTTGTGAAACACAAATTAAGTACTAATTCAACCCATCCTAAAAACAGAAAAGAAAGAGCAGTTTCACCTATTCAGTTTTATAGCTTTGGCTTTCTTTAGTATGGCATTATTTTTTTTTTTTTTTACAAATGATCTACAACCAAGAGATTCGCTTATTTATTCCAAAGTAACTCGTAATTTCAACATTTGTGCCAGTGAAAACTATTGGCAACTGATAATTTAAGATCAATTAGAAACGTCTTTAGAAATTCAATAGCTCCTTATATTAGCTTAGTAATGATACTTAGAAATTGCAAAAGAATTTCACTGACCATATTACTAAATATCACAACCAGCATTCATATTTGTCCAAATATACTTTTGGTGAATTCTTTAAAGTAATGTAGAAGCACATACTGGAGACTGGGAATCCAGAAAATAAAGTGTAAAACATTTTTTTACTCTATCACTCACTAAATCCTTTCCAATCAATAGGAAAACAAAAAAGCTAGGAAGGGAGGGCTGGAAAGAAGAGACTAAGGGGTACTGAGTCTTTCTTGCTGGTATTAGGCCTTGCTCATCCAGTCCTCAACTCTTGGTCCACACTCACTCTATAAATATAAGTAATCTTATCCAGGCCACCCTACAATGGGGACACCTACATTTGTATCTCCAGTCCACACCTCTTCCTTGAACTCCAGGCTCCTCTATCCAGTGGTCTACTCATCCACTCTGACACCCTACAGGCACCTAAAATCATGTTCAAAGCTGAGCTCTCAGCTCTTCTCCCACCCCAGCTCCATCCATAACCTTCCCCACCTCCAGAATGCTAAGTCCATCCTTAGAGTTCCTCAGGCCAAAACCTTGGAGTCATCCTTGATTCCTCCCTTCTCAGGACACAGCAGGTCTATCACCAAGCCTGGTCAGCTCTCCTTTCAAAATCTATCCAGGATCAACCACTTCTCACCACCTCCACCATGGGCCAAAGTGCCATAATCCCTCACTTGGATTCTTTTAATAGCCTAAATGGTCTCCTGCCTCACTTCTGTCTACTTAATTCAGTGGCCACAAAGGTCTTTTTAAAAAAACCCTAGATCCAGTTCTGTCACTTATTTGCTCAAAACACTTCAATGGCTCCCCACCTCGTGGAAAATAAAACTGAAAGCTTATGAAATGGGCCAACGGGCCCTACTTGACTTGGTCTCAGCCTCCAGCCCTCACTCTGTTCTCAGCCACCAGCCTCTCTCTAGCTCACCTGGCTCCAGCATCACTGCCTCCTTGCTGAGGCAGGGGCCCCAGGGTGTGGGTGGCATGTACATGAGTCATCATATCCACATGGCTAACTCCCTTCCACTTTAGGTCTGTGCCTTCTCTGAACACTAACTCGAAACCTTCTGGCCCTCTCACTGGCACAGTTCACCTTCCCTGACTTATACTCTTTTTTTTAAAAAAATTTTTATTGGAGTATAGTTGCTTTACACTGTTGTATTAGTTTCTGCTGTACAGCAAGATGAATCAGTTAGATGTATACATATATCCACTCTTTTTTTGATTTCCTTCCCATTTAGGTCACCACAGATCACTGAGCAGAGTTCCCCACATGCCCTGACTTATACTCTTCTTAGCACTTTTCACCAATATATTTGTCATCAGTATATCTGTATCTGCGTATTGCTGTTTCCCACACTAGAACTTAGACTCTGACAGCAGGGATTTTCCTGCTTTATCTTCAGAGTCTAGAACAATGCTGAATAGGCACTTCATAAATATTTGCTGAAGGAATAATGAATCATCACAACCCCCCAGAAGTGGGTACTACTGCCCCCACTGTATAGGTAAGGAAGTGAGTCTCAGGCCTGAGGTCTGAAATTGAAAAGGTTTATGGCAAAGGAAGGTTGTGGATACTGGTGTTCTTTGGATTACACTACAGAACTGTGTATTTAATAAAAACACTTAGCTAAATTATCTGTTACTGTAGAGCTGGGAAGGAAAGGTCACTCAACGTGAGGATAAGATTCATAGGCTTTGTAGGCCATTCCCAGGCTCATTTCTCAGACCACACATCTACTGTATCTATACTTGCAAAAGAGGAACAAAGTTTCTAGGGTTAGATAGAATGAATCCAAGTAACGTTTGTTTTATTTATTTATTGGCCGCTTGGCATGTGGGATCTTAGTTCCAGACTAGAGATCGAACCAGCGCCCCCTGCAGTGGAAGCGTGGATCCTTAACCACTGGACTTCCACAGAAGTCCAAAGTAACCCTGTTTAAAAAAAAAAAAAAAGCCACGGGAATTCCCTGGTGGTCCAGTGGTTAGGACTCTGCGCACTTCCACTGCAGGGGGCATGGGTTTGAGAACTAAGACCCCGCATGTCACACCGCGGGGCCAAAAAAAAAAAAAAAAAAAGCCAAATAAAACGAATTGTTTCCGTAGCAGTAATTCCCACCTTTGATTCTATATGGTTATGAAAATCTCCGTAATCATCTCGGCGGGAATATGGCTATGTGTATTCATGTTAATCTAGGGCAATCCCCCACCACCACCTTGTGAGTTATTGTACACATGTCTTTAAATGACTGATTTAATATCAAATGTAGTACGGTGGAGTTGAAGGCTTAAATACAGGGTCTGTCACTTTACGAACTGTGTGACCTTGGGCAAGTTCTCTAACTTCTGTTTTCTAATCAGTACCAAGAGTCTTAATAACCACTTTAAGGATAATCGTGAGAATTACGTGAAGTATGTCACAGTCCCTAGCACACAAGAGATACCCAATAAAAGTTGTTTTCCCTTTACCATCACACAAACAAACCCACACTGCAAAACCGAACAGACGCAACGCTGGGTGCTAACATCATTGCACACCTTTTCCGGGTCTGCCTTCTAGACCGCATCGTGCGCGCCCCTGTTAACCTAAACGAGAATGAATGAATCCAACGGAAAAGGGGACGTACGTCCATCCCGAGCTGTGCTGCGCGGGAGCTGTCCTGCGGCTCAGCCTGAGCTCAGACCGAGGCCTGGACAGGAGGGCTGGGCTGAAGCCACACCAAGGTCCGCAACCGCCCAGGTGCGGGGCTCCCTGTGGCACTGCGGCTGCACAGCGGAGGCAAATGTCCCGTGGCCGCCGCCGTAGCCTGGAGGCCGGCAGTGCGCTCCTATTGGTCGCGTGTTTGGGCGCCAAAGCGGGGCGGAGGCGGGGTCGGCCCCGCTCGTCGAGGACCTGTAGGAGCTGAAACCGTAGGGCCTGGTCGGCGGCCGTCTGCCTGAGAGCCGGTGGTCTGTAAGGGCCGGCGCGTCCACCATGTTCTGCGAGAGGGCCATGGAGCTGGTCCGCGAGCTGCACCGCGCGGCCGAGGGAAGGCTGCCGGCCTTCAACGTGAGGGCGGTGGGCGGGCGGGTGCCTCCCAGGGGTGGCTTCTCTGGGGGCTGTGCAGCCGGGACGGGACGGCGGGTGTGCCCGTGGTTCTCCGCGGTGGATGTGGCCGGGTTGGTTTCTGCGGCTTCCTGCGTGCGGGCTGGACGGTCGGCGTCTCGCCCCGGTGACGCGCTGGAGAGGCCCGGAGACGGGTGCTGGAACGCAGGTGTGAGTTGCACTGCGGAGGTTTGGACCGGGGTAGCGGGGCGTTAGGGCCGCGCCTGGGAGGATGCGGTGAGCGCAGCCCCGCCGGGGAGCCGGCGGTGCGGACACCCTCTCCCCGCCGGGGAATGGTGACCGGCGCGGGGTGCGCGGGCCGCACGGGGGGCTCCGGGGCCGGGAGGTTTGCTGTTCACTCACAAGGCATTTCAGGGCAGCGATGGGGTAACTCTTCGTGTTTTGAAGATAACTGTGGCGGCACTTTGGGGAATGGATCGAAAAGAAGAAAGAATGGCTCTGGGTGGTTACAGTATACCACACGAGAGTTGTGTATGGTCCGAACGGCCCGGTCAGCGGGCGCTGAAAGCCGTGTCCTGCGACAGCAGGACTTGTAGCTACGAGGACAGGGCTGGAGACGGGATGGATAGTGGGGGAGGAGAGAGGTCGGCATCTCGGGAGGCTTCTCTCTCTGGTAGCGGAGTAAACATCGGAGGTCAGCAGGAAGAGTGTTTGGAGAAGGTGAGTTTTGTTTTGAACATTAAAGAACAGTTTGACACTTAGGTCATTTAACGGATGGGGAAACTGAGCCGCGGAAATTATGGATCCAGTTTAAGGAACTTGCCTGAACTTGCAGCATATTGGAGCCAGAGCCTCAATCTGCATACAGGTTTCCTAGAGTCCAGTCTTTTGTTCTTGCAACTTCAGACAGTTACTTCATCTAAAAAGTTAGGAGACCACAGTGGGAGGTTCAGTAGAGACGCTGGAATGCAGAGGCGTGGAGGCTGTCAAATGTGGCCCCGCTGGGGTCAGAAGACTAGATCCTTTGGGGGTCGTGGTACATGGGAGGAAACCAGCCCAAAGGCTCAGAGACTGCCCACGGTGCTGGCTATTCAGACCCTTAGTCCAGCTCTCTTTTTCACTCACATTTTAGGATAAGTGTTGGTTTCGCACTTCGGGGTGGGGGGCTCAGGGGCGGACTTAGAAGTTGTAAAATCACTCGCTTTTCTGGGTCTTAGTTGGCGGAGGTGCACCTTTTCTTGCAGTCGTGCCTGCCTTCGGGGCCAGCCACTGGCACAGCTGAGCTGAGACCAAGAATTGATCTGATTGACCCCACACACCCTTGACCACACAGACTTTCAAGAATTATTCTTCCCAGGCAGATGATGGCTGGTTTAGAGCAGGGACTCTGCCTTGTTCATTCCAGAATCCCTCATGGTTAGGTGCTGTATTCAGCAAATTGGAATGATTATGCACTTTCTACATGCAGAACTGGTAAAAGTTTAAGTGAGTTTTTAGGAAAATTATTTTAGGTATCTTTACAAAATTATTTCACACTTCTCTTTTGTATACCTGCTGATCTACTAATTGTGCAAGAGTTTCAACTATTCCTTAAAATAATATTTGTAATAAATGGAATATTTAACTGAATTCTAATAAATCAGACTTTTCCATGATCTCTTTTTAACCAGCTGATGAAAGAGAAGGTAGAAATCATGCTTTCATTTTTCATCAGGAATCATTTCTTATATTCGAGCAGGGTTAAGTAAAGTGTAATTCTGTAATTATACCAGTAGTGCCAAAGCACTTTTGCTAATGCGTATATTTTGGCTCTAAAAGTAGATGGGTTGCTTATCTTTGTTTTGTTTTGGGTGGTTTTTTTTTGGTTGTTGTTATAGCATTAGTGGTTTTTTTCTCCTTTTTGAAAAATTTTCAATTGAAGTATAGTTGGTTTACAATGTTTCAGGTGTAGGGGTTGCTTGTTGACAGACTTATTGTGTGACATTTATGAATTTTATAATTCTAATGTTTTTATCCTTCCAAGGGAAAATTTCGTGTGTGTGTGTGTTTTATATCTTTATTGGATTGTAATTGCTTTACAATGTTGTGTTAGTTTCTGCTGTACAACAAAGTGAATCAGCTATATGTATACATATATCCCCATATCCTCTCCCTCTTGAGCCTCCCTCCCACCCTCCCCATCCCACCCCTCTAGGTCATCACAAAGCACTGAGCTGATCTTCCTGTGCTATACCGCAGCTTCCCACTAGCTATCTATTTTATACATGGTAGTGTATATATGTCAGTGCTACTCTCTCAATTCGTCCCACCCTCCCCTTTCCCCTCTGTGTCCACAAGTCTGTTCTCTATGTCTGCGTCTCTATTCCTGCCCTGCCACTAGGTTCATCAGTACCATTTTTCTAGATTCCATATATATGCGTTAAAATACGGTATTTATTTTTCTCTTTCTGACTTACTTCACACTGTATGACAGACTCTAGGTCTGTCCACATCATTACAAATGACTCAATTTCATTCCTTTTTATGGCTGAGTAATATTCCATTGTATTTATGTACCACATCTTCTTTATCCATTCATCTGTTGATGGACATTTAGGTTGCTTCCGTGACCTGGCTGTTGTAAATAGTGCTGCAGTGAACGTTGGGGTACATGACTCTTTTTGAATTATGGTTTTCTCAGTGTATATGCCCAGTAGTTGGATTGCTGGGTCATACGGTAGTTCTATTTTTAGTTTTTTAAGGAACCTCCATACTGTTCTCCATAGTGGCTGTATCAATTTACATTCCCCCCAACAATGCCAGGAGGGTTCCCTTTTCTCCACACCCTCTCCAGCATTGATTGTTTGTAGTTTTTTGATGATGGCCATTCTGACTGGTGTGAGGTGATACCTCATTGTGGTTTTGATTTGCTTGTCTCTAATGATTTGCCTAATGATTTCTCTAATGATTTGCTCAAGTAGAAAATCTCCTTTGACCTTTCTATTTTCTATTCTAGCAGTGGTTTTTTTTTTTGGTAGTAACCTTTTAAGATCATTTTCCGGTAAACAATAAATTACTTATGTACTTTTGTCATGCATTATTGCTTCTGTAGGGCTATTGATTTTTTTTTGTCATTAGTTTTATTGAGGTATAATTTATATACAACAAAATACACATTTTAATAGACATTTGAGTTTTGACAAATGTATACAATCCTTATAACCAGCAACCCAATCAAGATTTCTGTCACCCCAAGGATTCCCTTTTCTCTTTTGTAGCTACTAGCTACCTCCCATCTGCAGCCTTAGGCAACCATGGATTTTCTTTCTGTGCTACAGATTATATTTGTCTTTTTAAATGTATTTCTGGAGTCAGCATGCTCGGAGTTGCAAACTTTTCTGGACTGGGCCAGTTGGAAGCATACAGTGTGTACTCCTTTCTGTTTGACTTCTTTTCTCAGTACCGTATATTCAAGATTATCCTTAATCAGTATGTTAATTGTGTATTTTGTGTTAGTAATTCATTCCTTTTTATTTTTTTTAATTATGGTAAAATATACATAACTTAAAATTTTCCATTTTTAAGTGTACACTTCAGTGGCATTAATTATATTCACATTGTTGTGCAACCATCACTCTTATTTCCAAAACTTTTCATAACCCCAAACAAACTCTATAACCTATAAGCAATAACTCCCCACTCCTCTTTCCCCTCAGCTCCTGGTAACCTCTAATCTACTTTGTCTCTATGAATTTGCCTATTTCAGATAAGTGGAATCATACAATATTTGTCCTTCTGTGTCTGGCTTATTTCGCTAAGCATAATGTTTTCGAGGTTCATCCATGTTGTTGCATGTATCAGTATTTCATTTCTTTTTTTGGCTGAATAATATTGCATTGAATGGATATACAGTATTTGGTTTATCTGTTCATCAATTGGACATTTGGGTTGTTTCCACTTTTTGGCTGTTATGAATAATGCTGCTCTGAACATTTGTGTACAAGTTTCTGTATGAACATAGGTTTTCAGTTCTCTTGAGTATATACATGGGAGTGGAATTGCTGGATAATATGGTAATTCTGTGTTTAACGTTTTGTGGACTCATCAGACTGTTTTCTACAGAGCTGTACCATTTTACATTCCTACCTGCATTGTACAAGTGTTCCAATTTCTCCCCATCCTCTCCAACACTTGTTATTATGGCCATCCTAGTAGGTGTGGAAGGACTATTGGTTTTTTTTTTTTTTTGGCTGCGTTGGGTCTTCGTTGCTGTGCGTGGGCTTTCTCTAGTTGCGATGAGCAGGGGCCACCCTTTGTTGTGGTGCATGGGCTTCTCATTGCAGTGGCTTCTCTTGTTGCAGAGCACAGGCTCTAGGCGTGCGGGCTTCAGTAGTTGTGGCACATGGGCTCAGCAGTTGTGGCTCGTGGGCTCTAGAGTGCAGGCTCAGTAGTTGTGGCGCATGGGCTTAGTTGCTCTGCGGCATGTGGGATCTTCCCGGAACAGGGCTCGAACCTGTGTCCCCTGCATTGGCAGGTGGATTCTTAACCACTGCACCACCAGGGAAGTCCCATACTATTGGTTTTTGATAACATACATAAATCAAAGATAAACATAGATAAAATATTGCTACAAACTTGGTGGGGGAATTAATGAGTGTAATTTTATATGTTCTAGGAGGATGGACTCAGGCAAGTTCTGGAGGAGATGAAAGCTTTATATGAACAAAACCAATCTGATGTGTAAGTTGATAAGATTGATATTTTAAAACAACTTAAGAAGTATGATATTGAAATCAGATAATCTTAACATTAGTTTTATTTTTGTTAATTTTTTATTTTTTTAATTAATTAATTAATTAATTATTTTTGGCTGCGTTGGGTCTTCATTGCCGCGCGCGGGCTTTCTCTAGTTGCAGCGAGCGAGGGCTACTCTTCATTGCGGCGCGCGGGCTTCTCATTGAGGTGGCTTATCTTGTTGTGGAGCACGGGCTCTAGGCGTGCAGGCTTCAATAGTTGTGGCTCGTGGGCTCTAGAGTGCAGGCTCAGTAGTTGTGGCGCACAGGCTTAGTTGCTCTGCGGCATGTGTGATCTTCCTGGACCAGGGCTCGAACCCATGTCCCCTGCGTTGGCAGGCAGATTCTTAAACACCGTGCCACCAGGGAAGTCCCAACATTAGATTTTAGATATGATTTGTTTTTTCTAATTCTCTGTGAGCCTGATCATACCCTAAGTATACAGAACTAGAGGGATTTGTGTTAATCACTGCTATGTCCATGGGGATTCAAACAGTGCTTGGCACATGGTAGATGTTCAATACATATTTGTTGTTTGACTGATATGACTTGAAAGGAATCGGGGTGGACCTAAAAGAGATGACACAGGAGTAAGTAACAACCTTAATAAGTGAAATGTATTGTTTCCACTGCTTGTTTTCATTAGTAGAAGACTTAGTGGGTTAAAAGGAGAACAGGCAGTTTGTAAACTTAGCAGGAGCAGCAGTGACTTGCAATATCTTGAATGGAGTTCACTGAGAACTAGTGCTACAGAAGGCTTGGTAGGTGAGAGGGTTCTTGAGTTACAGGCTATTTAGAGCCAAGCATGGTAGTTGGCCCAGTGGAGAATTTGGGCTGAATGACCAACTTCATAGGGTCCTGTGATTTGGTGAAGAGTAAGACACAGAGTACTAACTGCTGGATCAAAGGCAAGGTATTCAGATTTCAAGCTGTCTGCAATATGAGGTTTCATGTTTGGCCTTGTTAGGGAGTGTTTTCATCAGTTAGTTGGACATAGAAATCAGTACCATGCTGTTAAGATTTGTGGAGTACACAGAACAGTAGGCACATTTTGCAGTTACTGTATTTAAGGATAGATAAGATGGAACAAGGAACTGAACTGCAGCAGGTCTTCAGTAAATGTAAGGGAAATGTAAAGTCCTGAACTCAGGTTCCCAAACTGTTCATTTGCTCATTCAACAGATATGTACTAAACAATTATGAGCTGATAAATGGCTCTGGTATTTCAATTGTGAACAACATAATCAAGATTTTTGCCCCCATGACCCTCACAGTGTAAGGCAGAAGGCAGATATTAAATACAGATACACCAAGTTGGAATACATGCTATGAAGGAAAACAACAACACTAGGAGAGAGAATAATGAATTGAAAATATTAGTAGATTGAGGAATCAGGGAAGTTCTCTCCAAGGAAGAGACATTTCAGCTGGGGCCTGAAGGAGAAGCAGGTTTTAGCGAGGCAGTAATTGGGGCAGAGAGCATTCTAGGTGGAAGAAACAGCATATGCAAAGACCCTGAGTCATGAAAGAGGGTGGGATGCTCAGGGAACTGATCATTAAAGAAAGCCAGTGTGGCTGAAACTTAGTGAGCAGGCAAAGGGTGACACCGGGTGAGATTTTTAAGCATGTGGGGCAGGTGGAGGCATGTTTGTGTTTTAAAAGACCACCCTGGCTACTGTGTGGATAGTAGACGGAGGGGCTGAGAGGATAGGGAGGCATGCTGGTCATGCAGGTGACAGGAGAGGTAAGCCAGACTAGGGAGAAAGTGAACAGTTTATAGACATATTTAGGAGGTGGCCTAACAGGCCTTGGTCCAGTAAGAGGATGATTTTCCTGTATTCAACCATCTGGAAATTCATGATCCAAAATTTTGTGCCCTATCCTCCTAGTTTGGTTCTCGGGGGTCAGTCACTATTACCAGTTTCTGGTTAAAATTATTTGTCAGAAGAAATCTATTCCTATTTAATTACTCATGTGTAAATGTGAGTTTTTTAAGGAAGTTCTTATGTACCTAATAAAGTACTCTGATGTTAGGTTGGGTGTATTTTATTTGTACTATTTCTTTATAATCCAGAGCACATTGTAAACAATGTGGAGAATAGGGAATTCTCTGGTGGTCCATTGGTTAGGACTCTGCGTTTCCACTGCAGGGGGCACGGGTTCGATTCCTGGTTGGGGAACTCAGATCCTACAAGCCTCTTGGTGTGGCCAAAAACAAAAAAAAAAATGTGGAGAATAAATCTAACGTTTGTAGAGTGGCAGAAGTGTATAGAACAAATCTAGAAGACATGGTAAAATGGGACATATATTTTACCTCTATTTTCAGGGCCTGGAGCAGGCACGTATATTTTGTATTTGTTTCCTTTTAAAACCCCAGAGTAGATTCTAATTCATTCTGTATACCTGACTTTGTTTTGTTTTGTTTCCAGGGTTTTTTTATTATGGTAAAATACACATCACATAAAATTTGCTATCTTAACTTTTTTTTTTTTTTTTTTTTGCCACACTGTGGGGCATGTGGGATCCTAGTTCCCTGCCCCCTGCCCTGCAGTGGAAGTGCGGAGTCCCAATTACTGGACCACCAGAGAAGTCCCCCATCTTAACCATTTTTAAGCGTACAATTCAGTGTATTCAGTACATTCACAATGTCATATAGCCATCACCATCATCTCCAGAACTCTTCATCTTGTAAAACTGAAGCACTATACCCATTAAACAATTGTACATTTGGTTTTATTTTATTTTATTTATTTATTTTTTGGCTGCGCCTCGAGGCTTGCAGGATCTTAGTTCCTTGACCAGGGATTGAACCTGTGCCCTCAGCAGTGAAAGTGCAGAGTCCTAACCACTGGACCACCAGAGAATTCCCATACATCTGGTTTTAAAGTGCAGTACTCATCTAATATCCAAGGAGATATATATTTTATAGGGTAAACCAAAATTTTCTCCCTCTCTGTGTGAAGGACCCTAAAGTACAGAACATGCACATAGTTGAAGATCAATAAATATTTGCTGGATGAGTGGAAGACCATCTGACTCCAGAATTCTTAGCTCACTTTATTAGAATGAGGATTTGGAAGTACCACAAAAAGAGGACTCCATAGGATAAGAACATGATGTGAGGCCATAATCTTATGCACCATGATATTTGATCTGTCTCTTATCCCACCATGAAAAAAAGATTCCAAAAAGTGAGGAAACATGATATTTGTCTTTTGGAGACAATGGAGATTAATCAGTGTGCAAAATGCAAAGTGCCACATGGCTAAACAAAACACTAGGAGTGTGATCCTAGGCAAATTAGTTAGCTTTTGGCTTTTTTTATCTTTTAACATGTTAGCAAAAGCTCTGATGTGGAGGCAGGTACTATTTGGGTAGGTTAACTGCTAACATAAATGGATAAAAACAAGCATGGAGTCAGTTGTTAGTTGGCTTGGAAAATTCGACTTATACTGAAATAGACATTCTTTTCCTCCTTAAATGTTTTACCAGGAATGAAGCAAAGTCAGGTGGACGAAGTGATTTGATACCAACCATCAAGTTTCGACACTGTTCTTTGTTAAGAAATCAGCGCTGCACTGTAGCATACCTGTGAGCTTCTCTGTGTTTGCCGGGGTGGCAGGGAGCAGTGGAGGGTTCCCATGTGGTTTCCTAATTAACCATTTTATATGGATAACAGAAATTCTTAGATTTGTCTCCCTTTTATAAGCATTCTAACTTCTTCTCTTTTTTCTATTTAAACATTTTTTTATAATGAAAAATTGCAGTATTCATAAAATTAGGGAATAATGTTACAAACCCCCATGGAGCCATCATATAGGCTTAACAATTCTTAACATTTTGCCATAATTGCTTCATCTTCTTTTATTTGTCTATGCTAAAACACTGTAGAACATCGGGCATTTTACCACTGAATACCTTAGTATGCATCTTTAAGAAATAAGGACCTTTTGGACCTTTTCTTACGTGACCACTATGATTCTCATACCTAGAGGAATGAACCCGACTTCACAGCATCCATCCAGTCTGTATTCCTATTCTCCCCGTTGTCCCAAAGATGTCCTCTTACAATGGTTTGTTTGCCTCAGGAACCAAATAAAAGTCCACATGTTAAATTTTGGTGGTTGAGTCTGGAGTCTCTCTTGATCAAAACGACTTCTGATATCCCTCTGTTATGCCATCTAATACCTTATTAATGTCCTAGGTATGACCGATTGCTTCGGATTAGAGCACTCAGGTGGGAATGTGGCAGTGTCTTGCCAAGTGCTTTACGATTTCACATGTCTGCTGAAGAAGTAAGTCAGCACTGTTGTTCAAGTTTGTCAATTTGGAAAATCGCTGAGGTTATGGCAGTGTTCTGTAATAGTATTTATAGTATTTCTCTTTTTTTGTTTTAACATTTGTTTTTCAGTAATTTTTGGTCTGTAGTATATACTGTGATGAGAATGGTAGGAGTAATTCTAAATGCTATATGGAAAACTACTATTACTTAACAAAATAAAGGGTCCCATTATGTTACTTGTTAGTGATCCATCAGTAGGATGAGAAAACTGTCATTATTATTGGGAGATTTTCCATAAAATATGTGGGTATACATAATTTGCTTATCAATGTGAATATTTGAATTCTTGATTTATCCAGTCATTAAGGGACAATATTTAAGGACACAGGATTGGAGCCAAGCAAACCTGTGTACAAACCTTGGCTCTGCCACTGTCAGATCTTGGGCAAGTGACTCGACCTCACCCTGTGCCTAAATTCCCTCATTTACAAAGTGAGGGTCATATTGCCTATGGTGTTGCAGTGACTTTGGACACTACCTAAAGTTAGACCAAACTTCATAGGTTAAGACTGCTCTCACTTCAGATACCAGCCGTAAAGTTTGAGGTTCCCAAGGCCACCCTCCCTTCTGACCAGCTGGCTACAAATTCAGAGGTTCCCACCATCCCCTCAGGTTTGGGGCTTTTAGCCTCTTGATATTAGTCCAACTTGGAGAGAGAAGAGGGGAGCTAGAAGTAGAGCTCAGTCACCTGTGATTCAATCAATCATGATTTGATCAATCTCTCAAGCCTATGTAATGTTACCCCAGAGCTGTGTGAGCTTCCCTGGTTGACAGTACTTTGTGTGTGTTGTTACATATCACTGTGCCAGGAGGGTGGTGTGTCCTGATCCCTCAGGGAGAGGATACTCAAAGCTTCACATTTGGGACTCCCAGACCTCATCCTGGTGTCTCTTCCTTTGGCTCGTTCTGATTTGTATCTGCAATAAAACTGTGATTGTCAGTGTAGTGCTTTCCTGGGTTCTGTGAGTCATTCTGGCAAATTACTGAACCTGAGGGAGGGGTGTGTGTATGTATTCGCACACACACACTTTACTAATGAAGGTTATGTGTATTGTCTTTTAGAAGTTGTCTTGTTTTACCTTTCACAAAGAGATCTACAGTACTGGAATAGATTTTTGTGAATAATGTAAGAGCCTAGTTGCATTTTGAGTATGGATATTGAGATGGCATCATTTATTGAAAAGGTCCTCTTTTCCCCTTGCTCTGTGCATAGTGCCACTTGTCATAAATTGAATGTCAATATATCTGTGGATTTTGGATGTGGGACTTTCTCTTCTTTCTTAATCTATTTGTCCTTGTACCAATTTCATATTGTTTAAATTATGGGAATTTTATAATAAGTCTTGAGTAAGTGTTCCCATCTTGTTCTTCTTTTTCAGTGTCTTCACTGCTTTTGGCCTTCTGCATTCCCTTGCCAATTTTAGACTCAATTTATCAAGTTCCATTTTTTAAAAAATTGGGGTTTTGATTGAGATTGAATTGAATCTATAGATCAGTTGACATTATTACAATACTGAATCACCCAATCCTTGAAAGTGGTATATCCTTCCACATATTTTGGTTTTCTTTAATTTCTCTCAACAATTAAAAAAAAAAACAGATTTACTGAGATATAATTTACATCCCCTAAAGTTTATCCTTTTAAAGTATACAATTCAGTGTATAGAGTTGTGCATCCATCACCACCATCTTATCCAGAACATATTCTGTCCCCTCTTCCCAGGCCCTAGAGACCACTGCTCTACTTTCTTCATGGATTGGCCTAGTATGGATTTTTCATATGAGTGGAATCGTACAATATGTGGCCTATTGTGTTTTTCATTCAGCATGTTTTCAAGGTTCATCCATGTGGTAACACATATAAGAGCTCCACTCTGATTTATGACTGAATAATCCCATTGTAGGGATGTACACATCTTATCCATTCATCAGTTGATGGACATTTGGGTGTTTTTCTCAACAGCATTTTATAGCTTTCAGAAAACCTGTCAATACAGAGTTTGAAGTTTGAAGAGATCATAATTCTGAAATGGTGTATTTTTCGTGGTTTGGTTTCTGGTGGAAAGTTCCTTAGGTCTGTGATTAAGTATGCTGGGATACTAGTTCTGTGAGAACAGAGATGTTTGTTCACTTTGTTAAATGATCCTAAGTACCAAGACCAGTGCCTGGTTCATAACAGGCAGTCACTAATATTTGTAGTTTGAATGAATGGTCGTAGTAATGATCCATGTGGGGATGTGTGCTGTTTCTGAAAGGATTAGTATATAATTTCTGCAAGTTTGTTTTCTTACAGCTTTGTCAAATGGCCATCTTTATGTTTGTAGATGGAATGGTTCAATCATTACAAAAAGTCCCTTGCAACCTACATGAGGTCATTGGGAGGAGATGAAGGTTTGGACATCACACAGGATATGAAACCTCCAAAAAGCCTATATATAGAAGTAAGTATACCTTTTTAAAATGGATTTTTCTTTAATGCATAGACTGTGATGACTTTTGTCTAAGAAAAGGGGTGATGTGGCACATATATACAATGGAATATTACTCAGCCATAAAAAGAAACAAAATTGAGTTATTCATAGAGAAGTGGATGGACCTAGTCTGTCATACAGAGTGCAGTAAGTCAGAAAGAGAAAAACAAATACCGTATGCTAACACATATATATGGATTCTTAAAAAAAAAAAAAAAAAAGGTTCTGAAGAACCTAGGGGCAGGACAGGAATAAAGACGCAGACGTAGAGGATGGACTTGAGGACACAGGGAGGGGGAAGGGTAAGCTGGGACGAAGTGAGAGAGTGGCATGGACATATATACACTACCAAATGTAAAATCGATAGCTAGTGGGAAGCAGCCACATAGCACAGGGAGATCAGCTCGGTGCTTTGTGACCACCTAGAGGGGTGGGATAGGGACGGTGGGAGGGAGGCGCAAGAGGGAGGAGATATGGGGATATATGTATATGTATAGCTGATCCACTTTGTTATAAAGCAGAAACAAACACACCATTGTAAAGCAATTATACGCCAATAAAGATGTTAAAAAAAAAAAAAGAAAAGGGGTATATGAATATATATTAGTTTATACAGGCATACCTTGGAGATATCATGGGTTTGGTTTAAGACCCACAGTAAAGTGCATATTCAATAAAGTGAGTCACGAAATGTTTTGGTTTCCCAGTACATATAAAAGTTATGTTTACACTATACTGTAGTCTGTTGAATATACATTAGCATTATAATGCTAACCATTATCTGACAATGCAGGGTTGCCACAAACCTTCCATTTGTAAAAAACGCAATATCTGAGAAGCACAATAAAGCAAAGCACAAAAAAGAAAGGAAACAAACTCAAACCAAAAATTTTACCTGTAAGTGGTGGCAGGAATAGGATGGAACAGCCAAAATTTTCTGACTGTACCTGTTTTAAAAGTTTTAACTTTGGAACCATGTAAATATTTTACATATTGTTAAAACAAAATGAAATCAAAGTGGAAAACCAACCTACACATTTTGAAAGCAAAATGAAACAAATGAACCTGTGTTTCTTGTTGGTAGATTAGTCAAACTGGGGTTATTTAAATTACTTTAAAACACATAGATTGATTGTATTTCCCTAGTGGGTACATACTAAGGATGAAAAGAATTACAAACAAATCTTAACCTGTTTTTAGTAATCATATTATTCGTAATAATGTTATTAGTAATAATATTCCTGAGAATAATATAATATTCTTTAAATAATAAACACTTTATATATTGAAGAATAGAGCAAAAAAGTAATAGCATGGGCTCATGTTGAATCATCTCTTCTAAAGAAGTATTTCTTAGCTCTGTCCACTGAAAAGGCCTAGAAACAAGGACCAACCCAGTAGCCATGAGCATCCACATTCTTTTTTTTTTTTTTAAAGGGAATTTCTCTAGCTCTTGGCCTATCTTTTTTTTTTTTTTTAATTTATTTTTATTTATTTTTATATTTATTTTTGGCTGTGTTGGGTCTTCGTTTTTGTGCGAGGGCTTTCTCTAGTGCGGGGCCACTCTTCATCGCGATGCGTGGGCCTCTCACTATCGCGGCCTCTCTTGTTGCAGAGCACAGGCTCCAGACGCACAGGCTCAGTAGTTGTGGCTCACGGGCCTAGTTGCTCCGTGGCATGTGGGATCTTCCCAGACCAGGGCTTGAACCCGTGTCCCCTGCATTGGCAGGCGGATTCTCAACCACTGCGCCACCAGGGAAGCCTCACATTCTTGAGTCTATATGCCATTTCCCGTGAAAGGAAACCAGGACTCTTGGGGGGAAAATGGCTGATTCCAGGTCTCAAATAGATTAAAGATGTACAAGCTGAGCATGGAAAGCAAAGAAAGTATCCAGGACTATAAGGGGAGTGCTGAGAAGACTTGGGAACTGATTCGAAGGAGCTCGCATTAGCCAAAGAAAGGACAATTTGAGCATCAAAATGATAAACTGCGGTGAATTGCATCACATCAGTTGCGTTAGAAGCATGAATGATAATGACACCTAACAATAACAGTTTTAAAACTGAAACCTCTTTGGGGCTCCTTGGAGAATATGAAGGAGGCAACTCATTTTGGAAAATGGTAAATGAAAGAATGGAGTCAAGCATCCATCTGCCGTTACTGCACAAATTCTATCTCAGGGTAGCCAAATTGTTTACGAGGGAAATCTCTTTTTTATAGAAGAATTCCAGCTAATAAATGCAGCAGGAATAAAAAAACTAGATTAATGCCGTTTTGTAGCCCTAATGCATGGAGGCAAGTAGCTGCTAAAGCATTAGGTGAAAAGCTTAAGAGAGACCTTAGTAGTGGATGGGTATGGATAGCACCTAGGCCCATTGATCAATCTTAACATCCAAAAAGGAACACCAGGATTTCCCTGGTGGCGCAGTGGTTAAGAATCCGCCTGCCAATGCAGATGACACAGGTTTGATCCCTGGTCCAGGAAGATCCCACATGCTGTAGAGCAGCTAAGCCCATGCGCCACAGCTACTGAGACTGCACTCTAGAGCCCACACGCCACAACTACTGAGACCACATGCTGCAACTACTGAAGCCTGCGTGCTCTAGGGCCTGTGTGCCACAACTACTGAGCCCGTGTGCTGCAACTACTGAAGCCTGCACTCCTAGAGCCTGTGCTCTGCAACAAGAGAAGCCACTGCAATGAGAAGCCTATGCACTGCAACTAAGAGTAGCCCCCGCTCGCTGCAACTAGAGAAAGCCCACACGCAGCAATGAAGACCCAACACAGCCAAAAAAAAAAAAACCCAAAAACCAGAAAGGGACACCAGACATTTTGTGCTTCACAACATCATAACACCATTTGCAGAAAACTAAACCTGATCTGATCCAGCCCCTACACCTAATTTCCAGTTTATAGGATATTCAGGGATGGGGGAACATGTTAAATGACCCCACAGGAGTCCACAACAGAATCTATTTTTTGGGAAACTACCAAACTTCCCAGTTTCTTTAACAAACAAGTTGCCAAGGGGAAGGGGAAGGGGGAGAACCCTGTAGATTAAAGGAGACTTAGAGACATATCAGAAATGTGTAATGTGTAGCTCTCGTTTGACTCTCATTTGAGCATGGCAACTTTAAAAAAAAATTCATGAGACAAAATGGGGAAATTTGGATTCTAACTGGGTATTTCATAATATTAAAAAATTATTAATAAGATGTGATAATTGTATTGGGATTTTTTTTAAAAAAATCTTATTTTATAGAAATAAGCACTAAAATAATTATAGATTAAATGAAATGATGTCTAGGTTTCGCTTCAAAATAACCCAGAAGTGGGCGAGGGAACAAGATTGGCCACATGCTGATAGTTGTTGAAGCCAGTTGGTGGGACATTGAGTTTATTAGCCTTTTTACTTTTCAATGTGTTTGAGATTTTCCACAATAAAAGTCTATTTAAAGAAGCAAAATGCTGGTGGTGGGGGGGATTTTTCTTGTATTTCTCAAACCAACTTAAAATACCTTTGGGAGTCATGGTAGGATTGCAGAGGAATCACAGGACATGAAATTATCCAGGAAAAGTAGGAATCTGAGACTTGCCATTGGAGTTGGCTTTGCTAACACCAGTGCTAGTACTCTGGAGAATAAACTGAGGTCTGAACTCTCATAGGAGATGAAAATGCCCGCCCGCCTTCCTGTGGCAGCACTTGAAGCTGAGCCAGGTCTGAGATTTCTGGGGCTGCCTTTGAATGTTCCTTCTTTGCAGTTGCAGAAGTGGTTATCAGGCTCCTTACCCCTCCCACCTTCCAACTAAGACCCTCTCCTGATTCTTGTAGCATGAGTCTGTATCTTTTCTTTCCTAGTGTGCTTCTAAGTAATACTGGGAAAGAGTCTGAATCAATCAATCAAAGGAGATTGGCAGAATCTGTAAAACAAATCTTGTAGACTTATGTCCTATTCTCAGATATTGATACTTTATGGGAGGAATCCGTAAGAGGCAGGTTGGGGTAGATCTAAAACGTTCTCTTTTCTTTGTAGATATGGGGGGTTTTTTGGGGTTTTTTTAAATTTTATTTTTGTCTGCATCAGGTCTTAGTTGTGGCACGTGGGATCTTCGTTGAGGCATGAGGGATCTTTCGTTGTGGTGCGCGGGCTTCTCTGTAGTTGTGACGTGTGGGTTTTCTCTTCTCTGGTTGTGGTGCATGGGCTCCAGGGTATGTGGGCTCTGTAGTTGTGGCGCGAGGGTTCCAGGGTGCGTGGGCTCTGTAGTTTGCGGCACGTGGGCTCTAGTTGAGGTGCGCAAGCTCAGTAGTTATGGTGCACAGGCTTAGTTGCATGGGCTTAGTTGCTCTATGGCATGTGGGATCTTAGTTCCCTGACCAGGGATTGAACCTGCGTCCCATGCATTGTAAGGCGGATTGTTTATCACTGGACCACCAGGGAAGTCCCTGTAGATGTGTTTTCAACTGCTTGATTTTTCACAATTTGCAGAGGGAAAACAATCCAGTGACGTTGTCTCTTTTTGGCAGCTCCTTAGGTTTCCTTGCTGTCAGTGCTGACGTACACATATATTCGGAGATTTGCCATTTTTCTTCCTCCCCATCAAAACAGGACAATTAGAACCACTAGAATACCACAGGAAGGAGTACTAGGCCTAAGTACACAGAGAAGAAATAAAGAGAAAGCCTAATACTTTTCATATGGGTATATATAAATCCCCATCTACTTTATGGTTTCTACATATTATAAAGTAATTTAGATAAGACATCAGTTTTTCTTTTCAGGTGCGGTGTCTAAAAGACTATGGAGAATTTGAAGTTGATGATGGTACTTCAGTCCTATTAAAAAAAAATAGCCAGGTATTTATTGTCTTAAGATACTTTAAATTTTGTAAGAGTGTTGAATGACGAAAATGTTGGAATCAGTAGCAAAGTAAGTATCACCTTGTGATGATCATTTGTATTGTAGGCATTATGTTTATTATAAAATACTCTTTTGTCCTTTTTCTAAATGTAAAGACGTGAAGCAAACGTTGCATATAGTAAGAAAGGGTTAATTACAGTTGACCCTTGAACAATGCACAGGGATTAGGGGTGCCTACAGACTCCCCTCTCCCCACACAGTCGGAAATCTGAGTACTTCTATCTCTGCCTCAAAAACAAAGGGATTGATAAATGACTCACCCAAAGGCCAGAAGCTAAAACAGTTTGAATAGAATTAGGACCCAAGCTCTAGTTCTTTTGATCCCACCTTTTGTGATCTCTAATCGAACACAAACTTTTCCCCATACTTAGTCAATTTAAAGATCTGTAAAATGACAATACAGGTTTTATATATGTGTGTGTGTATATATATATCTGCATATTTGAGTGGAGTCATGCAGTTGAAACCCATGCTCAAGCATTAGCTATAATTTACTAGGGTATTGCTTGAATTTAATACTAAGCATTTCCCTGGGAAGTTGCCACAGTGGGTCTTATTCTAGTTAAGGGGCTATTAAGTTGTTGCATTTAGCTCCTTTCTTCAAATTATTATTTATTAAAAAGGTGCTAAGCACTAGTTTTCAGCCTATACTTCTTCACCTTTTTAATCTTAGTTCTTTAGTTAACAAATAGTGATATGGATCAAAAAATTTCTAAGTATTTAATATATAAACATAATAGAAGTTAATAAGGAAAGACTGAAATTGTAACTCACTAAATTTCTCCTTACGAAGAATCTCAATTTATTGTTTCCTTAGAAATCTTCAAGTTCACATTAGATGAATTCACATTAGCTAAATTTATTTTATCCTATCTCTATTTTCTGTAGTCATATTAGCATAGGAGGAAAGGTGAACTAGTAAAAACCACTCTTTCCTTTGTTGCCTGCCATCTTGTTATGAGACGGTCGGTATTTAATGACCCTAGTCACTTTTGTTGACTTCTGTTTGTTCTGTTGAGCCGAAGAATGGTTCTGGTTATGTGGTTCTTAGCTCATTTCCCTAAGGGAGGGTGAGTTGGTCTCTTATTTTACTAGTACCCTTGGAGTTTTAGTTTCCTGAAACAAAAGTTGGAATTATTAAAGACAGATTTTCAGGGTACCCTAAAATCTTTGGTTGTTAAGGCAAAAGTTTCCCTTCCAAGGATACTAATGAATAGAAAATAGATGGTGAAGCTCTGGGTTCACAAGAACAAAGCTAGCCTAATAAAGCAAGATCTGAGAAAATGCACTTCACCCCAAACACTGTCCCGTGGTTGAATTTCTTTCTCCAGCTTTGTGGCCAGTCTTCCCACCAAGTGTGCTAAGACTCCTCAGCAGGGAGGGCCTGGGTGGGGCCAGGGCAGCCGAAACCCAGTCCCTCCTCCGTCTGCTGCTGTTAGACGATTGCTGTTTACTGTGTGGCGCATTCAGAAGCCTTCCTCTTAATGAGCCTTTGTCTCTCAGTATCACCCTATAAAAATGGGGAAACTTAAAAGCATAATCTACTGTAATTGATATTAAGGGGCTTCTAAAATGTCTGAGCACATCTGAAACCAGTTTTCTATAAAATCTGTATTGTAGATCACCCACATAATGTAAAATATTAATAGGGAAACATTTTCCTACTGTACATTCCTTTATTATTGACTCTATGGCAAGCATGCTTCTCTGGTTGTCCAGAAATCAGAACTCCCTCTTTTTAGTAGATATTGGAATAATTGTTAAATGAGCAACTCTATAGTTTTTTCTCTCTCTTTATTTTTTATTTTTTTTACATTTTATATTCTTAAGGCTTTTTAAAAATTCCATTAAGTTAGACAACAGTCCTTGGCCCATGGGTCTTCATGACTGGTTTGGAGGAGTTTCTTTGGTCATGGGTCTCACCTGAGGCCTTTGAGTTTGTGGAGGACGGTCAGGTGCACTGAAGTGGCATCCGCTTCCTTGAATACTTTGCACACTCTCTCCTTCAGTTACTTTCTAGGGTTATCTACACTGCACTTTCTGATGTACTGTTTCTTGTTTTTACCCAAGTATCTCTGTCTCGTCTTTGAGATTTCTTTGGTCACTTGTGAGCTTGGAAAGTCTTCCTGCCTCACCTCCAGCACCTCCCCGCTCCAGAGTTTAGTAAATGTTCACTTTTGTTTTAAGCCCTGGTGTTTTGAGAGGGAATCAGACAAGGAGACTCCTTTCCACCTCAGGACGAGAGCAGTGTCCTCTCAGGAGACGTTGAGGATGAGCCTTAGCCAGGCACTGGCATCCTCACACACAGCGTGTGACCAGCACCCATGTCATAGTTTACCATGACTTTTAGTCCTTGGAAAATATGGGAGAAGAGTTGCACTGTTAGTAGAAGAATGACTGTTCAGACTCAGATCCTAGAAGAGGTTTAGTGGAGAAGACACTCCTTCCGTGTGCCTTCCTAATGAGCTGTTGCTGCACCACTTGTGATCCAGCGCCCCAAATCTCACCTACATGGGTTGTCTGTGCGTAGATTTTAAAATGCAAACAGGAAGGAAAATACCTACTAGAATTCAAAACTCTTTAGTTACATTTAACTTAAGCAAAACGTGAATTTGTTTATAAAATTCAGATTTCAGTACAGCTCTAGCTGACATCCGTTTCAGTTGATTAAAATAGCAAAAATACTTAAGTTTAGCTTTTAACTACTTAGCTGGTGGAGTTTGAAATATATATATATAATGCGTTGCTGCTTTTTAATGATGCATCGTGTAATTTAACATTCTTTTCATTCCCTTGTCTTCCTCCCCCTCTTCCCTCAGCACTTTCTACCTCGGTGGAAGTGCGAGCAGCTGATTAGACAAGGCATTCTGGAGCACGTGCTATCGTGACCTCACGCCAGATGGCTGCCAAGCCTTCCCCCGTTCGAGGCTGGACCCAACCAAGGACGCTTCTCCACCTCCCTCTCCACCTCCCCCAGGCCCACCACTTTTTGGTTTTAAAATTTAGACTTTCTTTAACCAGGAATGCTTGGCCAAGGAGTATGGTTTGTTTTTCTTTTTCTTTTTTTTCATTTGAACCTGAGTTTCTCTTTTATTTAATTTCTAAATATAATTCTATAACCTTCCATGGTAAACATATTTTTGAATCTGTGTTGTATGCTTGCATTTTGAAGCATCAGTTCTCAATAGAGAGTTTGAATTCTTGCCGTACAGAGACCCCACATATCCAATCTGCTGTCCACAGTTCTAGAGGGAAGTCCAAGATCAAGGCTCTAGCAGATTCTGTGCCTGAAGAGAGTGCTTCCTAGTTCATACACCGCCATCTTCTCGTTCTGTGCTCACAAGGTGGAAGTGGTTTATTTTTCTATTGTACAGGATTCTCCCCTTTGTGTGGTAAGTTGTATCTGTAATCACAACATTCCTACAATTCCCAAAATACTGTATACAATTCCCAAAATACTGTATACAGTTCCCACAATACTATAGTGTGTTTTTGTTTAATGAAAGTAAATTATCAATATTACATTTTAATCTCCTTTAAACAATGAGGAAGTTTCACCTGGCTGCATAGGGAGATAGGAGGTCCTGGTGCATCTTGTGTTGCTGGAAGTGTGCATTGTGCAAGCCGGGGAGCTGAATTTCTGCAATTCATGTTTCCAAATCACGTGGGCAGGTGGAGCTGATGGCCTATAAAATTTTCAGCATATTTAATGTTTAATAACATGTTAACTTATCACCTGGCTGTTTAGGAAGAAAGGAAGGACACAGTGGATTTTGCCCTTTTCCAGCAGTGGTGGCTGATTTGGCTCATGCCTGTCTGCGAGCCTGTGGAGTGAGCACCAGGTTCTCCCCTTTGGAAAGGGAAACTGGAATTGGGGCTAGGAAAGGAACTTTGTGCAGTTTCCCCCCAACAGTCACAATGACCAGAAAGTCACATGAAGAGCTGGTCAACTAAGTGGAGCGCAGTTTCTGTTGCCTGATAAACTGAAAATGGTAGACATTGGAGAGGCACAGAGTGGTCTTGCCTGGTGGTCAGTGGCCTTTCCGCACCAGTCCCCTCCATGACCAGTGACTAGAGCCAGTCCACATAAATCAATAAAACCCACAAAATTTTAACTTTTCAGCTAGTATACATTCACTTCAAATAAGGAATATACTTACTATTTTATTCTGGGAATTAAACAGAAAAGTACAACATATATCAATAATTTACGTACAGGAATGATGCTGGGCTGTAATCTCAGAGGCATTCAAATTTAAAATCCAGATAAACCCAGTACCTGACACTCTCTGTGCAGTTTATTTCTTAAACAGGAGAATGTTTCTGGCCAGAATTATACTCAAGAAATCAAGCTATAGAGAGGCTCTACCTAGGGTGTGGATCTGCATATTTTCACAACACACGTACCTAGGTCAGTAGGCAGCCCTTGACAGACTGTTTTTGTTTATGTATTTTTATGGCCGTGCCACTCGGCTTGCGGGATCTTAGTTTCCCGACCAGGGACTGAACCCACGCCCTCAGCAGTGAAAGCACAGAATCCTAACCACTGTACTGCCAGGGAATTCCCTCATTTTTAAAAATAATTCCTCCCATAGGTTCGTAGCCACATCAGATTTTCATCTGAATCTCTGCCAATAAACAATATGGAATATTTCCCTAGTGAATGGGATGGATGATGTTTTAACTGTCCATCAGTGGTCACTTCCTTCCCTTGCATTTTGCTCTTCCAAGCATGTGGAACCACGTGCAGGTGATCCTAGATTCCACGTGAATCAGCCGTGAGGATAGACAGCAGTGAAGGCCATTGCCCTGTTGCCAGCCCAGCATCATTCCTGTACATAAATTATTGATATATGTTGTACTTTTCTGTTTAATTCCCAGAATATAATAAGTATATTCCTTATTTGAAGTGAATGTATGCTTGTTGAAAAGTTAAAATTTTGTAGGTTTTATTGATTTATGTTGACTGGCTCTAGACTTGTGGCTAGAATTTTAAAATATATGTTTTTTTTTCTTATTATAGAGGTAATATATGCACAGTTAAAAAGGTTAAAAAAAAATACAGTGTAAAAAATGAGTACCACCATCCAGTGTGTCCACTGTTAACTGGTTACGGATATAAGTGCAAGCCCATTTCTTTTTAGTGTTTTCCCAATTACCTTCCAGTTTTTGTTTCTAATATGAAAGGAATCCTCTTTTCGATTATATTTTCTGATTGGTTTTGGCTGATACATATAAAAAAGCTGTAAATTATGATGATTTGGCCACATTCCTATATAAACTCATTTCTTTTTCACATTGATTTTGTTGTCTAGAACTGTCAGGAAAATGTTGACTACTGCTGGTAATAGCTAACAACTTATCTTTTTCCTGACTTGACTGGAATGCCACAGTCTTCTTAATCTCTCTATCCCATACTTCTCCAGGAAAACTACCAAAACTTGTGGCCAGTGCAACTTGAAACCTCAAAATAAATTTAATACCATAATAAAACAAAACAGTGGTAGGTAACAAACATGATTCTTCCGAGTACACTTTGGGAACTTGAGTGATGATCATATATGGTTTCTCACTTAACTCCCTAAAGTTTATGAATTACATATATAGAATTTTATTGTTGAACTATCTTGCATTCCATTTTTAACATTCTTGGCTGTGGTGTGTTAACCATTCAGTGAACTGCAAGATTTGATTTGGTGTTATTTTATTGTGGAATTTTGCAACTGTGAGTGATGCTGGTTTATAGTGTTTGGGAAGAGGGAAACGTGTGTGTCTTCACATATGTGTCTATACTTCGTCAGTGTTTTCAATAATCTGTTCCTATGAAACAGCCATCTGAACACAGTGGCTTTAAATGACACCATTTTATTAGCTCTCCCAGTTCTGTGGGTTGACTGGCCTCAGCTGGGAGGTTCTGCAGATCTTGCTTGGGGTCCCTGATGCAGTTGCATTCAGGTGGTGGCCTGGCTGGGATGGCTTGGCCTCTGGTCTCCATGTGGGCCTCTCCCGTGGTTCTCTCCAGCAAGCTGGCTGGGCTTCTCACCTGGCAGCTTAGGACTCCTGCAGGGTTAAGAGGGTGGATGTGGGTGCTGCTAGTTTTCTTTCTTTTTAAATTTTTTTTATTGTTTAAAACATTTTTTTATTTTTTTGGCTGTGTTGGATCTTCGTTACTGCGTGTGGCCTTTCTCTCGTTGTGGCGAGCAGGGGCTACTCTTCGTTGCGGTGTGCAGGCTTCTCATTGCGGTGGCTTCTCTTGTTGTGGAGCACGGGCTCTAGGCATGCGGGCTTCAGTAGTTGTGGCATGTGGGCTCATAGTTGTGGCTCACGGGCTCTAGAGCACAGGCTCAGTAGTTGTGGCACACAGGCTTATTTGCTCCACGGCATGTGGGATCTTCCTGGACCAGGGCTCAAACCTGTGTCCTCTGCATTGGCAGGTGGATTCTTAACCACTGTGCCACGAGGGAAGTCCCACTGCTAGTTTTCTGAAGGGCTAGGCCTAGTACTGAACTAGTACCACTTCTGCCAAATCCAGTCAATTAATACAGTCATAGGCCCCCAGATCCAGTGAGGAGGCCACGTGAACCACATGAAGGCAGAATGAGAGGCCCCACAGTCAGATGGGGTGTCAGTGTTCTGGTGTCTCTTTTTAGTGGTGCTTCTTCCTTTATTTCTAATAGAAATGTACCTTTTAAAATAGCATTAATACCTACAGAACCATCTCAGTATGAGTCTTCTTTGGAGAGAGATGATGATCTTTGATGAATTTTTTATTTTCTTTAGTTTATGGTCAAGTTTTCTACTTTTTCTTAAGTAAATTTCAGTTAATCATGTTTTTCTAAATATTTTATTCTATATTTCGAAATGTTCTGAGGAATTTTTTTCTTTTCTCTACATATGGTCATTCCTAATATGTATGTCTTCCCTTTTTTGTCTTAGTCATATAACTAAAAGAAGTATCTGTAATGATAATGCATTAATCTTTTAGGATTTAGAGGAGGGAGATGTAGATTTCAGATGATCTATTGCTTTTCACAATTGATAGTATTTTTGGATGAGTTGAGTTTATTCTATTTTGTAACTTTACAAAAAACAATGTTTTCATATAGTACAAAATGTAATAGCAAAGAAAGCAGCCATCTGCAAGTCAAGGACAGAGGCCTCAGGAAAAACAAACTTGCTAATAACCTTGATCTTGGATTTCTAGCCTCTAGAACTGTAAGAAAATAAATTTCTTTTGTTTAAGACACCCAGTCTGTATTATTTTGTTTTGGCAGCCCCTGCAAACTAATAGAGGGTGTTAAATACCTTTTGAAAAAAAAATCTATTTCCTTATTGATGGACACTTGAACAGTTTCCATCCTTTTGCTATTATAGACAAACCTATGTGAGTAACCTTGTACATATATCATTTTATACATATACAGCTTTGTGTATAGGACAGTTATAATTTTGATGGCTTTTGCCACAATATGTAGGAATTAAAATCTGTACTACCACTAGAAATAATGAGAGTCACTCCCCCTTACCCCCTTTGCTAATAGTATGTTATTCCCAGTTTGGGGCTGTTACAAAAAAGGTGCCAGGAACATTTGCATACAAGTCTTTTATGGACACGTATTTCCTTTCCTTTGAGGCAAATAACTAGGAGTAAAATGGCTGGGTCATACTGTAGGTGTAATTTTAACTTTTTAAGAAACTTCCAAACTCCTCCAGGGTGGTTGTGCATTTTGCATTCACACCAGCAGTGTATGAATTCCAGTTCTTCCAACACTTGCTACGATTAGCCTTTTAAATTTTACCCATTCTAATAGGCGTGTAGTGCTATCTTGTTAAGATTTTAATTTGCATTTCCCTAATGACTAATGACTAATGATGTTGAGTATCTTTACATGTGATTATTTGGAATGTGTATATCTTGCGTTGGTGAGTTTGTCTAAATCTTTGTCCATTTGTTAAAAAACTAGGTTGTCTTCTTATTGAGTTTTGGGAGTTCTTTATATATTCTGGATATAAGTCCTGTATGAGATATATGTTTTGCAAAGATTTTTCTCCCAGTTTGTGGCTTGTCTGTCTATTCCTTTTTTTTCACAGAATCTTTTTTTTTTCCTTTTTAAATTATTTATTTATTTATTTTGGCTGTGCCAGGTCTTAATTGAAGCATGCTGGATCTTTGGTTGCAGCATGCGGACTTTTTCGTTGCGGCATGCATGCGGGATCTAATTCCCCGACCAGGCATCAAACCCAGGCCCCTTGCATTGGGAGCACAGTCTTACCCACTGGACCACCAGGGCAGTCCCTTAACAGAATCTTTTGAAAAGCAGACATTTTTGGTTTTGATAAAATCAAATTTATTCGTGTTTTTTAATGCTTTTGGAGTCATATCTAAGAAATTTGTTTCCAGCCCAAGGTCACAAAATTTTTTTTCCTTCATCTAGAAGGAAACTTTTAGGTTTTACACTTAAGTTTATGATCCCTTTTGAGTTAATTTTTGTATATGGTGTAAGGTGTGGATCCAAGGTCACGGCAGGGGTGCGGGGGTGGTATATGGATATTCAACTGCTGTAGTACCTTGTCCTCACAATATGCAAGTGAATGGTTTGCTGTGCCAAGCAGTCTATTCACAAAGTAGGCCCTGGGGCTGGGCTTCACCCACAGCATGGAGTTTGCCCACCTCTGTTCTATTCCTTGACCTCTGTAGTGATCTTCATGATTTCCTTCTGTCTGTTTACTTCTGGTTTAATTTCTTCTTCTTTTTCTAGTTATTTAGGGTGGAAGCTGAGGTCGCTGAGTAGAATAGTTCTAGAAATAGATAGCATTATCTAGTTTGCTCCAGATTTCAACTTTTTCTTATTTGTCTTGGCTGTGCTAAGTCCTTTGCTTTTCATATGAAATTTAGGGTCAGCTTGTCAGTTTCTACCAAAAACAGACCTGGTAGCATTTTGTTTGGAACTGCATTGAATCTGTGTGATTCAATTTGGGAAGAATTGACATCTTAACAACATTGAACCTTTCAGCCCATAAACAGCCCAGTTATTTTTGTCTTCTTCCTTTTCTCTCAGCAGTATTTTGTAGTTTTCAGTATACAGGTCCATTGTATCTCTTGCCAGCATTTCATAGTTTTGATGCTGTTGTAAATGGTATTGTCAAATTCTAATTGTTTATAAATAGAAATGTTTGTAAATGGTATTGTCAAATTCTAATTGTTTACAAATAGAAATACAATTGATATTGAACTTGTGTCCTGCATCCTTGCTAAACTCACTTTTTAGTTCTAATAGCTTTTTTGTAAATTATATCAAGTCTTCTACGCCACGGTCATGTTTTCTGTGAATGAAAAGTTTTATTCCTTCCTTTCTAATCCGGATGCATTTTATTTCTTTTTCTTGCCTAACTGCACTGGTTAGAACCTTTAGGAGAGTACCGGATAAAAGTGGTCTGAAGAGAAGTCCCTATCTTGTTCCTGATCTTAGGTGGAAAGCACTCAGTCTTTTACCATTAAGTATAACATAACTCTGAGTTTTTTGTAGATGCCCATTATCTGGTTAAGGAAGTTCCCTTCTATTCCTGGTTCACTGAGAGTTTTTATCAGGAATGGATGTTTGGATTTTGTCATATCCTTTTCTGCATCTGTTGAGATGATCATAGAGTTTTTGTCTTTTAGTTTATTAGGGTCATCAAACTTTATTTTAGACTGCAGTCCACACAGTCTCTGTTACAGCTGCTCAGTGCTCAGTTGTAGCACAAAAACAGGCCATGGGGCTAGCTTTCACACACACCATGAAGTTTGCCAACCCCTGTTCTTCTATTCCTTATTCCTACAGTGATGTTTATTATTTCCTTTCTTCTGCTTACTTTGGGTTTATGGCTCTTTTTCTAAGGTGGTAGCTGAGGTCACTGATTTCAGACCTTCCTTTTATGATCCATTTACTTAGTGCTATGAATATTCCCCTAAGTACCGCTTTTACTCCATCCCCACAAATTTTAATATGTTTTCATTTTCAGTTAATTCAAAATATGTTCTAATTTTTTCATTGCTTTGTGGGTAATTTCAGTTTCCAAATATTTGGGATTTTCCAGATGTCATTCTGGTCTTGAATTCTAATTTAGAAGAACCTACTTTTTTTTTTTTTTAATTTTATTGGAGTATAGTTGATTTACAATGTTGTGTTAGTTTCAGGTGTACAGCAAAGTGATTCAGTTATACGTATACATATATCCATTCTTTTTCAGATTCTTTACCCATATAGGTTATTACAGAATATTGAGTAGAGTTCCCTGTGCTATACAGTAGGTCCTTGTTGGTTATCTATTTTATATATAGTAGTGTGTGTATGTTAATCCCAAGCTCCTAATTTATCCCTTCCCCACCCCCATTTCCCCTTTGGTAACCATGTTTGTTTTCAAAATCTGAGTCTGTTTCTGTTTTGTAAACAGAATTTGTATCATTTTTTAAATTAGATTCCACATATGAATGATATCATATAATGTTTGTGTTTCTCTGTCTGACTTACTTCACTTAGTATGATAATCTCTAGGTCCATCCGTGTTGCTGCAAACGGCATTATTTGTTCTTTTTTATGGCTGAGTAATATACCATTGTATATATGTACCACATCTTCTTTATCCATTCATCTGTCGATGGACATTTAGGTTGCTTCCATGTCCTGGCTATTGTAAATAGTGCTGCGTTGGGGTGCATGTATCTTTTCAAATTATGGTTTTCTCCAGATATATGCCCAGGAGTGTGATTGCTAGATCATATGGTAGTTCTATTTTCAGTTTTTTAAGGAACCTCCGTACTATTCTCCATAAGCTTGTACCAATTTACAGTCCTACCAACAGTGTGGGAGGGTTCCTTTTTTCCCACACCTTCACCAGTGTCTTCTTTGGAAAAATATCTATTTAGATCTTTTGCCCATTTCTTGATTGGGTTGTTTTTTTTTTTGACATAGAGCTGCATGAGCTGTTTGTGTATTTTGGAGATTATCCTTTGTTGGTCGCTTTGTTTGCAAATATTTTCTCCCTTTCTGTGGGTTGTCTTTTTGTTTTAAAGTTTCCTTTGCTGTGCAAAAGCTTTTTAAGTTTAATTAGGTCCCATTTGTTTATTTTTGTTTTTATTTTCATTACTCTAGGAGGTGGATCAAAAAAGATATTGCTGCGATTTATGTCAAAGAGCGTTGTTTTGTTTTTTTAATTTATTTTTTGGCTGTGCTCTGCTGCTTGTGGGATCTTAGTTCCCCGACCAGGGATCGAGCCCAGGGCCCATGGCAGTGAAAGAGCTGAGTCTTAACCACTGGAACACCAGGGAGTTCCCTAAGAGTGTTCTGCCTATGTTTTCCTCTAAGAGTTTTTACTCTCTGGCCTTACATTTAGGTCTTTGATCCGTTTTGAGTTTATTTTTGTGTATGGTGTTAGAGAGCGTTCTAATTTCATTCTCTTACATGTAGCTGTCCAGTTTTCTCAGCACCACTTTTTCCCATTGTATATCCTTGCCTCCTTTGTCATAGATTAATTGACCACAGGTGCGTGGATAGAAGAACCCACTTTATGGTGCTGAATCCTCCTATCCAAGATCTGATCTTTCCATCTATTCCAGTTGTTTAAGGTTTTTCTCATTCAAGCATGTACAGTGACTGTACAGATAGTGGGGAGGTGCAGCAGCTTCAGGACAGCGGTTGCCTCCAGGAAGGTTGAATGCAGTAGAACAGGGACTGCGCTTCTATCCAAAATGTTGTAACAATGTTTTTAATACATCTGAATGTTTATGTAATACATATGAATGTTTCTTATGAAACTATTTTTCTATATCTTTGAAATATTTAATAGTTTAAAAAATACTTAGGGGCTTCCCTGGTGGCACAGTGGTTACGAATCCGCCTGTCAATGCAGAGGACACAGGTTCGAGCCCTGGTCCGGGAAGATCCCACGTGCCGCAGAGCAACTAAGCCCGTGCACCACAACTACTGAGCCCATGCGCCACCACTACTGAAGCCCGAGAGCCTAGAGCCCATGCTCCGCAATAAGAGAAGCCACCGCAATGAGAAGTCCACTCACCACAATGAAGAGTAGCCCCTGCTGGACACAAGTAGAGAAAGCCCAAGTGCAGCAATGAAGACCCAATGCAGCCAAAAATAAATAACAACAAAAAAACACTTAGAAATCAATTTTAATGGAAAAGGACTTTTATTGCAAATACAGTGACTCTTCATATTACAGTAGTTTATTCTGATAAACCAAATGGACATAATTTATGTATATTTTGGATATAAAACTATACTTTTTTTTTTACAAATAATATACTTTCCAGTGTGATGACACTTCAATGAGGAAAAGATTGCATTCACAATAGAAACCATCCTCCCTGAGTCCACAGTCCTAAAATAACAAGCACTGTCCAGACATCCCTGCAGTGGAGCTGACCCTGACAAAGGGGCTTCCCCTCCTCTATCCCTCATTGCCAGTTGACAGTCACAGGAAGTGAAGCATTTCTGGAGTGTCTGTATCCACCCACTATGGAGAATGCCAGTGACTCAACCAGAGCAGCAACAGTGAAATGGTAGAACTGCAGAGCCCTGACTTTGCATTTTAGTCTCTGTAGCCAAGGTCAGAAGTAAAACATTAAAACTATTTTACCATTTACCTTGCTGAGAGCCCCCATAACCTGTTTCACTAGTAAGCAGCAAAACTAGGAATTTTACCTAGGGGACCACTAAAAAAAAATGTAGTCTTTTCCAACATGTCTGTTTTCCCCAGCATCTGGCACATAGTCGACCTTCATTAAGTGCTTGTGGGGCGAACAGAGAATCATAATCCTCATCTGTCCAGGGGTGTGTGGCCAATGAGCCATAGAAGTTATGGCATCACAGTGGTTTACTTTTAAAAGATGTTCTTTCAAAATGAACTCCAGGAAGAAAAGTCTACACAGAGAGAGATGCTGAAGCGATCTTATTGAGTAGTTTGTTGAGAGCTCTAACTCTTTCTTCCAAGAATCGGGATTTTTTCTCAGCACCTCGTTGCTTCTCTTCAGTGACCTGAAGCGCTTTCGTTAGGTGAGCATTTTCCACATAGAGCTCCTTGAGCAGCAAATCAGATCGTGTATTCTTTTCAAACTGGACAGGGGAGAAAGCCACACTGCACTGTGAATCTAATGCAGAAATGCCACGCTACCAGCTTGCCCCTCCCAGTCTTCCACGTTGTTCAAACCACAGTTTGGGGATTCTTACAAATTGGAAACAAATATTGGATGTAATGACAATTTTTGTTATCCTGGCGGGAGAGAGGAAATTGAGAATCTGATGAACTATGTGGTAGAGAAAACTTAAGCCAATTTTGCACAAATTGATTTTTACCATAAAATGAAGACAAAAGACCAAAATCTGTAGGCCTCAAAAAGAAAGGAAATTGTCAAGAGTACCCTGTCAAATTGGGTGTCCAAGGAAATTGTCAAGAGTACGCTGTCTGCGCTCTCACCTGCCCGCCCAAGTCCAAAACCTTGGCGTCCTGATGGATCCCTTCCCATCTCATCTTTCAGCTGGGCCTTCAGCGTGGGATACAGAGCCCCCATCTCTTGGGTCCTAACAGCTGGTGTCCTCGTTTCCTTTGATGTGCTTTCAACCAAACCTGGGGTTTGGGTTGAGGTTTTGCCAGGAGTGACTGGGGGAGTCACCGAGTCTGACTGCTGGGAAGGAACGTGAGGACCAGGGACAGAGAGGGTGGGAGGATGGCAGTGCCAGCAGGGGAGGGGCTGCAGAGATGTGGGGGTGGTCAGGAGCGGGTGGCCTGCACAGAGTCACGCTGCCTGGGAACCTGCAGCTCCGGATGCCGCAGATGAACCAACCGTACTTGACTGCTATGTAAGAAAAGTATCTCTACAGATTCTCACATTTCATTTCCTGGAGCTCCAAGTAGAACTTTTAGGACAGCAATGGCCTCTCTCTCTCCTCTCCCCCTCTCTGCAATTCCACAGGACATGGGGTTCTCTTGGGTTATGTCTCCCTGATCAGCTACTTGAATGCCCAAACGAGGCATCATCACTCACCTGCTCTTTCAGCTCACGCACTTTCTCTTGGAGGAGCGCTTCCACGTTCTTCAAAATCATTTCCACCTCCTCCACCCGCTCTTCTGCAGCTTTCAGCTGTTTTTCATGTGCTTCCTGCACAAAAGGAGCTTAGAGATCAACACTGTACGTTTTAAAAAGAATCATCGCGGGTTTGTTTACTTTAGGATGGAAATTAGCTGAAGTGTGCAAATCTGAGCATGTGGATAACCTTTCATCCGTAGAGGGAGGGTTAGAAATGTCTCACAAGCCACAAAGCTGCATTTCTCATTGTAGTCTAAGCAGATCAGCAGACTGCTTTGTGCTAGGATTTGTCCTTTGAGTCCTAAATGACTCAAAGGTGAGTTTCCCCAGACACATTAGTCTTTCTAAAGGATTTCTGACTAAATTTCTTTGTTTTGTCAATAATCTCTCACAGCTTAACTGTCTCTCCAGCATAACGTTTTTGCATAATGCTGAAAGGCTATTCTTCGTTAGAATTTGTGTTTTACAAACGTTGTATTTCACCCACCTTTGCAGGCTTGGCCAGTTCCTCCCTCGTGAAGGTGCCTCGCCCTCTGGCCCCACCCCCACCCCCACCTCATGAACTCTGAGGACCAAGTTGTGCCCCGCAGGCTTACACTTTACGGTGCTCACTCACTGATGCCTGAGAGGCTGCTTTGAGGTGGGAACCGCTGCCACCAGAAGTTGACAGAAACGGAAGCACAGAGAGGTTAAACAAGTGGCCTGAGGTCACTCGGCTGGGGTGGTGCAGCCAGGATCCAGATCCCTGCAGCGCGTGCTCTGAGCCACTGTCCTGCTGCCCTTTAAGGCTGCGACTCTGTTTCTATGTGTCTAGACGCCTAGGGCAGCACCTGGCACACAGCCGGGCTCCCCAAGTCTGTGCTGTCACTGCGCTGACCTCTTGTCCAACCACCCCCCACGCCCTGGCTACCTTTAGACATGCCGAGCACAGCCCACCTCAGGACCTTTGCACCTGCCTGTGCTCTCACAGGGCTACACAAGCAGGGACACTGCCTGTTGCCTCCCTCGCGACCCCTCTATCACCATCTTTCAGGCCTGGAAGCGGGGACCGTGTGTGTGGCTGTGTGGCTGGCTGCAGACACGTGCAGCCCGGAAGACAGACTGGGGGGCTTTGGGGGGCCTTCAGGGTCAGCTGCTCAACGCCCCCCAGTTCTCAGGGAAAGTTGGGTCCCATAGCTTCCATAAAGCAGTCCTCACGTAGTGGGACATCTGCGGGGCCATCTTCCCCTGGGCACCTGGGCAGCTTTTGGCTAAGTCACCAGAGAGCCAGCCTCCCCCTCCCCGTCGCCCTCAGCCGGCCCTTGGGCCCCTGTCCTCACTTACCCGTTCCTCCTCCCAGAGCTGCCGAGCCGCCTGCCGCTCCCCTTCCAGCAGCTGCTGCAGCTCAGCCACGCGGCCCCGAGGCACCAGCCGCTCCATCTGCTCCTGCAGCTGCTGCACCTCGTGGGCGTGCTGGGACCGGGCCAGCCTCAGCCTCATGGTGGCCCCGTGCAGCTGCCCGGGGAGAAGGCACCCAGTGTTGGGGTGACCACCCAGAGCTACGGGGTCACTACCAGACACAGAAGACTGCATCTCTGCCTTTAAGGTCACCCCACAAGGGAAGTGTCTGCAGCAAAACCCACGGCTCCTAAAGAGCCTATTTAGCTGAATTCTGACGCCCAAACTCCATTCAGCGGGCGCTTCTACACAGTGAGAGCCAGGAAAGCCTGCCTGTAATCCTCCACGTGACCTCCCGCCGGATTACGTAACCTTCTGTCATGTTTACCTTCCGGGTACATGACTGGGGTGTAATTCCTTTAATACTGTGACCCACGCCAGCTGTGTACGGCAGCCTTCCTCTAAGTGAAGAGTTCATGCCCCTGACACTTGGCTGCGGCCGGGCTCCCAGAGGTGGGTTACACGGTGATCAGCGAAGGGCTGGGAGCAGGTGTGGATGGGCCTCAGCACCCGCTCCCTGGGCAGAGAACCCACTGGGTCGTTGGTACCAAGCTGTCCAGAGCCTGGCCACTTCCCCTGACGGACCACCTGGGAGCCCAGATCTCAACACCACTTATATCACTTGGACTCTGGCAGCTTTGTCTGGAACACACAGAACTTCCCTCTGAGACCCCCCAGACAGGAGAGGCAACAGCTCTGCCAGGGGTCCTGCCGAGGGCAGGTTGGAGAGGAGTGCGCCGGCCATGCCAGGCAAGAGCGAGGCTGTGAGCCCGCAGCCCCACTTCCCTCACTGTCCCGTGTCACTGCGTGTCTCAGGGGCCACCCCAGGCGGTTCTCCAGGACGGGTCCCCCCAGAGGCACACGCGTACACACGGGTCCAGCAGGGCAGCTACCGTGCTCTTTGGGATGAAGACAGGGGAGGATAGTTCTCACACACCCTCCACCAGATGTAGCCTCCTCCCGACTTTCGAGATTCAGACGGCCACTCTACAGTCACTCTGGCCCGTGTCTGAGCCCCCGCCCGCCCGAAAATGCTCTTCACACCCCCCTGCCCAGGTTCCTCGCCGCCCGCTGTCCACTTGGTTGGGTGGTACATCAGCACCGCCCAACTGAGTGCCCCGAGCCCCCTCCTTGTGAAGTGAGGTGCGGGTGGAGGCTGGGCTGCCTCCGGAGAGCCCTGCTCAACTGCCACGTGAGAAGGGGGACGTCCCCAGGAGAGCAGTGGGGCCACTGCAGCCGGGAAGCCAGGGCCTTCGCATTCTGGATGCCGGGGTGGGGCAGCGAGCCCCTCGGACAGCAGCCCCTCCTGCCCTGAATCCAAGCTGGACCGGCAGAATGTGAGGAAGTGATATTCAGAACTCCCGGGCACTGGCCTCAGAAGCCTAGCCACCTGTATGCTCTTCTGGGGGCCCCTGTTGCCGCACCACGAGAACCCCATGCCGTGGAGAGGCCGGTGCGGGTGCCCCAGTCCGTGGCACCCCTGTAAGTGCCCTCTCGGACGCCTGGCTCCCCTGCTGGACCTGTGACCTTGCAACCACTCATGGCGCACCGGTGACCACTCCCTCCTCCGTGGCTCTGTGTGCACCTCACCTCCGCACACCCAGAGGGTCCCTAAGTGCCCTGGAAGCTCCTTACTTCCCTTCTCCACACTTTCATCCAGGTGTGTTTCATGGGGGTCCTCGTCTAAATCACAAAAGGGGACGCCAGCTCACGTCACAGCAGCCTGCTTAAGTGCAGTATCTCCTGCCTGTGACGGCGGCTGCATGTTGGGCATCCCAGCGGGCACGGAAACCTCCGACAGCCCAGCCCTTCTGCCAGCAGATGGATGTGACTGCTTAGCCTCGAAGGCTCAATCTAGTCCAGGCAATTTCTCAAGGTTCCTTTTGCACTAAAAATAGAGAAGGGAGCCCCCAGTACGTGGTGGCACCTCGGGGAAAGTGCCTGCTTACAGCGGGGGGCTGAGCCCACAGGAGCCTGACAGCACCTCATAAGGCCCCGGTGGGGGGTCCCGCACCCAGACTGACCCCTCTGCGGCCCCGGGCCATCTGAGAAGTGACTGTTCACACCAAGTGACCACAGCCAAGTCCAGGAGTCAGGCCAGGGGCCAGTTGGGGAACCTGGTGCAAAGGCTGGGCAGAGGCATGCGGGTTAGAGACCCTCCCATGGCCCTTTTCCCGCTGCCGTACCCTGGCCCTCCAAGCACACCCCAGGTCTGAGTCCACACTGGGCCCGTGGCCCTCAGGGCACCTCACCCCATCACCTCCCTTCTGCTCGAGCTCCTCAGAAGAACCAGCCCCGCATCCCTGCACCTCACGCTGTCAGGCACCCGCCGTCCCTCCTGGGCCCGCTCTGCTCACATCTGTTTGTCCCAGACCGCGAACTCCCTGCCTCCCCTGAGCCTGGTGCACGCTGGACAAATGCTGCAGCAGGAGAGCGGGTGGAATACCCACAGGAACGTGACACCTGGGCTCCGCTGGGGGCGTGGAGCCGGGTCACCTCGGGGGCTGCTCTGCCCTGTTGGCCTGGACCTCAGAGGCCACCTGCCGCGTTCCCTGGCCCCTGCATCTGTAGAGGGCACACCTGGAGGCGCTGCTATGGCCTCCTGCCCTCGTGAGGAACAGGCGCAGCTCTTCACGTGGCTCACTCGAGTTCAACCCGACCCTGGACTGAGCCTGACTCAGTCCTGGGCCTGGCGGGTGCCCAGCTAGCCGGGTGACCTGAGGCAGACCAACGATGCCCCTGGCTGGACTAGTGCCGGCCAGGCTGTCAGAGGCAAGGCTGACCCCTCCCGGGCTGGGACCACCACGCACACCCACCTGGTCCCGACTCTCTTCGAGGGCCTCTCTCAGCTGTGACTGTGCCAGTCTCAGGCTCTGACGTTCCTGAGTCACGTGTTCAAGTTCAAGTTCAAGTTTTTGGATTTGGTTATCCTGTGTTTTAAAAATCAATTTCACAAGTATAAGAAGTATCTTACACGTTTAATGCAGAAACTTCAGAAAAGCAAAAATTACAAAATTCAACTCATCCATAATCCCAGCAGCCCAAGGACCACACCCGACGTTCTGCTGTATCTCCTGGCCCTCCCTCCATACGCACGGACTTCTGTCACTAAGACGTTGTATGCTGTGCTTTCCCCCTCTTATTATATCTTGAGTGTTAAATACTTTTCAAAAACGTGGTTTTGAATGGCTGCACCATCATTTACTGACTAATTCAATACTGTTGATGATCCAAAGCTGATTCCAATTCTGTTTTGCTATTATAAATACCACAGCAATGAAAATACTTCCAGCTAAATCCGTACACAATGCTCAGTAAAGTTCCCACTAGCGGAATCATGAAGCCAGAGCACACGGACGTTCCTGATGCTCTTGAAGTATATTTTGCCATATTGTCCTCCGGAGAGGTTGTACCAACTTACTCTCGTATCATCAGGATTTAATTCCTTTCTGCTACTTTTTCTAGATACCAGGCTTTGCAAAAGCTGCTGAAGTCCACATATTTTCAGGGCTTGCTTGTTAAGTCCCTCACTTTACCTCCAGGCACATCAGGGCCGTTCCTGATCTGTTTTAGGCCAGCCTGTCTGCCCCTCCCTGCCCCGCCGGCCACTCACCTGCAGCTCCTCCCGGCACGCCGCCTCCTCCAGTCTCTGTGTCAGCAGCTGAACAGTGATGTGATTCTTCTTGCTCTGGGCCTGGTGGGTAGAGGCCTCCTCTCCCAGCTGCAGGACCCTGTGGTTGAGCTGGGACAATTCGTCCTTGCATTTCTGACTCTAGAACAAAAAGGGATAAAACACAGATGAAAAAGTTATTTTTTTAAACCAACAGCATTCCAGTGGTTCTTAACCAGGGACCCTCTTGCTCCCCGAGGGATGCTTGGCAATGTCTGGAGCCCATTTTGGTCATCACAGCTAGTGGGGTGGGGTTACTACTGGAAACTAGTGGGTGAGGCGCTCAGCGTCCCCAGAGTGATGGGCTCTCAGGCCACAGGGCAGAGGATGAACTCTGGTCCATCCAAGAAGCAGGAGACTGTGCACCAGGGGCGCTCACAGCCCATCAACATCCAACCACTGCTCTGGAGCACTGGCATGGTTTTCTTGTTTCTCCCACGGTTATTTCTAACATTATCTTAAGCAATTTGAAGGGGAAAAAACCCCTCGTTTTACTTGAGGCACGTGATTCTCTTCAAATCATTGTCATTAAACACAAAAACCGAGGCTCTCGGTGGGGGGAGCACACTGATAAAATCGCCCACTTTGCAGACAGCGGATGCTGGACCCTGGGCGGTGCTGCCTGGGATGAAACAGCAGCCAGCAGGTGACACACGGAAGTTCGTTATTTCCAACCAGGTGTCACACACCTTCACACAAACCATGTTTTGCTCATCTGCTTTTCCCCAGCAGCCGCTCTGGAGGCCGAGGGTCTGCAGCCCTCCGTGCCTCAGAGCAGCGTCTACGCACAGCTGGTGGGCGTGTCACTGTCGCCCCAGGGCTGGGTGTTCCCACCACATCAGCCAGGCGCAGGAAGAAGCAGGCTGGGGCGAGAGCTACGGGTCTCTCCAGGGGACAGCAGAGGTCTGAGAAGCCAGAGGTGACAAAAACACTCCCAGAGGACTTCCCTGGTGGTGCCGTGGTTAAGAATCCGCCTGCCAGGCTGCACTGAATCCACCTGGTTGTGCCTTCCACACACACACACACACACACACAGAGGCATAATGACTGACTGCTTAGAACGAGTTCCTCTAGCATTACCTTTTTTTTCTCTAAATTAGTTTTTTCTTTAAATTTAACCTTCAGTTTTGAGTCACTTAGTTGGCTGTTGCATCATATGATTCTTTGGTTGTCTCCCAGTGATGCCAGATGGAATCAGCACAGCCCCAGGTGCTAGTTGCTAATGCCTATAAAATACCACCCACCCCCACAAAGGAGAATCATTTAAGAGTTCTTTGGACTTCATCTTCAAAAGTAGCCAAAGAATTCATGTGACAGGTTATCCCAGAAAATCTTTTGCAGTTAGTGAAATTAGGGTATAACTAAGAACATTCAGAATACTACACACACAGTTTAGGTGATCTTGGTATAGTGGTGGGACAGCAGTGAAGTAATTAATATGTACATGCTCTGCTGGGGGAAACTAAAGGGAAAGAGGTGTTCAGCCTAGAAAAACATTTCTCAGTGGATTTCCTATGAAGTCAATGTGTCTTGGGTTTAACTTTGAAACAAATTAAAAAATTTAAAAACTGACTTACTAGCATTTGTGGATTTCAGATTGAGACCCATGTAAAAGCAGTGTTTTATTCTGTGAAAAAAAAAGAATCCACCAGCCGATGCAGGGGACACGGGTTCGATCCCCGGTCCGGGAAGATCCCACATGCCGAGGAGCAACCAAGCCCGTGCACAACAACTAATGAGCCTGCGCTCTAGAGCCTGCGAGCCACAACTACTGAAGCCCGCGCTCCCTAGAGCCCATGCGCCGCAACTACTGAAGCCTGTGTACTCAAGGGCCCGCGTGCTGCAACTACGGAGCCCGTGGGCTGCAACTACTGAAGCCCGCGCGCCTACAGCCCGTGTTCTGCAACAAAAGAAGCCACCGCAATGAGAAGCCTGCGCACCGCAAAGAAGAGTAGCCCCCACTCTCCACAACTAGAGAAAGCCCGCGCGTAGCAACGAAGACCCAACGCAGCCAAAATAATAATAGTAATAATAATAATAAAATTTTAAAATTAAAAATAAATAAAAACACTCCCAGAAAGAGTAAGAGCTCAGCAAGGTGTCAGGACACAAGGTTGGCAGGTGAAAATCCAGTGTACTTCTGTGTCCTGACAGTGAACATGCAGAATCCCATGTGAAAAACAAAACACCATTTCTGGCTTCCGGTCTGGCCTGTAGAGAGCTTGGAAGTCGTCACTCCCCTCCTCCCAACAAGAAAAAGCTGAGTCACTGAAAACTCAACCACTCTTCTGAGACCCATCAGAGAACTGAGGTCACAGGGCAAATCAATGCCCTGAAAACTGGAGAGACGGCCAAAGAGAGTCCCAGCTCACCAGGAGCTGATGGCTGGAGCCCGAAACAAAGCGGCTACTGTGGGCGGAACTGTGTCCACAAACTCTCTGCTGTGTCTGGAGACAGGGCTTGCAGCAGGTCATTAAGGTTAAATGTGCTCACGAGGTGGGGTCCTAATCTGATAGGACAGTGACTTTATGAGAAGACACAGTGAGAGGGCATCGTCTGCAAACCCGGAAGAGCCTCGCCAGAACCAAGTCAGCCCTGCCTTGATCTTGGACTTCTGGCCTCGAGAACCGTGAGGCAATGAACTCCTGTGGTTTAAGCCACCGGTCTGTGGCATTCTGTACAGAGCCTGAGCAGACTAAGACAGTGACCATTCTGAAGTACACAGAGCGTTCTATTCTCCTGCCCTCAAGGGAAATGTCCTTTTTACCAGATTAGAACCAGCGTGGGGAAGGGGATACCCAACTGCAGCCCCCTCTAACCTTTCTGACTCAGTACACACCTATCAGAGTGGCTAAAATAAAAGAGTGACAACACAAGTGTGGACAAGGATGTGGGGAAACTGGATCAGGCACACATTGCTGGCAGGAACGGAAACTGTTACAGCCACTCTGGATAACAGTTGGGCAATTTCTTATAAAACTAAACATGTAACTACCATACAACTCAGCAACTGCTCTCCTGGGCATTTAGCCCATGAAATGAAAACCTATATCCACACAAAGACCTGCCTGGGAATGTTCACGGCACCTCTGTGACAGCCCCAAACTGGAATCAGTCCAGCCGTCCTTTAAAAGGTGAGCGTTAAAACAAGCTGTGGGCGACTTCCCTGGTGGTCCAGCAGTTAAGACTCCGTGCTCCCAAGGGCCCGGGTTCGATCCCTGGTCAGGGAACTAGATCCCGCAGGCCACAACGAAGATCCCGCGTGCCGCAGCTAAGACCAGGCGCAGCCAAATAAAGAAATAAATATTAAAAAACAAAACAAAACAAGCTGTGGGACATCAATGCCTTGGAATAGTGTCCAGCAACAGGAAGAAGCTAACTGTGGACACACAGCCGGGAATTATGATATGCGAGAAAAGGCAACCCCAAAGTTCGTATTCTGTATTCCTTTTGTATCACATTTTGAAATGACACAATTTTGGAAATGAAGGGCAGTTAGTGGTTTTCAGGGGTTAGGAGCTGGGGTAGGTGGGCAGGAAGGCGGTGGGTGTGGTTATGAAAGAACAACGTCAAGGATCCTTGTGGAACTGGAGCTGTTCAGTATCTTGACTGTGGTCGTGGAGACACGAACCTACACAAGGGATAAAATTGCATAGAACTTGATACACACACGAGTACACAAGTAAAACTGGGGAAGCCCGAGTAAGGCCCATGGATTGTATCAATGTCGACATCTTGGTTGTTGATATTCATTATGGACTGATCCCTGCCAATTCACATGTTGAACCCCAAACCCCCAATACCTCAGAGTGACTGTATTTGGAGACGGGGCCTTGAAAGAGGCGATTAAGGTAAAATGAGGTCATATGAGTCCAACATGATGGTGTCCTAATAAGAGATGAGGACACAGACACATCCGAGGGATGACCATGTGAGGACACAGGGAGGGACAGCTGTATACAAGCCAAGGAGAGAGGCCTCAGAAGAAACCAGCCCTGCCCTGATCTTGGACTTCGAACCTCGAGAACTATGAGGAAATAAACTTCTGTTGTATAAGCCACTCACTCTGTGGTACTTTGTTATGGCAGCCCTAGCAAACTAACACAGATATATTATACTATAGTTCCATAAAATGTTACAACTGGAAGAAACTGGACAAAGTGTATTTCTCTGTAATATACTTCTTATAACCACCTGGGAGTCTGCAATTATCAATACTAATTTCAATTAAAAAAAGAATTCAAAAACAAAAACAAAAACAAGAATGACACATCCCAGCTTCTGTGCTTCAGTCCAAAAGCCAGTAAGTGAGACCAAGTACAGAAGGCATTTACTTATGGGGCAAAGGGAGACCAGTGTGGAGGTCAGTGCTGAGTGAGACAGGGCATTTACCCGCAGGGTAAAGGGATTAATCAAACAGTTAAGTAAATCTATTGAAGATGAGGAAACCAGGTTTTTCATTGCTAGAGGCAAGAGTTACAAATATGGAAACGGAGAAAACCAGAATTATCCCTGTGATGTTGGAATTGCAGATAAAAGTTTGAATTCATGGTTTTCAGTAGGGAGATATATAAATCAATATACCTGAAACCACGTGCATGTAAGCGTAATAAATATACGTATACACTCCCTAGCTCTATGCACTAACTGCACCTGGACATAGCAATGCCCCAGGAGCCATGAGCACTCCTAGTGCCCAGATCTTGGTCTCTAAATACCATTCGGAACTAAAGGTCACCAAGGGCTCCTTGGAGAAACGACTGCTTCCAGGACTGGGGCAGGGAAGTACTAGATGAACCTGGAATATCGTGGGGCACCAGAAAGTGAGGAAGTGCTCAAAGAATGACCAGGACCTGTCAGGAGGACCCAGAAGTCACCCTGAGGGGGCTCTTATTGGCCAAATCTGGGACAATCTGAGCATAAAAATAAATACTGATGGTAACATATTAATAACCCATTGAATAAAACAGGAATCTTATAATAGTAACATAATGATGAATAAATAAATGGAGGGCTTCCCTGGTGGCGCAGTGGTTAAGAATCCGCCTGCCAACGCAGGGGACACAGGTTCGAGCCCTGGTCCAGGAAGATCCCACATGCTGTGGAGCAACTAAGCCCATGCGCCACAACTACTGAGTCTGCACTCTAGAGCCCGTGAGCCACAACTACTGAGCCCGTTTGCCACAACTACTGAGCCTGTGCTCTAGAGCCTGTGCTCCTCAACAAGAGAAGCCACCGCAATGAGAAGCCCACGCACCACAACGAAGAGTAGCCCCCGCTCGCCGCAACAAGAGAAAGCCTGCGCACAGCAACGAGGACCCAATGCAGCCAAGAATAAATAAATAAAATAAATAAATTAAAATCAATAAATAAATGGAGAGAAGAAAAAGCTCTTCCTTACACTAGAACACCAATTAACAAATATAAAAGGAAGCTGGGATTAGTCACCAACTGGCCACCATCACAGTCATAACTGACTGCACCAAGAAACAGAGGATGCTGAAACAAGGGGGTGAGAGTTTGATGAAGAACAAGATATTCACATCATATCAAAGCATTTCCCCATAAAATATTTAGCAATTACCAAGGGGAAAGTAACTTTGTGGAGAAGCCTGACCAACACCACCTGACCAAGAATCTAAGTTGACGTCACTAATGCTTGTGTCCCCGGACTGGATGGACTGAGAAGGACACAGCATCACTTTGGGGATAGTCACACATAATCTGAATCCAAGCACAGGGAAGCACCGGATACACCGAAACAACCGCTTGTAATCTTCAAAAGCGCCAGGTCGTAACAACAAGGACAGGCGGACTGAAGCCACACGAGGTCCTGGGCTGGCTGATGGGGCAGTTTCATAGTCACGCTGATTTCCTAATCTGGGGTGTGGGAGAGGGCTGATGGGTCAGCAACTCACTCTCAAATCTTTCATAACAAAGTTCTGTGCTTCCTTGTTGTAAGCTTGAAATTATTTCAAAATAATGGAAGAGGGAGGGTGGCATCAGCTTCATGCCAGGTGTCAATACTTCACCTGTGTGCAGAGCTCTTCCATCTCAGAGCAGGCCTTTTCCTTCTCTCTCTTTAAAACCTCAACTTCCTTCCTGTTGAAGAAGCAAAGTTAACAGTATCACTGACCCCTCATCGCTCACGGTCACCTTGGCGGCTTGGATCTGTACACCTGCTCCTGGTACCCTACGGCCACTGCTCCGTCACTGTCCTACGCTATCGCTGCTGCTGGTCCAATCGGATCCCAGCTTCGGAACCAGAGGAACCCTGCCAGCACTGTAAGAACAAACTCTCCATGACGTTCCTCAATCACACACGTTAATCTCTCTCTGGCACATGCGAGTGCTCTTCACACCCAGCAGCATAAACACCAACACAGGCTTACATTCACTGACATCTGAGGTCAAAGGGGTCCCAGCACCAAACTTAGGGAAAAATGGTTCCTGGAGGGAAAAATCTTGCAGATTTCAGAACTGCTGTAACGTAACAGCGATCGCTTATTGACCATCCACTTTGGATCCCAGGCTTTCATCATCGGGCACTTTTATCAAATCAACACCGCATCCTCGGCAGTTTAGAGCTCAGCTCATCTTGAACGTCATGAAGAAAAAAGTCAAACAAACCATCCTTGGATGAGGCTCTGATGGTGAAAGCAGAAATCCACTGACAGGCATCCCGAGCCTCCACCGCAACACACACACACACACACGCGCACACACACACGCACACACACACAAGCACACGCACACGCACACACACCCACGCACGCGCACACACACACGAACGCACACACACACACGAAAGCGCACACACACCCACACACCAACACACACACACCCACGCACACACACACAAGCAGACACACCCACACACACGCACACACACGCACACACACACGCACACACACGCACACACCCACACGCACACGCACACACACGCACACACACGCACCCCCCCCCACACACGCACCCACGCACCCACACACACGCACACACACGCAAACCCACACACGCACACACATGCACACATACACGCACACACCCCCCACACACAAACACACGCGCACACCCCCCCACACACACGCACACACACACACGCACACCCCCCACACACCCATACACGCACACACACACGCAAACACACCCCCCACCCACACGCACGCACACACATCCACACACACACGCACGCACACACGCACACACACACGCACCCACACACACCCACACACACACCCACACACACTCGCACACACACCCACATCCACACACACACCCACGCACAAACACACACACCCACAAACATACACACACACGCACACACAACCACCCACACAGACGCACGCGCACACACGCACACACACGCGCACACGCACACCCCCACAAACACCACACACACGGACCCAAACACACACACACAAGCACACACACACACACCCGCACACACACCCCCCCACACACCCACACACACGCACCCAAACACACACACACGCACACACACACCCCCAAAAACACCCACACACACGCACCCAAACACACACACACGCACGCACACACACACACAGACACGCACACAAACACAGCTCCTGCCTCAGTGCTCAGGCCCCCGACCCCTGACTCTGACTCACTGAAATCGGCAGACCAGGAATGCACCTCGGAGGAAAGCACAGCTAAAACCATTATCAGGACAAGAACAAACAGATTCTACTCGCCCAGAAAGGCTGCAAGAGTATCTCTCGCCCCTACGAGAATGCTCGATGCCTCCCCCGAGCCCTGAGCGCAATGTGGAGTTATTTCTGCAGGGTGAGCAGTGCTTGCAGAGCAGCGTCAGAGGCACAGGGGCCTGTGCTGGAGCTGGTGGCGGTGGTGCTGACCCGGCACCTCCTACTTCTGCGAGTGAGGAGCTCAGGAAGGAGGCCCGAGGCCTGTGCCTGGCAAGGCTGGTCAGAGGGCAGCACAGCTCTCCTGGAATGCGGGTTATCTGTGAACACGTCCCACTTTCTACAGCAATGCCTTCTAAGCTTACTCTACGAAGAGCAAGCCCTGTCAGGGACCGGGCGGTCGGGGTGGGACCACTGAGACGGCCCTTACCTCTGTGCAGCCTCTGTCCTTTCTGCAGCTTCAAGCTCTTGCTGGATCCTTGCCAGCTCATTTTTCAAAAACGTGTTTTCTTCAGAAAGCCTATCCAATTTGATTCTGCATGAGAAATTTAAGAAAGGAAGAAGGGTGGGAACTCCAGAAGCTGGTCACCCCCACGCACTCCAGTCCTGCAGTGACCCTGCAGCCACACTTCCCCTTCCCTAGATGAGGGCACAGGACACCACTTCCTTCGCTTTCCTGTATCCCGTGTTAACCTGCTCTGGTTTGCATCTCCCAAGAGATAAGCTATAGAAGACAAAGCTTTCTTAGCTTCTCAAACAGCCACACAATCAACAACTCCCTGGTGTATTCAGCACCTTGGTTCTTTGTGTTCACAGCTGGCCGGTTCCTGCATCTTATAACCTCCACTGAAATGTGAGTGTGCCCATGGCAGGCACCAGTGCCAGATGCTGGGTGAGTCCTCGCGAGGTCATTGCAAGGAGAGTGGCCACCCCCTCCACCCAGGGGACTCCAGCACAAAGCTGAGGAACACAAGGACGGGGGAGGCTGGATCCCAAGGGAAGAGCGCCTCCATCCTACACCCTGAGCTCAGTACCAGGAGGAGCCTGGGACGATGCCCGTATCAGTGGACAGAGGGCGACCTGATGCAACATGGAGCCTTCACAGGGAAAAGCAAGTACCGACAGTGGCTGCCGGGACCAAGTCTCCCCGGAGCCCCCCTGGCTTCCGATGCTCTTAGAGTCTCCCTGGGAAGGTAACCCCATCGATGTGTGACACACAAGCAACTGACCAGTAAAGATCACGGGGAGGCAGCCTGAGACCCACGCCTGCTGCCCAGAGAGTCTATCCTTAACGCATCTTGGTCTTGCAGATATTTATTCCCCTAAACAGGTCTCTACCTGGCATTAGCTTCTTTTCAATCTAAAAGTACTCAAAGCCACATGACCTCATATGTTTATGTATTATTCTTATAATGTCAAGCATAAGGATCTCCTTCATAAGCATAAGTACCACTTCATTTTTCCTCATGAGGAACTAGAGAGAAAAATAAAGACATAGAAGTCAACGGAATTTTAAAAGCAGCAAAGGGTTTCAAGCAGGGGAGTGACACAAATGAGGTCTGTGTTTTGAACTGTCATTCCGGCTCCAGGATGGAAAACAAATTGATTCAAGGCAGGTGTGTGTGTGTATGTGGTTGGCAGGGGATTCTGCCGCCAGCTTCCTGGACCTCAAATAAGACGGCAGTTGCTCCACCCCAGCCGCGCACACTCACCAAATAACCAGAGCAAAGCTGATCATCTAGTGTGTGATGTCCTCACAGAAGGTAATGGAAACCTCCAGGGGTCCCCAAACAAAACAACCCCGGAAGCTGAAACCAAAGCCATGAGCATTAAGCAACACAAACGTGGGGTTACCCTGAGGCCAGCACCTACACCAGTGTGGAGAAACCACACCGTGGATACATGCACTGGGCCAGTTCCCTGGAAGAGGTTAAAGTGGTCTCAGATTAAGAGGCTCCCAACTCTTGGCAAAAGCAAAACACATCCTTTCTGCAGGGAGCACCCTCTACTACAGCTCCCAGGATTCCCAGAGATAAACATCATGCAAACATGAGCTCACAATTAAAGATCACCACAATATACGTGGAAAAGGACCACCTCTGAGAGTCAGAAGAAGCCAGAACAGCAGAATTAGATCCTGTAGGAACCTCAGATACTGGAATTATCAGACACAAAATAAGGAAAAATATTATGAAATGTTTACTTAACTAAAAGATGGAAATTAAAAAAGGACAAGCAACAAGAAGCTATCAAAAATGATCAGACAGGACTAACTAAACAGAATTTTGGAAAATAAAAAGTCAATGTCAAAAGAAAAACTCACTGGCAGAATGTGCCGTAGACAGAAAAGAAGTCGGAAGTAATGAAAGGTTAAGAAATGGAGGAAAAAGGATGCTCAACATCACTAATCATTAGAGAAATGCAAATCAAAACTACAATGAGGTGTCCCCTTACAGCAGTTAGAATGGGCATCATCAGAAAATCTACAAACAACAAATGCTGGAGAGGGTGTGGAGAAAAGGGAACCCTCTTGCACTGTTGGTGGGAATGTAAATGGATACAGCCACTATGGAGAACAGTATGGAGGTTCCTTAAAAAACTAAAAATAGAACTACCATACGACCCAGCAATCCCACTACTGGGCATATCCCCTGAGAAAACCTTAATTCAAAAAGAGTCATGTACCACAATGTTCATTGCAGCTCTATTTACAACAGCCAGGACATGGAAGCAACCTAAGTGTCCATCGACAGATGAATGGATAAAGAAGATGTGGCACATATATATAATGGAATATTACTCAGCCATAAAAAGAAACGAAATGGAGTTATTTGTAGTGAGGTGGATGGACCTAGAGTCTGTCATACAGAGTGAAGGAAGTCAGAAAGAGAAAAACAAATGCCATATGCTAACACATATATATGGAATCTAAAAAAAAATGGTTATGAAGAACCTAGGGGCAGGATGGGAAAAAAGACACAGACCTTCTAGAGAATGGACTTGAGGACACGGGGAGGGGGAAGGGTAAGCTGGGACAAAGTGAGAGAGTGGCATGGACATATATACACTACCAAATGTAAAATCGATAGCTAGTGGGAAGCAGCTGCATAGCACAGGGAGGTCAACTCCGTGCTTTGTGACCACCTAGAGGGGTGGGATAGGGAGGGTGGGAGGGAGGGAGACGCAAGAGGGAAGAGATGTGGGGATATATGTATATGTATAGCTGATTCACTTTGTTATAAAGCAGAAACAAACACACCATTGTAAAGCAATTATACTCCAATAAAGATGTTAAAAAAAAAAGAAAAGAAAAGGGGTATATGAATATATATTAGTTTATACAGGCACACCTTGGAGATATCATGGGTTTGGTTTAAGACCCACAATAAAGTGCATATTCAATAAAGTGAGTCACGAAATGTTTTGGTTTCCCAGTACATATAAAAGTTATGTATACACTATACTGTAGTCTGTTGAATATGCATTAGCATTATAATGCTAACCATCATCTGACAATGCAGCGTTGCCACAAACCTTCGATTTGTAAAAAATGCAATATCTGAGAAGCACAATAAAGCAAAGCACAAAAAAGAAAGGAAACAAACTCAAACCAAAATTTTACCTGTAGGTGGTGGCAGGAATAGGATGGAACAGCCAAAATTTTCTGACTGTACCTGTTTTAAAAGTTTTAACTTTGGAACCATGTAAATATTTTACATATTGTTAAAACAAAATGAAATCAAAGTGGAAAACCAACGTACACATTTTGAAAACAAAATGAAACAAATGAACCTGTGTTTCATGTTGGTAGATTAGTCAAACTGGGGTTATTTAAATTACTTGAAAACACAGAGATTGATTGTATTTCCCTAGTGGGTACATACTAAGGATGAAAAGAATTACAAAGAAATCTTAACCTGTTTTTAGTAATCATATTATTCATAATAATGTTATTAGTAATAATATTCCTAAGAATAATATAATATTCTTTAAATAATAAACAGTTTATATATTGAAGAATAGAGCAAAAAAGTAATAGCATGGACTCATGTTGAATCATCTCTTCTAAAGAAGTATTTCTTAGCTCTGTCCACTGAAAAGGCCTAGAAACAAGGACCAACCCAGTAGCCATGAGCATCCACATTCATTTTTTTTTTTAAAGAGAATTTCTCTAGCTCTAGGCCTATCTTTTTATTTTTTAATTTATTTTTATTTATTTTTATATTTATTTTTGGCTGTGTTGGGTCTTCGTTTCTGTGCGAGGGCTTTCTCTAGTGCGGGGCCACTCTTCATCGCGGTGAGCGGGCCTCTCACTATCGCGGCCTCTCTTGTTGCGGAGCACAGGCTCCAGACGCGCAGGCTCAGTAGTTGTGGCTCACGGGCCTAGTTGCTCTGCAGCATGTGAGATCTTCCCAGACCAGGGCTTGAACCCGTGTCCCCTGCATTGGCAGGCGGATTCTCAACCACTGCGCCACCAGGGAAGCCTCACATTCTTGAGTCTATATGCCATTTCCCGTGAAAGGAAACCAGGACTCTTGGGGGGAAAATGGCTGATTCCAGGTCTCAGATAGATTAAAGATGTACAAGCTGAGCATGGAAAGCAAAGAAAGTATCAAGGACTACGAGGGGAGTGCTGAAAAGACTTGGGAGCTGATTCGAAGGAGCTCGCATTAGCCAAAGAAAGGACAATCTGAGCATCAAAATGATAAACTGCAGTGAATTGCATCACATCAGTTGCGTTAGAAGCATGAATGATAATGACACCTAACAATAACAGTTTTAAAACTGAAACCTCTTTGGGGCTCCTTGGAGAATATGAAGGAGGAAACTCATTTTGGAAAATGGTAAATGAAAGAATGGAGTCAAGCATCTATCTGCCGTTACTGCACAAATTCTATCTCAGGGTAGCCACATTGTTTACGAGGGAAATCTCTTTTTTATAGAAGAATTCCAGCTAATAAATGCAGCAGGAATAAAAAAACTAGATTAATGCCGTTTTGTAGCCCTAATGCATGGAGGCAAGTAGCTGCTAAAGCATTAGGTGAAAAGCTTAAGAGAGACCTTAGTAGTGGATGGGTATGGATAGCACCTAGGCCCATTGATCAATCTTAACATCCAAAAAGGGACACCAGGATTTCCCTGGTGGCGCAGTGGTTAAGAATCCGCCTGCCAATGCAGATGACACAGGTTTGATCCCTGGTCCAGGAAGATCCCACATGCTGTAGAGCAGCTAAGCCCATGCGCCACAGCTACTGAGCCTGCACTCTAGAGCCCACACGCCACAACTACTGAGACCACATGCTGCAACTACTGAAGCCTGCGTGCTCTAGGGCCTGTGTGCCACAACTACTGAGCCCGTGTGCTGCAACTACTGAAGCCTGCACTCCTAGAGCCTGTGCTCTGCAACAAGAGAAGCCACTGCAATGAGAAGCCCATGCACTGCAACTAAGAGTAGCCTCCGCTCGCTGCAACTAGAGAAAGCCCACACGCAGCAATGAAGACCCAACACAGCCAAAAAAAAAAAAACCCAAAAAACAAAAAGGGACACCAGACATTTTGTGCTTCACAACATCATAACACCATTTGCCAGAAAACTAAACCTGATCTGATCCAGCCCCTACACCTAATTTCCAGTTTATAGGATATTCAGGGATGGGGGAACATGTTAAATGACCCCACAGGAGTCCACAACAGAATCTATTTTTTGGGAAACTACCAAACTTCCCAGTTTCTTTAACAAACAAGTTGCCAAGGGGAAGGGGAAGGGGGAGAACCCTGTAGATTAAAGGAGACTTAGAGACATATCAGAAATGTGTAATGTGTAGCTCTCGTTTGACTCTCATTTGAGCATGGCAACTTTAAGAATAAATTCATGAGACAAAATGGGGAAATTTGGATTCTAACTGGGTATTTCATAATATTAAAAAATTATTAATAAGATGTGATAATTGTATTGGGATTTTTTTTTAAAAAAATCTTATTTATAGAAATAAGCACTAAAATAATTATAGATTAAATGAAATGATGTCTAGGTTTCGCTTCAAAATAACCCAGAAGTGGGCGAGGGAACAAGATTGGCCACATGCTGATAGTTGTTGAAGCCAGTTGGTGGGACATTGAGTTTATTAGCCTTTTTACTTTTCAATGTGTTTGAGATTTTCCACAATAAAAGTCTATTTAAAGAAGCAAAATGCTGGTGGTGGGGGGGATTTTTCTTGTATTTCTCAAACCAACTTAAAATGCCTTTGGGAGTCATGGTAGGATTGCAGAGGAATCACAGGACATGAAATTATCCAGGAAAAGTAGGAATCTGAGACTTGCCATTGGAGTTGGCTTTGCTAACACCAGTGCTAGTACTCTGGAGAATAAACTGAGGTCTGAACTCTCATAGGAGATGAAAATGCCCGCCCGCCTTCCTGTGGCAGCACTTGAAGCTGAGCCAGGTCTGAGATTTCTGGGGCTGCCTTTGAATGTTCCTTCTTTGCAGTTGCAGAAGTGGTTATCAGGCTCCTTACCCCTCCCACCTTCCAACTAAGACCCTCTCCTGATTCCTGTAGCATGAGTCTGTATCTTTTCTTTCCTAGTGTGCTTCTAAGTAATACTGGGAAAGAGTCTGAATCAATCAATCAAAGGAGATTGGCAGAATCTGTAAAACAAATCTTGTAGACTTATGTCCTATTCTCAGATATTGATACTTTATGGGAGGAATCTGTAAGAGGCAGGTTGGGGTAGATCTAAAACGTTCTCTTTTCTTTGTAGATATGGGGGGTTTTTTGGGTTTTTTTTTAATTTTATTTTTGTCTGCGTCAGGTCTTAGTTGTGGCACGTGGGATCTTCTTTGAGGCATGAGGGATCTTTCGTTGTGGTGCGCGGGCTTCTCTGTAGTTGTGACGTGCGGGTTTTCTCTTCTCTGGTTGTGGTGCATGGGCTCCAGGGTATGTGGGCTCTGTAGTTGTGGCGCGAGGGTTCCAGGGTGCGTGGGCTCTGTAGTTTGCGGCACGTGGACTCTAGTTGAGGTGCGCAAGCTCAGTAGTTATGGTGCACAGGCTTAGTTGCATGGGCTTAGTTGCTCTATGGCATGTGGGATCTTCGTTCCCTGACCAGGGATTGAACCTGCGTCCCATGCATTGTAAGGCGGATTGTTTATCACTGGACCACCAGGGAAGTCCCTGTAGATGTGTTTTCAACTGCTTGATTTTTCACAATTTGCAGAGGGAAAACAATCCAGTGACGTTGTCTCTTTTTGGCAGCTCCTTAGGTTTCCTTGCTGTCAGTGCTGACGTACACATATATTCGGAGATTTGCCATTTTTCTTCCTCCCCATCAAAACAGGACAATTAGAACCACTAGAATACCACAGGAAGGAGTACTAGGCCTAAGTACACAGAGAAGAAATAAAGAGAAAGCCTAATACTTTTCATATGGGTATATATAAATCCCCATCTACTTTATGGTTTCTACATATTATAAAGTAATTTAGATAAGACATCAGTTTTTCTTTTCAGGTGCGGTGTCTAAAAGACTATGGAGAATTTGAAGTTGATGATGGTACTTCAGTCCTATTAAAAAAAAATAGCCAGGTATTTATTGTCTTAAGATACTTTAAATTTTGTAAGAGTGTTGAATGACGAAAATGTTGGAATCAGTAGCAAAGTAAGTATCACCTTGTGATGATCATTTGTATTGTAGGCATTATGTTTATTATAAAATACTCTTTTGTCCTTTTTCTAAATGTAAAGACGTGAAGCAAACGTTGCATGTAGTAAGACGGGGTTAATTACAGTTGACCCTTGAACAATGCACAGGGATTAGGGGTGCCTACAGACTCCCCTCTCCCCACACAGTCGGAAATCTGAGTACTTCTATCTCTGCCTCAAAAACAAAGGGATGGATAAATGACTCACCCAAAGGCCGGAAGCTAAAACCGTTTGAATAGAATTAGGACCCAAGCCCTAGTTCTTTTGATCCCACCTTTTGTGATCTCTAATCGAACACAAACTTTTCCCCATACTTAGTCAGTTTAAAGATCTGTAAAATGACAATACAGGTTTTATATATGTGTGTGTGTATATATATATCTGCATATTTGAGTGGAGTCATGCAGTTGAAACCCATGCTCAAGCATTAGCTATAATTTACTAGGGTATTGCTTGAATTTAATACTAAGCATTTCCCTGGGAAGTTGCCACAGTGGGTCTTATTCTAGTTAAGGGGCTATTAAGTTGTTGCATTTAGCTCCTTTCTTCAAATTATTATTTATTAAAAAGGTGCTAAGCACTAGTTTTCAGCCTATACTTCTTCACCTTTTAAATCTTAGTTCTTTAGTTAACAAATAGTGATATGGATCAAAAAATTTCTAAGTATTTAATATATAAACATAATAGAAGTTAATAAGGAAAGACTGAAATTGTAACTCACTAAATTTTTCCTTACGAAGAATCTCAATTTATTGTTTCCTTAGAAATCTTCAAGTTCACATTAGATGAATTCACATTAGCTAAATTTTTTTTATCCTATCTCTATTTTCTGTAGTCATATTAGCATAGGAGGAAAGGTGAACTAGTAAAAACCACTCTTTCCTTTGTTGCCTGCCATCTTGTTATGAGACGGTCGGTATTTAATGACCCTAGTCACTTTTGTTGACTTCTGTTTGTTCTGTTGAGCCGAAGAATGGTTCTGGTTATGTGGTTCTTAGCTCATTTCCCTAAGGGAGGGTGAGTTGGTCTCTTATTTTACTAGTACCCTTGGAGTTTTAGTTTCCTGAAACAAAAGTTGGAATTATTAAAGACAGATTTTCAGGGTACCCTAAAATCTTTGGTTGTTAAGGCAAAAGTTTCCCTTCCAAGGATACTAATGAATAGAAAATAGATGGTGAAGCTCTGGGTTCACAAGAACAAAGCTAGCCTCATAAAGCAAGATCTGAGAAAATGCACTTCACCCCAAACACTGTCCCCTGGTTGAATTTCTTTCTCCAGCTTTGTGACCAGTCTTCCCACCAAGTGTGCTAAGACTCCTCAGCAGGGAGGGCCTGGGTGGGGCCAGGGCAGCCGAAACCCAGTCCCTCCTCCGTCTGCTGCTGTTAGACGATTGCTGTTTACTGTGTGGCGCATTCAGAAGCCTTCCTCTTAATGAGCCTTTGTCTCTCAGTATCACCCTATAAAAATGGGGAAACTTAAAAGCATAATCTACTGTAATTGATATTAAGGGGCTTCTAAAATGTCTGAGCACATCTGAAACCAGTTTTCTATAAAATCTGTAGTGTAGATCACCCACATAATGTAAAATATTAATAGGGAAACATTTTCCTACTGTACATTCCTTTATTATTGACTCTATGGCAAGCATGCTTCTCTGGTTGTCCAGAAATCAGAACTCCCTCTTTTTAGTAGATATTGGAATAATTGTTAAATGAGCAACTCTATAGTTTTTTCTCTCTCTTTATTTTTTATTTTTTTTACATTTTATATTCTTAAGGCTTTTTAAAAATTCCATTAAGTTAGACAACAGTCCTTGGCCCATGGGTCTTCATGACTGGTTTGGAGGAGTTTCTTTGGTCATGGGTCTCACCTGAGGCCTTTGAGTTTGTGGAGGACGGTCAGGTGCACTGAAGTGGCATCCGCTTCCTTGAATACTTTGCACACTCTCTCCTTCAGTTACTTTCTAGGGTTATCTACACTGCACTTTCTGATGTACTGTTTCTTGTTTTTACCCAAGTATCTCTGTCTCGTCTTTGAGATTTCTTTGGTCACTTGTGAGCTTGGAAAGTCTTCCTGCCTCACCTCCAGCACCTCCCCGCTCCAGAGTTTAGTAAATGTTCACTTTTGTTTTAAGCCCTGGTGTTTTGAGAGGGAATCGGACAAGGAGACTCCTTTCCACCTCAGGACGAGAGCAGTGTCCTCTCAGGAGACGTTGAGGATGAGCCTTAGCCAGGCACTGGCATCCTCACACACAGCGTGTGACCAGCACCCATGTCATAGGTTACCATGACTTTTAATCCTTGGAAAGTATGGGAGAAGAGTTGCACTGTTAGTAGAAGAATGACTGTTCAGACTCAGATCCTAGAAGGGGTTTAATGGAGAAGACACTCCTTCCGCTTGCCTTCCTAATGAGCTGTCGCTGCACCACTTGTGATCCAGCGCCCCAAATCTCACCTACCTGGGTTTTCTGTGCGTAGATTTTAAAATGCAAACAGGAAGGAAAATACCTACTAGAATTCAAAACTCTTTAGTTACATTTAACTTAAGCAAAACGTGAATTTGTTTATAAAATTCAGACTTCAGTACAGCTCTAGCTGACATCCATTTCAGTTGATTAAAATAGCAAAAATACTTAAGTTTAGCTTTTAACTACTTAGCTGGTGGAGTTTGAAATATATATATAATGTGTTGCTGCTTCTTAATGATGCATCGTATAATTTAGCATTCTTTTCATTCCTTTTTCTTCCTCCCCCTCTTCCCTCAGCACTTTCTACCTCGGTGGAAGTGCGAGCAGCTGATTAGACAAGGCGTTCTGGAGCACGTGCTATCGTGACCTCACGCCAGATGGCTGCCAAGCCTTCCCCCGTTCGAGGCTGGACCCAACCAAGGACGCTTCTCCACCTCCCTCTCCACCTCCCCTAGGCCCACCACTTTTTGGTTTTAAAATTTAGACTTTCTTTAACCAGGAATGCTTGGCCAAGGAGTATGGTTGCTTTTTCTTTTTCTTTTTTTTCATTTGAACCTGAGTTTCTCTTTTATTTAATTTCCAAATATAATTCTATAACCTTCCATGGTAAACATATTTTTGAATCTATGTTGTATGCTTGCATTTTGAAGCATCAGTTCTCAATAGAGAATTTGAATTCTTGCCGTACAGAGACCCCACATATCCAATCTGCTGTCCACAGTTCTAGAGGGAAGTCCAAGATCAAGGCTCTAGCGGATTCTGTGCCTGAAGAGAGTGCTTCCTAGTTCATACACCGCCATCTTCTCATTCTGTGCTCACAAGGTGGAAGTGGTTTATTTTTCTATTGTACAGGATTCTCCCCTTTGTGTGGTACGTTGTATCTGTAATCACAACATTCCTACAATTCCCAAAATACTGTATACAATTCCCAAAATACTGTATACAATTCCCAAAATACTATATACAGTTCCCAAAATACTATAGTGTGTTTTTGTTTAATGAAAGTAAATTATCAATATTACATTTTAATCTCCTTTAAACAATGAGGAAGTTTCACCTGGCTGTATAGGGAGATAGGGGGTCCTGGTGCATCTCGTGTTGCTGGAAGTGTGCATTGTGCAAGCCGGGGAGCTGAATTTCTGCAATTCATGTTTCCAAATCACGTGGGCAGGTGGAGCTGATGGCCTATAAAATTTTCAGCGTATTTAATGTTTAATAACATGTTAACTTATCACCTGGCTGTTTAGGAAGAAAGGAAGGACACAATGGATTTTGCCCTTTTCCAGCAGTGGTGGCTGATCTGGCTCATGCCTGTCTGCGAGCCTGTGGGGTGAGCACCAGGATCTCCCCTTTGGAAAGGGAAACTGGAATTGGGGCTAGGAAAGGAACTTTGTGCAGTTTCCCCCCAACAGTCCCAATGACCAGAAAGTCACATGAAGAGCTGGTCAACTAAGTGGAGCGCAGTTTCTGTTGCCTGATAAACTGAAAATGGTAGACATTGGAGAGGCACAGAGTGGTCTTGCCTGGTGGTCAGTGGCCTTTCCGCACCAGTCCACTCCATGACCAGTGACTAGAGCCAGTCAACATAAATCAATAAAACCTACAAAATTTTAACTTTTCAACTAGTATACATTCACTTCAAATAAGGAATATACTTACTATTTTATTCTGGGAATTAAACAGAAAAGCACAACATATATCAGTAATTTACATACAGGAATGATGCTGGGCTGTAATCTCAGAGGCATTCAAATTTAAAATCCAGATAAACCCAGTACCTGACACTCTCTGTGCAGTTTATTTCTTAAACAGGAGAATGTTTCTGGCCAGAATTATACTCAAGAAATCAAGCTATAGAGAGGCTCTACCTAGGGTGTGGATCTGCATATTTTCACAACACACGTACTTAGGTCAGTAGGCAGCCCTTGACAGACTGTTTTTGTTTATGTATTTTTATGGTCGCGCCACTCGGCTTGCAGGATCTTAGTTTCCCGACCAGGGACTGAACCCACGCCCTCAGCAGTGAAAGCACAGAGTCCTAACCACTGTAATGCCAGGGAATTCCCTCATTTTTAAAAATAATTCCTCCCATAGGTTTGTAGCCACGTGAGATTTTCATCTGAATCTCTGCCAATAAACAATATGGAGTATTTCCCTAGTGAATGGGATGGATGATGTTTTAACTGTCCATCAGTGGTCACTTCCTTGCCTTGCATTTTGCTCTTCCAAGCATGTGGAACCACGTGCAGGTGATCCTAGATTCCATGTGAATCAGCCGTGAGGATAGACAGCAGTGAAGGCCATTGCCCTGTTGCCAGCCCAGCATCATTCCTGTACGTAAATTATTGCTATATGTTGTACTTTTCTGTTTAATTCCCAGAATATAATAAGCATATTCCTTATTTGAAATGAATGTATGCTTGTTGAAAAGTTAAAATTTTGTAGGTTTTATTGATTTATGTTGACTGGCTCTAGACTTGTGGCTAGAATTTTAAAATATATGTTTTTTTCTTATTATAGAGGTAATATATGCACAGTTAAAAAGGTAAAAAAAAATGCAGTGTAAAAAATGAATACCACCATCCAGTGTGTCCACTGTTAACTGGTTACGGATATAAGTGCAAGCCCATTTCTTTTTAGTGTTTTCCCAATTACCTTCTAGTTTTTGTTTCTAATATGAATGGAATCTTCTTTTCGATTATATTTTCTAATTGGTTTTGGCTGATACATATAAAAAAGCTGTAAATTATGATGATTTGGCCACATTCCTATATAAACTCATTTCTTTTTCACATTGATTTTGTTGTCTAGAACTGTCAGGAAAATGTTGACTACTGCTGGTAATAGCTAACAACTTTTCTTCTTCCTGACTTGACTGGAATGCCACAGTCTTCGTAATCTCTCTATCCCATACTTCTCCAGGAAAACTACCAAAACTTGTGGCCAGTGCAACTTGAAACCTCAAAATAAATTTAATACCATAATAAAACAAAACAGTGGTAGGTAACAAACATGATTCTTCCGAGTACACTTTGGGAACTTGAGTGATGATCATATATGGTTTCTCACTTAACTCCCTAAAGTTTATGAATTACATATATAGAATTTTATTGTTGAACTATCTTGCATTCCATTTTTAACATTCTTGGCTGTGGTGTGTTAACCATTTAGTGAACTGCAAGATTTGGTGTTATTTTATTGTGGAATTTTGCAACTGTGAGTGATGCTGGTTTATAGTGTTTGGGAAGAGGGAAACGTGTGTGTCTTCACATATGTGTCTATACTTTGTCAGTGTTTCCAATAATCTGTTCCTATGAAACAGCCATCTGAACACAGTGGCTTTAAATGACACCGTTTTATTAGCTCTCCCAGTTCTGTGGGTTGACTGGGCTCAGCTGGGAGGTTCTGCAGATCTTGCTTGGGGTCCCTGATGCAGTTGCATTCAGGTGGTGGCCTGGCTGGGATGGCTTGGCCTCTGGTCTCCATGTGGGCCTCTCCCGTGGTTCTCTCCAGCAAGCTGGCTGGGCTTCTCACCTGGCAGCTTAGGACTCCTGCAGGGTTAAGAGGGTGGATGTGGGTGCTGCTAGTTTTCTTTCTTTTTAAATTTTTTTTATTGTTTAAAAATTTTTTTTATTTTTTTGGCTGTGTTGGATCTTCGTTACTGCGCGTGGCCTTTCTCTCGTTGTGGCGAGCAGGGGCTACTCTTCGTTGCGGTGTGCAGGCTTCTCATTGCGGTGGCTTCTCTTGTTGTGGAGCACGGGCTCTAGGCATGCGGGCTTCAGTAGTTGTGGCATGTGGGCTCCTAGTTGTGGCTCACGGGCTCTAGAGCACAGGCTCAGTAGTTGTGGCACACAGGCTTATTTGCTCCACGGCATGTGGGATCTTCCTGGACCAGGGCTCAAACCTGTGTCCTCTGCATTGGCAGGTGGATTCTTAACCACTGTGCCACGAGGGAAGTCCCACTGCTAGTTTTCTGAAGGGCTAGACCTAGTACTGAACTAGTACCACTTCTGCCAAATCCAGTCAATTAATACAGTCATAGGCCCCCAGATCCAGTGAGGAGGCCACGTGAACCACATGAAGGCAGAATGAGAGGCCCCACAGTCAGATGGGGTGTCAGTGTTCTGGTGTCTCTTTTTGGTGGTGCTTGTTACTTTATTTCTAATAGAAATGTACCTTTTAAAATAGCATTAATACCTACAGAACCATCTCAGTATGAGTCTTCTTTGGAGAGAGATGATGATCTTTGATGAATTTTTTATTTTCTTTAGTTTATGGTCAAGTTTTCTACTTTTTCTTAAGTAAATTTCACTTTATCATGTTTTTCTAAATATTTTATTCTATATTTCGAAATGTTCTGAGGAATTTTTTTCTTTTCTCTACATATGGTCATTCCTAATATGTATGTCTTCCCTTTTTTGTCTTAGTCATATAACTAAAAGAAGTATCTGTAATGATAATGCATTAATCTTTTAGGATTTAGAGGAGGGAGATGTAGATTTCAGATGATCTATTGCTTTTCACAGTTGATAGTATTTTTGGATGAGTTGAATTTATTCTATTTTGTAACTTTACAAAAAACAATGTTTTCATATAGTACAAAATGTAATAGCAAAGAAAGCAGCCATCTGCAAGTCAAGGACAGAGGCCTCAGGAAAAACAAACTTGCTAATAACCTTGATCTTGGATTTCTAGCCTCTAGAACTGTAAGAAAATAAATTTCTTTTGTTTAAGACACCCAGTCTGTATTATTTTGTTTTGGCAGCCCCTGCAAACTAATAGAGGGTGTTAAATACCTTTTGAAAAAAAAATCTATTTCCTTATTGATGGACACTTGAACAGTTTCCATCCTTTTGCTATTATAGACAAACCTATTTGAGTAACCATGTACATATATCATTTTATACATATACAGCTTTGTGTATAGGACAGTTATAATTTTGATGGCTTTTGCCACAATATGTAGGAATTAAAATTTGTACTACCACCAGAAATAATGAGAGTCACTCCCCCTTACCCCCTTTGCTAATAGTATGTTATTCCCAGTTTGGGGCTGTTACAAAAAAGGTGCCAGGAACATTTGCATACAAGTCTTTTATGGACATGTATTTCCCTTCCTTTGAGGCAAATAACTAGGAGTAAAATGGCTGGGTCATACTGTAGGTGTAATTTTAACTTTTTAAGAAACTTCCAAACTCCTCCAGGGTGGTTGTGCATTTTGCATTCACGCCAGCAGTGTATGAATTCCAGTTCTTCCAACACTTGCTACGATTAGCCTTTTAAATTTTACCCATTCTAATAGGCGTGTAGTGCTATCTTGTTAAGATTTTAATTTGCATTTCCCTAATGACTAATGACTAATGATGTTGAGTATCTTTATATGTGATTATTTGGAATGTGTATACCTTGCGTTGGTGAGTTTGTCTAAATCTTTGTCCATTTGTTAAAAAACTAGGTTGTTTTCTTATTGAGTTTTGGGAGTTCTTTATATATTCTGGATATAAGTCCTGTATGAGATATATGTTTTGCAAAGATTTTTCTCCCAGTTTGTGGCTTGTCTGTGTATTCCTTTTTTTTCACAGAATCTTTTTTTTTTCCTTTTTAAGTTATTTATTTATTTATTTTGGCTGTGCCAGGTCTTAATTGAAGCATGCTGGATCTTTGGTTGCAGCATGCGGACTTTTTCATTGCGGCATGCATGCGGGATCTAATTCCCCGACCAGGCATCAAACCCAGGCCCCTTGAATTGGGAGCACAGTCTTACCCACTGGACCACCAGGGCAGTCCCTTAACAGAATCTTTTGAAAAGTAGACATTTTTGGTTTTGATAAAATCAAATTTATTCGTGTTTTTTAATGCTTTTGGAGTCATAGCTAAGAAATTTTTTTCCAGCCCAAGGTCACAAAATTTTTTTTCCTTCATCTAGAAGGAAACTTTTAGGTTTTACACTTAAGTTTATGATCCCTTTTGAGTTAATTTTTGTATATGGTGTAAGGTGTAGATCCAAGGTCACGGCAGGGTGCGGGGGTGGTATATGGATATTCAACTGCTGTAGTACCTTGTCCTCACAATATGCAAGTGAATGGTTTGCTGTGCCAAGCAGTCTATTCACCAAGTAGGCCCTGGAGCTGGGCTTCACCCACAGCATGGAGTTTGCCCACCTCTGTTCTATTCCTTGACCTCTGTAGTGATCTTCATGATTTCCTTCTGTCTGTTTACTTCTGGTTTAATTTCTTCTTCTTTTTCTAGTTATTTAGGGTGGAAGCTGAGGTCGCTGAGTAGAATAGTTCTAGAAATAGATAGCATTATCTAGTTTGCTCCAGATTTCAACTTTTTCTTATTTGTCTTGGCTGTGCTAAGTCCTTTGCTTTTCATATGAAATTTAGGGTCAGCTTGTCAGTTTCTACCAAAAACAGACCTGGTAGCATTTTGTTTGGAACTGCATTGAATCTGTGTGATTCAATTTGGGAAGAATTGACATCTTAACAACATTGAACCTTTCAGCCCATAAACAGCCCAGTTATTTTTGTCTTCTTCCTTTTCTCTCAGCAGTATTTTGTAGTTTTCAGTATACAGGTCCATCGTATCTCTTGCCAGCATTTCATAGTTTTGATGCTGTTGTAAATGGTATTGTTAAATTTCAAATTCTAATTGTTTACAAATAGAAATACAATTGATATTGAACTTGTGTCCTGCATCCTTGCTAAACTCACTTTTTAGTTCTAATAGCTTTTTTGTAAATTATATCAAGTCTTCTACGCCACGGTCATGTTTTCTGTGAATGAAAAGTTTTATTCCTTCCTTTCTAATCCGGATGCATTTTATTTCTTTTTCTTGCCTAACTGCACTGGTTAGAACCTTTAGGAGAGTACCGGATAAAAGTGGTCTGAAGAGAAGTCCCTATCTTGTTCCTGATCTTAGGTGGAAAGCACTCAGTCTTTTACCATTAAGTATAACATAACTCTGAGTTTTTTGTAGATGCCCATTATCTGGTTAAGGAAGTTCCCTTCTATTCGTGGTTCACTGAGAGTTTTTATCAGGAATGGATGTTGGATTTTGTCATATCCTTTTCTGCATCTGTTGAGATGATCATAGAGTTTTTGTCTTTTAGTTTATTAGGGTCATCAAACTTTATTTTAGACTGCAGTCCACACAGTCTCTGTTACAGCTGCTCAGCGCTCAGTTGTAGCACAAAAACAGGCCATGGGGCTAGCTTTCACACACAGCATGAAGTTTGCCAACCCCTGTTCTTCTATTCCTTATTCCTACAGTGATGTTTATTATTTCCTTTCTTCTGCTTACTTTGGGTTTATGGCTCTTTTTCTAAGGTGGTAGCTGAGGTCACTGATTTCAGACCTTTCTTTTATGATCCATTTACTTAGTGCTATGAATATTCCCCTAAGTACCGCTTTTACTCCACCCCCACAAATTTTAATATGTTTTCATTTTCAGTTAATTCAAAATATGTTCTAATTTTTTCATTGCTTTGTGGGTAATTTCAGTTTCCAAATATTTGGGATTTTCCAGATGTCATTCTGGTCTTGAATTCTAATTTAGAAGAACCTACTTTTTTTTTTTTAATTTTATTGGAGTATAGTTGATTTACAATGTTGTGTTAGTTTCAGGTGTACAGCAAAGTGATTCAGTTATACGTATACATATATCCATTCTTTTTCAGATTCTTTACCCATATAGGTTATTACAGAATATTGAGTAGAGTTCCCTGTGCTATACAGTAGGTCCTTGTTGGTTATCTATTTTATATATAGTAGTGTGTGTATGTTAATCCCAAGCTCCTAATTTATCCCTTCCCCCACCCCCCCCCATTTCCCCTTTGGTAACCATGTTTGTTTTCAAAATCTGAGTCTGTTTCTGTTTTGTAAACAGAATTTGTATCACTTTTTAAATTAGATTCCACATATGAATGATATCATATAATGTTTGTGTTTCTCTGTCTGACTTACTTCACTTAGTATGATAATCTCTAGGTCCATCCGTGTTGCTGCAAACGGCATTATTTGTTCTTTTTTATGGCTGAGTAATATACCATTGTATATATGTACCACATCTTCTTTATCCATTCATCTGTCGATGGACATTTAGGTTGCTTCCATGTCCTGGCTATTGTAAATAGTGCTGCGTTGGGGTGCATGTATCTTTTCAAATTATGGTTTTCTCCAGATATATGCCCAGGAGTGTGATTGCTAGATCATATGGTAGTTCTATTTTCAGTTTTTTAAGGAACCTCCGTACTATTCTCCATAAGCTTGTACCAATTTACAGTCCTACCAACAGTGTGGGAGGGTTCCTTTTTTCCCACACCTTCACCAGTGTCTTCTTTGGAAAAATATCTATTTAGATCTTTTGCCCATTTCTTGATTGGGTTGTTTTTTTTTTTGACATAGAGCTGCATGAGCTGTTTGTGTATTTTGGAGATTATCCTTTGTTGGTCGCTTTGTTTGCAAATATTTTCTCCCTTTCTGTGGGTTGTCTTTTTGTTTTAAAGTTTCCTTTGCTGTGCAAAAGCTTTTTAAGTTTAATTAGGTCCCATTTGTTTATTTTTGTTTTTATTTTCATTACTCTAGGAGGTGGATCAAAAAGATATTGCTGCGATTTATGTCAAAGAGCGTTGTTTTGTTTTTTTAATTTATTTTTTGGCTGTGCTCTGCTGCTTGTGGGATCTTAGTTCCCCGACCAGGGATCGAGCCCAGGGCCCATGGCAGTGAAAGAGCTGAGTCTTAACCACTGGAACACCAGGGAGTTCCCTAAGAGTGTTCTGCCTATGTTTTCCTCTAAGAGATTTTACTCTCTGGCCTTACATTTAGGTCTTTGATCCGTTTTGAGTTTATTTTTGTGTATGGTGTTAGAGAGCGTTCTAATTTCATTCTCTTACATGTAGCTGTCCAGTTTTCTCAGCACCACTTTTTCCCATTGTATATCCTTGCCTCCTTTGTCATAGATTAATTGACCACAGGTGCGTGGATAGAAGAATCCACTTTATGGTGTTGAGTCCTCCTATCCAAGATCTGATCTTTCCGTCTATTCCAGTTGTTTAAGGTTTTTCTCATTCAAGCATGTACAGTGACTGTACAGATAGTGGGGAGGTGCAGCAGCTTCAGGACAGCGGTTGCCTCCAGGAAGGTTGAATGCAGTAGAACAGGGACTGCGCTTCTATCCAAAATGTTGTAACAATGTTTTTAATACATCTGAATGTTTATGTAATACATATGAATGTTTCTTATGAAACTATTTTTCTATATCTTTGAAATATTTAATAGTTTAAAAAATACTTAGGGGCTTCCCTGGTGGCACAGTGGTTACGAATCCGCCTGTCAATGCAGAGGACACAGGTTCGAGCCCTGGTCCGGGAAGATCCCACGTGCCGCAGAGCAACTAAGCCCGTGCACCACAACTACTGAGCCTGCACTCTAGAGCCCACGAGCCACAACTACTGAGCCCATGCGCCACCACTACTGAAGCCCGAGAGCCTAGAGCCCATGCTCCGCAATAAGAGAAGCCACCGCAATGAGAAGTCCACTCACCACAATGAAGAGTAGCCCCTGCTGGACACAACTAGAGAAAGCCGAAAGCCCAAGCGCAGCAATGAAGACCCAATGCAGCCAAAAATAAATAACAACAAAAAAACACTTAGAAATCAATTTTAATGGAAAAGGACTTTTATTGCAAATACAGTGACTCTTCATATTACAGTAGTTTATTCTGATACACCAAATGGCCATAATTTATGTATATTTTGGATATAAAACTATACTTTTTTTTTTTTTTTTTTTTACAAATAATATACTTTCCAGTGTGATGACACTTCAATGAGGAAAAGATTGCATTCACAATAGAAACCATCCTCCCTGAGTCCACAGTCCTAAATAACAAGCACTGTCCAGACATCCCTGCAGTGGAGCTGACCCTGACAAAGGGGCTTCCCCTCCTCTATCCCTCATTGCCAGTTGACAGTCACAGGAAGTGAAGCATTTCTGGAGTGTCTGTATCCACCCACTATGGAGAATGCCAGTGACTCAACCAGAGCAGCAACAGTGAAATGGTAGAACTGCAGAGCCCTGACTTTGCATTTTAGTCTCTGTAGCCAAGGTCAGAAGTAAAACATTAAAACTATTTTACCATTTACCTTGCTGAGAGCCCCCATAACCTGTTTCACTAGTAAGCAGCAAAACTAGGAATTTTACCTAGGGGACCACTAAAAAAAAATGTAGTCTTTTCCAACATGTCTGTTTTCCCCAGCATCTGGCACATAGTCGACCTTCATTAAGTGCTTGTGGGGCGAACAGAGAATCATAATCCTCATCTGTCCAGGGGTGTGTGGCCAATGAGCCATAGAAGTTATGGCATCACAGTGGTTTACTTTTAAAAGATGTTCTTTCAAAATGAACTCCAGGAAGAAAAGTCTACACAGAGAGAGATGCTGAAGCGATCTTATTGAGTAGTTTGTTGAGAGCTCTAACTCTTTCTTCCAAGAATCGGGATTTTTTCTCAGCACCTCGTTGCTTCTCTTCAGTGACCTGAAGCGCTTTCGTTAGGTGAGCATTTTCCACATAGAGCTCCTTGAGCAGCAAATCAGATCGTGTATTCTTTTCAAACTGGACAGGGGAGAAAGCCACACTGCACTGTGAATCTAATGCAGAAATGCCACGCTACCAGCTTGCCCCTCCCAGTCTTCCACGTTGTTCAAACCACAGTTTGGGGATTCTTACAAATTGGAAACAAATATTGGATGTAATGACAATTTTTGTTATCCTGGCGGGAGAGAGGAAATTGAGAATCTGATGAACTATGTGGTAGAGAAAACTTAAGCCAATTTTGCACAAATTGATTTTTACCATAAAATGAAGACAAAAGACCAAAATCTGTAGGCCTCAAAAAGAAAGGAAATTGTCAAGAGTACCCTGTCAAATTGGGTGTCCAAGGAAATTGTCAAGAGTACGCTGTCTGCGCTCTCACCTGCCCGCCCAAGTCCAAAACCTTGGCGTCCTGATGGATCCCTTCCCATCTCATCTTTCAGCTAGGCCTTTAGCGTGGGATACAGAGCCCCCATCTCTTGGGTCCTAACAGCTGGTGTCCTCGTTTCCTTTGATGTGCTTTCAACCAAACCTGGGGTTTGGGTTGAGGTTTTGCCAGGAGTGACTGGGGGAGTCACCGAGTCTGACTGCTGGGAAGGAACGTGAGGACCAGGGACAGAGAGGGTGGGAGGATGGCAGTGCCAGCAGGGGAGGGGCTGCAGAGATGTGGGGGTGGTCAGGAGCGGGTGGCCTGCACAGAGTCACGCTGCCTGGGAACCTGCAGCTCCGGATGCCGCAGATGAACCAACCGTACTTGACTGCTATGTAAGGAAAGTATCTCTACAGATTCTCACATTTCATTTCCTGGAGCTCCAAGTAGAACTTTTAGGACAGCAATGGCCTCTCTCTCTCCTCTCCCCCTCTCAGCAATTCCACAGGACATGGGGTTCTCTTGGGTTATGTCTCCCTGATCAGCTACTTGAATGCCCAAACGAGGCATCATCACTCACCTGCTCTTTCAGCTCACGCACTTTCTCTTGGAGGAGCGCTTCCACGTTCTTCAAAATCATTTCCACCTCCTCCACCCGCTCTTCTGCGGCTTTCAGCTGTTTTTCATGTGCTTCCTGCACAAAAGGAGCTTAGAGATCAACACTGTACGTTTTAAAAAGAATCATTGCGGGTTTGTTTACTTTAGAATGGAAATTAGCTGAAGTGTGCAAATCTGAGCATGTGGATAACCTTTCATCCGTAGAGGGAGGGTTAGAAATGTCTCACAAGCCACAAAGCTGCATTTCTCATTGTAGTCTAAGCAGATCAGCAGACTGCTTTGTGCTAGGATTGGTCCTTTGAGTCCTAAATGACTCAAAGGTGAGTTTCCCCAAACACATTAGTCTTTCTAAAGGATTTCTGACTAAATTTCTTTGTTTTGTCAATAATCTCTCACAGCTTAACTGTCTCTCCAGCATAACGTTTTTGCATAATGCTGAAAGGCTATTCTTCGTTAGAATTTGTGTTTTACAAACGTCGAATTTCACCCACCTTTGCAGGCTTGGCCAGTTCCTCCCTCGTGAAGGTGCCTTGCCCTTGGCCCCACCCCCACCCCCACCTCATGAACTCTGAGGACCAAGTTGTGCCCCGCAGGCTTACACTTTACGGTGCTCACTCACTGATGCCTGAGAGGCTGCTTTGAGGTGGGAACCGCTGCCACCAGAAGTTGACAGAAACGGAAGCACAGAGAGGTTAAACAAGTGGCCTGAGGTCACTCGGCTGGGGTGGTGCAGCCAGGATCCAGATCCCTGCAGCGCGTGCTCTGAGCCACTGTCCTGCTGCCCTTTAAGGCTGCGACTCTGTTTCTATGTGTCTAGACGCCTAGGGCAGCACCTGGCACACAGCCGGGCTCCCCAAGTCTGTGCTGTCACTGCGCTGACCTCTTGTCCAACCACCCCCCACGCCCTGGCTACCTTTAAACATGCCGAGCACAGCCCACCTCAGGACCTTTGCACCTGCCTGTGCTCTCACAGGGCTACACAAGCAGGGACACTGCCTGTTGCCTCCCTCGCGACCCCTCTATCACCATCTTTCAGGCCTGGAAGCGGGGACCGTGTGTGTGGCTGTGTGGCTGGCTGCAGACACGTGCAGCCCAGAAGACAGACTGGGGGGCTTTGGGGGGCCTTCAGGGTCAGCTGCTCAACGCCCCCCAGTTCTCAGGGAAAGTTGGGTCCCATAGCTTCCATAAAGCAGTCCTCACGTAGTGGGACATCTGCGGGGCCATCTTCCCCTGGGCACCTGGGCAGCTTTTGGCTAAGTCACCAGAGAGCCAGCCTCCCCCTCCCCGTCGCCCTCAGCCGGCCCTTGGGCCCCTGTCCTCACTTACCCGTTCCTCCTCCCGGAGCTGCCGAGCCGCCTGCCGCTCCCCTTCCAGCAGCTGCTGCAGCTCAGCCACGCGGCCCCGAGGCACCAGCCGCTCCATCTGCTCCTGCAGCTGCTGCACCTCGTGGGCGTGCTGGGACCGGGCCAGCCTCAGCCTCATGGTGGCCCCGTGCAGCTGCCCAGGGAGAAGGCACCCAGTGTTGGGGTGACCGCCCAGAGCTACGGGGTCACTACCAGACACAGAAGACTGCATCTCTACCTTTAAGGTCACCCCACAAGGGAAGTGTCTGCAGCAAAACCCACGGCTCCTAAAGAGCCTATTTAGCTGAATTCTGACGCCCAAACTCCATTCAGCGGGCGCTTCTACACAGTGAGAGCCAGGAAAGCTTGCCTGTAATCCTCCACGTGACCTCCCGCCGGATTACGTAACCTTCTGTCATGTTTACCTTCCGGGTACATGACTGGGGTGTAATTCCTTTAATACTGTGACCCACGCCAGCTGTGTACGGCAGCCTTCCTCTAAGTGAAGAGTTCATGCCCCTGACACTCGGCTGCGGCCGGGGTCCCAGAGGTGGGTTACACGGTGATCAGCCAGGGGCTGGGAGCAGGTGTGGATGGGCCTCAGCACCCGCTCCCTGGGCAGAGAACCCACTGGGTCGTTGGTACCAAGCTGTCCAGAGCCTGGCCACTTCCCCTGACAGACCACCTGGGAGCCCAGATCTCAACACCACTTATATCACTTGGACTCTGGCAGCTTCGTCTGGAACACACAGAACTTCCCTCTGAGACCCCCCAGACAGGAGAGGCAACAGCTCTGCCAGGGGTCCTGCCGAGGGCAGGTTGGAGAGGAGGGTGCCGGCCATGCCAGGCAAGAGCGAGGCTGTGAGCCCGCAGCCCCACTTCCCTCACTGTCCCGTGTCACTGCGTGTCTCAGGGGCCACCCCAGGCGGTTCTCCAGGACGGGTCCCCCCAGAGGCACACGCGTACACACGGGTCCAGCAGGGCAGCTACCGTGCTCTTTGGGATGAAGACAGGGGAGGATAGTTCTCACACATCCTCCACCAGATGTAGCCTCCTCCCGACTTTCGAGATTCAGACGGCCACTCTACAGTCACTCTGGCCCGTGTCTGAGCCCCCGCCCGCCCAAAAATGCTCTTCACACCCCCTGCACAGGCTCCTCACCGCCCGCTCTCCACTTGGTTGGGTGGTACATCGGCACCGCCCAACTGAGTGCCCCGAGCCCCCTCCTTGTGAAGTGAGGTGCGGGTGGAGGCTGGGCTGCCTCCGGAGAGCCCTGCTCAACTGCCACGTGAGAAGGGGGACGTCCCCAGGAGAGCAGTGGGGCCACTGCAGCCGGGAAGCCAGGGCCTTCGCATTCTGGATGCCGGGGCGGGGCAGCGAGCCCCTCGGACAGCAGCCCCTCCTGCCCTGAATCCAAGCTGGACCGGCAGAATGTGGGGAAGTGATATTCAGAACTCCCGGGCACCGGCCTCAGAAGCCTAGCCACCTGTATGCTCTTCTGGGGGCGCCTGTTGCCGCACCACGAGAACCCCATGCCGTGGAGAGGCCGGTGCGGGTGCCCCAGTCCGTGGCACCCCTGTAAGTGCCCTCTCGGACGCCTGGCTCCCCTGCTGGACCTGTGACCTTGCAACCACTCATGGCGCGCCGGTGACCACTCCCTCCTCCGTGGCTCTGTGTGCACCTCACCTCCGCACACCCACAGGGTCCCTAAGTGCCCTGGAAGCTCCTTACTTCCCTTCTCCACACTTTCATCCAGGTGTGTTTCATGGGGGTCCTCGTCTAAATCACAAAAGGGGACGCCAGCTCACGTCACAGCAGCCTGCTTAAGTGCAGTATCTCCTGCCTGTGACGGCGGCTGCATGTTGGGCATCCCAGCGGGCACGGAAACCTCCGACAGCCCAGCCCTTCTGCCAGCAGATGGATGTGACTGCTTAGCCTCGAAGGCTCAATCTAGTCCAGGCAATTTCTCAAGGTTCCTTTTGCACTAAAAAGAGAGAAGGGAGCCCCCAGTACGTGGTGGCACCTCGGGGAAAGTGCCTGCTTACAGCGGGGGGCTGAGCCCACAGGAGCCTGACAGCACCTCATAAGGCCCCGGTGGGGGGTCCCGCACCCAGACTGACCCCTCTGCGGCCCCAGGCCATCTGAGAAGTGACTGTTCACACCAGGTGACCACAGCCAAGTCCAGGAGTCAGGCCAGGGGCCAGTTGGGGAACCTGGTGCAAAGGCTGGGCAGAGGCATGCGGGTTAGAGACCCTCCCACGGCCCTTTTCCTGCTGCCGTACCCGGGCCCTCCAAGCACACCCCAGGTCTGAGTCCACACTGGGCCCGTGGCCCTCAGGGCACCTCACCCCGTCACCTCCCTTCTGCTCGAGCTCCTCAGAAGAACCAGCCCCGCGTCCCTGCACCTCACGCTGTCAGGCACCCGCCGTCCCTCCTGGGCCCGCTCTGCTCACATCTGTTTGTCCCAGACCGCGAACTCCCTGCCTCCCCCGAGCCTGGTGCACGCTGGACAAATGCTGCAGCAGGAGAGCGGGTGGAATACCCACAGGAACGTGACACCTGGGCTCCACTGGGGCGTGGAGCCGGGTCACCTCGGGGGCTGCTCTGCCCTGTTGGCCTGGACCTCAGAGGCCACCTGCCGCGTTCCCTGGCCCCTGCATCTGTAGAGGGCACACCTGGAGGCGCTGCTATGGCCTCCTGCCCTCGTGAGGAACAGGCGCAGCTCTTCACGTGGCTCACTCGAGTTCAACCCGACCCTGGACTGAGCCTGACTCAGTCCTGGGCCTGGCGGGTGCCCAGCTAGCCGGGTGACCTGAGGCAGACCAACGATGCCCCTGGCTGGACTAGTCCCGGCCAGGCTGTCAGAGGCAAGGCTGACCCCTCCCGGGCTGGGACCACCGCGCACACCCACCTGGTCCCGACTCTCTTCGAGGGCCTCTCTCAGCTGTGACTGTGCCAGTCTCAGGCTCTGACGTTCCTGAGTCACGTGTTCAAGTTCAAGTTCAAGTTTTTGGATTTGGTTATCCTGTTTTTTAAAAATCAATTTCACAAGTATAAGAAGTATCTTACACGTTTAATGCAGAAACTTCAGGAAAGCAAAAATTACAAAATTCAACTCATCCACAATCCCAGCAGCCCAAGGACCACACCCGACGTTCTGCTGTATCTCCTGGCCCTCCCTCCATACGCACGGACTTCTGTCACTAAGACGTTGTATGCTGTGCTTTCCCCCTCTTATTATATCTTGAGTGTTAAATACTTTTCAAAAACATGGTTTTGAATGGCTGCACCATCATTTACTGACTAATTCAATACTGTTGATGATTCAAAGCTGATTCCAATTCTGTTTTGCTATTATAAATACCACAGCAATGAAAATACTTCCAGCTAAATCCGTACACAATGCTCAGTAAAGTTCCCACTAGCAGAATCATGAAGCCAGAGCACACGGACGTTCCTGATGCTCTTGAAGTATATTTTGCCATATTGTCCTCCGGAGAGGTTGTACCAACTTACTCTCGTATCATCAGGATTTAATTCCTTTCTGCTACTTTTTCTAGATACCAGGCTTTGCAAAAGCTGCTGAAGTCCACATATTTTCAGGGCTTGCTTGTTAAGTCCCTCACTTTACCTCCAGGCACATCAGGGCCGTTCCTGATCTGTTTTAGGCCAGCCTGTCTGCCCCTCCCTGCCCCGCCGGCCACTCACCTGCAGCTCCTCCCGGCACGCCGCCTCCTCCAGTCTCTGTGTCAGCAGCTGAACAGTGATGTGATTCTTCTTGCTCTGGGCCTGGTGGGTAGAGGCCTCCTCTCCCAGCTGCAGGACCCTGTGGTTGAGCTGGGACAATTCGTCCTTGCATTTCTGACTCTAGAACAAAAAGGGATAAAACACAGATGAAAAAGTTATGTTTTTAAACCAACAGCATTCCAGTGGTTCTTAACCAGGGACCCTCTTGCTCCCCGAGGGATGCTTGGCAATGTCTGGAGCCCATTTTGGTCATCACAGCTAGTGGGGTGGGGTTACTACTGGAGACTAGTGGGTGAGGCGCTCAGCGTCCCCAGAGCGATGGGCTCTCAGGCCACAGGGCAGAGGATGAACTCTGGTCCATCCAAGAAGCAGGAGACTGTGCACCAGGGGCGCTCACAGCCCATCAACATCCAACCACTGCTCTGGAGCACTGGCATGGTTTTCTTGTTTCTCCCACGGTTATTTCTAACATTATCTTAAGCAATTTGAAGGGAAAAAAACCCCTCGTTTTACTTGAGGCACGTGATTCTCTTCAAATCATTGTCATTAAACACAAAAACCGAGGCTCTCGGTGGGGGGAGCACACTGATAAAATCACCCACTTTGCAGACAGCGGATGCTGGACCCTGGGCGGTGCTGCCTGGGATGAAACAGCAGCCAGCAGGTGACACACGGAAGTTCGTTATTTCCAACCAGGTGTCACACACCTTCACACAAACCATGTTTTGCTCATCTGCTTTTCCCCAGCAGCCGCTCTGGAGGCCGAGGGTCTGCAGCCCTCCGTGCCTCAGAGCAGCGTCTAAGCACAGCTGGTGGGCGTGTCACTGTCGCCCCAGGGCTGGGTGTTCCCACCACATCAGCCAGGCGCAGGAAGAAGCAGGCTGGGGCGAGAGCTACGGGTCTCTCCAGGGGACAGCAGAGGTCTGAGAAGCCAGAGGTGACAAAAACACTCCCAGAGGACTTCCCTGGTGGTGCCGTGGTTAAGAATCCGCCTGCCAGGCTGCACTGAATCCACCTGGTTGTGCCTTCCACACACACACACACACACACACACACACACAGAGGCATAATAACTGACTGCTTAGAACGAGTTGCTCTAGCATTACCTTTTTTTCTCTAAATTAGTTTTTTCTTTAAATTTAACCTTCAGTTTTGAGTCACTTAGTTGGCTGTTGCATCATATGATTCTTTGGTTGTCTCCCAGTGATGCCAGATGGAATCAGCACAGCCCCAGGTGCTAGTTGCTAATGCCTATAAAATACCACCCACCCCCACAAAGGAGAATCATTTAAGAGTTCTTTGGACTTCATCTTCAAAAGTAGCCAAAGAATTCACGTGACAGGTTATCCCAGAAAATCTTTTGCAGTTAGTGAAATTAGGGTATAACTAAGAACATTCAGAATACTACACACACAGTTTAGGTGATCTTGGTATAGTGGTGGGACAGCAGTGAAGTGATTAATATGTACATGCTCTGCTGGGGGAAACTAAAGGGAAAGAGGTGTTCAGCCTAGAAAAACATTTCTCAGTGGATTTCCTATGAAGTCAATGTGTCTTGGGTTTAACTTTGAAACAAATTAAAAAATTTAAAAACTGACTTACTAGCATTTGTGGATTTCAGATTGAGACCCACGTAAAAGCAGTGTTTTATTCTGTGAAAAAAAAAGAATCCACCAGCCGATGCAGGGGACACGGGTTCGATCCCCGGTCCGGGAAGATCCCACATGCCGAGGAGCAACCAAGCCCGTGCACAACAACTAATGAGCCTGCGCTCTAGAGCCTGCGAGCCACAACTACTGAAGGCCGCGCTCCCTAGAGCCCACGCGCCGCAACTACTGAAGCCTGTGTACTCAAGAGCCCGCGTGCTGCAACTACGGAGCCCGTGGGCTGCAACTACTGAAGCCCGCGCGCCTACAGCCCGTGTTCTGCAACAAGAGAAGCCACCGCAATGAGAAGCCTGCGCACCGCAAAGAAGAGTAGCCCCCACTCTCCACAACTAGAGAAAGCCCGCGCGTAGCAACGAAGACCCAACGCAGCCAAAATAATAATAGTAATAATAATAATAAAATTTTAAAATTAAAAATAAATAAAAACACTCCCAGAAAGAGTAAGAGCTCAGCAAGGTGTCAGGACACAAGGTTGGCAGGTGAAAATCCAGTGTACTTCTATGTCCTGACAGTGAACATGCAGAATCCCATGTGAAAAACAAAACACCATTTCTGGCTTCTGGTCTGGCCTGCAAAGAGCTTGGAAGTCGTCACTCCCATCCTCCCAACAAGAAAAAGCTGAGTCACTGAAAACTCAACCACTCTTCTGAGACCCATCAGAGAACTGAGGTCACAGGGCAAATCAATGCCCTGAAAACTGGAGAGACGGCCAAAGAGAGTCCCAGCTCACCAGGAGCTGATGGCTGGAGCCCGAAACAAAGTGGCTACTGTGGGCGGAACTGTGTCCACAAACTCTCTGCTGTGTCTGGAGACAGGGCTTGCAGCAGGTCATTAAGGTTAAATGTGCTCACGAGGTGGGGTCCTAATCTGATAGGACAGTGACTTTATGAGAAGACACAGTGAGAGGGCATCGTCTGCAAACCCGGAAGAGCCTCGCCAGAACCAAGTCAGCCCTGCCTTGATCTTGGACTTCCGGCCTCGAGAACCGTGAGGCAATGAACTCCTGTGGTTTAAGCCACCGGTCTGTGGCATTCTGTACAGAGCCTGAGCAGACTAAGACAGTGACCATTCTGAAGTACACAGAGCGTTCTATTCTCCTGCCCTCAAGAGAAATGTCCTTTTTACCAGATTAGAACCAGCGTGGGGAAGGGGATACCCAACTGCAGCCCCCTCTAACCTTTCTGACTCAGTACACACCTATCAGAGTGGCTAAAATAAAAGAGTGACAACACAAGTGTGGACAAGGATGTGGGGAAACTGGATCAAGCACACATTGCTGGCAGGAACGGAAACTGTTACAGCCACTCTGGATAACAGTTGGGCAATTTCTTATAAAACTAAACATGTAACTACCATACAACTCAGCAACTGCTCTCCTGGGCATTTAGCCCATGAAATGAAAACCTATATCCACACAAAGACCTGCCTGGGAATGTTCACGGCACCTCTGTGACAGCCCCAAACTGGAATCAGCCCAGCCGTCCTTTAAAAGGTGAGCGTTAAAACAAGCTGTGGGCGACTTCCCTGGTGGTCCAGCAGTTAAGACTCCGTGCTCCCAAGGGCCCGGGTTCGATCCCTGGTCAGGGAACTAGATCCCGCAGGCCACAGCGAAGATCCCGCGTGCCGCAGCTAAGACCAGGCGCAGCCAAATAAAGAAATAAATATTAAAAAACAAAACAAAACAAGCTGTGGGACATCAATGCCTTGGAATAGTGTCCAGCAACAGGAAGAAGCTAACTGTGGACACACAGCCGGGAATTATGATATGCGAGACAAGGCAACCCCAAAGTTCGTATTCTGTATTCCTTTTGTATCACATTTTGAAATGACACAATTTTGGAAATGAAGGGCAGTTAGTGGTTTTCAGGGGTTAGGAGCTGGGGTAGGTGGGCAGGAAGGCGGTGGGTGTGGTTATGAAAGAACAACGTCAAGGATCCTTGTGGAGCTGGAGCTGTTCAGTATCTTGACTGTGGTCGTGGAGACACGAACCTACACAAGGGATAAAATTGCATAGAACTTGATACACACACGAGTACACAAGTAAAACTGGGGAAGCCCGAGTAAGGCCCATGGATTGTATCAATGTCGACATCTTGGTTGTTGATATTCATTATGGACTGATCCCTGCCAATTCACATGTTGAACCCCAAACCCCCAATACCTCAGAGTGACTGTATTTGGAGACGGGGCCTTGAAAGAGGTGACTAAGGTTAAATGAGGTCATATGAGTCCAACATGATGGTGTCCTAATAAGAGATGAGGACACAGACACATCCGAGGGATGACCATGTGAGGACACAGGGAGGGACAGCTGTATACAAGCCAAGGAGAGAGGCCTCAGAAGAAACCAGCCCTGCCCTGATCTTGGACTTCGAACCTCGAGAACTATGAGGAAATAAACTTCTGTTGTATAAGCCACTCACTCTGTGGTACTTTGTTATGGCAGCCCTAGCAAACTAACACAGATATATTATACTATAGTTCCATAAAATGTTACAACTGGAAGAAACTGGACAAAGTGTATTTCTCTGTAATATACTTCTTATAACCACCTGGGAGTCTGCAATTATCAATACTAATTTCAATTAAAAAAAGAATTCAAAAACAAAAACAAAAACAAGAATGACACATCCCAGCTTCTGTGCTTCAGTCCAAAAGCCAGTAAGTGAGACCAAGTACAGAAGGCATTTACTTATGGGGCAAAGGGAGACCAGTGTGGAGGTCAGTGCTGAGTGAGACAGGGCATTTACCCGCAGGGTAAAGGGATTAATCAAACAGTTAAGTAAATCTATTGAAGATGAGGAAACCAGGTTTTTCATTGCTAGAGGCAAGAGTTACAAATATGGAAACGGAGAAAACCAGAATTATCCCTGTGATGTTGGAATTGCAGATAAAAGTTTGAATTCATGGTTTTCAGTAGGGAGATATATAAATCAATATACCTGAAACCACGTGCGTGTAAGCCTAATAAATATACGTATACACTCCCTAGCTCTATGCACTAACTGCACCTGGACATAGCAATGCCCCAGGAGCCATGAGCACTCCTAGTGCCCAGATCTTGGTCTCTAAATACCATTCGGAACTAAAGGTCACCAAGGGCTCCTTGGAGAAACGACTGCTTCCAGGACTGGGGCAGGGAAGTACTAGATGAACCTGGAATATCGTGGGGCACCAGAAAGTGAGGAAGTGCTCAAAGAATGACCAGGACCTGTCAGGAGGACCCAGAAGTCACCCTGAGGGGGCTCTTATTGGCCAAATCTGGGACAATCTGAGCATAAAAATAAATACTGATGGTAACATATTAATAACCCATTGAATAAAACAGGAATCTATGATAGTAACATAATGATGAATAAATAAATGGAGGGCTTCCCTGGTGGCGCAGTGGTTAAGAATCCGCCTGCCAACGCAGGGGACACAGGTTCGAGCCCTGGTCCAGGAAGATCCCACATGCTGTGGAGCAACTAAGCCCATGCGCCACAACTACTGAGTCTGCACTCTAGAGCCCGTGAGCCACAACTACTGAGCCCGTTTGCCACAACTACTGAGCCTGTGCTCTAGAGCCTGTGCTCCTCAACAAGAGAAGCCACCGCAATGAGAAGCCCACGCACCACAACGAAGAGTAGCCCCCGCTCGCCGCAACAAGAGAAAGCCTGCGCACAGCAACGAGGACCCAATGCAGCCAAGAATAAATAAATAAAATCAATAAATTAAAATCAATAAATAAATGGAGAGAAGAAAAAGCTCTTCCTTACACTAGAACGCCAATTAACAAATATAAAAGGAAGCTGGGATTAGTCACCAACTGGCCACCATCACAGTCATAACTGACTGCACCAAGAAACAGAGGATGCTGAAACAAGGGGGTGAGAGTTTGATGAAGAACAAGATATTCACATCATATCAAAGCATTTCCCCATAAAATATTTAGCAATTACCAAGGGGAAAGTAACTTTGTGGAGAAGCCTGACCAACACCACCTGACCAAGAATCTAAGTTGACGTCACTAATGCTTGTGTCCCCGGACTGGATGGACTGAGAAGGACACAGCATCACTTTGGGGATAGTCACACATAATCTGAATCCAAGCACAGGGAAGCACCGGATACACCGAAACAACCGCTTGTAATCTTCAAAAGCGCCAGGTCATAACAACAAGGACAGGCGGACTGAAGCCACACGAGGTCCTGGGCTGGCTGATGGGGCAGTTTCATAGTCACGCTGATTTCCTAATCTGGGGTGTGGGAGAGGGCTGATGGGTCAGCAACTCACTCTCAAATCTTTCGTAACAAAGTTCTGTGCTTCCTTGTTGTAAGCTTGAAATTATTTCAAAATAATGGAAGAGGGAGGGTGGCATCAGCTTCATGCCAGGTGTCAATACTTCACCTGTGTGCAGAGCTCTTCCATCTCAGAGCAGGCCTTTTCCTTCTCTCTCTTTAAAACCTCAACTTCCTTCCTGTTGAAGAAGCAAAGTTAACAGTATCACTGACCCCTCATCACTCACGGTCACCTTGGCGGCTTGGATCTGTACACCTGCTCCTGGTACCCTACGGCCACTGCTCCGTCACTGTCCTACGCTATCGCTGCTGCTGGTCCAATCGGATCCCAGCTTCGGAACCAGAGGAACCCTGCCAGCACTGTAAGAACAAACCCTCCATGACGTTCCTCAATCACACACGTTAATCTCTCTCTGGCACATGCGAGTGCTCTTCACACCCAGCAGCATAAACACCAACACAGGCTTACATTCACTGACATCTGAGGTCAAAGGGGTCCCAGCACCAAACTTAGGGAAAAATGGTTCCTGGAGGGAAAAATCTTGCAGATTTCAGAACTGCTGTAATGTAACAGCGATCGCTTATTGACCATCCACTTTGGATCCCAGGCTTTCATCATCGGGCACTTTTATCAAATCAACACCGCATCCTCGGCAGTTTAGAGCTCAGCTCATCTTGAACGTCATTAAGAAAAAAGCCAAACAAACCATCCTTGGATGAGGCTCTGATGGTGAAAGCAGAAATCCACTGACAGGCATCCCGAGCCTCCACCGCAACACACACACACACACACACACACACACACACACGAACGCACACACACACACGAACGCGCACACACACCCACACACCAACACACACGGGCACACACACACCCACGCACCCACGCACACACACACAAGCAGACACACCCACACACGCGCACACACCCACACGCACACGCAAACACACGCACACACACGCACACACACACGCACGCACACACACACGCACGCACAGACACACAACCCAAACACACACGCACACACATGCACACACTCCCCCACACACAGCCACACACGCACGCACCCACCCACACACACGCACCCACGCACACACACACACACGAACACACACACACACACTCACACAGACACACACGCACACACACACGGACACACACCCAAACACCCACACGCACACACGCACACACACGCACCCTCGCACGCGCACACACACACACGTACACACGCACCCACACGCAACCACACGCACACACATGCACACACACACCCACACACACACGCACGCACACACACCCACACACACGCACAAACACACCCACACCCACACACATGCACACACACACCCACACACACCCACACGCACAGGCACACGCACATGCACGCGCACACACGCGCAAACACACACGCACCCACACGCAACCACACGAACACACACACGCACACACACACCCACACACACCCACACACACAGGCACACGCACACACACACACACGCGCACACACACCCACACACAGACACCCACACACACACACACCCACACGCATACACACACACAACCACCACACACCCACAGAAACACGCACACACACACACACGCGTATACACACACACGCACACACACCCTCACACACGCACACCCACACACGCACAGACACACGCACACACACTCACCCACACCCACACACACACGCACACACACCCACCCCCACACATGCACACACCCCGCCCCACATGCACACACACCCACACACCCACACACGCGCGCACAAACACACCCACACGCACACACACACGCATGCACGCACACACACGCACACACATGCACTCACACACGCAGACACACACCCACACACGCGCGCACAAACACACTCACACGCACTCACGCACACACCCGCACACACACACACACACGCACACACACGCACACACATGCGCTCACACACGCAGACACACACCCACACACACACACGCACCCAACCACACACCCACCCACACACACACACCCCCACACACGCACACACGCACGCACCCACGCAGACACACACACGCACACACACACACGCGCACACACGCACACCCCCCGCACACACACCCGCACACACACACCCTCACACGCACGCACACACACACACACACACGGACACACACAGACTCACCCACACACACACACGCACCCAAACACACACACACGCACGCACACACACACGCGCACAGACAAACGCAGACACACACGCACACACGCGCACACACGCGCACACACACGCACACCCACACACACGCACCCAACCACACACCCACACACGCGCACACACACCCACACACGCACAGACACACGCACACACACGCAGACACACCCAAACACACACACGCATACACACATGCACTCACTCACACACGCAGACACACACCCACACACGCACACACACACACGCACACACCCAACCACACACACGCACGCACACACACACGCACACACACATGCACTCACTCACACACGCACACACACACGCACACACACCTGCACTCACTCACACGCACACACACACACGCACACACACACGCACACACACACAAGTACACACACGCAAGCACACGCACACACGCACACACACGCACGCGCACACACACACGCACGCACCCACGCACACACACACGCGCACACACCCACACACGCGCACACACCCACACCCACACACCCACAAACACGCACGCACACACACCCAACCCACACACACACACACGCACACACAAACACCCCCCACACACGCGCACACACACACACGCAGCCAGCCACACACAACCACACCCACCCACACACACGCACACACACACGCACACACACACGCGCACACACGAGCACACACACGCACAGACACAAACACACGCACACACGCACACCCCCCCACGCTCACACCCACACACACACGCACCCACAAACACACGCGCACACACGCACACACACACACACCCCACACACACGTACACACACGCACACACACACACGCACACACACACGCACCCACACACAGACGCACCCACGCACCCACCCACACACACGCACACGCACACCCACACACCCGCACACACACACGCACACACACGCACACACACGCACACACGCACACACAAACGAACACGCACACACACCCACAAACGCACACACACACACACCACACACACGGACGCACACACACGCACACACACACGCAGACGAACACACACGCACATACACGCACACGCACACGCACACGCACATACCCACACACGCACACACACAGGCACACACGCACACACACATGCGCACACACACAGGCCCCCCCACACACGCACACACATGCACCCCCACACCCCCACACAGCCACACCCACAATCACACACGCACCCACGCAACACACGCACCCACGCACACACACACACACGCACCCACCCACCCACACACACACCCACAAACACACACACGCACACACACCCACAGACACCTACACACCCACACAAACACACGCACGCACACGCACACACGCACACACACGCACACACACACGCACCCACACACACGCACACACCCACACGCACACGCACACGGACACACGCGCACACGCACACACCCACCCACACGCACACGCACACACACGCGCACACACACGCTCAAGCACACGCAAACACACACCCACCCACGCACACAGACGCACACACCCACAGCCCCACACACACACGCACCCACACACACACACACGCACACCGACACACACCCCACACACACGCACCCACACACACACGCACGCACACACACACGCACACGCACACACACGCACACACACACACGCTCACGCACAGGCACACACACCCACCCACACACACACGCACACACACACCCACACTGACACCCACCCACACACACGCACGCGCACACACACACACCCACACCCACACGCACACACACACACACGCACACACACACCCACACACGAACACACACACGCACCCACACACACCCACACACACACACCCACACCCACACACACACGCACCCACACACGCACACACCCACACACGAACACACACGCACACCCCCCCACACACACACGCACGCACACACCCACACACACACCTATGTAAACATCCACACACACAAACACGCACGCACCCACGCACACACGCACACACACGCACACGCACACATGCACACACGCACACACACAACCCACACGCACACCCACGCACACCCCCACACACGCACACACGCACACGCACGCACACACCCCCACACAAGCACGCACACACGCACACACACGCGCACACACCCGCACACACACCCACACACACACACATACACACCCACACACCCACACACACGAACCCACACACGCACACACCCACACACGCACACACACACACCCCACACACGCACACGCACACACACACCCACACACACATGCACACTCACACACACCCACACGCACCCCCCCCCACACGCACACGCGCACACACGCAGACACCCACGCACACACACCCACGCACACACACACACGCGCACACACACACCCACTCACACCCACACACACGCACACACACACACGCACCCACACACACCCACACCCACACACGCACCCACACACACACGCACACACACACACGCCACACACACACGCACACACACACGCACACACACACACACACCCCACACACGCACCCACCCACACACACCCCACACACGCACCCACGCACACACACGCAACATGCACACACACACGCACGCACACCCACGCACACACACACGCACACACCCACACACACACGCACACAAACACAAACACAGCTCCTGCCTCAGTGCTCAGGCCCCCGACCCCTGACTCTGACTCACTGAAATCGGCAGACCAGGAATGCACCTCGGAGGAAAGCACAGCTAAAACCATTATCAGGACAAGAACAAACAGATTCTACTCGCCCAGAAAGGCTGCAAGAGTATCTCTCGCCCCTACGAGAATGCTCGATGCCTCCCCCGAGCCCTGAGCACAAGGTGGAGTTATTTCTGCAGGGTGAGCAGTGCTTGCAGAGCAGCGTCAGAGGCACAGGGGCCTGTGCTGGAGCTGGTGGCGGTGGTGCTGACCCGGCACCTCCTACTTCTGCGAGTGAGGCGCTCAGGAAGGAGGCCCGAGGCCTGTGCCTGGCAAGGCTGGTCAGAGGGCAGCACAGCTCTCCTGGAATGCGGGTTATCTGTGAACACGTCCCACTTTCTACAGCAATGCCTTCTAAGCTTACTCTACGAAGAGCAAGCCCTGTCAGGGACCGGGCGGTCGGGGTGGGACCACTGAGACGGCCCTTACCTCTGTGCAGCCTCTGTCCTTTCTGCAGCTTCAAGCTCTTGCTGGATCCTTGCCAGCTCATTTTTCAAAAACGTGTTTTCTTCAGAAAGCCTATCCAATTTGATTCTGCATGGGAAATTTAAGAAAGGAAGAAGAGTGGGAACTCCAGAAGCTGGTCACCCCCACGCACTCCAGTCCTGCAGTGACCCTGCAGCCACACTTCCCCTTCCCTAGATGAGGGCACAGGACACCACTTCCTTCGCTTTCCTGTATCCCGTGTTAACCTGCTCTGGTTTGCATCTCCCAAGAGATAAGCTATAGAAGACAAAGCTTTCTTAGCTTCTAAAACAGCCACACAATCAACAACTCCCTGGTGCATTCAGCACCTTGGTTCTTTGTGTTCACAGCTGGCCGGTTCCTGCATCTTATAACCTCCACTGAAATGTGAGTGTGCCCATGGCAGGCACCAGTGCAAGATGCTGGGTGAGTCCTCGCGAGGTCATTGCAAGGAGAGTGGCCACCCCCTCCACCCAGGGGACTCCAGCACAAAGCTGAGGAACACAAGGACGGGGGAGGCTGGATCCCAAGGGAAGAGCGCCTCCATCCTACACCCTGAGCTCAGTACCAGGAGGAGCCTGGGACGATGCCCGTATCAGTGGACAGAGGGCGACCTGATGCAACATGGAGCCTTCACAGGGAAAAGCAAGTACCGACAGTGGCTGCCGGGACCAAGTCTCCCCGGAGCCCCCCTGGCTTCCGATGCTCTTAGAGTCTCCCTGGGAAGGTAACCCCATCGATGTGTGACACACAAGCAACTGACCAGTAAAGATCACGGGGAGGCAGCCTGAGACCCACGCCTGCTGCCCAGAGAGTCTATCCTTAACGCATCTTGGTCTTGCAGATATTTATTCCCCTAAACAGGTCTCTACCTGGCATTAGCTTCTTTTCAATCTAAAAGTACTCAAAGCCACATGACCTCATATGTTTATGTATTATTCTTATAATGTCAAGCATAAGGATCTCCTTCATAAGCATAAGTACCACTTCATTTTTCCTCATGAGGAACTAGAGAGAAAAATAAAGACATAGAAGTCAACGGAATTTTAAAAGCAGCAAAGGGTTTCAAGCAGGGGAGTGACACAAATGAGGTCTGTGTTTTGAACTGTCATTCCGGCTCCAGGATGGAAAACAAATTGATTCAAGGCAGGTGTGTGTGTGTATGTGGTTGGCAGGGGATTCTGCCGCCAGCTTCCTGGACCTCAAATAAGACGGCAGTTGCTCCACCCCAGCCGCGCACACTCACCAAATAACCAGAGCAAAGCTGATCATCTAGTGTGTGATGTCCTCACAGAAGGTAATGGAAACCTCCAGGGGTCCCCAAACAAAACAACCCCAGAAGCTGAAACCAAAGCCATGAGCATTAAGCAACACAAACGTGGGGTTACCCTGAGGCCAGCACCTACACCAGTGTGGAGAAACCACACCTTGGATACATGCACTGGGCCAGTTCCCTGGAAGAGGTTAAAGTGGTCTCAGATTAAGAGGCTCCCAACTCTTGGCAAAAGCAAAACACATCCTTTCTGCAGGGAGCACCCTCTACTACAGCTCCCAGGATTCCCAGAGATAAACATCATGCAAACATGAGCTCACAATTAAAGATCACCACAATATACGTGGAAAAGGACCACCTCTGAGAGTCAGAAGAAGCCAGAACAACAGAATTAGATCCTGTAGGAACCTCAGATACCGGAATTATCAGACACAAACTAAGGAAAAATGTTATGAAATGTTTACTTAACTAAAAGATGGAAATTAAAAGAGGACAAGCAACAAGAAGCTATCAAAAATGATCAGACAGGACTAACTAAACAGAATTTTGGAAAATAAAAAGTCAATGTCAAAAGAAAAACTCACTGGCAGAATGTGCCATAGACAGAAAAGAAGTCGGAAGTAATGAAAGGTTAAGAAATGGAGGAAGAAGGATGCTCAACATCACTAATCATTAGAGAAATGCAAATCAAAACTACAATGAGGTGTCACCTTACAGCAGTTAGAATGGGCATCATCAGAAAATCTACAAACAACAAATGCTGGAGAGGGTGTGGAGAAAAGGGAACCCTCTTGCACTGTTGGTGGGAATGTAAATGGATACAGCCACTATGGAGAACAGTATGGAGGTTCCTTAAAAAACTAAAAATAGAACTACCATACGACCCAGCAATCCCACTACTGGGCATATCCCCTGAGAAAACCTTAATTCAAAAAGAGTCATGTACCACAATGTTCATTGCAGCTCTATTTACAACAGCCAGGACATGGAAGCAACTTAAGTGTCCATCGACAGATGAATGGATAAAGAAGATGTGGCACATATATATAATGGAATATTACTCAGCCATAAAAAGAAACGAAATGGAGTTATTTGTAGTGAGGTGGATGGACCTAGAGTCTGTCATACAGAGTGAAGGAAGTCAGAAAGAGAAAAACAAATGCCATATGCTAACACATATATATGGAATCTAAAAAAAAATGGTTATGAAGAACCTAGGGGCAGGATGGGAAAAAAGACACAGACCTTCTAGAGAATGGACTTGAGGACACGGGGAGGGGGAAGGGTAAGCTGGGACAAAGTGAGAGAGTGGCATGGACATATATACACTACCAAATGTAAAATCGATAGCTAGTGGGAAGCAGCTGCATAGCACAGGGAGGTCAACTCCGTGCTTTGTGACCACCTAGAGGGGTGGGATAGGGAGGGTGGGAGGGAGGGAGACGCAAGAGGGAAGAGATGTGGGGATATATGTATATGTATAGCTGATTCACTTTGTTATAAAGCAGAAACAAACACACCATTGTAAAGCAATTATACTCCAATAAAGATGTTAAAAAAAAAAGAAAAGAAAAGGGGTATATGAATATATATTAGTTTATACAGGCACACCTTGGAGATATCATGGGTTTGGTTTAAGACCCACAATAAAGTGCATATTCAATAAAGTGAGTCACGAAATGTTTTGGTTTCCCAGTACATATAAAAGTTATGTATACACTATACTGTAGTCTGTTGAATATGCATTAGCATTATAATGCTAACCATCATCTGACAATGCAGCGTTGCCACAAACCTTCGATTTGTAAAAAATGCAATATCTGAGAAGCACAATAAAGCAAAGCACAAAAAAGAAAGGAAACAAACTCAAACCAAAATTTTACCTGTAGGTGGTGGCAGGAATAGGATGGAACAGCCAAAATTTTCTGACTGTACCTGTTTTAAAAGTTTTAACTTTGGAACCATGTAAATATTTTACATATTGTTAAAACAAAATGAAATCAAAGTGGAAAACCAACGTACACATTTTGAAAACAAAATGAAACAAATGAACCTGTGTTTCATGTTGGTAGATTAGTCAAACTGGGGTTATTTAAATTACTTGAAAACACAGAGATTGATTGTATTTCCCTAGTGGGTACATACTAAGGATGAAAAGAATTACAAAGAAATCTTAACCTGTTTTTAGTAATCATATTATTCATAATAATGTTATTAGTAATAATATTCCTAAGAATAATATAATATTCTTTAAATAATAAACAGTTTATATATTGAAGAATAGAGCAAAAAAGTAATAGCATGGACTCATGTTGAATCATCTCTTCTAAAGAAGTATTTCTTAGCTCTGTCCACTGAAAAGGCCTAGAAACAAGGACCAACCCAGTAGCCATGAGCATCCACATTCATTTTTTTTTTTAAAGAGAATTTCTCTAGCTCTAGGCCTATCTTTTTATTTTTTAATTTATTTTTATTTATTTTTATATTTATTTTTGGCTGTGTTGGGTCTTCGTTTCTGTGCGAGGGCTTTCTCTAGTGCGGGGCCACTCTTCATCGCGGTGAGCGGGCCTCTCACTATCGCGGCCTCTCTTGTTGCGGAGCACAGGCTCCAGACGCGCAGGCTCAGTAGTTGTGGCTCACGGGCCTAGTTGCTCTGCAGCATGTGAGATCTTCCCAGACCAGGGCTTGAACCCGTGTCCCCTGCATTGGCAGGCGGATTCTCAACCACTGCGCCACCAGGGAAGCCTCACATTCTTGAGTCTATATGCCATTTCCCGTGAAAGGAAACCAGGACTCTTGGGGGGAAAATGGCTGATTCCAGGTCTCAGATAGATTAAAGATGTACAAGCTGAGCATGGAAAGCAAAGAAAGTATCAAGGACTACGAGGGGAGTGCTGAAAAGACTTGGGAGCTGATTCGAAGGAGCTCGCATTAGCCAAAGAAAGGACAATCTGAGCATCAAAATGATAAACTGCAGTGAATTGCATCACATCAGTTGCGTTAGAAGCATGAATGATAATGACACCTAACAATAACAGTTTTAAAACTGAAACCTCTTTGGGGCTCCTTGGAGAATATGAAGGAGGAAACTCATTTTGGAAAATGGTAAATGAAAGAATGGAGTCAAGCATCTATCTGCCGTTACTGCACAAATTCTATCTCAGGGTAGCCACATTGTTTACGAGGGAAATCTCTTTTTTATAGAAGAATTCCAGCTAATAAATGCAGCAGGAATAAAAAAACTAGATTAATGCCGTTTTGTAGCCCTAATGCATGGAGGCAAGTAGCTGCTAAAGCATTAGGTGAAAAGCTTAAGAGAGACCTTAGTAGTGGATGGGTATGGATAGCACCTAGGCCCATTGATCAATCTTAACATCCAAAAAGGGACACCAGGATTTCCCTGGTGGCGCAGTGGTTAAGAATCCGCCTGCCAATGCAGATGACACAGGTTTGATCCCTGGTCCAGGAAGATCCCACATGCTGTAGAGCAGCTAAGCCCATGCGCCACAGCTACTGAGCCTGCACTCTAGAGCCCACACGCCACAACTACTGAGACCACATGCTGCAACTACTGAAGCCTGCGTGCTCTAGGGCCTGTGTGCCACAACTACTGAGCCCGTGTGCTGCAACTACTGAAGCCTGCACTCCTAGAGCCTGTGCTCTGCAACAAGAGAAGCCACTGCAATGAGAAGCCCATGCACTGCAACTAAGAGTAGCCTCCGCTCGCTGCAACTAGAGAAAGCCCACACGCAGCAATGAAGACCCAACACAGCCAAAAAAAAAAAAACCCAAAAAACAAAAAGGGACACCAGACATTTTGTGCTTCACAACATCATAACACCATTTGCCAGAAAACTAAACCTGATCTGATCCAGCCCCTACACCTAATTTCCAGTTTATAGGATATTCAGGGATGGGGGAACATGTTAAATGACCCCACAGGAGTCCACAACAGAATCTATTTTTTGGGAAACTACCAAACTTCCCAGTTTCTTTAACAAACAAGTTGCCAAGGGGAAGGGGAAGGGGGAGAACCCTGTAGATTAAAGGAGACTTAGAGACATATCAGAAATGTGTAATGTGTAGCTCTCGTTTGACTCTCATTTGAGCATGGCAACTTTAAGAATAAATTCATGAGACAAAATGGGGAAATTTGGATTCTAACTGGGTATTTCATAATATTAAAAAATTATTAATAAGATGTGATAATTGTATTGGGATTTTTTTTTAAAAAAATCTTATTTATAGAAATAAGCACTAAAATAATTATAGATTAAATGAAATGATGTCTAGGTTTCGCTTCAAAATAACCCAGAAGTGGGCGAGGGAACAAGATTGGCCACATGCTGATAGTTGTTGAAGCCAGTTGGTGGGACATTGAGTTTATTAGCCTTTTTACTTTTCAATGTGTTTGAGATTTTCCACAATAAAAGTCTATTTAAAGAAGCAAAATGCTGGTGGTGGGGGGGATTTTTCTTGTATTTCTCAAACCAACTTAAAATGCCTTTGGGAGTCATGGTAGGATTGCAGAGGAATCACAGGACATGAAATTATCCAGGAAAAGTAGGAATCTGAGACTTGCCATTGGAGTTGGCTTTGCTAACACCAGTGCTAGTACTCTGGAGAATAAACTGAGGTCTGAACTCTCATAGGAGATGAAAATGCCCGCCCGCCTTCCTGTGGCAGCACTTGAAGCTGAGCCAGGTCTGAGATTTCTGGGGCTGCCTTTGAATGTTCCTTCTTTGCAGTTGCAGAAGTGGTTATCAGGCTCCTTACCCCTCCCACCTTCCAACTAAGACCCTCTCCTGATTCCTGTAGCATGAGTCTGTATCTTTTCTTTCCTAGTGTGCTTCTAAGTAATACTGGGAAAGAGTCTGAATCAATCAATCAAAGGAGATTGGCAGAATCTGTAAAACAAATCTTGTAGACTTATGTCCTATTCTCAGATATTGATACTTTATGGGAGGAATCTGTAAGAGGCAGGTTGGGGTAGATCTAAAACGTTCTCTTTTCTTTGTAGATATGGGGGGTTTTTTGGGTTTTTTTTTAATTTTATTTTTGTCTGCGTCAGGTCTTAGTTGTGGCACGTGGGATCTTCTTTGAGGCATGAGGGATCTTTCGTTGTGGTGCGCGGGCTTCTCTGTAGTTGTGACGTGCGGGTTTTCTCTTCTCTGGTTGTGGTGCATGGGCTCCAGGGTATGTGGGCTCTGTAGTTGTGGCGCGAGGGTTCCAGGGTGCGTGGGCTCTGTAGTTTGCGGCACGTGGACTCTAGTTGAGGTGCGCAAGCTCAGTAGTTATGGTGCACAGGCTTAGTTGCATGGGCTTAGTTGCTCTATGGCATGTGGGATCTTCGTTCCCTGACCAGGGATTGAACCTGCGTCCCATGCATTGTAAGGCGGATTGTTTATCACTGGACCACCAGGGAAGTCCCTGTAGATGTGTTTTCAACTGCTTGATTTTTCACAATTTGCAGAGGGAAAACAATCCAGTGACGTTGTCTCTTTTTGGCAGCTCCTTAGGTTTCCTTGCTGTCAGTGCTGACGTACACATATATTCGGAGATTTGCCATTTTTCTTCCTCCCCATCAAAACAGGACAATTAGAACCACTAGAATACCACAGGAAGGAGTACTAGGCCTAAGTACACAGAGAAGAAATAAAGAGAAAGCCTAATACTTTTCATATGGGTATATATAAATCCCCATCTACTTTATGGTTTCTACATATTATAAAGTAATTTAGATAAGACATCAGTTTTTCTTTTCAGGTGCGGTGTCTAAAAGACTATGGAGAATTTGAAGTTGATGATGGTACTTCAGTCCTATTAAAAAAAAATAGCCAGGTATTTATTGTCTTAAGATACTTTAAATTTTGTAAGAGTGTTGAATGACGAAAATGTTGGAATCAGTAGCAAAGTAAGTATCACCTTGTGATGATCATTTGTATTGTAGGCATTATGTTTATTATAAAATACTCTTTTGTCCTTTTTCTAAATGTAAAGACGTGAAGCAAACGTTGCATGTAGTAAGACGGGGTTAATTACAGTTGACCCTTGAACAATGCACAGGGATTAGGGGTGCCTACAGACTCCCCTCTCCCCACACAGTCGGAAATCTGAGTACTTCTATCTCTGCCTCAAAAACAAAGGGATGGATAAATGACTCACCCAAAGGCCGGAAGCTAAAACCGTTTGAATAGAATTAGGACCCAAGCCCTAGTTCTTTTGATCCCACCTTTTGTGATCTCTAATCGAACACAAACTTTTCCCCATACTTAGTCAGTTTAAAGATCTGTAAAATGACAATACAGGTTTTATATATGTGTGTGTGTATATATATATCTGCATATTTGAGTGGAGTCATGCAGTTGAAACCCATGCTCAAGCATTAGCTATAATTTACTAGGGTATTGCTTGAATTTAATACTAAGCATTTCCCTGGGAAGTTGCCACAGTGGGTCTTATTCTAGTTAAGGGGCTATTAAGTTGTTGCATTTAGCTCCTTTCTTCAAATTATTATTTATTAAAAAGGTGCTAAGCACTAGTTTTCAGCCTATACTTCTTCACCTTTTAAATCTTAGTTCTTTAGTTAACAAATAGTGATATGGATCAAAAAATTTCTAAGTATTTAATATATAAACATAATAGAAGTTAATAAGGAAAGACTGAAATTGTAACTCACTAAATTTTTCCTTACGAAGAATCTCAATTTATTGTTTCCTTAGAAATCTTCAAGTTCACATTAGATGAATTCACATTAGCTAAATTTTTTTTATCCTATCTCTATTTTCTGTAGTCATATTAGCATAGGAGGAAAGGTGAACTAGTAAAAACCACTCTTTCCTTTGTTGCCTGCCATCTTGTTATGAGACGGTCGGTATTTAATGACCCTAGTCACTTTTGTTGACTTCTGTTTGTTCTGTTGAGCCGAAGAATGGTTCTGGTTATGTGGTTCTTAGCTCATTTCCCTAAGGGAGGGTGAGTTGGTCTCTTATTTTACTAGTACCCTTGGAGTTTTAGTTTCCTGAAACAAAAGTTGGAATTATTAAAGACAGATTTTCAGGGTACCCTAAAATCTTTGGTTGTTAAGGCAAAAGTTTCCCTTCCAAGGATACTAATGAATAGAAAATAGATGGTGAAGCTCTGGGTTCACAAGAACAAAGCTAGCCTCATAAAGCAAGATCTGAGAAAATGCACTTCACCCCAAACACTGTCCCCTGGTTGAATTTCTTTCTCCAGCTTTGTGACCAGTCTTCCCACCAAGTGTGCTAAGACTCCTCAGCAGGGAGGGCCTGGGTGGGGCCAGGGCAGCCGAAACCCAGTCCCTCCTCCGTCTGCTGCTGTTAGACGATTGCTGTTTACTGTGTGGCGCATTCAGAAGCCTTCCTCTTAATGAGCCTTTGTCTCTCAGTATCACCCTATAAAAATGGGGAAACTTAAAAGCATAATCTACTGTAATTGATATTAAGGGGCTTCTAAAATGTCTGAGCACATCTGAAACCAGTTTTCTATAAAATCTGTAGTGTAGATCACCCACATAATGTAAAATATTAATAGGGAAACATTTTCCTACTGTACATTCCTTTATTATTGACTCTATGGCAAGCATGCTTCTCTGGTTGTCCAGAAATCAGAACTCCCTCTTTTTAGTAGATATTGGAATAATTGTTAAATGAGCAACTCTATAGTTTTTTCTCTCTCTTTATTTTTTATTTTTTTTACATTTTATATTCTTAAGGCTTTTTAAAAATTCCATTAAGTTAGACAACAGTCCTTGGCCCATGGGTCTTCATGACTGGTTTGGAGGAGTTTCTTTGGTCATGGGTCTCACCTGAGGCCTTTGAGTTTGTGGAGGACGGTCAGGTGCACTGAAGTGGCATCCGCTTCCTTGAATACTTTGCACACTCTCTCCTTCAGTTACTTTCTAGGGTTATCTACACTGCACTTTCTGATGTACTGTTTCTTGTTTTTACCCAAGTATCTCTGTCTCGTCTTTGAGATTTCTTTGGTCACTTGTGAGCTTGGAAAGTCTTCCTGCCTCACCTCCAGCACCTCCCCGCTCCAGAGTTTAGTAAATGTTCACTTTTGTTTTAAGCCCTGGTGTTTTGAGAGGGAATCGGACAAGGAGACTCCTTTCCACCTCAGGACGAGAGCAGTGTCCTCTCAGGAGACGTTGAGGATGAGCCTTAGCCAGGCACTGGCATCCTCACACACAGCGTGTGACCAGCACCCATGTCATAGGTTACCATGACTTTTAATCCTTGGAAAGTATGGGAGAAGAGTTGCACTGTTAGTAGAAGAATGACTGTTCAGACTCAGATCCTAGAAGGGGTTTAATGGAGAAGACACTCCTTCCGCTTGCCTTCCTAATGAGCTGTCGCTGCACCACTTGTGATCCAGCGCCCCAAATCTCACCTACCTGGGTTTTCTGTGCGTAGATTTTAAAATGCAAACAGGAAGGAAAATACCTACTAGAATTCAAAACTCTTTAGTTACATTTAACTTAAGCAAAACGTGAATTTGTTTATAAAATTCAGACTTCAGTACAGCTCTAGCTGACATCCATTTCAGTTGATTAAAATAGCAAAAATACTTAAGTTTAGCTTTTAACTACTTAGCTGGTGGAGTTTGAAATATATATATAATGTGTTGCTGCTTCTTAATGATGCATCGTATAATTTAGCATTCTTTTCATTCCTTTTTCTTCCTCCCCCTCTTCCCTCAGCACTTTCTACCTCGGTGGAAGTGCGAGCAGCTGATTAGACAAGGCGTTCTGGAGCACGTGCTATCGTGACCTCACGCCAGATGGCTGCCAAGCCTTCCCCCGTTCGAGGCTGGACCCAACCAAGGACGCTTCTCCACCTCCCTCTCCACCTCCCCTAGGCCCACCACTTTTTGGTTTTAAAATTTAGACTTTCTTTAACCAGGAATGCTTGGCCAAGGAGTATGGTTGCTTTTTCTTTTTCTTTTTTTTCATTTGAACCTGAGTTTCTCTTTTATTTAATTTCCAAATATAATTCTATAACCTTCCATGGTAAACATATTTTTGAATCTATGTTGTATGCTTGCATTTTGAAGCATCAGTTCTCAATAGAGAATTTGAATTCTTGCCGTACAGAGACCCCACATATCCAATCTGCTGTCCACAGTTCTAGAGGGAAGTCCAAGATCAAGGCTCTAGCGGATTCTGTGCCTGAAGAGAGTGCTTCCTAGTTCATACACCGCCATCTTCTCATTCTGTGCTCACAAGGTGGAAGTGGTTTATTTTTCTATTGTACAGGATTCTCCCCTTTGTGTGGTACGTTGTATCTGTAATCACAACATTCCTACAATTCCCAAAATACTGTATACAATTCCCAAAATACTGTATACAATTCCCAAAATACTATATACAGTTCCCAAAATACTATAGTGTGTTTTTGTTTAATGAAAGTAAATTATCAATATTACATTTTAATCTCCTTTAAACAATGAGGAAGTTTCACCTGGCTGTATAGGGAGATAGGGGGTCCTGGTGCATCTCGTGTTGCTGGAAGTGTGCATTGTGCAAGCCGGGGAGCTGAATTTCTGCAATTCATGTTTCCAAATCACGTGGGCAGGTGGAGCTGATGGCCTATAAAATTTTCAGCGTATTTAATGTTTAATAACATGTTAACTTATCACCTGGCTGTTTAGGAAGAAAGGAAGGACACAATGGATTTTGCCCTTTTCCAGCAGTGGTGGCTGATCTGGCTCATGCCTGTCTGCGAGCCTGTGGGGTGAGCACCAGGATCTCCCCTTTGGAAAGGGAAACTGGAATTGGGGCTAGGAAAGGAACTTTGTGCAGTTTCCCCCCAACAGTCCCAATGACCAGAAAGTCACATGAAGAGCTGGTCAACTAAGTGGAGCGCAGTTTCTGTTGCCTGATAAACTGAAAATGGTAGACATTGGAGAGGCACAGAGTGGTCTTGCCTGGTGGTCAGTGGCCTTTCCGCACCAGTCCACTCCATGACCAGTGACTAGAGCCAGTCAACATAAATCAATAAAACCTACAAAATTTTAACTTTTCAACTAGTATACATTCACTTCAAATAAGGAATATACTTACTATTTTATTCTGGGAATTAAACAGAAAAGCACAACATATATCAGTAATTTACATACAGGAATGATGCTGGGCTGTAATCTCAGAGGCATTCAAATTTAAAATCCAGATAAACCCAGTACCTGACACTCTCTGTGCAGTTTATTTCTTAAACAGGAGAATGTTTCTGGCCAGAATTATACTCAAGAAATCAAGCTATAGAGAGGCTCTACCTAGGGTGTGGATCTGCATATTTTCACAACACACGTACTTAGGTCAGTAGGCAGCCCTTGACAGACTGTTTTTGTTTATGTATTTTTATGGTCGCGCCACTCGGCTTGCAGGATCTTAGTTTCCCGACCAGGGACTGAACCCACGCCCTCAGCAGTGAAAGCACAGAGTCCTAACCACTGTAATGCCAGGGAATTCCCTCATTTTTAAAAATAATTCCTCCCATAGGTTTGTAGCCACGTGAGATTTTCATCTGAATCTCTGCCAATAAACAATATGGAGTATTTCCCTAGTGAATGGGATGGATGATGTTTTAACTGTCCATCAGTGGTCACTTCCTTGCCTTGCATTTTGCTCTTCCAAGCATGTGGAACCACGTGCAGGTGATCCTAGATTCCATGTGAATCAGCCGTGAGGATAGACAGCAGTGAAGGCCATTGCCCTGTTGCCAGCCCAGCATCATTCCTGTACGTAAATTATTGCTATATGTTGTACTTTTCTGTTTAATTCCCAGAATATAATAAGCATATTCCTTATTTGAAATGAATGTATGCTTGTTGAAAAGTTAAAATTTTGTAGGTTTTATTGATTTATGTTGACTGGCTCTAGACTTGTGGCTAGAATTTTAAAATATATGTTTTTTTCTTATTATAGAGGTAATATATGCACAGTTAAAAAGGTAAAAAAAAATGCAGTGTAAAAAATGAATACCACCATCCAGTGTGTCCACTGTTAACTGGTTACGGATATAAGTGCAAGCCCATTTCTTTTTAGTGTTTTCCCAATTACCTTCTAGTTTTTGTTTCTAATATGAATGGAATCTTCTTTTCGATTATATTTTCTAATTGGTTTTGGCTGATACATATAAAAAAGCTGTAAATTATGATGATTTGGCCACATTCCTATATAAACTCATTTCTTTTTCACATTGATTTTGTTGTCTAGAACTGTCAGGAAAATGTTGACTACTGCTGGTAATAGCTAACAACTTTTCTTCTTCCTGACTTGACTGGAATGCCACAGTCTTCGTAATCTCTCTATCCCATACTTCTCCAGGAAAACTACCAAAACTTGTGGCCAGTGCAACTTGAAACCTCAAAATAAATTTAATACCATAATAAAACAAAACAGTGGTAGGTAACAAACATGATTCTTCCGAGTACACTTTGGGAACTTGAGTGATGATCATATATGGTTTCTCACTTAACTCCCTAAAGTTTATGAATTACATATATAGAATTTTATTGTTGAACTATCTTGCATTCCATTTTTAACATTCTTGGCTGTGGTGTGTTAACCATTTAGTGAACTGCAAGATTTGGTGTTATTTTATTGTGGAATTTTGCAACTGTGAGTGATGCTGGTTTATAGTGTTTGGGAAGAGGGAAACGTGTGTGTCTTCACATATGTGTCTATACTTTGTCAGTGTTTCCAATAATCTGTTCCTATGAAACAGCCATCTGAACACAGTGGCTTTAAATGACACCGTTTTATTAGCTCTCCCAGTTCTGTGGGTTGACTGGGCTCAGCTGGGAGGTTCTGCAGATCTTGCTTGGGGTCCCTGATGCAGTTGCATTCAGGTGGTGGCCTGGCTGGGATGGCTTGGCCTCTGGTCTCCATGTGGGCCTCTCCCGTGGTTCTCTCCAGCAAGCTGGCTGGGCTTCTCACCTGGCAGCTTAGGACTCCTGCAGGGTTAAGAGGGTGGATGTGGGTGCTGCTAGTTTTCTTTCTTTTTAAATTTTTTTTATTGTTTAAAAATTTTTTTTATTTTTTTGGCTGTGTTGGATCTTCGTTACTGCGCGTGGCCTTTCTCTCGTTGTGGCGAGCAGGGGCTACTCTTCGTTGCGGTGTGCAGGCTTCTCATTGCGGTGGCTTCTCTTGTTGTGGAGCACGGGCTCTAGGCATGCGGGCTTCAGTAGTTGTGGCATGTGGGCTCCTAGTTGTGGCTCACGGGCTCTAGAGCACAGGCTCAGTAGTTGTGGCACACAGGCTTATTTGCTCCACGGCATGTGGGATCTTCCTGGACCAGGGCTCAAACCTGTGTCCTCTGCATTGGCAGGTGGATTCTTAACCACTGTGCCACGAGGGAAGTCCCACTGCTAGTTTTCTGAAGGGCTAGACCTAGTACTGAACTAGTACCACTTCTGCCAAATCCAGTCAATTAATACAGTCATAGGCCCCCAGATCCAGTGAGGAGGCCACGTGAACCACATGAAGGCAGAATGAGAGGCCCCACAGTCAGATGGGGTGTCAGTGTTCTGGTGTCTCTTTTTGGTGGTGCTTGTTACTTTATTTCTAATAGAAATGTACCTTTTAAAATAGCATTAATACCTACAGAACCATCTCAGTATGAGTCTTCTTTGGAGAGAGATGATGATCTTTGATGAATTTTTTATTTTCTTTAGTTTATGGTCAAGTTTTCTACTTTTTCTTAAGTAAATTTCACTTTATCATGTTTTTCTAAATATTTTATTCTATATTTCGAAATGTTCTGAGGAATTTTTTTCTTTTCTCTACATATGGTCATTCCTAATATGTATGTCTTCCCTTTTTTGTCTTAGTCATATAACTAAAAGAAGTATCTGTAATGATAATGCATTAATCTTTTAGGATTTAGAGGAGGGAGATGTAGATTTCAGATGATCTATTGCTTTTCACAGTTGATAGTATTTTTGGATGAGTTGAATTTATTCTATTTTGTAACTTTACAAAAAACAATGTTTTCATATAGTACAAAATGTAATAGCAAAGAAAGCAGCCATCTGCAAGTCAAGGACAGAGGCCTCAGGAAAAACAAACTTGCTAATAACCTTGATCTTGGATTTCTAGCCTCTAGAACTGTAAGAAAATAAATTTCTTTTGTTTAAGACACCCAGTCTGTATTATTTTGTTTTGGCAGCCCCTGCAAACTAATAGAGGGTGTTAAATACCTTTTGAAAAAAAAATCTATTTCCTTATTGATGGACACTTGAACAGTTTCCATCCTTTTGCTATTATAGACAAACCTATTTGAGTAACCATGTACATATATCATTTTATACATATACAGCTTTGTGTATAGGACAGTTATAATTTTGATGGCTTTTGCCACAATATGTAGGAATTAAAATTTGTACTACCACCAGAAATAATGAGAGTCACTCCCCCTTACCCCCTTTGCTAATAGTATGTTATTCCCAGTTTGGGGCTGTTACAAAAAAGGTGCCAGGAACATTTGCATACAAGTCTTTTATGGACATGTATTTCCCTTCCTTTGAGGCAAATAACTAGGAGTAAAATGGCTGGGTCATACTGTAGGTGTAATTTTAACTTTTTAAGAAACTTCCAAACTCCTCCAGGGTGGTTGTGCATTTTGCATTCACGCCAGCAGTGTATGAATTCCAGTTCTTCCAACACTTGCTACGATTAGCCTTTTAAATTTTACCCATTCTAATAGGCGTGTAGTGCTATCTTGTTAAGATTTTAATTTGCATTTCCCTAATGACTAATGACTAATGATGTTGAGTATCTTTATATGTGATTATTTGGAATGTGTATACCTTGCGTTGGTGAGTTTGTCTAAATCTTTGTCCATTTGTTAAAAAACTAGGTTGTTTTCTTATTGAGTTTTGGGAGTTCTTTATATATTCTGGATATAAGTCCTGTATGAGATATATGTTTTGCAAAGATTTTTCTCCCAGTTTGTGGCTTGTCTGTGTATTCCTTTTTTTTCACAGAATCTTTTTTTTTTCCTTTTTAAGTTATTTATTTATTTATTTTGGCTGTGCCAGGTCTTAATTGAAGCATGCTGGATCTTTGGTTGCAGCATGCGGACTTTTTCATTGCGGCATGCATGCGGGATCTAATTCCCCGACCAGGCATCAAACCCAGGCCCCTTGAATTGGGAGCACAGTCTTACCCACTGGACCACCAGGGCAGTCCCTTAACAGAATCTTTTGAAAAGTAGACATTTTTGGTTTTGATAAAATCAAATTTATTCGTGTTTTTTAATGCTTTTGGAGTCATAGCTAAGAAATTTTTTTCCAGCCCAAGGTCACAAAATTTTTTTTCCTTCATCTAGAAGGAAACTTTTAGGTTTTACACTTAAGTTTATGATCCCTTTTGAGTTAATTTTTGTATATGGTGTAAGGTGTAGATCCAAGGTCACGGCAGGGTGCGGGGGTGGTATATGGATATTCAACTGCTGTAGTACCTTGTCCTCACAATATGCAAGTGAATGGTTTGCTGTGCCAAGCAGTCTATTCACCAAGTAGGCCCTGGAGCTGGGCTTCACCCACAGCATGGAGTTTGCCCACCTCTGTTCTATTCCTTGACCTCTGTAGTGATCTTCATGATTTCCTTCTGTCTGTTTACTTCTGGTTTAATTTCTTCTTCTTTTTCTAGTTATTTAGGGTGGAAGCTGAGGTCGCTGAGTAGAATAGTTCTAGAAATAGATAGCATTATCTAGTTTGCTCCAGATTTCAACTTTTTCTTATTTGTCTTGGCTGTGCTAAGTCCTTTGCTTTTCATATGAAATTTAGGGTCAGCTTGTCAGTTTCTACCAAAAACAGACCTGGTAGCATTTTGTTTGGAACTGCATTGAATCTGTGTGATTCAATTTGGGAAGAATTGACATCTTAACAACATTGAACCTTTCAGCCCATAAACAGCCCAGTTATTTTTGTCTTCTTCCTTTTCTCTCAGCAGTATTTTGTAGTTTTCAGTATACAGGTCCATCGTATCTCTTGCCAGCATTTCATAGTTTTGATGCTGTTGTAAATGGTATTGTTAAATTTCAAATTCTAATTGTTTACAAATAGAAATACAATTGATATTGAACTTGTGTCCTGCATCCTTGCTAAACTCACTTTTTAGTTCTAATAGCTTTTTTGTAAATTATATCAAGTCTTCTACGCCACGGTCATGTTTTCTGTGAATGAAAAGTTTTATTCCTTCCTTTCTAATCCGGATGCATTTTATTTCTTTTTCTTGCCTAACTGCACTGGTTAGAACCTTTAGGAGAGTACCGGATAAAAGTGGTCTGAAGAGAAGTCCCTATCTTGTTCCTGATCTTAGGTGGAAAGCACTCAGTCTTTTACCATTAAGTATAACATAACTCTGAGTTTTTTGTAGATGCCCATTATCTGGTTAAGGAAGTTCCCTTCTATTCGTGGTTCACTGAGAGTTTTTATCAGGAATGGATGTTGGATTTTGTCATATCCTTTTCTGCATCTGTTGAGATGATCATAGAGTTTTTGTCTTTTAGTTTATTAGGGTCATCAAACTTTATTTTAGACTGCAGTCCACACAGTCTCTGTTACAGCTGCTCAGCGCTCAGTTGTAGCACAAAAACAGGCCATGGGGCTAGCTTTCACACACAGCATGAAGTTTGCCAACCCCTGTTCTTCTATTCCTTATTCCTACAGTGATGTTTATTATTTCCTTTCTTCTGCTTACTTTGGGTTTATGGCTCTTTTTCTAAGGTGGTAGCTGAGGTCACTGATTTCAGACCTTTCTTTTATGATCCATTTACTTAGTGCTATGAATATTCCCCTAAGTACCGCTTTTACTCCACCCCCACAAATTTTAATATGTTTTCATTTTCAGTTAATTCAAAATATGTTCTAATTTTTTCATTGCTTTGTGGGTAATTTCAGTTTCCAAATATTTGGGATTTTCCAGATGTCATTCTGGTCTTGAATTCTAATTTAGAAGAACCTACTTTTTTTTTTTTAATTTTATTGGAGTATAGTTGATTTACAATGTTGTGTTAGTTTCAGGTGTACAGCAAAGTGATTCAGTTATACGTATACATATATCCATTCTTTTTCAGATTCTTTACCCATATAGGTTATTACAGAATATTGAGTAGAGTTCCCTGTGCTATACAGTAGGTCCTTGTTGGTTATCTATTTTATATATAGTAGTGTGTGTATGTTAATCCCAAGCTCCTAATTTATCCCTTCCCCCACCCCCCCCCATTTCCCCTTTGGTAACCATGTTTGTTTTCAAAATCTGAGTCTGTTTCTGTTTTGTAAACAGAATTTGTATCACTTTTTAAATTAGATTCCACATATGAATGATATCATATAATGTTTGTGTTTCTCTGTCTGACTTACTTCACTTAGTATGATAATCTCTAGGTCCATCCGTGTTGCTGCAAACGGCATTATTTGTTCTTTTTTATGGCTGAGTAATATACCATTGTATATATGTACCACATCTTCTTTATCCATTCATCTGTCGATGGACATTTAGGTTGCTTCCATGTCCTGGCTATTGTAAATAGTGCTGCGTTGGGGTGCATGTATCTTTTCAAATTATGGTTTTCTCCAGATATATGCCCAGGAGTGTGATTGCTAGATCATATGGTAGTTCTATTTTCAGTTTTTTAAGGAACCTCCGTACTATTCTCCATAAGCTTGTACCAATTTACAGTCCTACCAACAGTGTGGGAGGGTTCCTTTTTTCCCACACCTTCACCAGTGTCTTCTTTGGAAAAATATCTATTTAGATCTTTTGCCCATTTCTTGATTGGGTTGTTTTTTTTTTTGACATAGAGCTGCATGAGCTGTTTGTGTATTTTGGAGATTATCCTTTGTTGGTCGCTTTGTTTGCAAATATTTTCTCCCTTTCTGTGGGTTGTCTTTTTGTTTTAAAGTTTCCTTTGCTGTGCAAAAGCTTTTTAAGTTTAATTAGGTCCCATTTGTTTATTTTTGTTTTTATTTTCATTACTCTAGGAGGTGGATCAAAAAGATATTGCTGCGATTTATGTCAAAGAGCGTTGTTTTGTTTTTTTAATTTATTTTTTGGCTGTGCTCTGCTGCTTGTGGGATCTTAGTTCCCCGACCAGGGATCGAGCCCAGGGCCCATGGCAGTGAAAGAGCTGAGTCTTAACCACTGGAACACCAGGGAGTTCCCTAAGAGTGTTCTGCCTATGTTTTCCTCTAAGAGATTTTACTCTCTGGCCTTACATTTAGGTCTTTGATCCGTTTTGAGTTTATTTTTGTGTATGGTGTTAGAGAGCGTTCTAATTTCATTCTCTTACATGTAGCTGTCCAGTTTTCTCAGCACCACTTTTTCCCATTGTATATCCTTGCCTCCTTTGTCATAGATTAATTGACCACAGGTGCGTGGATAGAAGAATCCACTTTATGGTGTTGAGTCCTCCTATCCAAGATCTGATCTTTCCGTCTATTCCAGTTGTTTAAGGTTTTTCTCATTCAAGCATGTACAGTGACTGTACAGATAGTGGGGAGGTGCAGCAGCTTCAGGACAGCGGTTGCCTCCAGGAAGGTTGAATGCAGTAGAACAGGGACTGCGCTTCTATCCAAAATGTTGTAACAATGTTTTTAATACATCTGAATGTTTATGTAATACATATGAATGTTTCTTATGAAACTATTTTTCTATATCTTTGAAATATTTAATAGTTTAAAAAATACTTAGGGGCTTCCCTGGTGGCACAGTGGTTACGAATCCGCCTGTCAATGCAGAGGACACAGGTTCGAGCCCTGGTCCGGGAAGATCCCACGTGCCGCAGAGCAACTAAGCCCGTGCACCACAACTACTGAGCCTGCACTCTAGAGCCCACGAGCCACAACTACTGAGCCCATGCGCCACCACTACTGAAGCCCGAGAGCCTAGAGCCCATGCTCCGCAATAAGAGAAGCCACCGCAATGAGAAGTCCACTCACCACAATGAAGAGTAGCCCCTGCTGGACACAACTAGAGAAAGCCGAAAGCCCAAGCGCAGCAATGAAGACCCAATGCAGCCAAAAATAAATAACAACAAAAAAACACTTAGAAATCAATTTTAATGGAAAAGGACTTTTATTGCAAATACAGTGACTCTTCATATTACAGTAGTTTATTCTGATACACCAAATGGCCATAATTTATGTATATTTTGGATATAAAACTATACTTTTTTTTTTTTTTTTTTTTACAAATAATATACTTTCCAGTGTGATGACACTTCAATGAGGAAAAGATTGCATTCACAATAGAAACCATCCTCCCTGAGTCCACAGTCCTAAATAACAAGCACTGTCCAGACATCCCTGCAGTGGAGCTGACCCTGACAAAGGGGCTTCCCCTCCTCTATCCCTCATTGCCAGTTGACAGTCACAGGAAGTGAAGCATTTCTGGAGTGTCTGTATCCACCCACTATGGAGAATGCCAGTGACTCAACCAGAGCAGCAACAGTGAAATGGTAGAACTGCAGAGCCCTGACTTTGCATTTTAGTCTCTGTAGCCAAGGTCAGAAGTAAAACATTAAAACTATTTTACCATTTACCTTGCTGAGAGCCCCCATAACCTGTTTCACTAGTAAGCAGCAAAACTAGGAATTTTACCTAGGGGACCACTAAAAAAAAATGTAGTCTTTTCCAACATGTCTGTTTTCCCCAGCATCTGGCACATAGTCGACCTTCATTAAGTGCTTGTGGGGCGAACAGAGAATCATAATCCTCATCTGTCCAGGGGTGTGTGGCCAATGAGCCATAGAAGTTATGGCATCACAGTGGTTTACTTTTAAAAGATGTTCTTTCAAAATGAACTCCAGGAAGAAAAGTCTACACAGAGAGAGATGCTGAAGCGATCTTATTGAGTAGTTTGTTGAGAGCTCTAACTCTTTCTTCCAAGAATCGGGATTTTTTCTCAGCACCTCGTTGCTTCTCTTCAGTGACCTGAAGCGCTTTCGTTAGGTGAGCATTTTCCACATAGAGCTCCTTGAGCAGCAAATCAGATCGTGTATTCTTTTCAAACTGGACAGGGGAGAAAGCCACACTGCACTGTGAATCTAATGCAGAAATGCCACGCTACCAGCTTGCCCCTCCCAGTCTTCCACGTTGTTCAAACCACAGTTTGGGGATTCTTACAAATTGGAAACAAATATTGGATGTAATGACAATTTTTGTTATCCTGGCGGGAGAGAGGAAATTGAGAATCTGATGAACTATGTGGTAGAGAAAACTTAAGCCAATTTTGCACAAATTGATTTTTACCATAAAATGAAGACAAAAGACCAAAATCTGTAGGCCTCAAAAAGAAAGGAAATTGTCAAGAGTACCCTGTCAAATTGGGTGTCCAAGGAAATTGTCAAGAGTACGCTGTCTGCGCTCTCACCTGCCCGCCCAAGTCCAAAACCTTGGCGTCCTGATGGATCCCTTCCCATCTCATCTTTCAGCTAGGCCTTTAGCGTGGGATACAGAGCCCCCATCTCTTGGGTCCTAACAGCTGGTGTCCTCGTTTCCTTTGATGTGCTTTCAACCAAACCTGGGGTTTGGGTTGAGGTTTTGCCAGGAGTGACTGGGGGAGTCACCGAGTCTGACTGCTGGGAAGGAACGTGAGGACCAGGGACAGAGAGGGTGGGAGGATGGCAGTGCCAGCAGGGGAGGGGCTGCAGAGATGTGGGGGTGGTCAGGAGCGGGTGGCCTGCACAGAGTCACGCTGCCTGGGAACCTGCAGCTCCGGATGCCGCAGATGAACCAACCGTACTTGACTGCTATGTAAGGAAAGTATCTCTACAGATTCTCACATTTCATTTCCTGGAGCTCCAAGTAGAACTTTTAGGACAGCAATGGCCTCTCTCTCTCCTCTCCCCCTCTCAGCAATTCCACAGGACATGGGGTTCTCTTGGGTTATGTCTCCCTGATCAGCTACTTGAATGCCCAAACGAGGCATCATCACTCACCTGCTCTTTCAGCTCACGCACTTTCTCTTGGAGGAGCGCTTCCACGTTCTTCAAAATCATTTCCACCTCCTCCACCCGCTCTTCTGCGGCTTTCAGCTGTTTTTCATGTGCTTCCTGCACAAAAGGAGCTTAGAGATCAACACTGTACGTTTTAAAAAGAATCATTGCGGGTTTGTTTACTTTAGAATGGAAATTAGCTGAAGTGTGCAAATCTGAGCATGTGGATAACCTTTCATCCGTAGAGGGAGGGTTAGAAATGTCTCACAAGCCACAAAGCTGCATTTCTCATTGTAGTCTAAGCAGATCAGCAGACTGCTTTGTGCTAGGATTGGTCCTTTGAGTCCTAAATGACTCAAAGGTGAGTTTCCCCAAACACATTAGTCTTTCTAAAGGATTTCTGACTAAATTTCTTTGTTTTGTCAATAATCTCTCACAGCTTAACTGTCTCTCCAGCATAACGTTTTTGCATAATGCTGAAAGGCTATTCTTCGTTAGAATTTGTGTTTTACAAACGTCGAATTTCACCCACCTTTGCAGGCTTGGCCAGTTCCTCCCTCGTGAAGGTGCCTTGCCCTTGGCCCCACCCCCACCCCCACCTCATGAACTCTGAGGACCAAGTTGTGCCCCGCAGGCTTACACTTTACGGTGCTCACTCACTGATGCCTGAGAGGCTGCTTTGAGGTGGGAACCGCTGCCACCAGAAGTTGACAGAAACGGAAGCACAGAGAGGTTAAACAAGTGGCCTGAGGTCACTCGGCTGGGGTGGTGCAGCCAGGATCCAGATCCCTGCAGCGCGTGCTCTGAGCCACTGTCCTGCTGCCCTTTAAGGCTGCGACTCTGTTTCTATGTGTCTAGACGCCTAGGGCAGCACCTGGCACACAGCCGGGCTCCCCAAGTCTGTGCTGTCACTGCGCTGACCTCTTGTCCAACCACCCCCCACGCCCTGGCTACCTTTAAACATGCCGAGCACAGCCCACCTCAGGACCTTTGCACCTGCCTGTGCTCTCACAGGGCTACACAAGCAGGGACACTGCCTGTTGCCTCCCTCGCGACCCCTCTATCACCATCTTTCAGGCCTGGAAGCGGGGACCGTGTGTGTGGCTGTGTGGCTGGCTGCAGACACGTGCAGCCCAGAAGACAGACTGGGGGGCTTTGGGGGGCCTTCAGGGTCAGCTGCTCAACGCCCCCCAGTTCTCAGGGAAAGTTGGGTCCCATAGCTTCCATAAAGCAGTCCTCACGTAGTGGGACATCTGCGGGGCCATCTTCCCCTGGGCACCTGGGCAGCTTTTGGCTAAGTCACCAGAGAGCCAGCCTCCCCCTCCCCGTCGCCCTCAGCCGGCCCTTGGGCCCCTGTCCTCACTTACCCGTTCCTCCTCCCGGAGCTGCCGAGCCGCCTGCCGCTCCCCTTCCAGCAGCTGCTGCAGCTCAGCCACGCGGCCCCGAGGCACCAGCCGCTCCATCTGCTCCTGCAGCTGCTGCACCTCGTGGGCGTGCTGGGACCGGGCCAGCCTCAGCCTCATGGTGGCCCCGTGCAGCTGCCCAGGGAGAAGGCACCCAGTGTTGGGGTGACCGCCCAGAGCTACGGGGTCACTACCAGACACAGAAGACTGCATCTCTACCTTTAAGGTCACCCCACAAGGGAAGTGTCTGCAGCAAAACCCACGGCTCCTAAAGAGCCTATTTAGCTGAATTCTGACGCCCAAACTCCATTCAGCGGGCGCTTCTACACAGTGAGAGCCAGGAAAGCTTGCCTGTAATCCTCCACGTGACCTCCCGCCGGATTACGTAACCTTCTGTCATGTTTACCTTCCGGGTACATGACTGGGGTGTAATTCCTTTAATACTGTGACCCACGCCAGCTGTGTACGGCAGCCTTCCTCTAAGTGAAGAGTTCATGCCCCTGACACTCGGCTGCGGCCGGGGTCCCAGAGGTGGGTTACACGGTGATCAGCCAGGGGCTGGGAGCAGGTGTGGATGGGCCTCAGCACCCGCTCCCTGGGCAGAGAACCCACTGGGTCGTTGGTACCAAGCTGTCCAGAGCCTGGCCACTTCCCCTGACAGACCACCTGGGAGCCCAGATCTCAACACCACTTATATCACTTGGACTCTGGCAGCTTCGTCTGGAACACACAGAACTTCCCTCTGAGACCCCCCAGACAGGAGAGGCAACAGCTCTGCCAGGGGTCCTGCCGAGGGCAGGTTGGAGAGGAGGGTGCCGGCCATGCCAGGCAAGAGCGAGGCTGTGAGCCCGCAGCCCCACTTCCCTCACTGTCCCGTGTCACTGCGTGTCTCAGGGGCCACCCCAGGCGGTTCTCCAGGACGGGTCCCCCCAGAGGCACACGCGTACACACGGGTCCAGCAGGGCAGCTACCGTGCTCTTTGGGATGAAGACAGGGGAGGATAGTTCTCACACATCCTCCACCAGATGTAGCCTCCTCCCGACTTTCGAGATTCAGACGGCCACTCTACAGTCACTCTGGCCCGTGTCTGAGCCCCCGCCCGCCCAAAAATGCTCTTCACACCCCCTGCACAGGCTCCTCACCGCCCGCTCTCCACTTGGTTGGGTGGTACATCGGCACCGCCCAACTGAGTGCCCCGAGCCCCCTCCTTGTGAAGTGAGGTGCGGGTGGAGGCTGGGCTGCCTCCGGAGAGCCCTGCTCAACTGCCACGTGAGAAGGGGGACGTCCCCAGGAGAGCAGTGGGGCCACTGCAGCCGGGAAGCCAGGGCCTTCGCATTCTGGATGCCGGGGCGGGGCAGCGAGCCCCTCGGACAGCAGCCCCTCCTGCCCTGAATCCAAGCTGGACCGGCAGAATGTGGGGAAGTGATATTCAGAACTCCCGGGCACCGGCCTCAGAAGCCTAGCCACCTGTATGCTCTTCTGGGGGCGCCTGTTGCCGCACCACGAGAACCCCATGCCGTGGAGAGGCCGGTGCGGGTGCCCCAGTCCGTGGCACCCCTGTAAGTGCCCTCTCGGACGCCTGGCTCCCCTGCTGGACCTGTGACCTTGCAACCACTCCTGGCGCACCGGTGACCACTCCCTCCTCCGTGGCTCTGTGTGCACCTCACCTCCGCACACCCACAGGGTCCCTAAGTGCCCTGGAAGCTCCTTACTTCCCTTCTCCACACTTTCATCCAGGTGTGTTTCATGGGGGTCCTCGTCTAAATCACAAAAGGGGACGCCAGCTCACGTCACAGCAGCCTGCTTAAGTGCAGTATCTCCTGCCTGTGACGGCGGCTGCATGTTGGGCATCCCAGCGGGCACGGAAACCTCCGACAGCCCAGCCCTTCTGCCAGCAGATGGATGTGACTGCTTAGCCTCGAAGGCTCAATCTAGTCCAGGCAATTTCTCAAGGTTCCTTTTGCACTAAAAAGAGAGAAGGGAGCCCCCAGTACGTGGTGGCACCTCGGGGAAAGTGCCTGCTTACAGCGGGGGGCTGAGCCCACAGGAGCCTGACAGCACCTCATAAGGCCCCGGTGGGGGGTCCCGCACCCAGACTGACCCCTCTGCGGCCCCAGGCCATCTGAGAAGTGACTGTTCACACCAGGTGACCACAGCCAAGTCCAGGAGTCAGGCCAGGGGCCAGTTGGGGAACCTGGTGCAAAGGCTGGGCAGAGGCATGCGGGTTAGAGACCCTCCCACGGCCCTTTTCCTGCTGCCGTACCCGGGCCCTCCAAGCACACCCCAGGTCTGAGTCCACACTGGGCCCGTGGCCCTCAGGGCACCTCACCCCGTCACCTCCCTTCTGCTCGAGCTCCTCAGAAGAACCAGCCCCGCGTCCCTGCACCTCACGCTGTCAGGCACCCGCCGTCCCTCCTGGGCCCGCTCTGCTCACATCTGTTTGTCCCAGACCGCGAACTCCCTGCCTCCCCCGAGCCTGGTGCACGCTGGACAAATGCTGCAGCAGGAGAGCGGGTGGAATACCCACAGGAACGTGACACCTGGGCTCCACTGGGGCGTGGAGCCGGGTCACCTCGGGGGCTGCTCTGCCCTGTTGGCCTGGACCTCAGAGGCCACCTGCCGCGTTCCCTGGCCCCTGCATCTGTAGAGGGCACACCTGGAGGCGCTGCTATGGCCTCCTGCCCTCGTGAGGAACAGGCGCAGCTCTTCACGTGGCTCACTCGAGTTCAACCCGACCCTGGACTGAGCCTGACTCAGTCCTGGGCCTGGCGGGTGCCCAGCTAGCCGGGTGACCTGAGGCAGACCAACGATGCCCCTGGCTGGACTAGTCCCGGCCAGGCTGTCAGAGGCAAGGCTGACCCCTCCCGGGCTGGGACCACCGCGCACACCCACCTGGTCCCGACTCTCTTCGAGGGCCTCTCTCAGCTGTGACTGTGCCAGTCTCAGGCTCTGACGTTCCTGAGTCACGTGTTCAAGTTCAAGTTCAAGTTTTTGGATTTGGTTATCCTGTTTTTTAAAAATCAATTTCACAAGTATAAGAAGTATCTTACACGTTTAATGCAGAAACTTCAGGAAAGCAAAAATTACAAAATTCAACTCATCCACAATCCCAGCAGCCCAAGGACCACACCCGACGTTCTGCTGTATCTCCTGGCCCTCCCTCCATACGCACGGACTTCTGTCACTAAGACGTTGTATGCTGTGCTTTCCCCCTCTTATTATATCTTGAGTGTTAAATACTTTTCAAAAACATGGTTTTGAATGGCTGCACCATCATTTACTGACTAATTCAATACTGTTGATGATTCAAAGCTGATTCCAATTCTGTTTTGCTATTATAAATACCACAGCAATGAAAATACTTCCAGCTAAATCCGTACACAATGCTCAGTAAAGTTCCCACTAGCAGAATCATGAAGCCAGAGCACACGGACGTTCCTGATGCTCTTGAAGTATATTTTGCCATATTGTCCTCCGGAGAGGTTGTACCAACTTACTCTCGTATCATCAGGATTTAATTCCTTTCTGCTACTTTTTCTAGATACCAGGCTTTGCAAAAGCTGCTGAAGTCCACATATTTTCAGGGCTTGCTTGTTAAGTCCCTCACTTTACCTCCAGGCACATCAGGGCCGTTCCTGATCTGTTTTAGGCCAGCCTGTCTGCCCCTCCCTGCCCCGCCGGCCACTCACCTGCAGCTCCTCCCGGCACGCCGCCTCCTCCAGTCTCTGTGTCAGCAGCTGAACAGTGATGTGATTCTTCTTGCTCTGGGCCTGGTGGGTAGAGGCCTCCTCTCCCAGCTGCAGGACCCTGTGGTTGAGCTGGGACAATTCGTCCTTGCATTTCTGACTCTAGAACAAAAAGGGATAAAACACAGATGAAAAAGTTATGTTTTTAAACCAACAGCATTCCAGTGGTTCTTAACCAGGGACCCTCTTGCTCCCCGAGGGATGCTTGGCAATGTCTGGAGCCCATTTTGGTCATCACAGCTAGTGGGGTGGGGTTACTACTGGAGACTAGTGGGTGAGGCGCTCAGCGTCCCCAGAGCGATGGGCTCTCAGGCCACAGGGCAGAGGATGAACTCTGGTCCATCCAAGAAGCAGGAGACTGTGCACCAGGGGCGCTCACAGCCCATCAACATCCAACCACTGCTCTGGAGCACTGGCATGGTTTTCTTGTTTCTCCCACGGTTATTTCTAACATTATCTTAAGCAATTTGAAGGGAAAAAAACCCCTCGTTTTACTTGAGGCACGTGATTCTCTTCAAATCATTGTCATTAAACACAAAAACCGAGGCTCTCGGTGGGGGGAGCACACTGATAAAATCACCCACTTTGCAGACAGCGGATGCTGGACCCTGGGCGGTGCTGCCTGGGATGAAACAGCAGCCAGCAGGTGACACACGGAAGTTCGTTATTTCCAACCAGGTGTCACACACCTTCACACAAACCATGTTTTGCTCATCTGCTTTTCCCCAGCAGCCGCTCTGGAGGCCGAGGGTCTGCAGCCCTCCGTGCCTCAGAGCAGCGTCTAAGCACAGCTGGTGGGCGTGTCACTGTCGCCCCAGGGCTGGGTGTTCCCACCACATCAGCCAGGCGCAGGAAGAAGCAGGCTGGGGCGAGAGCTACGGGTCTCTCCAGGGGACAGCAGAGGTCTGAGAAGCCAGAGGTGACAAAAACACTCCCAGAGGACTTCCCTGGTGGTGCCGTGGTTAAGAATCCGCCTGCCAGGCTGCACTGAATCCACCTGGTTGTGCCTTCCACACACACACACACACACACACACACACACAGAGGCATAATAACTGACTGCTTAGAACGAGTTGCTCTAGCATTACCTTTTTTTCTCTAAATTAGTTTTTTCTTTAAATTTAACCTTCAGTTTTGAGTCACTTAGTTGGCTGTTGCATCATATGATTCTTTGGTTGTCTCCCAGTGATGCCAGATGGAATCAGCACAGCCCCAGGTGCTAGTTGCTAATGCCTATAAAATACCACCCACCCCCACAAAGGAGAATCATTTAAGAGTTCTTTGGACTTCATCTTCAAAAGTAGCCAAAGAATTCACGTGACAGGTTATCCCAGAAAATCTTTTGCAGTTAGTGAAATTAGGGTATAACTAAGAACATTCAGAATACTACACACACAGTTTAGGTGATCTTGGTATAGTGGTGGGACAGCAGTGAAGTGATTAATATGTACATGCTCTGCTGGGGGAAACTAAAGGGAAAGAGGTGTTCAGCCTAGAAAAACATTTCTCAGTGGATTTCCTATGAAGTCAATGTGTCTTGGGTTTAACTTTGAAACAAATTAAAAAATTTAAAAACTGACTTACTAGCATTTGTGGATTTCAGATTGAGACCCACGTAAAAGCAGTGTTTTATTCTGTGAAAAAAAAAGAATCCACCAGCCGATGCAGGGGACACGGGTTCGATCCCCGGTCCGGGAAGATCCCACATGCCGAGGAGCAACCAAGCCCGTGCACAACAACTAATGAGCCTGCGCTCTAGAGCCTGCGAGCCACAACTACTGAAGGCCGCGCTCCCTAGAGCCCACGCGCCGCAACTACTGAAGCCTGTGTACTCAAGAGCCCGCGTGCTGCAACTACGGAGCCCGTGGGCTGCAACTACTGAAGCCCGCGCGCCTACAGCCCGTGTTCTGCAACAAGAGAAGCCACCGCAATGAGAAGCCTGCGCACCGCAAAGAAGAGTAGCCCCCACTCTCCACAACTAGAGAAAGCCCGCGCGTAGCAACGAAGACCCAACGCAGCCAAAATAATAATAGTAATAATAATAATAAAATTTTAAAATTAAAAATAAATAAAAACACTCCCAGAAAGAGTAAGAGCTCAGCAAGGTGTCAGGACACAAGGTTGGCAGGTGAAAATCCAGTGTACTTCTATGTCCTGACAGTGAACATGCAGAATCCCATGTGAAAAACAAAACACCATTTCTGGCTTCTGGTCTGGCCTGCAAAGAGCTTGGAAGTCGTCACTCCCATCCTCCCAACAAGAAAAAGCTGAGTCACTGAAAACTCAACCACTCTTCTGAGACCCATCAGAGAACTGAGGTCACAGGGCAAATCAATGCCCTGAAAACTGGAGAGACGGCCAAAGAGAGTCCCAGCTCACCAGGAGCTGATGGCTGGAGCCCGAAACAAAGTGGCTACTGTGGGCGGAACTGTGTCCACAAACTCTCTGCTGTGTCTGGAGACAGGGCTTGCAGCAGGTCATTAAGGTTAAATGTGCTCACGAGGTGGGGTCCTAATCTGATAGGACAGTGACTTTATGAGAAGACACAGTGAGAGGGCATCGTCTGCAAACCCGGAAGAGCCTCGCCAGAACCAAGTCAGCCCTGCCTTGATCTTGGACTTCCGGCCTCGAGAACCGTGAGGCAATGAACTCCTGTGGTTTAAGCCACCGGTCTGTGGCATTCTGTACAGAGCCTGAGCAGACTAAGACAGTGACCATTCTGAAGTACACAGAGCGTTCTATTCTCCTGCCCTCAAGAGAAATGTCCTTTTTACCAGATTAGAACCAGCGTGGGGAAGGGGATACCCAACTGCAGCCCCCTCTAACCTTTCTGACTCAGTACACACCTATCAGAGTGGCTAAAATAAAAGAGTGACAACACAAGTGTGGACAAGGATGTGGGGAAACTGGATCAAGCACACATTGCTGGCAGGAACGGAAACTGTTACAGCCACTCTGGATAACAGTTGGGCAATTTCTTATAAAACTAAACATGTAACTACCATACAACTCAGCAACTGCTCTCCTGGGCATTTAGCCCATGAAATGAAAACCTATATCCACACAAAGACCTGCCTGGGAATGTTCACGGCACCTCTGTGACAGCCCCAAACTGGAATCAGCCCAGCCGTCCTTTAAAAGGTGAGCGTTAAAACAAGCTGTGGGCGACTTCCCTGGTGGTCCAGCAGTTAAGACTCCGTGCTCCCAAGGGCCCGGGTTCGATCCCTGGTCAGGGAACTAGATCCCGCAGGCCACAGCGAAGATCCCGCGTGCCGCAGCTAAGACCAGGCGCAGCCAAATAAAGAAATAAATATTAAAAAACAAAACAAAACAAGCTGTGGGACATCAATGCCTTGGAATAGTGTCCAGCAACAGGAAGAAGCTAACTGTGGACACACAGCCGGGAATTATGATATGCGAGACAAGGCAACCCCAAAGTTCGTATTCTGTATTCCTTTTGTATCACATTTTGAAATGACACAATTTTGGAAATGAAGGGCAGTTAGTGGTTTTCAGGGGTTAGGAGCTGGGGTAGGTGGGCAGGAAGGCGGTGGGTGTGGTTATGAAAGAACAACGTCAAGGATCCTTGTGGAGCTGGAGCTGTTCAGTATCTTGACTGTGGTCGTGGAGACACGAACCTACACAAGGGATAAAATTGCATAGAACTTGATACACACACGAGTACACAAGTAAAACTGGGGAAGCCCGAGTAAGGCCCATGGATTGTATCAATGTCGACATCTTGGTTGTTGATATTCATTATGGACTGATCCCTGCCAATTCACATGTTGAACCCCAAACCCCCAATACCTCAGAGTGACTGTATTTGGAGACGGGGCCTTGAAAGAGGTGACTAAGGTTAAATGAGGTCATATGAGTCCAACATGATGGTGTCCTAATAAGAGATGAGGACACAGACACATCCGAGGGATGACCATGTGAGGACACAGGGAGGGACAGCTGTATACAAGCCAAGGAGAGAGGCCTCAGAAGAAACCAGCCCTGCCCTGATCTTGGACTTCGAACCTCGAGAACTATGAGGAAATAAACTTCTGTTGTATAAGCCACTCACTCTGTGGTACTTTGTTATGGCAGCCCTAGCAAACTAACACAGATATATTATACTATAGTTCCATAAAATGTTACAACTGGAAGAAACTGGACAAAGTGTATTTCTCTGTAATATACTTCTTATAACCACCTGGGAGTCTGCAATTATCAATACTAATTTCAATTAAAAAAAGAATTCAAAAACAAAAACAAAAACAAGAATGACACATCCCAGCTTCTGTGCTTCAGTCCAAAAGCCAGTAAGTGAGACCAAGTACAGAAGGCATTTACTTATGGGGCAAAGGGAGACCAGTGTGGAGGTCAGTGCTGAGTGAGACAGGGCATTTACCCGCAGGGTAAAGGGATTAATCAAACAGTTAAGTAAATCTATTGAAGATGAGGAAACCAGGTTTTTCATTGCTAGAGGCAAGAGTTACAAATATGGAAACGGAGAAAACCAGAATTATCCCTGTGATGTTGGAATTGCAGATAAAAGTTTGAATTCATGGTTTTCAGTAGGGAGATATATAAATCAATATACCTGAAACCACGTGCGTGTAAGCCTAATAAATATACGTATACACTCCCTAGCTCTATGCACTAACTGCACCTGGACATAGCAATGCCCCAGGAGCCATGAGCACTCCTAGTGCCCAGATCTTGGTCTCTAAATACCATTCGGAACTAAAGGTCACCAAGGGCTCCTTGGAGAAACGACTGCTTCCAGGACTGGGGCAGGGAAGTACTAGATGAACCTGGAATATCGTGGGGCACCAGAAAGTGAGGAAGTGCTCAAAGAATGACCAGGACCTGTCAGGAGGACCCAGAAGTCACCCTGAGGGGGCTCTTATTGGCCAAATCTGGGACAATCTGAGCATAAAAATAAATACTGATGGTAACATATTAATAACCCATTGAATAAAACAGGAATCTATGATAGTAACATAATGATGAATAAATAAATGGAGGGCTTCCCTGGTGGCGCAGTGGTTAAGAATCCGCCTGCCAACGCAGGGGACACAGGTTCGAGCCCTGGTCCAGGAAGATCCCACATGCTGTGGAGCAACTAAGCCCATGCGCCACAACTACTGAGTCTGCACTCTAGAGCCCGTGAGCCACAACTACTGAGCCCGTTTGCCACAACTACTGAGCCTGTGCTCTAGAGCCTGTGCTCCTCAACAAGAGAAGCCACCGCAATGAGAAGCCCACGCACCACAACGAAGAGTAGCCCCCGCTCGCCGCAACAAGAGAAAGCCTGCGCACAGCAACGAGGACCCAATGCAGCCAAGAATAAATAAATAAAATCAATAAATTAAAATCAATAAATAAATGGAGAGAAGAAAAAGCTCTTCCTTACACTAGAACGCCAATTAACAAATATAAAAGGAAGCTGGGATTAGTCACCAACTGGCCACCATCACAGTCATAACTGACTGCACCAAGAAACAGAGGATGCTGAAACAAGGGGGTGAGAGTTTGATGAAGAACAAGATATTCACATCATATCAAAGCATTTCCCCATAAAATATTTAGCAATTACCAAGGGGAAAGTAACTTTGTGGAGAAGCCTGACCAACACCACCTGACCAAGAATCTAAGTTGACGTCACTAATGCTTGTGTCCCCGGACTGGATGGACTGAGAAGGACACAGCATCACTTTGGGGATAGTCACACATAATCTGAATCCAAGCACAGGGAAGCACCGGATACACCGAAACAACCGCTTGTAATCTTCAAAAGCGCCAGGTCATAACAACAAGGACAGGCGGACTGAAGCCACACGAGGTCCTGGGCTGGCTGATGGGGCAGTTTCATAGTCACGCTGATTTCCTAATCTGGGGTGTGGGAGAGGGCTGATGGGTCAGCAACTCACTCTCAAATCTTTCGTAACAAAGTTCTGTGCTTCCTTGTTGTAAGCTTGAAATTATTTCAAAATAATGGAAGAGGGAGGGTGGCATCAGCTTCATGCCAGGTGTCAATACTTCACCTGTGTGCAGAGCTCTTCCATCTCAGAGCAGGCCTTTTCCTTCTCTCTCTTTAAAACCTCAACTTCCTTCCTGTTGAAGAAGCAAAGTTAACAGTATCACTGACCCCTCATCACTCACGGTCACCTTGGCGGCTTGGATCTGTACACCTGCTCCTGGTACCCTACGGCCACTGCTCCGTCACTGTCCTACGCTATCGCTGCTGCTGGTCCAATCGGATCCCAGCTTCGGAACCAGAGGAACCCTGCCAGCACTGTAAGAACAAACCCTCCATGACGTTCCTCAATCACACACGTTAATCTCTCTCTGGCACATGCGAGTGCTCTTCACACCCAGCAGCATAAACACCAACACAGGCTTACATTCACTGACATCTGAGGTCAAAGGGGTCCCAGCACCAAACTTAGGGAAAAATGGTTCCTGGAGGGAAAAATCTTGCAGATTTCAGAACTGCTGTAATGTAACAGCGATCGCTTATTGACCATCCACTTTGGATCCCAGGCTTTCATCATCGGGCACTTTTATCAAATCAACACCGCATCCTCGGCAGTTTAGAGCTCAGCTCATCTTGAACGTCATTAAGAAAAAAGCCAAACAAACCATCCTTGGATGAGGCTCTGATGGTGAAAGCAGAAATCCACTGACAGGCATCCCGAGCCTCCACCGCAACACACACACACACACACACACACACACACACACGAACGCACACACACACACGAACGCGCACACACACCCACACACCAACACACACGGGCACACACACACCCACGCACCCACGCACACACACACAAGCAGACACACCCACACACGCGCACACACCCACACGCACACGCAAACACACGCACACACACGCACACACACACGCACGCACACACACACGCACGCACAGACACACAACCCAAACACACACGCACACACATGCACACACTCCCCCACACACAGCCACACACGCACGCACCCACCCACACACACGCACCCACGCACACACACACACACGAACACACACACACACACTCACACAGACACACACGCACACACACACGGACACACACCCAAACACCCACACGCACACACGCACACACACGCACCCTCGCACGCGCACACACACACACGTACACACGCACCCACACGCAACCACACGCACACACATGCACACACACACCCACACACACACGCACGCACACACACCCACACACACGCACAAACACACCCACACCCACACACATGCACACACACACCCACACACACCCACACGCACAGGCACACGCACATGCACGCGCACACACGCGCAAACACACACGCACCCACACGCAACCACACGAACACACACACGCACACACACACCCACACACACCCACACACACAGGCACACGCACACACACACACACGCGCACACACACCCACACACAGACACCCACACACACACACACCCACACGCATACACACACACAACCACCACACACCCACAGAAACACGCACACACACACACACGCGTATACACACACACGCACACACACCCTCACACACGCACACCCACACACGCACAGACACACGCACACACACTCACCCACACCCACACACACACGCACACACACCCACCCCCACACATGCACACACCCCGCCCCACATGCACACACACCCACACACCCACACACGCGCGCACAAACACACCCACACGCACACACACACGCATGCACGCACACACACGCACACACATGCACTCACACACGCAGACACACACCCACACACGCGCGCACAAACACACTCACACGCACTCACGCACACACCCGCACACACACACACACACGCACACACACGCACACACATGCGCTCACACACGCAGACACACACCCACACACACACACGCACCCAACCACACACCCACCCACACACACACACCCCCACACACGCACACACGCACGCACCCACGCAGACACACACACGCACACACACACACGCGCACACACGCACACCCCCCGCACACACACCCGCACACACACACCCTCACACGCACGCACACACACACACACACACGGACACACACAGACTCACCCACACACACACACGCACCCAAACACACACACACGCACGCACACACACACGCGCACAGACAAACGCAGACACACACGCACACACGCGCACACACGCGCACACACACGCACACCCACACACACGCACCCAACCACACACCCACACACGCGCACACACACCCACACACGCACAGACACACGCACACACACGCAGACACACCCAAACACACACACGCATACACACATGCACTCACTCACACACGCAGACACACACCCACACACGCACACACACACACGCACACACCCAACCACACACACGCACGCACACACACACGCACACACACATGCACTCACTCACACACGCACACACACACGCACACACACCTGCACTCACTCACACGCACACACACACACGCACACACACACGCACACACACACAAGTACACACACGCAAGCACACGCACACACGCACACACACGCACGCGCACACACACACGCACGCACCCACGCACACACACACGCGCACACACCCACACACGCGCACACACCCACACCCACACACCCACAAACACGCACGCACACACACCCAACCCACACACACACACACGCACACACAAACACCCCCCACACACGCGCACACACACACACGCAGCCAGCCACACACAACCACACCCACCCACACACACGCACACACACACGCACACACACACGCGCACACACGAGCACACACACGCACAGACACAAACACACGCACACACGCACACCCCCCCACGCTCACACCCACACACACACGCACCCACAAACACACGCGCACACACGCACACACACACACACCCCACACACACGTACACACACGCACACACACACACGCACACACACACGCACCCACACACAGACGCACCCACGCACCCACCCACACACACGCACACGCACACCCACACACCCGCACACACACACGCACACACACGCACACACACGCACACACGCACACACAAACGAACACGCACACACACCCACAAACGCACACACACACACACCACACACACGGACGCACACACACGCACACACACACGCAGACGAACACACACGCACATACACGCACACGCACACGCACACGCACATACCCACACACGCACACACACAGGCACACACGCACACACACATGCGCACACACACAGGCCCCCCCACACACGCACACACATGCACCCCCACACCCCCACACAGCCACACCCACAATCACACACGCACCCACGCAACACACGCACCCACGCACACACACACACACGCACCCACCCACCCACACACACACCCACAAACACACACACGCACACACACCCACAGACACCTACACACCCACACAAACACACGCACGCACACGCACACACGCACACACACGCACACACACACGCACCCACACACACGCACACACCCACACGCACACGCACACGGACACACGCGCACACGCACACACCCACCCACACGCACACGCACACACACGCGCACACACACGCTCAAGCACACGCAAACACACACCCACCCACGCACACAGACGCACACACCCACAGCCCCACACACACACGCACCCACACACACACACACGCACACCGACACACACCCCACACACACGCACCCACACACACACGCACGCACACACACACGCACACGCACACACACGCACACACACACACGCTCACGCACAGGCACACACACCCACCCACACACACACGCACACACACACCCACACTGACACCCACCCACACACACGCACGCGCACACACACACACCCACACCCACACGCACACACACACACACGCACACACACACCCACACACGAACACACACACGCACCCACACACACCCACACACACACACCCACACCCACACACACACGCACCCACACACGCACACACCCACACACGAACACACACGCACACCCCCCCACACACACACGCACGCACACACCCACACACACACCTATGTAAACATCCACACACACAAACACGCACGCACCCACGCACACACGCACACACACGCACACGCACACATGCACACACGCACACACACAACCCACACGCACACCCACGCACACCCCCACACACGCACACACGCACACGCACGCACACACCCCCACACAAGCACGCACACACGCACACACACGCGCACACACCCGCACACACACCCACACACACACACATACACACCCACACACCCACACACACGAACCCACACACGCACACACCCACACACGCACACACACACACCCCACACACGCACACGCACACACACACCCACACACACATGCACACTCACACACACCCACACGCACCCCCCCCCACACGCACACGCGCACACACGCAGACACCCACGCACACACACCCACGCACACACACACACGCGCACACACACACCCACTCACACCCACACACACGCACACACACACACGCACCCACACACACCCACACCCACACACGCACCCACACACACACGCACACACACACACGCCACACACACACGCACACACACACGCACACACACACACACACCCCACACACGCACCCACCCACACACACCCCACACACGCACCCACGCACACACACGCAACATGCACACACACACGCACGCACACCCACGCACACACACACGCACACACCCACACACACACGCACACAAACACAAACACAGCTCCTGCCTCAGTGCTCAGGCCCCCGACCCCTGACTCTGACTCACTGAAATCGGCAGACCAGGAATGCACCTCGGAGGAAAGCACAGCTAAAACCATTATCAGGACAAGAACAAACAGATTCTACTCGCCCAGAAAGGCTGCAAGAGTATCTCTCGCCCCTACGAGAATGCTCGATGCCTCCCCCGAGCCCTGAGCACAAGGTGGAGTTATTTCTGCAGGGTGAGCAGTGCTTGCAGAGCAGCGTCAGAGGCACAGGGGCCTGTGCTGGAGCTGGTGGCGGTGGTGCTGACCCGGCACCTCCTACTTCTGCGAGTGAGGCGCTCAGGAAGGAGGCCCGAGGCCTGTGCCTGGCAAGGCTGGTCAGAGGGCAGCACAGCTCTCCTGGAATGCGGGTTATCTGTGAACACGTCCCACTTTCTACAGCAATGCCTTCTAAGCTTACTCTACGAAGAGCAAGCCCTGTCAGGGACCGGGCGGTCGGGGTGGGACCACTGAGACGGCCCTTACCTCTGTGCAGCCTCTGTCCTTTCTGCAGCTTCAAGCTCTTGCTGGATCCTTGCCAGCTCATTTTTCAAAAACGTGTTTTCTTCAGAAAGCCTATCCAATTTGATTCTGCATGGGAAATTTAAGAAAGGAAGAAGAGTGGGAACTCCAGAAGCTGGTCACCCCCACGCACTCCAGTCCTGCAGTGACCCTGCAGCCACACTTCCCCTTCCCTAGATGAGGGCACAGGACACCACTTCCTTCGCTTTCCTGTATCCCGTGTTAACCTGCTCTGGTTTGCATCTCCCAAGAGATAAGCTATAGAAGACAAAGCTTTCTTAGCTTCTAAAACAGCCACACAATCAACAACTCCCTGGTGCATTCAGCACCTTGGTTCTTTGTGTTCACAGCTGGCCGGTTCCTGCATCTTATAACCTCCACTGAAATGTGAGTGTGCCCATGGCAGGCACCAGTGCAAGATGCTGGGTGAGTCCTCGCGAGGTCATTGCAAGGAGAGTGGCCACCCCCTCCACCCAGGGGACTCCAGCACAAAGCTGAGGAACACAAGGACGGGGGAGGCTGGATCCCAAGGGAAGAGCGCCTCCATCCTACACCCTGAGCTCAGTACCAGGAGGAGCCTGGGACGATGCCCGTATCAGTGGACAGAGGGCGACCTGATGCAACATGGAGCCTTCACAGGGAAAAGCAAGTACCGACAGTGGCTGCCGGGACCAAGTCTCCCCGGAGCCCCCCTGGCTTCCGATGCTCTTAGAGTCTCCCTGGGAAGGTAACCCCATCGATGTGTGACACACAAGCAACTGACCAGTAAAGATCACGGGGAGGCAGCCTGAGACCCACGCCTGCTGCCCAGAGAGTCTATCCTTAACGCATCTTGGTCTTGCAGATATTTATTCCCCTAAACAGGTCTCTACCTGGCATTAGCTTCTTTTCAATCTAAAAGTACTCAAAGCCACATGACCTCATATGTTTATGTATTATTCTTATAATGTCAAGCATAAGGATCTCCTTCATAAGCATAAGTACCACTTCATTTTTCCTCATGAGGAACTAGAGAGAAAAATAAAGACATAGAAGTCAACGGAATTTTAAAAGCAGCAAAGGGTTTCAAGCAGGGGAGTGACACAAATGAGGTCTGTGTTTTGAACTGTCATTCCGGCTCCAGGATGGAAAACAAATTGATTCAAGGCAGGTGTGTGTGTGTATGTGGTTGGCAGGGGATTCTGCCGCCAGCTTCCTGGACCTCAAATAAGACGGCAGTTGCTCCACCCCAGCCGCGCACACTCACCAAATAACCAGAGCAAAGCTGATCATCTAGTGTGTGATGTCCTCACAGAAGGTAATGGAAACCTCCAGGGGTCCCCAAACAAAACAACCCCAGAAGCTGAAACCAAAGCCATGAGCATTAAGCAACACAAACGTGGGGTTACCCTGAGGCCAGCACCTACACCAGTGTGGAGAAACCACACCTTGGATACATGCACTGGGCCAGTTCCCTGGAAGAGGTTAAAGTGGTCTCAGATTAAGAGGCTCCCAACTCTTGGCAAAAGCAAAACACATCCTTTCTGCAGGGAGCACCCTCTACTACAGCTCCCAGGATTCCCAGAGATAAACATCATGCAAACATGAGCTCACAATTAAAGATCACCACAATATACGTGGAAAAGGACCACCTCTGAGAGTCAGAAGAAGCCAGAACAACAGAATTAGATCCTGTAGGAACCTCAGATACCGGAATTATCAGACACAAACTAAGGAAAAATGTTATGAAATGTTTACTTAACTAAAAGATGGAAATTAAAAGAGGACAAGCAACAAGAAGCTATCAAAAATGATCAGACAGGACTAACTAAACAGAATTTTGGAAAATAAAAAGTCAATGTCAAAAGAAAAACTCACTGGCAGAATGTGCCATAGACAGAAAAGAAGTCGGAAGTAATGAAAGGTTAAGAAATGGAGGAAGAAGGATGCTCAACATCACTAATCATTAGAGAAATGCAAATCAAAACTACAATGAGGTGTCACCTTACAGCAGTTAGAATGGGCATCATCAGAAAATCTACAAACAACAAATGCTGGAGAGGGTGTGGAGAAAAGGGAACCCTCTTGCACTGTTGGTGGGAATGTAAATGGATACAGCCACTATGGAGAACAGTATGGAGGTTCCTTAAAAAACTAAAAATAGAACTACCATACGACCCAGCAATCCCACTACTGGGCATATCCCCTGAGAAAACCTTAATTCAAAAAGAGTCATGTACCACAATGTTCATTGCAGCTCTATTTACAACAGCCAGGACATGGAAGCAACTTAAGTGTCCATCGACAGATGAATGGATAAAGAAGATGTGGCACATATATATAATGGAATATTACTCAGCCATAAAAAGAAACGAAATGGAGTTATTTGTAGTGAGGTGGATGGACCTAGAGTCTGTCATACAGAGTGAAGGAAGTCAGAAAGAGAAAAACAAATGCCATATGCTAACACATATATATGGAATCTAAAAAAAAATGGTTATGAAGAACCTAGGGGCAGGATGGGAAAAAAGACACAGACCTTCTAGAGAATGGACTTGAGGACACGGGGAGGGGGAAGGGTAAGCTGGGACAAAGTGAGAGAGTGGCATGGACATATATACACTACCAAATGTAAAATCGATAGCTAGTGGGAAGCAGCTGCATAGCACAGGGAGGTCAACTCCGTGCTTTGTGACCACCTAGAGGGGTGGGATAGGGAGGGTGGGAGGGAGGGAGACGCAAGAGGGAAGAGATGTGGGGATATATGTATATGTATAGCTGATTCACTTTGTTATAAAGCAGAAACAAACACACCATTGTAAAGCAATTATACTCCAATAAAGATGTTAAAAAAAAAAGAAAAGAAAAGGGGTATATGAATATATATTAGTTTATACAGGCACACCTTGGAGATATCATGGGTTTGGTTTAAGACCCACAATAAAGTGCATATTCAATAAAGTGAGTCACGAAATGTTTTGGTTTCCCAGTACATATAAAAGTTATGTATACACTATACTGTAGTCTGTTGAATATGCATTAGCATTATAATGCTAACCATCATCTGACAATGCAGCGTTGCCACAAACCTTCGATTTGTAAAAAATGCAATATCTGAGAAGCACAATAAAGCAAAGCACAAAAAAGAAAGGAAACAAACTCAAACCAAAATTTTACCTGTAGGTGGTGGCAGGAATAGGATGGAACAGCCAAAATTTTCTGACTGTACCTGTTTTAAAAGTTTTAACTTTGGAACCATGTAAATATTTTACATATTGTTAAAACAAAATGAAATCAAAGTGGAAAACCAACGTACACATTTTGAAAACAAAATGAAACAAATGAACCTGTGTTTCATGTTGGTAGATTAGTCAAACTGGGGTTATTTAAATTACTTGAAAACACAGAGATTGATTGTATTTCCCTAGTGGGTACATACTAAGGATGAAAAGAATTACAAAGAAATCTTAACCTGTTTTTAGTAATCATATTATTCATAATAATGTTATTAGTAATAATATTCCTAAGAATAATATAATATTCTTTAAATAATAAACAGTTTATATATTGAAGAATAGAGCAAAAAAGTAATAGCATGGACTCATGTTGAATCATCTCTTCTAAAGAAGTATTTCTTAGCTCTGTCCACTGAAAAGGCCTAGAAACAAGGACCAACCCAGTAGCCATGAGCATCCACATTCATTTTTTTTTTTAAAGAGAATTTCTCTAGCTCTAGGCCTATCTTTTTATTTTTTAATTTATTTTTATTTATTTTTATATTTATTTTTGGCTGTGTTGGGTCTTCGTTTCTGTGCGAGGGCTTTCTCTAGTGCGGGGCCACTCTTCATCGCGGTGAGCGGGCCTCTCACTATCGCGGCCTCTCTTGTTGCGGAGCACAGGCTCCAGACGCGCAGGCTCAGTAGTTGTGGCTCACGGGCCTAGTTGCTCTGCAGCATGTGAGATCTTCCCAGACCAGGGCTTGAACCCGTGTCCCCTGCATTGGCAGGCGGATTCTCAACCACTGCGCCACCAGGGAAGCCTCACATTCTTGAGTCTATATGCCATTTCCCGTGAAAGGAAACCAGGACTCTTGGGGGGAAAATGGCTGATTCCAGGTCTCAGATAGATTAAAGATGTACAAGCTGAGCATGGAAAGCAAAGAAAGTATCAAGGACTACGAGGGGAGTGCTGAAAAGACTTGGGAGCTGATTCGAAGGAGCTCGCATTAGCCAAAGAAAGGACAATCTGAGCATCAAAATGATAAACTGCAGTGAATTGCATCACATCAGTTGCGTTAGAAGCATGAATGATAATGACACCTAACAATAACAGTTTTAAAACTGAAACCTCTTTGGGGCTCCTTGGAGAATATGAAGGAGGAAACTCATTTTGGAAAATGGTAAATGAAAGAATGGAGTCAAGCATCTATCTGCCGTTACTGCACAAATTCTATCTCAGGGTAGCCAAATTGTTTACGAGGGAAATCTCTTTTTTATAGAAGAATTCCAGCTAATAAATGCAGCAGGAATAAAAAAACTAGATTAATGCCGTTTTGTAGCCCTAATGCATGGAGGCAAGTAGCTGCTAAAGCATTAGGTGAAAAGCTTAAGAGAGACCTTAGTAGTGGATGGGTATGGATAGCACCTAGGCCCATTGATCAATCTTAACATCCAAAAAGGGACACCAGGATTTCCCTGGTGGCGCAGTGGTTAAGAATCCGCCTGCCAATGCAGATGACACAGGTTTGATCCCTGGTCCAGGAAGATCCCACATGCTGTAGAGCAGCTAAGCCCATGCGCCACAGCTACTGAGCCTGCACTCTAGAGCCCACACGCCACAACTACTGAGACCACATGCTGCAACTACTGAAGCCTGCGTGCTCTAGGGCCTGTGTGCCACAACTACTGAGCCCGTGTGCTGCAACTACTGAAGCCCGCACTCCTAGAGCCTGTGCTCTGCAACAAGAGAAGCCACTGCAATGAGAAGCCCATGCACTGCAACTAAGAGTAGCCTCCGCTCGCTGCAACTAGAGAAAGCCCACACGCAGCAATGAAGACCCAACACAGCCAAAAAAAAAAAAACCCAAAAAACAAAAAGGGACACCAGACATTTTGTGCTTCACAACATCATAACACCATTTGCCAGAAAACTAAACCTGATCTGATCCAGCCCCTACACCTAATTTCCAGTTTATAGGATATTCAGGGATGGGGGAACATGTTAAATGACCCCACAGGAGTCCACAACAGAATCTATTTTTTGGGAAACTACCAAACTTCCCAGTTTCTTTAACAAACAAGTTGCCAAGGGGAAGGGGAAGGGGGAGAACCCTGTAGATTAAAGGAGACTTAGAGACATATCAGAAATGTGTAATGTGTAGCTCTCGTTTGACTCTCATTTGAGCATGGCAACTTTAAGAATAAATTCATGAGACAAAATGGGGAAATTTGGATTCTAACTGGGTATTTCATAATATTAAAAAATTATTAATAAGATGTGATAATTGTATTGGGATTTTTTTTTAAAAAAATCTTATTTATAGAAATAAGCACTAAAATAATTATAGATTAAATGAAATGATGTCTAGGTTTCGCTTCAAAATAACCCAGAAGTGGGCGAGGGAACAAGATTGGCCACATGCTGATAGTTGTTGAAGCCAGTTGGTGGGACATTGAGTTTATTAGCCTTTTTACTTTTCAATGTGTTTGAGATTTTCCACAATAAAAGTCTATTTAAAGAAGCAAAATGCTGGTGGTGGGGGGGATTTTTCTTGTATTTCTCAAACCAACTTAAAATGCCTTTGGGAGTCATGGTAGGATTGCAGAGGAATCACAGGACATGAAATTATCCAGGAAAAGTAGGAATCTGAGACTTGCCATTGGAGTTGGCTTTGCTAACACCAGTGCTAGTACTCTGGAGAATAAACTGAGGTCTGAACTCTCATAGGAGATGAAAATGCCCGCCCGCCTTCCTGTGGCAGCACTTGAAGCTGAGCCAGGTCTGAGATTTCTGGGGCTGCCTTTGAATGTTCCTTCTTTGCAGTTGCAGAAGTGGTTATCAGGCTCCTTACCCCTCCCACCTTCCAACTAAGACCCTCTCCTGATTCCTGTAGCATGAGTCTGTATCTTTTCTTTCCTAGTGTGCTTCTAAGTAATACTGGGAAAGAGTCTGAATCAATCAATCAAAGGAGATTGGCAGAATCTGTAAAACAAATCTTGTAGACTTATGTCCTATTCTCAGATATTGATACTTTATGGGAGGAATCCGTAAGAGGCAGGTTGGGGTAGATCTAAAACGTTCTCTTTTCTTTGTAGATATGGGGGGTTTTTTGGGTTTTTTTTTTAATTTTATTTTTGTCTGCATCAGGTCTTAGTTGTGGCACGTGGGATCTTCTTTGAGGCATGAGGGATCTTTCGTTGTGGTGCGCGGGCTTCTCTGTAGTTGTGACGTGCGGGTTTTCTCTTCTCTGGTTGTGGTGCATGGGCTCCAGGGTATGTGGGCTCTGTAGTTGTGGCACGAGGGTTCCAGGGTGCGTGGGCTCTGTAGTTTGCGGCACGTGGGCTCTAGTTGAGGTGCGCAAGCTCAGTAGTTATGGTGCACAGGCTTAGTTGCATGGGCTTAGTTGCTCTATGGCATGTGGGATCTTCGTTCCCTGACCAGGGATTGAACCTGCGTCCCATGCATTGTAAGGCGGATTCTTTATCACTGGACCACCAGGGAAGTCCCTGTAGATGTGTTTTCAACTGCTTGATTTTTCACAATTTGCAGAGGGAAAACAATCCAGTGACGTTGTCTCTTTTTGGCAGCTCCTTAGGTTTCCTTGCTGTCAGTGCTGACGTACACATATATTCGGAGATTTGCCATTTTTCTTCCTCCCCATCAAAACAGGACAATTAGAACCACTAGAATACCACAGGAAGGAGTACTAGGCCTAAGTACACAGAGAAGAAATAAAGAGAAAGCCTAATACTTTTCATATGGGTATATATAAATCCCCATCTACTTTATGGTTTCTACATATTATAAAGTAATTTAGATAAGACATCAGTTTTTCTTTTCAGGTGCGGTGTCTAAAAGACTATGGAGAATTTGAAGTTGATGATGGTACTTCAGTCCTATTAAAAAAAAATAGCCAGGTATTTATTGTCTTAAGATACTTTAAATTTTGTAAGAGTGTTGAATGACGAAAATGTTGGAATCAGTAGCAAAGTAAGTATCACCTTGTGATGATCATTTGTATTGTAGGAATTATGTTTATTATAAAATACTCTTTTGTCCTTTTTCTAAATGTAAAGACGTGAAGCAAACGTTGCATATAGTAAGAAGGGGTTAATTACAGTTGACCCTTGAACAATGCACAGGGATTAGGGGTGCCTACAGACTCCCCTCTCCCCACACAGTCGGAAATCTGAGTACTTCTATCTCTGCCTCAAAAACAAAGGGATGGATAAATGACTCACCCAAAGGCCGGAAGCTAAAACCGTTTGAATAGAATTAGGACCCAAGCCCTAGTTCTTTTGATCCCACCTTTTGTGATCTCTAATCGAACACAAACTTTTCCCCATACTTAGTCAGTTTAAAGATCTGTAAAATGACAATACAGGTTTTATATATGTGTGTGTGTATATATATATCTGCATATTTGAGTGGAGTCATGCAGTTGAAACCCATGCTCAAGCATTAGCTATAATTTACTAGGGTATTGCTTGAATTTAATACTAAGCATTTCCCTGGGAAGTTGCCACAGTGGGTCTTATTCTAGTTAAGGGGCTATTAAGTTGTTGCATTTAGCTCCTTTCTTCAAATTATTATTTATTAAAAAGGTGCTAAGCACTAGTTTTCAGCCTATACTTCTTCACCTTTTAAATCTTAGTTCTTTAGTTAACAAATAGTGATATGGATCAAAAAATTTCTAAGTATTTAATATATAAACATAATAGAAGTTAATAAGGAAAGACTGAAATTGTAACTCACTAAATTTTTCCTTACGAAGAATCTCAATTTATTGTTTCCTTAGAAATCTTCAAGTTCACATTAGATGAATTCACATTAGCTAAATTTATTTTATCCTATCTCTATTTTCTGTAGTCATATTAGCATAGGAGGAAAGGTGAACTAGTAAAAACCACTCTTTCCTTTGTTGCCTGCCATCTTGTTATGAGACGGTCGGTATTTAATGACCCTAGTCACTTTTGTTGACTTCTGTTTATTCTGTTGAGCCGAAGAATGGTTCTGGTTATGTGGTTCTTAGCTCATTTCCCTAAGGGAGGGTGAGTTGGTCTCTTATTTTACTAGTACCCTTGGAGTTTTAGTTTCCTGAAACAAAAGTTGGAATTATTAAAGACAGATTTTCAGGGTACCCTAAAATCTTTGGTTGTTAAGGCAAAAGTTTCCCTTCCAAGGATACTAATGAATAGAAAATAGATGGTGAAGCTCTGGGTTCACAAGAACAAAGCTAGCCTCATAAAGCAAGATCTGAGAAAATGCACTTCACCCCAAACACTGTCCCCTGGTTGAATTTCTTTCTCCAGCTTTGTGACCAGTCTTCCCACCAAGTGTGCTAAGACTCCTCAGCAGGGAGGGCCTGGGTGGGGCCAGGGCAGCCGAAACCCAGTCCCTCCTCCGTCTGCTGCTGTTAGACGATTGCTGTTTACTGTGTGGCGCATTCAGAAGCCTTCCTCTTAATGAGCCTTTGTCTCTCAGTATCACCCTATAAAAATGGGGAAACTTAAAAGCATAATCTACTGTAATTGATATTAAGGGGCTTCTAAAATGTCTGAGCACATCTGAAACCAGTTTTCTATAAAATCTGTAGTGTAGATCACCCACATAATGTAAAATATTAATAGGGAAACATTTTCCTACTGTACATTCCTTTATTATTGACTCTATGGCAAGCATGCTTCTCTGGTTGTCCAGAAATCAGAACTCCCTCTTTTTAGTAGATATTGGAATAATTGTTAAATGAGCAACTCTATAGTTTTTTCTCTCTCTTTATTTTTTATTTTTTTTACATTTTATATTCTTAAGGCTTTTTAAAAATTCCATTAAGTTAGACAACAGTCCTTGGCCCATGGGTCTTCATGACTGGTTTGGAGGAGTTTCTTTGGTCATGGGTCTCACCTGAGGCCTTTGAGTTTGTGGAGGACGGTCAGGTGAACTGAAGTGGCATCCGCTTCCTTGAATACTTTGCACACTCTCTCCTTCAGTTACTTTCTAGGGTTATCTACACTGCACTTTCTGATGTACTGTTTCTTGTTTTTACCCAAGTATCTCTGTCTCGTCTTTGAGATTTCTTTGGTCACTTGTGAGCTTGGAAAGTCTTCCTGCCTCACCTCCAGCACCTCCCCGCTCCAGAGTTTAGTAAATGTTCACTTTTGTTTTAAGCCCTGGTGTTTTGAGAGGGAATCGGACAAGGAGACTCCTTTCCACCTCAGGACGAGAGCAGTGTCCTCTCAGGAGACGTTGAGGATGAGCCTTAGCCAGGCACTGGCATCCTCACACACAGCGTGTGACCAGCACCCATGTCATAGGTTACCATGACTTTTAATCCTTGGAAAGTATGGGAGAAGAGTTGCACTGTTAGTAGAAGAATGACTGTTCAGACTCAGATCCTAGAAGAGGTTTAGTGGAGAAGACACTCCTTCCGTGTGCCTTCCTAATGAGCTGTCGCTGCACCACTTGTGATCCAGCGCCCCAAATCTCACCTACCTGGGTTTTCTGTGCGTAGATTTTAAAATGCAAACAGGAAGGAAAATACCTACTAGAATTCAAAACTCTTTAGTTACATTTAACTTAAGCAAAACGTGAATTTGTTTATAAAATTCAGACTTCAGTACAGCTCTAGGTGACATCCGTTTCAGTTGATTAAAATAGCAAAAATACTTAAGTTTAGCTTTTAACTACTTAGCTGGTGGAGTTTGAAATATATATGTATAATGCGTTGCTGCTTTTTAATGATGCATCGTGTAATTTAACATTCTTTTCATTCCCTTTTCTTCCTCCCCCTCTTCCCTCAGCACTTTCTACCTCGGTGGAAGTGCGAGCAGCTGATTAGACAAGGCGTTCTGGAGCACGTGCTATCGTGACCTCGCGCCAGATGGCTGCCAAGCCTTCCCCCGTTCGAGGCTGGACCCAACCAAGGACGCTTCTCCACCTCCCTCTCCACCTCCCCCAGGCCCACCACTTTTTGGTTTTAAAATTTAGACTTTCTTTAACCAGGAATGCTTGGCCAAGGAGTATGGTTGCTTTTTCTTTTTCTTTTTTTTCATTTGAACCTGAGTTTCTCTTTTATTTAATTTCCAAATATAATTCTATAACCTTCCATGGTAAACATATTTTTGAATCTGTGTTGTATGCTTGCATTTTGAAGCATCAGTTCTCAATAGAGAGTTTGAATTCTTGCTGTACAGAGACCCCACATATCCAATCTGCTGTCCACAGTTCTAGAGGGAAGTCCAAGATCAAGGCTCTAGCAGATTCTGTGCCTGAAGAGAGTGCTTCCTAGTTCATACACCGCCATCTTCTCGTTCTGTGCTCACAAGGTGGAAGTGGTTTATTTTTCTATTGTACAGGATTCTCCCCTTTGTGTGGTAAGTTGTATCTGTAATCCCAACATTCCTACAATTCCCAAAATACTGTATACAATTCCCAAAATACTGTATACAGTTCCCACAATACTATAGTGTGTTTTTGTTTAATGAAAGTAAATTATCAATATTACATTTTAATCTCCTTTAAACAATGAGGAAGTTTCACCTGGCTGCATAGGGAGATAGGGGGTCCTGGTGCATCTCGTGTTGCTGGAAGTGTGCATTGTGCAAGCCGGGGAGCTGAATTTCTGCAATTCATGTTTCCAAATCACGTGGGCAGGTGGAGCTGATGGCCTATAAAATTTTCAGCGTATTTAATGTTTAATAACATGTTAACTTATCACCTGGCTGTTTAGGAAGAAAGGAAGGACACAATGGATTTTGCCCTTTTCCAGCAGTGGTGGCTGATCTGGCTCATGCCTGTCTGCGAGCCTGTGGGGTGAGCACCAGGATCTCCCCTTTGGAAAGGGAAACTGGAATTGGGGCTAGGAAAGGAACTTTGTGCAGTTTCCCCCCAACAGTCCCAATGACCAGAAAGTCACATGAAGAGCTGGTCAACTAAGTGGAGCGCAGTTTCTGTTGCCTGATAAACTGAAAATGGTAGACATTGGAGAGGCACAGAGTGGTCTTGCCTGGTGGTCAGTGGCCTTTCCGCACCAGTCCCCTCCATGACCAGTGACTAGAGCCAGTCAACATAAATCAATAAAACCCACAAAATTTTAACTTTTCAACTAGTATACATTCACTTCAAATAAGGAATATACTTACTATTTTATTCTGGGAATTAAACAGAAAAGCACAACATATATCAGTAATTTACGTACAGGAATGATGCTGGGCTGTAATCTCAGAGGCATTCAAATTTAAAATCCAGATAAACCCAGTACCTGACACTCTCTGTGCAGTTTATTTCTTAAACAGGAGAATGTTTCTGGCCAGAATTATACTCAAGAAATCAAGCTATAGAGAGGCTCTACCTAGGGTGTGGATCTGCATATTTTCACAACACACGTACCTAGGTCAGTAGGCAGCCCTTGACAGACTGTTTTTGTTTATGTATTTTTATGGCCGTGCCACTCGGCTTGCGGGATCTTAGTTTCCCGACCAGGGACTGAACCCACGCCCTCAGCAGTGAAAGCACAGAATCCTAACCACTGTACTGCCAGGGAATTCCCTCATTTTTAAAAATAATTCCTCCCATAGGTTCGTAGCCACATCAGATTTTCATCTGAATCTCTGCCAATAAACAATATGGAATATTTCCCTAGTGAATGGGATGGATGATGTTTTAACTGTCCATCAGTGGTCACTTCCTTCCCTTGCATTTTGCTCTTCCAAGCATGTGGAACCACGTGCAGGTGATCCTAGATTCCATGTGAATCAGCCGTGAGGATAGACAGCAGTGAAGGCCATTGCCCTGTTGCCAGCCCAGCATCATTCCTGTACATAAATTATTGATATATGTTGTACTTTTCTGTTTAATTCCCAGAATATAATAAGTATATTCCTTATTTGAAGTGAATGTATGCTTGTTGAAAAGTTAAAATTTTGTAGGTTTTATTGATTTATGTTGACTGGCTCTAGACTTGTGGCTAGAATTTTAAAATATATGTTTTTTTTTCTTATTATAGAGGTAATATATGCACAGTTAAAAAGGTTAAAAAAAAATACAGTGTAAAAAATGAGTACCACCATCCAGTGTGTCCACTGTTAACTGGTTACGGATATAAGTGCAAGCCCATTTCTTTTTAGTGTTTTCCCAATTACCTTCCAGTTTTTGTTTCTAATATGAAAGGAATCCTCTTTTCGATTATATTTTCTGATTGGTTTTGGCTGATACATATAAAAAAGCTGTAAATTATGATGATTTGGCCACATTCCTATATAAACTCATTTCTTTTTCACATTGATTTTGTTGTCTAGAACTGTCAGGAAAATGTTGACTACTGCTGGTAATAGCTAACAACTTATCTTTTTCCTGACTTGACTGGAATGCCACAGTCTTCTTAATCTCTCTATCCCATACTTCTCCAGGAAAACTACCAAAACTTGTGGCCAGTGCAACTTGAAACCTCAAAATAAATTTAATACCATAATAAAACAAAACAGTGGTAGGTAACAAACATGATTCTTCCGAGTACACTTTGGGAACTTGAGTGATGATCATATATGGTTTCTCACTTAACTCCCTAAAGTTTATGAATTACATATATAGAATTTTATTGTTGAACTATCTTGCATTCCATTTTTAACATTCTTGGCTGTGGTGTGTTAACCATTCAGTGAACTGCAAGATTTGATTTGGTGTTATTTTATTGTGGAATTTTGCAACTGTGAGTGATGCTGGTTTATAGTGTTTGGGAAGAGGGAAACGTGTGTGTCTTCACATATGTGTCTATACTTCGTCAGTGTTTTCAATAATCTGTTCCTATGAAACAGCCATCTGAACACAGTGGCTTTAAATGACACCATTTTATTAGCTCTCCCAGTTCTGTGGGTTGACTGGCCTCAGCTGGGAGGTTCTGCAGATCTTGCTTGGGGTCCCTGATGAAGTTGCATTCAGGTGGTGGCCTGGCTGGGATGGCTTGGCCTCTGGTCTCCATGTGGGCCTCTCCCGTGGTTCTCTCCAGCAAGCTGGCTGGGCTTCTCACCTGGCAGCTTAGGACTCCTGCAGGGTTAAGAGGGTGGATGTGGGTGCTGCTAGTTTTCTTTCTTTTTAAATTTTTTTTATTGTTTAAAACATTTTTTTATTTTTTTGGCTGTGTTGGATCTTCGTTACTGCGTGTGGCCTTTCTCTCGTTGTGGCGAGCAGGGGCTACTCTTCGTTGCGGTGTGCAGGCTTCTCATTGCGGTGGCTTCTCTTGTTGTGGAGCACGGGCTCTAGGCATGCGGGCTTCAGTAGTTGTGGCATGTGGGCTCATAGTTGTGGCTCACGGGCTCTAGAGCACAGGCTCAGTAGTTGTGGCACACAGGCTTATTTGCTCCACGGCATGTGGGATCTTCCTGGACCAGGGCTCAAACCTGTGTCCTCTGCATTGGCAGGTGGATTCTTAACCACTGTGCCACGAGGGAAGTCCCACTGCTAGTTTTCTGAAGGGCTAGGCCTAGTACTGAACTAGTACCACTTCTGCCAAATCCAGTCAATTAATACAGTCATAGGCCCCCAGATCCAGTGAGGAGGCCACGTGAACCACATGAAGGCAGAATGAGAGGCCCCACAGTCAGATGGGGTGTCAGTGTTCTGGTGTCTCTTTTTAGTGGTGCTTCTTCCTTTATTTCTAATAGAAATGTACCTTTTAAAATAGCATTAATACCTACAGAACCATCTCAGTATGAGTCTTCTTTGGAGAGAGATGATGATCTTTGATGAATTTTTTATTTTCTTTAGTTTATGGTCAAGTTTTCTACTTTTTCTTAAGTAAATTTCAGTTAATCATGTTTTTCTAAATATTTTATTCTATATTTCGAAATGTTCTGAGGAATTTTTTTCTTTTCTCTACATATGGTCATTCCTAATATGTATGTCTTCCCTTTTTTGTCTTAGTCATATAACTAAAAGAAGTATCTGTAATGATAATGCATTAATCTTTTAGGATTTAGAGGAGGGAGATGTAGATTTCAGATGATCTATTGCTTTTCACAATTGATAGTATTTTTGGATGAGTTGAGTTTATTCTATTTTGTAACTTTACAAAAAACAATGTTTTCATATAGTACAAAATGTAATAGCAAAGAAAGCAGCCATCTGCAAGTCAAGGACAGAGGCCTCAGGAAAAACAAACTTGCTAATAACCTTGATCTTGGATTTCTAGCCTCTAGAACTGTAAGAAAATAAATTTCTTTTGTTTAAGACACCCAGTCTGTATTATTTTGTTTTGGCAGCCCCTGCAAACTAATAGAGGGTGTTAAATACCTTTTGAAAAAAAAATCTATTTCCTTATTGATGGACACTTGAACAGTTTCCATCCTTTTGCTATTATAGACAAACCTATGTGAGTAACCTTGTACATATATCATTTTATACATATACAGCTTTGTGTATAGGACAGTTATAATTTTGATGGCTTTTGCCACAATATGTAGGAATTAAAATCTGTACTACCACTAGAAATAATGAGAGTCACTCCCCCTTACCCCCTTTGCTAATAGTATGTTATTCCCAGTTTGGGGCTGTTACAAAAAAGGTGCCAGGAACATTTGCATACAAGTCTTTTATGGACACGTATTTCCTTTCCTTTGAGGCAAATAACTAGGAGTAAAATGGCTGGGTCATACTGTAGGTGTAATTTTAACTTTTTAAGAAACTTCCAAACTCCTCCAGGGTGGTTGTGCATTTTGCATTCACACCAGCAGTGTATGAATTCCAGTTCTTCCAACACTTGCTACGATTAGCCTTTTAAATTTTACCCATTCTAATAGGCGTGTAGTGCTATCTTGTTAAGATTTTAATTTGCATTTCCCTAATGACTAATGACTAATGATGTTGAGTATCTTTACATGTGATTATTTGGAATGTGTATATCTTGCGTTGGTGAGTTTGTCTAAATCTTTGTCCATTTGTTAAAAAACTAGGTTGTCTTCTTATTGAGTTTTGGGAGTTCTTTATATATTCTGGATATAAGTCCTGTATGAGATATATGTTTTGCAAAGATTTTTCTCCCAGTTTGTGGCTTGTCTGTCTATTCCTTTTTTTTCACAGAATCTTTTTTTTTTTCCTTTTTAAATTATTTATTTATTTATTTTGGCTGTGCCAGGTCTTAATTGAAGCATGCTGGATCTTTGGTTGCAGCATGCGGACTTTTTCGTTGCGGCATGCATGCGGGATCTAATTCCCCGACCAGGCATCAAACCCAGGCCCCTTGCATTGGGAGCACAGTCTTACCCACTGGACCACCAGGGCAGTCCCTTAACAGAATCTTTTGAAAAGCAGACATTTTTGGTTTTGATAAAATCAAATTTATTCGTGTTTTTTAATGCTTTTGGAGTCATATCTAAGAAATTTGTTTCCAGCCCAAGGTCACAAAATTTTTTTTCCTTCATCTAGAAGGAAACTTTTAGGTTTTACACTTAAGTTTATGATCCCTTTTGAGTTAATTTTTGTATATGGTGTAAGGTGTGGATCCAAGGTCACGGCAGGGGTGCGGGGGTGGTATATGGATATTCAACTGCTGTAGTACCTTGTCCTCACAATATGCAAGTGAATGGTTTGCTGTGCCAAGCAGTCTATTCACAAAGTAGGCCCTGGGGCTGGGCTTCACCCACAGCATGGAGTTTGCCCACCTCTGTTCTATTCCTTGACCTCTGTAGTGATCTTCATGATTTCCTTCTGTCTGTTTACTTCTGGTTTAATTTCTTCTTCTTTTTCTAGTTATTTAGGGTGGAAGCTGAGGTCGCTGAGTAGAATAGTTCTAGAAATAGATAGCATTATCTAGTTTGCTCCAGATTTCAACTTTTTCTTATTTGTCTTGGCTGTGCTAAGTCCTTTGCTTTTCATATGAAATTTAGGGTCAGCTTGTCAGTTTCTACCAAAAACAGACCTGGTAGCATTTTGTTTGGAACTGCATTGAATCTGTGTGATTCAATTTGGGAAGAATTGACATCTTAACAACATTGAACCTTTCAGCCCATAAACAGCCCAGTTATTTTTGTCTTCTTCCTTTTCTCTCAGCAGTATTTTGTAGTTTTCAGTATACAGGTCCATTGTATCTCTTGCCAGCATTTCATAGTTTTGATGCTGTTGTAAATGGTATTGTCAAATTCTAATTGTTTATAAATAGAAATGTTTGTAAATGGTATTGTCAAATTCTAATTGTTTACAAATAGAAATACAATTGATATTGAACTTGTGTCCTGCATCCTTGCTAAACTCACTTTTTAGTTCTAATAGCTTTTTTGTAAATTATATCAAGTCTTCTACGCCACGGTCATGTTTTCTGTGAATGAAAAGTTTTATTCCTTCCTTTCTAATCCGGATGCATTTTATTTCTTTTTCTTGCCTAACTGCACTGGTTAGAACCTTTAGGAGAGTACCGGATAAAAGTGGTCTGAAGAGAAGTCCCTATCTTGTTCCTGATCTTAGGTGGAAAGCACTCAGTCTTTTACCATTAAGTATAACATAACTCTGAGTTTTTTGTAGATGCCCATTATCTGGTTAAGGAAGTTCCCTTCTATTCCTGGTTCACTGAGAGTTTTTATCAGGAATGGATGTTTGGATTTTGTCATATCCTTTTCTGCATCTGTTGAGATGATCATAGAGTTTTTGTCTTTTAGTTTATTAGGGTCATCAAACTTTATTTTAGACTGCAGTCCACACAGTCTCTGTTACAGCTGCTCAGTGCTCAGTTGTAGCACAAAAACAGGCCATGGGGCTAGCTTTCACACACACCATGAAGTTTGCCAACCCCTGTTCTTCTATTCCTTATTCCTACAGTGATGTTTATTATTTCCTTTCTTCTGCTTACTTTGGGTTTATGGCTCTTTTTCTAAGGTGGTAGCTGAGGTCACTGATTTCAGACCTTCCTTTTATGATCCATTTACTTAGTGCTATGAATATTCCCCTAAGTACCGCTTTTACTCCATCCCCACAAATTTTAATATGTTTTCATTTTCAGTTAATTCAAAATATGTTCTAATTTTTTCATTGCTTTGTGGGTAATTTCAGTTTCCAAATATTTGGGATTTTCCAGATGTCATTCTGGTCTTGAATTCTAATTTAGAAGAACCTACTTTTTTTTTTTTTTAATTTTATTGGAGTATAGTTGATTTACAATGTTGTGTTAGTTTCAGGTGTACAGCAAAGTGATTCAGTTATACGTATACATATATCCATTCTTTTTCAGATTCTTTACCCATATAGGTTATTACAGAATATTGAGTAGAGTTCCCTGTGCTATACAGTAGGTCCTTGTTGGTTATCTATTTTATATATAGTAGTGTGTGTATGTTAATCCCAAGCTCCTAATTTATCCCTTCCCCACCCCCATTTCCCCTTTGGTAACCATGTTTGTTTTCAAAATCTGAGTCTGTTTCTGTTTTGTAAACAGAATTTGTATCATTTTTTAAATTAGATTCCACATATGAATGATATCATATAATGTTTGTGTTTCTCTGTCTGACTTACTTCACTTAGTATGATAATCTCTAGGTCCATCCGTGTTGCTGCAAACGGCATTATTTGTTCTTTTTTATGGCTGAGTAATATACCATTGTATATATGTACCACATCTTCTTTATCCATTCATCTGTCGATGGACATTTAGGTTGCTTCCATGTCCTGGCTATTGTAAATAGTGCTGCATTGGGGTGCATGTATCTTTTCAAATTATGGTTTTCTCCAGATATATGCCCAGGAGTGTGATTGCTAGATCATATGGTAGTTCTATTTTCAGTTTTTTAAGGAACCTCCGTACTATTCTCCATAAGCTTGTACCAATTTACAGTCCTACCAACAGTGTGGGAGGGTTCCTTTTTTCCCACACCTTCACCAGTGTCTTCTTTGGAAAAATATCTATTTAGATCTTTTGCCCATTTCTTGATTGGGTTGTTTTTTTTTTTGACATAGAGCTGCATGAGCTGTTTGTGTATTTTGGAGATTATCCTTTGTTGGTCGCTTTGTTTGCAAATATTTTCTCCCTTTCTGTGGGTTGTCTTTTTGTTTTAAAGTTTCCTTTGCTGTGCAAAAGCTTTTTAAGTTTAATTAGGTCCCATTTGTTTATTTTTGTTTTTATTTTCATTACTCTAGGAGGTGGATCAAAAAAGATATTGCTGCGATTTATGTCAAAGAGCGTTGTTTTGTTTTTTTAATTTATTTTTTGGCTGTGCTCTGCTGCTTGTGGGATCTTAGTTTCCCGACCAGGGATCGAGCCCAGGGCCCATGGCAGTGAAAGAGCTGAGTCTTAACCACTGGAACACCAGGGAGTTCCCTAAGAGTGTTCTGCCTATGTTTTCCTCTAAGAGTTTTTACTCTCTGGCCTTACATTTAGGTCTTTGATCCGTTTTGAGTTTATTTTTGTGTATGGTGTTAGAGAGCGTTCTAATTTCATTCTCTTACATGTAGCTGTCCAGTTTTCTCAGCACCACTTTTTCCCATTGTATATCCTTGCCTCCTTTGTCATAGATTAATTGACCACAGGTGCGTGGATAGAAGAACCCACTTTATGGTGCTGAATCCTCCTATCCAAGATCTGATCTTTCCATCTATTCCAGTTGTTTAAGGTTTTTCTCATTCAAGCATGTACAGTGACTGTACAGATAGTGGGGAGGTGCAGCAGCTTCAGGACAGCGGTTGCCTCCAGGAAGGTTGAATGCAGTAGAACAGGGACTGCGCTTCTATCCAAAATGTTGTAACAATGTTTTTAATACATCTGAATGTTTATGTAATACATATGAATGTTTCTTATGAAACTATTTTTCTATATCTTTGAAATATTTAATAGTTTAAAAAATACTTAGGGGCTTCCCTGGTGGCACAGTGGTTACGAATCCGCCTGTCAATGCAGAGGACACAGGTTCGAGCCCTGGTCCGGGAAGATCCCACGTGCCGCAGAGCAACTAAGCCCGTGCACCACAACTACTGAGCCCATGCGCCACCACTACTGAAGCCCGAGAGCCTAGAGCCCATGCTCCGCAATAAGAGAAGCCACCGCAATGAGAAGTCCACTCACCACAATGAAGAGTAGCCCCTGCTGGACACAAGTAGAGAAAGCCCAAGTGCAGCAATGAAGACCCAATGCAGCCAAAAATAAATAACAACAAAAAAACACTTAGAAATCAATTTTAATGGAAAAGGACTTTTATTGCAAATACAGTGACTCTTCATATTACAGTAGTTTATTCTGATAAACCAAATGGACATAATTTATGTATATTTTGGATATAAAACTATACTTTTTTTTTTACAAATAATATACTTTCCAGTGTGATGACACTTCAATGAGGAAAAGATTGCATTCACAATAGAAACCATCCTCCCTGAGTCCACAGTCCTAAAATAACAAGCACTGTCCAGACATCCCTGCAGTGGAGCTGACCCTGACAAAGGGGCTTCCCCTCCTCTATCCCTCATTGCCAGTTGACAGTCACAGGAAGTGAAGCATTTCTGGAGTGTCTGTATCCACCCACTATGGAGAATGCCAGTGACTCAACCAGAGCAGCAACAGTGAAATGGTAGAACTGCAGAGCCCTGACTTTGCATTTTAGTCTCTGTAGCCAAGGTCAGAAGTAAAACATTAAAACTATTTTACCATTTACCTTGCTGAGAGCCCCCATAACCTGTTTCACTAGTAAGCAGCAAAACTAGGAATTTTACCTAGGGGACCACTAAAAAAAAATGTAGTCTTTTCCAACATGTCTGTTTTCCCCAGCATCTGGCACATAGTCGACCTTCATTAAGTGCTTGTGGGGCGAACAGAGAATCATAATCCTCATCTGTCCAGGGGTGTGTGGCCAATGAGCCATAGAAGTTATGGCATCACAGTGGTTTACTTTTAAAAGATGTTCTTTCAAAATGAACTCCAGGAAGAAAAGTCTACACAGAGAGAGATGCTGAAGCGATCTTATTGAGTAGTTTGTTGAGAGCTCTAACTCTTTCTTCCAAGAATCGGGATTTTTTCTCAGCACCTCGTTGCTTCTCTTCAGTGACCTGAAGCGCTTTCGTTAGGTGAGCATTTTCCACATAGAGCTCCTTGAGCAGCAAATCAGATCGTGTATTCTTTTCAAACTGGACAGGGGAGAAAGCCACACTGCACTGTGAATCTAATGCAGAAATGCCACGCTACCAGCTTGCCCCTCCCAGTCTTCCACGTTGTTCAAACCACAGTTTGGGGATTCTTACAAATTGGAAACAAATATTGGATGTAATGACAATTTTTGTTATCCTGGCGGGAGAGAGGAAATTGAGAATCTGATGAACTATGTGGTAGAGAAAACTTAAGCCAATTTTGCACAAATTGATTTTTACCATAAAATGAAGACAAAAGACCAAAATCTGTAGGCCTCAAAAAGAAAGGAAATTGTCAAGAGTACCCTGTCAAATTGGGTGTCCAAGGAAATTGTCAAGAGTACGCTGTCTGCGCTCTCACCTGCCCGCCCAAGTCCAAAACCTTGGCGTCCTGATGGATCCCTTCCCATCTCATCTTTCAGCTGGGCCTTCAGCGTGGGATACAGAGCCCCCATCTCTTGGGTCCTAACAGCTGGTGTCCTCGTTTCCTTTGATGTGCTTTCAACCAAACCTGGGGTTTGGGTTGAGGTTTTGCCAGGAGTGACTGGGGGAGTCACCGAGTCTGACTGCTGGGAAGGAACGTGAGGACCAGGGACAGAGAGGGTGGGAGGATGGCAGTGCCAGCAGGGGAGGGGCTGCAGAGATGTGGGGGTGGTCAGGAGCGGGTGGCCTGCACAGAGTCACGCTGCCTGGGAACCTGCAGCTCCGGATGCCGCAGATGAACCAACCGTACTTGACTGCTATGTAAGAAAAGTATCTCTACAGATTCTCACATTTCATTTCCTGGAGCTCCAAGTAGAACTTTTAGGACAGCAATGGCCTCTCTCTCTCCTCTCCCCCTCTCTGCAATTCCACAGGACATGGGGTTCTCTTGGGTTATGTCTCCCTGATCAGCTACTTGAATGCCCAAACGAGGCATCATCACTCACCTGCTCTTTCAGCTCACGCACTTTCTCTTGGAGGAGCGCTTCCACGTTCTTCAAAATCATTTCCACCTCCTCCACCCGCTCTTCTGCAGCTTTCAGCTGTTTTTCATGTGCTTCCTGCACAAAAGGAGCTTAGAGATCAACACTGTACGTTTTAAAAAGAATCATCGCGGGTTTGTTTACTTTAGGATGGAAATTAGCTGAAGTGTGCAAATCTGAGCATGTGGATAACCTTTCATCCGTAGAGGGAGGGTTAGAAATGTCTCACAAGCCACAAAGCTGCATTTCTCATTGTAGTCTAAGCAGATCAGCAGACTGCTTTGTGCTAGGATTTGTCCTTTGAGTCCTAAATGACTCAAAGGTGAGTTTCCCCAGACACATTAGTCTTTCTAAAGGATTTCTGACTAAATTTCTTTGTTTTGTCAATAATCTCTCACAGCTTAACTGTCTCTCCAGCATAACGTTTTTGCATAATGCTGAAAGGCTATTCTTCGTTAGAATTTGTGTTTTACAAACGTCGTATTTCACCCACCTTTGCAGGCTTGGCCAGTTCCTCCCTCGTGAAGGTGCCTCGCCCTCTGGCCCCACCCCCACCCCCACCTCATGAACTCTGAGGACCAAGTTGTGCCCCGCAGGCTTACACTTTACGGTGCTCACTCACTGATGCCTGAGAGGCTGCTTTGAGGTGGGAACCGCTGCCACCAGAAGTTGACAGAAACGGAAGCACAGAGAGGTTAAACAAGTGGCCTGAGGTCACTCGGCTGGGGTGGTGCAGCCAGGATCCAGATCCCTGCAGCGCGTGCTCTGAGCCACTGTCCTGCTGCCCTTTAAGGCTGCGACTCTGTTTCTATGTGTCTAGACGCCTAGGGCAGCACCTGGCACACAGCCGGGCTCCCCAAGTCTGTGCTGTCACTGCGCTGACCTCTTGTCCAACCACCCCCCACGCCCTGGCTACCTTTAGACATGCCGAGCACAGCCCACCTCAGGACCTTTGCACCTGCCTGTGCTCTCACAGGGCTACACAAGCAGGGACACTGCCTGTTGCCTCCCTCGCGACCCCTCTATCACCATCTTTCAGGCCTGGAAGCGGGGACCGTGTGTGTGGCTGTGTGGCTGGCTGCAGACACGTGCAGCCCAGAAGACAGACTGGGGGGCTTTGGGGGGCCTTCAGGGTCAGCTGCTCAACGCCCCCCAGTTCTCAGGGAAAGTTGGGTCCCATAGCTTCCATAAAGCAGTCCTCACGTAGTGGGACATCTGCGGGGCCATCTTCCCCTGGGCACCTGGGCAGCTTTTGGCTAAGTCACCAGAGAGCCAGCCTCCCCCTCCCCGTCGCCCTCAGCCGGCCCTTGGGCCCCTGTCCTCACTTACCCGTTCCTCCTCCCGGAGCTGCCGAGCCGCCTGCCGCTCCCCTTCCAGCAGCTGCTGCAGCTCAGCCACGCGGCCCCGAGGCACCAGCCGCTCCATCTGCTCCTGCAGCTGCTGCACCTCGTGGGCGTGCTGGGACCGGGCCAGCCTCAGCCTCATGGTGGCCCCGTGCAGCTGCCCGGGGAGAAGGCACCCAGTGTTGGGGTGACCACCCAGAGCTACGGGGTCACTACCAGACACAGAAGACTGCATCTCTACCTTTAAGGTCACCCCACAAGGGAAGTGTCTGCAGCAAAACCCACGGTTCCTAAAGAGCCTATTTAGCTGAATTCTGACGCCCAAACTCCATTCAGCGGGCGCTTCTACACAGTGAGAGCCAGGAAAGCCTGCCTGTAATCCTCCACGTGACCTCCCGCCGGATTACGTAACCTTCTGTCATGTTTACCTTCCGGGTACATGACTGGGGTGTAATTCCTTTAATACTGTGACCCACGCCAGCTGTGTACGGCAGCCTTCCTCTAAGTGAAGAGTTCATGCCCCTGACACTTGGCTGCGGCCGGGGTCCCAGAGGTGGGTTACACAGAGATCAGCCAGGGGCTGGGAGCAGGTGTGGATGGGCCTCAGCACCCGCTCCCTGGGCACAGAACCCACTGGGTCGTTGGTACCAAGCTGTCCAGAGCCTGGCCACTTCCCCTGACGGACCACCTGGGAGCCCAGATCTCAACACCACTTATATCACTTGGACTCTGGCAGCTTTGTCTGGAACACACAGAACTTCCCTCTGAGACCCCCCAGACAGGAGAGGCAACAGCTCTGCCAGGGGTCCTGCCGAGGGCAGGTTGGAGAGGAGGGCGCCGGCCATGCCAGGCAAGAGCGAGGCTGTGAGCCCGCAGCCCCACTTCCCTCACTGTGCCGTGTCACTGCGTGTCTCAGGGGCCACCCCAGGCGGTTCTCCAGGACGGGTCCCCCCAGAGGCACACGCGTACACACGGGTCCAGCAGGGCAGCTACCGTGCTCTTTGGGATGAAGACAGGGGAGGATAGTTCTCACACACCCTCCACCAGATGTAGCCTCCTCCCGACTTTCGAGATTCAGACGGTCACTCTACAGTCACTCTGGCCCGTGTCTGAGCCCCCGCCCGCCCGAAAATGCTCTTCACACCCCCTGCCCAGGCTCCTCACCGCCCGCTCTCCACTTGGCTGGGTGGTACATCAGCACCGCCCAACTGAGTGCCCCGAGCCCCCTCCTTGTGAAGTGAGGTGCGGGTGGAGGCTGGGCTGCCTCCGGAGAGCCCTGCTCAACTGCCACGTGAGAAGGGGGACGTCCCCAGGAGAGCAGTGGGGCCACTGCAGCCGGGAAGCCAGGGCCTTCGCATTCTGGATGGCGGGGCAGGGCAGCGAGCCCCTCGGACAGCAGCCCCTCCTGCCCTGAATCCAAGCTGGACCGGCAGAATGTGGGGAAGTGATATTCAGAACTCCCGGGCACCGGCCTCAGAAGCCTAGCCACCTGTATGCTCTTCTGGGGGCGCCTGTTGCCGCACCACGAGAACCCCATGCCGTGGAGAGGCCGGTGCGGGTGCCCCAGTCCGTGGCACCCCTGTAAGTGCCCTCTCGGACGCCTGGCTCCCCTGCTGGACCTGTGACCTTGCAACCACTCATGGCGCGCCGGTGACCGCTCCCTCCTCCGTGGCTCTGTGTGCACCTCACCTCCGCACACCCAGAGGGTCCGTAAGTGCCCTGGAAGCTCCTTACTTCCCTTCTCCACACTTTCATCCAGGTGTGTTTCATGGGGGTCCTCGTCTAAATCACAAAAGGGGACGCCAGCTCACGTCACAGCAGCCTGCTTAAGTGCAGTATCTCCTGCCTGTGACGGCGGCTGCATGTTGGGCATCCCAGCGGGCACGGAAACCTCCGACAGCCCAGCCCTTCTGCCAGCAGATGGATGTGACTGCTTAGCCTCGAAGGCTCAATCTAGTCCAGGCAATTTCTCAAGGTCCCTTTTGCACTAAAAGTAGAGAAGGGAGCCCCCAGTACGTGGTGGCACCTCGGGGAAAGTGCCTGCTTACAGCGGGGGGCTGAGCCCACAGGAGCCTGACAGCACCTCATAAGGCCCCGGTGGGGGGTCCCGCACCCAGACTGACCCCTCTGCGGCCCCGGGCCATCTGAGAAGTGACTGTTCACACCAGGTGACCACAGCCAAGTCCAGGAGTCAGGCCAGGGGCCAGTTGGGGAACCTGGTGCAAAGGCTGGGCAGAGGCATGCGGGTTAGAGACCCTCCCACGGCCCTTTTCCCGCTGCCGTACCCGGGCCCTCCAAGCACACCCCAGGTCTGAGTCCGCACTGGGCCCGTGGCCCTCAGGGCACCTCACCCCATCACCTCCCTTCTGCTCGAGCTCCTCAGAAGAACCAGCCCCGCGTCCCTGCACCTCACGCTGTCAGGCACCCGCCGTCCCTCCTGGGCCCGCTCTGCTCACATCTGTTTGTCCCAGACCGCGAACTCCCTGCCTCCCCTGAGCCTGGTGCACGCTGGACAAATGCTGCAGCAGGAGAGCGGGTGGAATACCCACAGGAACGTGACACCTGGGCTCCGCTGGGGGCGTGGAGCCGGGTCACCTCGGGGGCTGCTCTGCCCTGTTGGCCTGGACCTCAGAGGCCACCTGCCGCGTTCCCTGGCCCCTGCATCTGTAGAGGGCACACCTGGAGGCGCTGCTATGGCCTCCTGCCCTCGTGAGGAACAGGCGCAGCTCTTCACGTGGCTCACTCGAGTTCAACCCGACCCTGGACTGAGCCTGACTCAGTCCTGGGCCTGGCGGGTGCCCAGCTAGCCGGGTGACCTGAGGCAGACCAACGATGCCCCTGGCTGGACTAGCCCCGGCCAGGCTGTCAGAGGCAAGGCTGACCCCTCCCGGGCTGGGACCACCACGCACACCCACCTGGTCCTGACTCTCTTCGAGGGCCTCTCTCAGCTGTGACTGTGCCAGTCTCAGGCTCTGACGTTCCTGAGTCACGTGTTCAAGTTCAAGTTCAAGTTTTTGGATTTGGTTATCCTGTGTTTTAAAAATCAATTTCACAAGTATAAGAAGTATCTTACACGTTTAATGCAGAAACTTCAGAAAAGCAAAAATTACAAAATTCAACTCATCCATAATCCCAGCAGCCCAAGGACCACACCCGACGTTCTGCTGTATCTCCTGGCCCTCCCTCCATACGCACGGACTTCTGTCACTAAGACGTTGTATGCTGTGCTTTCCCCCTCTTATTATATCTTGAGTGTTAAATACTTTTCAAAAACGTGGTTTTGAATGGCTGCACCATCATTTACTGACTAATTCAATACTGTTGATGATCCAAAGCTGATTCCAATTCTGTTTTGCTATTATAAATACCACAGCAATGAAAATACTTCCAGCTAAATCCGTACACAATGCTCAGTAAAGTTCCCACTAGCGGAATCATGAAGCCAGAGCACACGGACGTTCCTGATGCTCTTGAAGTATATTTTGCCATATTGTCCTCCGGAGAGGTTGTACCAACTTACTCTCGTATCATCAGGATTTAATTCCTTTCTGCTACTTTTTCTAGATACCAGGCTTTGCAAAAGCTGCTGAAGTCCACATATTTTCAGGGCTTGCTTGTTAAGTCCCTCACTTTACCTCCAGGCACATCAGGGCCGTTCCTGATCTGTTTTAGGCCAGCCTGTCTGCCCCTCCCTGCCCCGCCGGCCACTCACCTGCAGCTCCTCCCGGCACGCCGCCTCCTCCAGTCTCTGTGTCAGCAGCTGAACAGTGATGTGATTCTTCTTGCTCTGGGCCTGGTGGGTAGAGGCCTCCTCTCCCAGCTGCAGGACCCTGTGGTTGAGCTGGGACAATTCGTCCTTGCATTTCTGACTCTAGAACAAAAAGGGATAAAACACAGATGAAAAAGTTATTTTTTTAAACCAACAGCATTCCAGTGGTTCTTAACCAGGGACCCTCTTGCTCCCCGAGGGATGCTTGGCAATGTCTGGAGCCCATTTTGGTCATCACAGCTAGTGGGGTGGGGTTACTACTGGAAACTAGTGGGTGAGGCGCTCAGCGTCCCCAGAGTGATGGGCTCTCAGGCCACAGGGCAGAGGATGAACTCTGGTCCATCCAAGAAGCAGGAGACTGTGCACCAGGGGCGCTCACAGCCCATCAACATCCAACCACTGCTCTGGAGCACTGGCATGGTTTTCTTGTTTCTCCCACGGTTATTTCTAACATTATCTTAAGCAATTTGAAGGGGAAAAAACCCCTCGTTTTACTTGAGGCACGTGATTCTCTTCAAATCATTGTCATTAAACACAAAAACCGAGGCTCTCGGTGGGGGGAGCACACTGATAAAATCGCCCACTTTGCAGACAGCGGATGCTGGACCCTGGGCGGTGCTGCCTGGGATGAAACAGCAGCCAGCAGGTGACACACGGAAGTTCGTTATTTCCAACCAGGTGTCACACACCTTCACACAAACCATGTTTTGCTCATCTGCTTTTCCCCAGCAGCCGCTCTGGAGGCCGAGGGTCTGCAGCCCTCCGTGCCTCAGAGCAGCGTCTACGCACAGCTGGTGGGCGTGTCACTGTCGCCCCAGGGCTGGGTGTTCCCACCACATCAGCCAGGCGCAGGAAGAAGCAGGCTGGGGCGAGAGCTACGGGTCTCTCCAGGGGACAGCAGAGGTCTGAGAAGCCAGAGGTGACAAAAACACTCCCAGAGGACTTCCCTGGTGGTGCCGTGGTTAAGAATCCGCCTGCCAGGCTGCACTGAATCCACCTGGTTGTGCCTTCCACACACACACACACACACACACAGAGGCATAATGACTGACTGCTTAGAACGAGTTCCTCTAGCATTACCTTTTTTTCTCTAAATTAGTTTTTTCTTTAAATTTAACCTTCAGTTTTGAGTCACTTAGTTGGCTGTTGCATCATATGATTCTTTGGTTGTCTCCCAGTGATGCCAGATGGAATCAGCACAGCCCCAGGTGCTAGTTGCTAATGCCTATAAAATACCACCCACCCCCACAAAGGAGAATCATTTAAGAGTTCTTTGGACTTCATCTTCAAAAGTAGCCAAAGAATTCACGTGACAGGTTATCCCAGAAAATCTTTTGCAGTTAGTGAAATTAGGGTATAACTAAGAACATTCAGAATACTACACACACAGTTTAGGTGATCTTGGTATAGTGGTGGGACAGCAGTGAAGTGATTAATATGTACATGCTCTGCTGGGGGAAACTAAAGGGAAAGAGGTGTTCAGCCTAGAAAAACATTTCTCAGTGGATTTCCTATGAAGTCAATGTGTCTTGGGTTTAACTTTGAAACAAATTAAAAAATTTAAAAACTGACTTACTAGCATTTGTGGATTTCAGATTGAGACCCACGTAAAAGCAGTGTTTTATTCTGTGAAAAAAAAAGAATCCACCAGCCGATGCAGGGGACACGGGTTCGATCCCCGGTCCGGGAAGATCCCACATGCCGAGGAGCAACCAAGCCCGTGCACAACAACTAATGAGCCTGCGCTCTAGAGCCTGCGAGCCACAACTACTGAAGGCCGCGCTCCCTAGAGCCCACGCGCCGCAACTACTGAAGCCTGTGTACTCAAGAGCCCGCGTGCTGCAACTACGGAGCCCGTGGGCTGCAACTACTGAAGCCCGCGCGCCTACAGCCCGTGTTCTGCAACAAGAGAAGCCACCGCAATGAGAAGCCTGCGCACCGCAAAGAAGAGTAGCCCCCACTCTCCACAACTAGAGAAAGCCCGCGCGTAGCAACGAAGACCCAACGCAGCCAAAATAATAATAGTAATAATAATAATAAAATTTTAAAATTAAAAATAAATAAAAACACTCCCAGAAAGAGTAAGAGCTCAGCAAGGTGTCAGGACACAAGGTTGGCAGGTGAAAATCCAGTGTACTTCTATGTCCTGACAGTGAACATGCAGAATCCCATGTGAAAAACAAAACACCATTTCTGGCTTCTGGTCTGGCCTGCAAAGAGCTTGGAAGTCGTCACTCCCATCCTCCCAACAAGAAAAAGCTGAGTCACTGAAAACTCAACCACTCTTCTGAGACCCATCAGAGAACTGAGGTCACAGGGCAAATCAATGCCCTGAAAACTGGAGAGACGGCCAAAGAGAGTCCCAGCTCACCAGGAGCTGATGGCTGGAGCCCGAAACAAAGTGGCTACTGTGGGCGGAACTGTGTCCACAAACTCTCTGCTGTGTCTGGAGACAGGGCTTGCAGCAGGTCATTAAGGTTAAATGTGCTCACGAGGTGGGGTCCTAATCTGATAGGACAGTGACTTTATGAGAAGACACAGTGAGAGGGCATCGTCTGCAAACCCGGAAGAGCCTCGCCAGAACCAAGTCAGCCCTGCCTTGATCTTGGACTTCCGGCCTCGAGAACCGTGAGGCAATGAACTCCTGTGGTTTAAGCCACCGGTCTGTGGCATTCTGTACAGAGCCTGAGCAGACTAAGACAGTGACCATTCTGAAGTACACAGAGCGTTCTATTCTCCTGCCCTCAAGGGAAATGTCCTTTTTACCAGATTAGAACCAGCGTGGGGAAGGGGATACCCAACTGCAGCCCCCTCTAACCTTTCTGACTCAGTACACACCTATCAGAGTGGCTAAAATAAAAGAGTGACAACACAAGTGTGGACAAGGATGTGGGGAAACTGGATCAAGCACACATTGCTGGCAGGAACGGAAACTGTTACAGCCACTCTGGATAACAGTTGGGCAATTTCTTATAAAACTAAACATGTAACTACCATACAACTCAGCAACTGCTCTCCTGGGCATTTAGCCCATGAAATGAAAACCTATATCCACACAAAGACCTGCCTGGGAATGTTCACGGCACCTCTGTGACAGCCCCAAACTGGAATCAGCCCAGCCGTCCTTTAAAAGGTGAGCGTTAAAACAAGCTGTGGGCGACTTCCCTGGTGGTCCAGCAGTTAAGACTCCGTGCTCCCAAGGGCCCGGGTTCGATCCCTGGTCAGGGAACTAGATCCCGCAGGCCACAGCGAAGATCCCGCGTGCCGCAGCTAAGACCAGGCGCAGCCAAATAAAGAAATAAATATTAAAAAACAAAACAAAACAAGCTGTGGGACATCAATGCCTTGGAATAGTGTCCAGCAACAGGAAGAAGCTAACTGTGGACACACAGCCGGGAATTATGATATGCGAGACAAGGCAACCCCAAAGTTCGTATTCTGTATTCCTTTTGTATCACATTTTGAAATGACACAATTTTGGAAATGAAGGGCAGTTAGTGGTTTTCAGGGGTTAGGAGCTGGGGTAGGTGGGCAGGAAGGCGGTGGGTGTGGTTATGAAAGAACAACGTCAAGGATCCTTGTGGAGCTGGAGCTGTTCAGTATCTTGACTGTGGTCGTGGAGACACGAACCTACACAAGGGATAAAATTGCATAGAACTTGATACACACACGAGTACACAAGTAAAACTGGGGAAGCCCGAGTAAGGCCCATGGATTGTATCAATGTCGACATCTTGGTTGTTGATATTCATTATGGACTGATCCCTGCCAATTCACATGTTGAACCCCAAACCCCCAATACCTCAGAGTGACTGTATTTGGAGACGGGGCCTTGAAAGAGGTGACTAAGGTTAAATGAGGTCATATGAGTCCAACATGATGGTGTCCTAATAAGAGATGAGGACACAGACACATCCGAGGGATGACCATGTGAGGACACAGGGAGGGACAGCTGTATACAAGCCAAGGAGAGAGGCCTCAGAAGAAACCAGCCCTGCCCTGATCTTGGACTTCGAACCTCGAGAACTATGAGGAAATAAACTTCTGTTGTATAAGCCACTCACTCTGTGGTACTTTGTTATGGCAGCCCTAGCAAACTAACACAGATATATTATACTATAGTTCCATAAAATGTTACAACTGGAAGAAACTGGACAAAGTGTATTTCTCTGTAATATACTTCTTATAACCACCTGGGAGTCTGCAATTATCAATACTAATTTCAATTAAAAAAAGAATTCAAAAACAAAAACAAAAACAAGAATGACACATCCCAGCTTCTGTGCTTCAGTCCAAAAGCCAGTAAGTGAGACCAAGTACAGAAGGCATTTACTTATGGGGCAAAGGGAGACCAGTGTGGAGGTCAGTGCTGAGTGAGACAGGGCATTTACCCGCAGGGTAAAGGGATTAATCAAACAGTTAAGTAAATCTATTGAAGATGAGGAAACCAGGTTTTTCATTGCTAGAGGCAAGAGTTACAAATATGGAAACGGAGAAAACCAGAATTATCCCTGTGATGTTGGAATTGCAGATAAAAGTTTGAATTCATGGTTTTCAGTAGGGAGATATATAAATCAATATACCTGAAACCACGTGCGTGTAAGCCTAATAAATATACGTATACACTCCCTAGCTCTATGCACTAACTGCACCTGGACATAGCAATGCCCCAGGAGCCATGAGCACTCCTAGTGCCCAGATCTTGGTCTCTAAATACCATTCGGAACTAAAGGTCACCAAGGGCTCCTTGGAGAAACGACTGCTTCCAGGACTGGGGCAGGGAAGTACTAGATGAACCTGGAATATCGTGGGGCACCAGAAAGTGAGGAAGTGCTCAAAGAATGACCAGGACCTGTCAGGAGGACCCAGAAGTCACCCTGAGGGGGCTCTTATTGGCCAAATCTGGGACAATCTGAGCATAAAAATAAATACTGATGGTAACATATTAATAACCCATTGAATAAAACAGGAATCTATGATAGTAACATAATGATGAATAAATAAATGGAGGGCTTCCCTGGTGGCGCAGTGGTTAAGAATCCGCCTGCCAACGCAGGGGACACAGGTTCGAGCCCTGGTCCAGGAAGATCCCACATGCTGTGGAGCAACTAAGCCCATGCGCCACAACTACTGAGTCTGCACTCTAGAGCCCGTGAGCCACAACTACTGAGCCCGTTTGCCACAACTACTGAGCCTGTGCTCTAGAGCCTGTGCTCCTCAACAAGAGAAGCCACCGCAATGAGAAGCCCACGCACCACAACGAAGAGTAGCCCCCGCTCGCCGCAACAAGAGAAAGCCTGCGCACAGCAACGAGGACCCAATGCAGCCAAGAATAAATAAATAAAATCAATAAATTAAAATCAATAAATAAATGGAGAGAAGAAAAAGCTCTTCCTTACACTAGAACGCCAATTAACAAATATAAAAGGAAGCTGGGATTAGTCACCAACTGGCCACCATCACAGTCATAACTGACTGCACCAAGAAACAGAGGATGCTGAAACAAGGGGGTGAGAGTTTGATGAAGAACAAGATATTCACATCATATCAAAGCATTTCCCCATAAAATATTTAGCAATTACCAAGGGGAAAGTAACTTTGTGGAGAAGCCTGACCAACACCACCTGACCAAGAATCTAAGTTGACGTCACTAATGCTTGTGTCCCCGGACTGGATGGACTGAGAAGGACACAGCATCACTTTGGGGATAGTCACACATAATCTGAATCCAAGCACAGGGAAGCACCGGATACACCGAAACAACCGCTTGTAATCTTCAAAAGCGCCAGGTCATAACAACAAGGACAGGCGGACTGAAGCCACACGAGGTCCTGGGCTGGCTGATGGGGCAGTTTCATAGTCACGCTGATTTCCTAATCTGGGGTGTGGGAGAGGGCTGATGGGTCAGCAACTCACTCTCAAATCTTTCGTAACAAAGTTCTGTGCTTCCTTGTTGTAAGCTTGAAATTATTTCAAAATAATGGAAGAGGGAGGGTGGCATCAGCTTCATGCCAGGTGTCAATACTTCACCTGTGTGCAGAGCTCTTCCATCTCAGAGCAGGCCTTTTCCTTCTCTCTCTTTAAAACCTCAACTTCCTTCCTGTTGAAGAAGCAAAGTTAACAGTATCACTGACCCCTCATCACTCACGGTCACCTTGGCGGCTTGGATCTGTACACCTGCTCCTGGTACCCTACGGCCACTGCTCCGTCACTGTCCTACGCTATCGCTGCTGCTGGTCCAATCGGATCCCAGCTTCGGAACCAGAGGAACCCTGCCAGCACTGTAAGAACAAACCCTCCATGACGTTCCTCAATCACACACGTTAATCTCTCTCTGGCACATGCGAGTGCTCTTCACACCCAGCAGCATAAACACCAACACAGGCTTACATTCACTGACATCTGAGGTCAAAGGGGTCCCAGCACCAAACTTAGGGAAAAATGGTTCCTGGAGGGAAAAATCTTGCAGATTTCAGAACTGCTGTAATGTAACAGCGATCGCTTATTGACCATCCACTTTGGATCCCAGGCTTTCATCATCGGGCACTTTTATCAAATCAACACCGCATCCTCGGCAGTTTAGAGCTCAGCTCATCTTGAACGTCATTAAGAAAAAAGCCAAACAAACCATCCTTGGATGAGGCTCTGATGGTGAAAGCAGAAATCCACTGACAGGCATCCCGAGCCTCCACCGCAACACACACACACACACACACACACACACACACGAACGCACACACACACACGAACGCGCACACACACCCACACACCAACACACACGGGCACACACACACCCACGCACCCACGCACACACACACAAGCAGACACACCCACACACGCGCACACACCCACACGCACACGCAAACACACGCACACACACGCACACACACACGCACGCACACACACACGCACGCACAGACACACAACCCAAACACACACGCACACACATGCACACACTCCCCCACACACAGCCACACACGCACGCACCCACCCACACACACGCACCCACGCACACACACACACACGAACACACACACACACACTCACACAGACACACACGCACACACACACGGACACACACCCAAACACCCACACGCACACACGCACACACACGCACCCTCGCACGCGCACACACACACACGTACACACGCACCCACACGCAACCACACGCACACACATGCACACACACACCCACACACACACGCACGCACACACACCCACACACACGCACAAACACACCCACACCCACACACATGCACACACACACCCACACACACCCACACGCACAGGCACACGCACATGCACGCGCACACACGCGCAAACACACACGCACCCACACGCAACCACACGAACACACACACGCACACACACACCCACACACACCCACACACACAGGCACACGCACACACACACACACGCGCACACACACCCACACACAGACACCCACACACACACCCACCCACACGCATACACACACACAACCACCACACACCCACAGAAACACGCACACACACACACACACGCGTATACACACACACGCACACACACCCTCACACACGCACACCCACACACGCACAGACACACGCACACACACTCACCCACACCCACACACACACGCACACACACCCACCCCCACACATGCACACACCCCGCCCCCCATGCACACACACCCACACACCCACACACGCGCGCACAAACACACCCACACGCACACACACACGCATGCACGCACACACACGCACACACATGCACTCACACACGCAGACACACACCCACACACGCGCGCACAAACACACTCACACGCACTCACGCACACACCCGCACACACGCACACACACGCACACACACGCACACACATGCGCTCACACACGCAGACACACACCCACACACACACACGCACCCAACCACACACCCACCCACACACACACACCCCCACACACGCACACACGCACGCACCCACGCAGACACACACACGCACACACACACACGCGCACACGCGCACACCCCCCGCACACACACCCGCACACACACACCCTCACACGCACGCACACACACACACACACACGGACACACACAGACTCACCCACACACACACACGCACCCAAACACACACACACGCACGCACACACACACGCGCACAGACAAACGCAGACACACACGCACACACGCGCACACACGCGCACACACACGCACACCCACACACACGCACCCAACCACACACCCACACACGCGCACACACACCCACACACGCACAGACACACGCACACACACGCAGACACACCCAAACACACACACGCATACACACATGCACTCACTCACACACGCAGACACACACCCACACACGCACACACACACACGCACACACCCAACCACACACACGCACGCACACACACACGCACACACACATGCACTCACTCACACACGCACACACACGCACACACACCTGCACTCACTCACACGCACACACCCACACACGCACACCCACACACGCGCGCGCACACACACACACGCACAAACACACACGCACGCACACACCCACCCACACGCACCCACGCACACACACACGCACCCACACAAACACGCACGCACAGACACACACACGCACACACACGGACACACATGCACACTCGCACACACGCACACACACACGCACACACATGCACTCACTCACACACGCAGACACACACCCACACACGCGCACACACACACGCACACACACACGCACACACACACACGCACACACACACGCACACACACATGCACTCACTCACACTCGCAGACACACCGCCCCGCACGCACACACACACACGCGCGCACACACACACCCACACACTCACCAACACACACGCACGCACCCACACACACACACGCACACACACCCGCAAACACACGCACACACGCACACACGCACACGCACGCGCACACGCACGCACGCACAGACACACACACGCACAAACGCGCGTACACACACACGCGCGCACACACACACACACACACACATACAGTCACTCACACATGCACGCACACACGCACACACACATGCACTCACTTACACGCAGACACACACCCACACACGCACACACACACACGCACACACACACACGCACACACACATGCACTCACTCACACTCGCAGACACACCGCCCCGCACGCACACACACACACGCGCGCACACACACACCCACACGGACACACACACACTCACCAACACACACACGCACGCACCCACACACTCACACGCACACACACCCGCAAACACACGCACACACGCACACACGCACACACGCACACGCACGCGCACACGCACGCACGCACAGACACACACACGCACAAACGCGCGTACACACACACGCGCACACACACACCCACACACACATTCAGTCACTCACACACGCACACACCCGCACACGCACACACACACGCGCGCACACACACACGCACAAACACACTCGCATGCACACACCCACCCACACGCACCCACGTACACACACGCACACACACACGCACACACACACGCACACACACACCCAACCACACACACGCACACACCCACACACACCCCCACACACGCACGCACACACCCACACACACGCACCCACGCACAAACACACGCACACACACACACACACACACGCACGCACCCACACATGCACTCACACACGCACACACACCCACACACGCGCAGACACACACCCACACCCACACGCACACACACACCCAACCACACACGCACGCACACACACACACGCACACACACATGAACTCACTCACACTCGCAGACACCCCCCCGCACGCACACACACGCACACACACACACCCCCACACACCCCCGCACACACACACACACACCCGCACACAAACGCACGCACCCACACACACACCCACACGGACACACACACACTCACCAACACACACACACGCAGGCACCCACACACACACACACACCCACACACACACACGCACACCCACACACGCACGCACACACGCACGCACACACACACGCGCACACACACACACACGCACACACACACCCAACCACACACACGCACACAGCCACACAAGGCACCCACGCACACACACACGCACACACACACACCCACACACACGCACGCACACAGCCAAACAGGCACCCACGCACACACACACACGCACACACACACGCACACACACACAAGTACACACACGCAAGCACACGCACACACGCACACACACGCACGCGCACACACACACGCACGCACCCACGCACACACACACGCGCACACACCCACACACGCGCACACACCCACACCCACACACCCACAAACACGCACGCACACACACCCAACCCACACACACACACGCACACACAAACACCCCACACACACGCGCACACACACACACGCAGCCAGCCACACACAACCACACCCACCCACACACACGCACACACACACGCACACACACACGCGCACACACGAGCACACACACGCACAGACACAAACACACGCACACACGCACACCCCCCCACGCTCACACCCACACACACACGCACCCACAAACACACGCGCACACACGCACACACACACGCGCGCGCGTACACACACACACACCCCACACATACGTACACACACGCACACACACACACGCACACACACACGCACCCACGCACCCACCCACACACACGCACACGCACACCCACACACACGCACACGCACACCCACACACCCGCACACACACACACGCACACACACGCACACACACGCACACACGCACACACAAACGAACACGCACACACACCCACAAACGCACACACACACACACCACACACACGGACGCACACAAACGCACACACACACGCAGACGAACACACACGCACATACACGCACACGCACACGCACACGCACATACCCACACACGCACACACACAGGCACACACGCACACACACATGCGCACACACACAGGCCCCCCCACACACGCACACACATGCACCCCCACACCCCCACACAGCCACACCCACAATCACACACGCACCCACGCAACACACGCACCCACGCACACACACACACACGCACCCACCCACCCACACACACACCCACAAACACACACACGCACACACACCCACAGACACCTACACACCCACACAAACACACGCACGCACACGCACACACGCACACACACGCACACACACACGCACCCACACACACGCACACACCCACACGCACACGCACACGGACACACGCGCACACGCACACACCCACCCACACGCACACGCGCACACACGCGCACACACACGCTCAAGCACACGCAAACACACACCCACCCACGCACACAGACGCACACACCCACAGCCCCACACACACACGCACCCACAAACACACACACGCACACCGACACACACCCCACACACACGCACCCACACACACACGCACGCACACACACACGCACACGCACACACACGCACACACACACACGCTCACGCACAGGCACACACACCCACCCACACACACACGCACACACACACCCACACTGACACCCACCCACACACACGCACGCGCACACACACACACCCACACCCACACGCACACACACACACACGCACACACACACCCACACACGAACACACACACGCACCCACACACACCCACACACACACACCCACACCCACACACACACGCACCCACACACGCACACACCCACACACGAACACACACGCACACCCCCACACACACACACGCACGCACACACCCACACACACACCTATGTAAACATCCACACACACAAACACGCACGCACCCACGCACACACGCACACACACGCACACGCACACATGCACACACGCACACACACAACCCACACGCACACCCACGCACACCCCCACACACGCACACACGCACACGCACGCACACACCCCCACACAAGCACGCACACACGCACACACACGCGCACACACCCGCACACACACACACACACACACACACACACACACACACACCCACACACACGAACCCACACACGCACACACCCACACACGCACACACACACACCCCACACACGCACACGCACACACACACCCACACACACATGCACACTCACACACACCCACACGCACCCCCCCACACACGCACACGCGCACACACGCAGACACCCACGCACACACACACACGCACACACACACACGCGCACACACACACCCACTCACACCCACACACACGCACACACACACACGCACCCACACACACCCACACCCACACACGCACCCACACACACACGCACACACACACACGCCACACACACACGCACACACACACGCACACACACACACACACCCCACACACGCACCCACCCACACACACCCCACACACGCACCCACGCACACACACGCAACATGCACACACACACGCACGCACACCCACGCACACACACACGCACACACCCACACACACACGCACACAAACACAAACACAGCTCCTGCCTCAGTGCTCAGGCCCCCGACCCCTGACTCTGACTCACTGAAATCGGCAGACCAGGAATGCACCTCGGAGGAAAGCACAGCTAAAACCATTATCAGGACAAGAACAAACAGATTCTACTCGCCCAGAAAGGCTGCAAGAGTATCTCTCGCCCCTACGAGAATGCTCGATGCCTCCCCCGAGCCCTGAGCACAAGGTGGAGTTATTTCTGCAGGGTGAGCAGTGCTTGCAGAGCAGCGTCAGAGGCACAGGGGCCTGTGCTGGAGCTGGTGGCGGTGGTGCTGACCCGGCACCTCCTACTTCTGCGAGTGAGGCGCTCAGGAAGGAGGCCCGAGGCCTGTGCCTGGCAAGGCTGGTCAGAGGGCAGCACAGCTCTCCTGGAATGCGGGTTATCTGTGAACACGTCCCACTTTCTACAGCAATGCCTTCTAAGCTTACTCTACGAAGAGCAAGCCCTGTCAGGGACCGGGCGGTCGGGGTGGGACCACTGAGACGGCCCTTACCTCTGTGCAGCCTCTGTCCTTTCTGCAGCTTCAAGCTCTTGCTGGATCCTTGCCAGCTCATTTTTCAAAAACGTGTTTTCTTCAGAAAGCCTATCCAATTTGATTCTGCATGGGAAATTTAAGAAAGGAAGAAGAGTGGGAACTCCAGAAGCTGGTCACCCCCACGCACTCCAGTCCTGCAGTGACCCTGCAGCCACACTTCCCCTTCCCTAGATGAGGGCACAGGACACCACTTCCTTCGCTTTCCTGTATCCCGTGTTAACCTGCTCTGGTTTGCATCTCCCAAGAGATAAGCTATAGAAGACAAAGCTTTCTTAGCTTCTAAAACAGCCACACAATCAACAACTCCCTGGTGCATTCAGCACCTTGGTTCTTTGTGTTCACAGCTGGCCGGTTCCTGCATCTTATAACCTCCACTGAAATGTGAGTGTGCCCATGGCAGGCACCAGTGCAAGATGCTGGGTGAGTCCTCGCGAGGTCATTGCAAGGAGAGTGGCCACCCCCTCCACCCAGGGGACTCCAGCACAAAGCTGAGGAACACAAGGACGGGGGAGGCTGGATCCCAAGGGAAGAGCGCCTCCATCCTACACCCTGAGCTCAGTACCAGGAGGAGCCTGGGACGATGCCCGTATCAGTGGACAGAGGGCGACCTGATGCAACATGGAGCCTTCACAGGGAAAAGCAAGTACCGACAGTGGCTGCCGGGACCAAGTCTCCCCGGAGCCCCCCTGGCTTCCGATGCTCTTAGAGTCTCCCTGGGAAGGTAACCCCATCGATGTGTGACACACAAGCAACTGACCAGTAAAGATCACGGGGAGGCAGCCTGAGACCCACGCCTGCTGCCCAGAGAGTCTATCCTTAACGCATCTTGGTCTTGCAGATATTTATTCCCCTAAACAGGTCTCTACCTGGCATTAGCTTCTTTTCAATCTAAAAGTACTCAAAGCCACATGACCTCATATGTTTATGTATTATTCTTATAATGTCAAGCATAAGGATCTCCTTCATAAGCATAAGTACCACTTCATTTTTCCTCATGAGGAACTAGAGAGAAAAATAAAGACATAGAAGTCAACGGAATTTTAAAAGCAGCAAAGGGTTTCAAGCAGGGGAGTGACACAAATGAGGTCTGTGTTTTGAACTGTCATTCCGGCTCCAGGATGGAAAACAAATTGATTCAAGGCAGGTGTGTGTGTGTATGTGGTTGGCAGGGGATTCTGCCGCCAGCTTCCTGGACCTCAAATAAGACGGCAGTTGCTCCACCCCAGCCGCGCACACTCACCAAATAACCAGAGCAAAGCTGATCATCTAGTGTGTGATGTCCTCACAGAAGGTAATGGAAACCTCCAGGGGTCCCCAAACAAAACAACCCCAGAAGCTGAAACCAAAGCCATGAGCATTAAGCAACACAAACGTGGGGTTACCCTGAGGCCAGCACCTACACCAGTGTGGAGAAACCACACCTTGGATACATGCACTGGGCCAGTTCCCTGGAAGAGGTTAAAGTGGTCTCAGATTAAGAGGCTCCCAACTCTTGGCAAAAGCAAAACACATCCTTTCTGCAGGGAGCACCCTCTACTACAGCTCCCAGGATTCCCAGAGATAAACATCATGCAAACATGAGCTCACAATTAAAGATCACCACAATATACGTGGAAAAGGACCACCTCTGAGAGTCAGAAGAAGCCAGAACAACAGAATTAGATCCTGTAGGAACCTCAGATACCGGAATTATCAGACACAAACTAAGGAAAAATGTTATGAAATGTTTACTTAACTAAAAGATGGAAATTAAAAGAGGACAAGCAACAAGAAGCTATCAAAAATGATCAGACAGGACTAACTAAACAGAATTTTGGAAAATAAAAAGTCAATGTCAAAAGAAAAACTCACTGGCAGAATGTGCCATAGACAGAAAAGAAGTCGGAAGTAATGAAAGGTTAAGAAATGGAGGAAGAAGGATGCTCAACATCACTAATCATTAGAGAAATGCAAATCAAAACTACAATGAGGTGTCACCTTACAGCAGTTAGAATGGGCATCATCAGAAAATCTACAAACAACAAATGCTGGAGAGGGTGTGGAGAAAAGGGAACCCTCTTGCACTGTTGGTGGGAATGTAAATGGATACAGCCACTATGGAGAACAGTATGGAGGTTCCTTAAAAAACTAAAAATAGAACTACCATACGACCCAGCAATCCCACTACTGGGCATATCCCCTGAGAAAACCTTAATTCAAAAAGAGTCATGTACCACAATGTTCATTGCAGCTCTATTTACAACAGCCAGGACATGGAAGCAACCTAAGTGTCCATCGACAGATGAATGGATAAAGAAGATGTGGCACATATATATAATGGAATATTACTCAGCCATAAAAAGAAACGAAATGGAGTTATTTGTAGTGAGGTGGATGGACCTAGAGTCTGTCATACAGAGTGAAGGAAGTCAGAAAGAGAAAAACAAATGCCATATGCTAACACATATATATGGAATCTAAAAAAAAATGGTTATGAAGAACCTAGGGGCAGGATGGGAAAAAAGACACAGACCTTCTAGAGAATGGACTTGAGGACACGGGGAGGGGGAAGGGTAAGCTGGGACAAAGTGAGAGAGTGGCATGGACATATATACACTACCAAATGTAAAATCGATAGCTAGTGGGAAGCAGCTGCATAGCACAGGGAGGTCAACTCCGTGCTTTGTGACCACCTAGAGGGGTGGGATAGGGAGGGTGGGAGGGAGGGAGACGCAAGAGGGAAGAGATGTGGGGATATATGTATATGTATAGCTGATTCACTTTGTTATAAAGCAGAAACAAACACACCATTGTAAAGCAATTATACTCCAATAAAGATGTTAAAAAAAAAAGAAAAGAAAAGGGGTATATGAATATATATTAGTTTATACAGGCACACCTTGGAGATATCATGGGTTTGGTTTAAGACCCACAATAAAGTGCATATTCAATAAAGTGAGTCACGAAATGTTTTGGTTTCCCAGTACATATAAAAGTTATGTATACACTATACTGTAGTCTGTTGAATATGCATTAGCATTATAATGCTAACCATCATCTGACAATGCAGCGTTGCCACAAACCTTCGATTTGTAAAAAATGCAATATCTGAGAAGCACAATAAAGCAAAGCACAAAAAAGAAAGGAAACAAACTCAAACCAAAATTTTACCTGTAGGTGGTGGCAGGAATAGGATGGAACAGCCAAAATTTTCTGACTGTACCTGTTTTAAAAGTTTTAACTTTGGAACCATGTAAATATTTTACATATTGTTAAAACAAAATGAAATCAAAGTGGAAAACCAACGTACACATTTTGAAAACAAAATGAAACAAATGAACCTGTGTTTCATGTTGGTAGATTAGTCAAACTGGGGTTATTTAAATTACTTGAAAACACAGAGATTGATTGTATTTCCCTAGTGGGTACATACTAAGGATGAAAAGAATTACAAAGAAATCTTAACCTGTTTTTAGTAATCATATTATTCATAATAATGTTATTAGTAATAATATTCCTAAGAATAATATAATATTCTTTAAATAATAAACAGTTTATATATTGAAGAATAGAGCAAAAAAGTAATAGCATGGACTCATGTTGAATCATCTCTTCTAAAGAAGTATTTCTTAGCTCTGTCCACTGAAAAGGCCTAGAAACAAGGACCAACCCAGTAGCCATGAGCATCCACATTCATTTTTTTTTTTAAAGAGAATTTCTCTAGCTCTAGGCCTATCTTTTTATTTTTTAATTTATTTTTATTTATTTTTATATTTATTTTTGGCTGTGTTGGGTCTTCGTTTCTGTGCGAGGGCTTTCTCTAGTGCGGGGCCACTCTTCATCGCGGTGAGCGGGCCTCTCACTATCGCGGCCTCTCTTGTTGCGGAGCACAGGCTCCAGACGCGCAGGCTCAGTAGTTGTGGCTCACGGGCCTAGTTGCTCTGCAGCATGTGAGATCTTCCCAGACCAGGGCTTGAACCCGTGTCCCCTGCATTGGCAGGCGGATTCTCAACCACTGCGCCACCAGGGAAGCCTCACATTCTTGAGTCTATATGCCATTTCCCGTGAAAGGAAACCAGGACTCTTGGGGGGAAAATGGCTGATTCCAGGTCTCAGATAGATTAAAGATGTACAAGCTGAGCATGGAAAGCAAAGAAAGTATCAAGGACTACGAGGGGAGTGCTGAAAAGACTTGGGAGCTGATTCGAAGGAGCTCGCATTAGCCAAAGAACGGACAATCTGAGCATCAAAATGATAAACTGCAGTGAATTGCATCACATCAGTTGCGTTAGAAGCATGAATGATAATGACACCTAACAATAACAGTTTTAAAACTGAAACCTCTTTGGGGCTCCTTGGAGAATATGAAGGAGGAAACTCATTTTGGAAAATGGTAAATGAAAGAATGGAGTCAAGCATCTATCTGCCGTTACTGCACAAATTCTATCTCAGGGTAGCCACATTGTTTACGAGGGAAATCTCTTTTTTATAGAAGAATTCCAGCTAATAAATGCAGCAGGAATAAAAAAACTAGATTAATGCCGTTTTGTAGCCCTAATGCATGGAGGCAAGTAGCTGCTAAAGCATTAGGTGAAAAGCTTAAGAGAGACCTTAGTAGTGGATGGGTATGGATAGCACCTAGGCCCATTGATCAATCTTAACATCCAAAAAGGGACACCAGGATTTCCCTGGTGGCGCAGTGGTTAAGAATCCGCCTGCCAATGCAGATGACACAGGTTTGATCCCTGGTCCAGGAAGATCCCACATGCTGTAGAGCAGCTAAGCCCATGCGCCACAGCTACTGAGCCTGCACTCTAGAGCCCACACGCCACAACTACTGAGACCACATGCTGCAACTACTGAAGCCTGCGTGCTCTAGGGCCTGTGTGCCACAACTACTGAGCCCGTGTGCTGCAACTACTGAAGCCCGCACTCCTAGAGCCTGTGCTCTGCAACAAGAGAAGCCACTGCAATGAGAAGCCCATGCACTGCAACTAAGAGTAGCCTCCGCTCGCTGCAACTAGAGAAAGCCCACACGCAGCAATGAAGACCCAACACAGCCAAAAAAAAAAAAACCCAAAAAACAAAAAGGGACACCAGACATTTTGTGCTTCACAACATCATAACACCATTTGCCAGAAAACTAAACCTGATCTGATCCAGCCCCTACACCTAATTTCCAGTTTATAGGATATTCAGGGATGGGGGAACATGTTAAATGACCCCACAGGAGTCCACAACAGAATCTATTTTTTGGGAAACTACCAAACTTCCCAGTTTCTTTAACAAACAAGTTGCCAAGGGGAAGGGGAAGGGGGAGAACCCTGTAGATTAAAGGAGACTTAGAGACATATCAGAAATGTGTAATGTGTAGCTCTCGTTTGACTCTCATTTGAGCATGGCAACTTTAAGAATAAATTCATGAGACAAAATGGGGAAATTTGGATTCTAACTGGGTATTTCATAATATTAAAAAATTATTAATAAGATGTGATAATTGTATTGGGATTTTTTTTTAAAAAAATCTTATTTATAGAAATAAGCACTAAAATAATTATAGATTAAATGAAATGATGTCTAGGTTTCGCTTCAAAATAACCCAGAAGTGGGCGAGGGAACAAGATTGGCCACATGCTGATAGTTGTTGAAGCCAGTTGGTGGGACATTGAGTTTATTAGCCTTTTTACTTTTCAATGTGTTTGAGATTTTCCACAATAAAAGTCTATTTAAAGAAGCAAAATGCTGGTGGTGGGGGGGATTTTTCTTGTATTTCTCAAACCAACTTAAAATGCCTTTGGGAGTCATGGTAGGATTGCAGAGGAATCACAGGACATGAAATTATCCAGGAAAAGTAGGAATCTGAGACTTGCCATTGGAGTTGGCTTTGCTAACACCAGTGCTAGTACTCTGGAGAATAAACTGAGGTCTGAACTCTCATAGGAGATGAAAATGCCCGCCCGCCTTCCTGTGGCAGCACTTGAAGCTGAGCCAGGTCTGAGATTTCTGGGGCTGCCTTTGAATGTTCCTTCTTTGCAGTTGCAGAAGTGGTTATCAGGCTCCTTACCCCTCCCACCTTCCAACTAAGACCCTCTCCTGATTCCTGTAGCATGAGTCTGTATCTTTTCTTTCCTAGTGTGCTTCTAAGTAATACTGGGAAAGAGTCTGAATCAATCAATCAAAGGAGATTGGCAGAATCTGTAAAACAAATCTTGTAGACTTATGTCCTATTCTCAGATATTGATACTTTATGGGAGGAATCCGTAAGAGGCAGGTTGGGGTAGATCTAAAACGTTCTCTTTTCTTTGTAGATATGGGGGGTTTTTTGGGTTTTTTTTTTAATTTTATTTTTGTCTGCATCAGGTCTTAGTTGTGGCACGTGGGATCTTCTTTGAGGCATGAGGGATCTTTCGTTGTGGTGCGCGGGCTTCTCTGTAGTTGTGACGTGCGGGTTTTCTCTTCTCTGGTTGTGGTGCATGGGCTCCAGGGTATGTGGGCTCTGTAGTTGTGGCACGAGGGTTCCAGGGTGCGTGGGCTCTGTAGTTTGCGGCACGTGGGCTCTAGTTGAGGTGCGCAAGCTCAGTAGTTATGGTGCACAGGCTTAGTTGCATGGGCTTAGTTGCTCTATGGCATGTGGGATCTTCGTTCCCTGACCAGGGATTGAACCTGCGTCCCATGCATTGTAAGGCGGATTCTTTATCACTGGACCACCAGGGAAGTCCCTGTAGATGTGTTTTCAACTGCTTGATTTTTCACAATTTGCAGAGGGAAAACAATCCAGTGACGTTGTCTCTTTTTGGCAGCTCCTTAGGTTTCCTTGCTGTCAGTGCTGACGTACACATATATTCGGAGATTTGCCATTTTTCTTCCTCCCCATCAAAACAGGACAATTAGAACCACTAGAATACCACAGGAAGGAGTACTAGGCCTAAGTACACAGAGAAGAAATAAAGAGAAAGCCTAATACTTTTCATATGGGTATATATAAATCCCCATCTACTTTATGGTTTCTACATATTATAAAGTAATTTAGATAAGACATCAGTTTTTCTTTTCAGGTGCGGTGTCTAAAAGACTATGGAGAATTTGAAGTTGATGATGGTACTTCAGTCCTATTAAAAAAAAATAGCCAGGTATTTATTGTCTTAAGATACTTTAAATTTTGTAAGAGTGTTGAATGACGAAAATGTTGGAATCAGTAGCAAAGTAAGTATCACCTTGTGATGATCATTTGTATTGTAGGAATTATGTTTATTATAAAATACTCTTTTGTCCTTTTTCTAAATGTAAAGACGTGAAGCAAACGTTGCATATAGTAAGAAGGGGTTAATTACAGTTGACCCTTGAACAATGCACAGGGATTAGGGGTGCCTACAGACTCCCCTCTCCCCACACAGTCGGAAATCTGAGTACTTCTATCTCTGCCTCAAAAACAAAGGGATGGATAAATGACTCACCCAAAGGCCGGAAGCTAAAACCGTTTGAATAGAATTAGGACCCAAGCCCTAGTTCTTTTGATCCCACCTTTTGTGATCTCTAATCGAACACAAACTTTTCCCCATACTTAGTCAGTTTAAAGATCTGTAAAATGACAATACAGGTTTTATATATGTGTGTGTGTATATATATATCTGCATATTTGAGTGGAGTCATGCAGTTGAAACCCATGCTCAAGCATTAGCTATAATTTACTAGGGTATTGCTTGAATTTAATACTAAGCATTTCCCTGGGAAGTTGCCACAGTGGGTCTTATTCTAGTTAAGGGGCTATTAAGTTGTTGCATTTAGCTCCTTTCTTCAAATTATTATTTATTAAAAAGGTGCTAAGCACTAGTTTTCAGCCTATACTTCTTCACCTTTTAAATCTTAGTTCTTTAGTTAACAAATAGTGATATGGATCAAAAAATTTCTAAGTATTTAATATATAAACATAATAGAAGTTAATAAGGAAAGACTGAAATTGTAACTCACTAAATTTTTCCTTACGAAGAATCTCAATTTATTGTTTCCTTAGAAATCTTCAAGTTCACATTAGATGAATTCACATTAGCTAAATTTATTTTATCCTATCTCTATTTTCTGTAGTCATATTAGCATAGGAGGAAAGGTGAACTAGTAAAAACCACTCTTTCCTTTGTTGCCTGCCATCTTGTTATGAGACGGTCGGTATTTAATGACCCTAGTCACTTTTGTTGACTTCTGTTTGTTCTGTTGAGCCGAAGAATGGTTCTGGTTATGTGGTTCTTAGCTCATTTCCCTAAGGGAGGGTGAGTTGGTCTCTTATTTTACTAGTACCCTTGGAGTTTTAGTTTCCTGAAACAAAAGTTGGAATTATTAAAGACAGATTTTCAGGGTACCCTAAAATCTTTGGTTGTTAAGGCAAAAGTTTCCCTTCCAAGGATACTAATGAATAGAAAATAGATGGTGAAGCTCTGGGTTCACAAGAACAAAGCTAGCCTCATAAAGCAAGATCTGAGAAAATGCACTTCACCCCAAACACTGTCCCCTGGTTGAATTTCTTTCTCCAGCTTTGTGACCAGTCTTCCCACCAAGTGTGCTAAGACTCCTCAGCAGGGAGGGCCTGGGTGGGGCCAGGGCAGCCGAAACCCAGTCCCTCCTCCGTCTGCTGCTGTTAGACGATTGCTGTTTACTGTGTGGCGCATTCAGAAGCCTTCCTCTTAATGAGCCTTTGTCTCTCAGTATCACCCTATAAAAATGGGGAAACTTAAAAGCATAATCTACTGTAATTGATATTAAGGGGCTTCTAAAATGTCTGAGCACATCTGAAACCAGTTTTCTATAAAATCTGTAGTGTAGATCACCCACATAATGTAAAATATTAATAGGGAAACATTTTCCTACTGTACATTCCTTTATTATTGACTCTATGGCAAGCATGCTTCTCTGGTTGTCCAGAAATCAGAACTCCCTCTTTTTAGTAGATATTGGAATAATTGTTAAATGAGCAACTCTATAGTTTTTTCTCTCTCTTTATTTTTTATTTTTTTTACATTTTATATTCTTAAGGCTTTTTAAAAATTCCATTAAGTTAGACAACAGTCCTTGGCCCATGGGTCTTCATGACTGGTTTGGAGGAGTTTCTTTGGTCATGGGTCTCACCTGAGGCCTTTGAGTTTGTGGAGGACGGTCAGGTGAACTGAAGTGGCATCCGCTTCCTTGAATACTTTGCACACTCTCTCCTTCAGTTACTTTCTAGGGTTATCTACACTGCACTTTCTGATGTACTGTTTCTTGTTTTTACCCAAGTATCTCTGTCTCGTCTTTGAGATTTCTTTGGTCACTTGTGAGCTTGGAAAGTCTTCCTGCCTCACCTCCAGCACCTCCCCGCTCCAGAGTTTAGTAAATGTTCACTTTTGTTTTAAGCCCTGGTGTTTTGAGAGGGAATCGGACAAGGAGACTCCTTTCCACCTCAGGACGAGAGCAGTGTCCTCTCAGGAGACGTTGAGGATGAGCCTTAGCCAGGCACTGGCATCCTCACACACAGCGTGTGACCAGCACCCATGTCATAGGTTACCATGACTTTTAATCCTTGGAAAGTATGGGAGAAGAGTTGCACTGTTAGTAGAAGAATGACTGTTCAGACTCAGATCCTAGAAGAGGTTTAGTGGAGAAGACACTCCTTCCGTGTGCCTTCCTAATGAGCTGTCGCTGCACCACTTGTGATCCAGCGCCCCAAATCTCACCTACCTGGGTTTTCTGTGCGTAGATTTTAAAATGCAAACAGGAAGGAAAATACCTACTAGAATTCAAAACTCTTTAGTTACATTTAACTTAAGCAAAACGTGAATTTGTTTATAAAATTCAGACTTCAGTACAGCTCTAGGTGACATCCGTTTCAGTTGATTAAAATAGCAAAAATACTTAAGTTTAGCTTTTAACTACTTAGCTGGTGGAGTTTGAAATATATATGTATAATGCGTTGCTGCTTTTTAATGATGCATCGTGTAATTTAACATTCTTTTCATTCCCTTTTCTTCCTCCCCCTCTTCCCTCAGCACTTTCTACCTCGGTGGAAGTGCGAGCAGCTGATTAGACAAGGCGTTCTGGAGCACGTGCTATCGTGACCTCGCGCCAGATGGCTGCCAAGCCTTCCCCCGTTCGAGGCTGGACCCAACCAAGGACGCTTCTCCACCTCCCTCTCCACCTCCCCCAGGCCCACCACTTTTTGGTTTTAAAATTTAGACTTTCTTTAACCAGGAATGCTTGGCCAAGGAGTATGGTTGCTTTTTCTTTTTCTTTTTTTTCATTTGAACCTGAGTTTCTCTTTTATTTAATTTCCAAATATAATTCTATAACCTTCCATGGTAAACATATTTTTGAATCTGTGTTGTATGCTTGCATTTTGAAGCATCAGTTCTCAATAGAGAGTTTGAATTCTTGCTGTACAGAGACCCCACATATCCAATCTGCTGTCCACAGTTCTAGAGGGAAGTCCAAGATCAAGGCTCTAGCAGATTCTGTGCCTGAAGAGAGTGCTTCCTAGTTCATACACCGCCATCTTCTCGTTCTGTGCTCACAAGGTGGAAGTGGTTTATTTTTCTATTGTACAGGATTCTCCCCTTTGTGTGGTAAGTTGTATCTGTAATCCCAACATTCCTACAATTCCCAAAATACTGTATACAATTCCCAAAATACTGTATACAGTTCCCACAATACTATAGTGTGTTTTTGTTTAATGAAAGTAAATTATCAATATTACATTTTAATCTCCTTTAAACAATGAGGAAGTTTCACCTGGCTGCATAGGGAGATAGGGGGTCCTGGTGCATCTCGTGTTGCTGGAAGTGTGCATTGTGCAAGCCGGGGAGCTGAATTTCTGCAATTCATGTTTCCAAATCACGTGGGCAGGTGGAGCTGATGGCCTATAAAATTTTCAGCGTATTTAATGTTTAATAACATGTTAACTTATCACCTGGCTGTTTAGGAAGAAAGGAAGGACACAATGGATTTTGCCCTTTTCCAGCAGTGGTGGCTGATCTGGCTCATGCCTGTCTGCGAGCCTGTGGGGTGAGCACCAGGATCTCCCCTTTGGAAAGGGAAACTGGAATTGGGGCTAGGAAAGGAACTTTGTGCAGTTTCCCCCCAACAGTCCCAATGACCAGAAAGTCACATGAAGAGCTGGTCAACTAAGTGGAGCGCAGTTTCTGTTGCCTGATAAACTGAAAATGGTAGACATTGGAGAGGCACAGAGTGGTCTTGCCTGGTGGTCAGTGGCCTTTCCGCACCAGTCCCCTCCATGACCAGTGACTAGAGCCAGTCAACATAAATCAATAAAACCCACAAAATTTTAACTTTTCAACTAGTATACATTCACTTCAAATAAGGAATATACTTACTATTTTATTCTGGGAATTAAACAGAAAAGCACAACATATATCAGTAATTTACGTACAGGAATGATGCTGGGCTGTAATCTCAGAGGCATTCAAATTTAAAATCCAGATAAACCCAGTACCTGACACTCTCTGTGCAGTTTATTTCTTAAACAGGAGAATGTTTCTGGCCAGAATTATACTCAAGAAATCAAGCTATAGAGAGGCTCTACCTAGGGTGTGGATCTGCATATTTTCACAACACACGTACCTAGGTCAGTAGGCAGCCCTTGACAGACTGTTTTTGTTTATGTATTTTTATGGCCGTGCCACTCGGCTTGCGGGATCTTAGTTTCCCGACCAGGGACTGAACCCACGCCCTCAGCAGTGAAAGCACAGAATCCTAACCACTGTACTGCCAGGGAATTCCCTCATTTTTAAAAATAATTCCTCCCATAGGTTCGTAGCCACATCAGATTTTCATCTGAATCTCTGCCAATAAACAATATGGAATATTTCCCTAGTGAATGGGATGGATGATGTTTTAACTGTCCATCAGTGGTCACTTCCTTCCCTTGCATTTTGCTCTTCCAAGCATGTGGAACCACGTGCAGGTGATCCTAGATTCCATGTGAATCAGCCGTGAGGATAGACAGCAGTGAAGGCCATTGCCCTGTTGCCAGCCCAGCATCATTCCTGTACATAAATTATTGATATATGTTGTACTTTTCTGTTTAATTCCCAGAATATAATAAGTATATTCCTTATTTGAAGTGAATGTATGCTTGTTGAAAAGTTAAAATTTTGTAGGTTTTATTGATTTATGTTGACTGGCTCTAGACTTGTGGCTAGAATTTTAAAATATATGTTTTTTTTTCTTATTATAGAGGTAATATATGCACAGTTAAAAAGGTTAAAAAAAAATACAGTGTAAAAAATGAGTACCACCATCCAGTGTGTCCACTGTTAACTGGTTACGGATATAAGTGCAAGCCCATTTCTTTTTAGTGTTTTCCCAATTACCTTCCAGTTTTTGTTTCTAATATGAAAGGAATCCTCTTTTCGATTGTATTTTCTGATTGGTTTTGGCTGATACATATAAAAAAGCTGTAAATTATGATGATTTGGCCACATTCCTATATAAACTCATTTCTTTTTCACATTGATTTTGTTGTCTAGAACTGTCAGGAAAATGTTGACTACTGCTGGTAATAGCTAACAACTTATCTTTTTCCTGACTTGACTGGAATGCCACAGTCTTCTTAATCTCTCTATCCCATACTTCTCCAGGAAAACTACCAAAACTTGTGGCCAGTGCAACTTGAAACCTCAAAATAAATTTAATACCATAATAAAACAAAACAGTGGTAGGTAACAAACATGATTCTTCCGAGTACACTTTGGGAACTTGAGTGATGATCATATATGGTTTCTCACTTAACTCCCTAAAGTTTATGAATTACATATATAGAATTTTATTGTTGAACTATCTTGCATTCCATTTTTAACATTCTTGGCTGTGGTGTGTTAACCATTCAGTGAACTGCAAGATTTGATTTGGTGTTATTTTATTGTGGAATTTTGCAACTGTGAGTGATGCTGGTTTATAGTGTTTGGGAAGAGGGAAACGTGTGTGTCTTCACATATGTGTCTATACTTCGTCAGTGTTTTCAATAATCTGTTCCTATGAAACAGCCATCTGAACACAGTGGCTTTAAATGACACCATTTTATTAGCTCTCCCAGTTCTGTGGGTTGACTGGCCTCAGCTGGGAGGTTCTGCAGATCTTGCTTGGGGTCCCTGATGAAGTTGCATTCAGGTGGTGGCCTGGCTGGGATGGCTTGGCCTCTGGTCTCCATGTGGGCCTCTCCCGTGGTTCTCTCCAGCAAGCTGGCTGGGCTTCTCACCTGGCAGCTTAGGACTCCTGCAGGGTTAAGAGGGTGGATGTGGGTGCTGCTAGTTTTCTTTCTTTTTAAATTTTTTTTATTGTTTAAAACATTTTTTTATTTTTTTGGCTGTGTTGGATCTTCGTTACTGCGTGTGGCCTTTCTCTCGTTGTGGCGAGCAGGGGCTACTCTTCGTTGCGGTGTGCAGGCTTCTCATTGCGGTGGCTTCTCTTGTTGTGGAGCACGGGCTCTAGGCATGCGGGCTTCAGTAGTTGTGGCATGTGGGCTCCTAGTTGTGGCTCACGGGCTCTAGAGCACAGGCTCAGTAGTTGTGGCACACAGGCTTATTTGCTCCACGGCATGTGGGATCTTCCTGGACCAGGGCTCAAACCTGTGTCCTCTGCATTGGCAGGTGGATTCTTAACCACTGTGCCACGAGGGAAGTCCCACTGCTAGTTTTCTGAAGGGCTAGGCCTAGTACTGAACTAGTACCACTTCTGCCAAATCCAGTCAATTAATACAGTCATAGGCCCCCAGATCCAGTGAGGAGGCCACGTGAACCACATGAAGGCAGAATGAGAGGCCCCACAGTCAGATGGGGTGTCAGTGTTCTGGTGTCTCTTTTTAGTGGTGCTTCTTCCTTTATTTCTAATAGAAATGTACCTTTTAAAATAGCATTAATACCTACAGAACCATCTCAGTATGAGTCTTCTTTGGAGAGAGATGATGATCTTTGATGAATTTTTTATTTTCTTTAGTTTATGGTCAAGTTTTCTACTTTTTCTTAAGTAAATTTCAGTTAATCATGTTTTTCTAAATATTTTATTCTATATTTCGAAATGTTCTGAGGAATTTTTTTCTTTTCTCTACATATGGTCATTCCTAATATGTATGTCTTCCCTTTTTTGTCTTAGTCATATAACTAAAAGAAGTATCTGTAATGATAATGCATTAATCTTTTAGGATTTAGAGGAGGGAGATGTAGATTTCAGATGATCTATTGCTTTTCACAATTGATAGTATTTTTGGATGAGTTGAGTTTATTCTATTTTGTAACTTTACAAAAAACAATGTTTTCATATAGTACAAAATGTAATAGCAAAGAAAGCAGCCATCTGCAAGTCAAGGACAGAGGCCTCAGGAAAAACAAACTTGCTAATAACCTTGATCTTGGATTTCTAGCCTCTAGAACTGTAAGAAAATAAATTTCTTTTGTTTAAGACACCCAGTCTGTATTATTTTGTTTTGGCAGCCCCTGCAAACTAATAGAGGGTGTTAAATACCTTTTGAAAAAAAAATCTATTTCCTTATTGATGGACACTTGAACAGTTTCCATCCTTTTGCTATTATAGACAAACCTATGTGAGTAACCTTGTACATATATCATTTTATACATATACAGCTTTGTGTATAGGACAGTTATAATTTTGATGGCTTTTGCCACAATATGTAGGAATTAAAATCTGTACTACCACTAGAAATAATGAGAGTCACTCCCCCTTACCCCCTTTGCTAATAGTATGTTATTCCCAGTTTGGGGCTGTTACAAAAAAGGTGCCAGGAACATTTGCATACAAGTCTTTTATGGACACGTATTTCCTTTCCTTTGAGGCAAATAACTAGGAGTAAAATGGCTGGGTCATACTGTAGGTGTAATTTTAACTTTTTAAGAAACTTCCAAACTCCTCCAGGGTGGTTGTGCATTTTGCATTCACACCAGCAGTGTATGAATTCCAGTTCTTCCAACACTTGCTACGATTAGCCTTTTAAATTTTACCCATTCTAATAGGCGTGTAGTGCTATCTTGTTAAGATTTTAATTTGCATTTCCCTAATGACTAATGACTAATGATGTTGAGTATCTTTACATGTGATTATTTGGAATGTGTATATCTTGCGTTGGTGAGTTTGTCTAAATCTTTGTCCATTTGTTAAAAAACTAGGTTGTCTTCTTATTGAGTTTTGGGAGTTCTTTATATATTCTGGATATAAGTCCTGTATGAGATATATGTTTTGCAAAGATTTTTCTCCCAGTTTGTGGCTTGTCTGTCTATTCCTTTTTTTTCACAGAATCTTTTTTTTTTTCCTTTTTAAATTATTTATTTATTTATTTTGGCTGTGCCAGGTCTTAATTGAAGCATGCTGGATCTTTGGTTGCAGCATGCGGACTTTTTCGTTGCGGCATGCATGCGGGATCTAATTCCCCGACCAGGCATCAAACCCAGGCCCCTTGCATTGGGAGCACAGTCTTACCCACTGGACCACCAGGGCAGTCCCTTAACAGAATCTTTTGAAAAGCAGACATTTTTGGTTTTGATAAAATCAAATTTATTCGTGTTTTTTAATGCTTTTGGAGTCATATCTAAGAAATTTGTTTCCAGCCCAAGGTCACAAAATTTTTTTTCCTTCATCTAGAAGGAAACTTTTAGGTTTTACACTTAAGTTTATGATCCCTTTTGAGTTAATTTTTGTATATGGTGTAAGGTGTGGATCCAAGGTCACGGCAGGGGTGCGGGGGTGGTATATGGATATTCAACTGCTGTAGTACCTTGTCCTCACAATATGCAAGTGAATGGTTTGCTGTGCCAAGCAGTCTATTCACAAAGTAGGCCCTGGGGCTGGGCTTCACCCACAGCATGGAGTTTGCCCACCTCTGTTCTATTCCTTGACCTCTGTAGTGATCTTCATGATTTCCTTCTGTCTGTTTACTTCTGGTTTAATTTCTTCTTCTTTTTCTAGTTATTTAGGGTGGAAGCTGAGGTCGCTGAGTAGAATAGTTCTAGAAATAGATAGCATTATCTAGTTTGCTCCAGATTTCAACTTTTTCTTATTTGTCTTGGCTGTGCTAAGTCCTTTGCTTTTCATATGAAATTTAGGGTCAGCTTGTCAGTTTCTACCAAAAACAGACCTGGTAGCATTTTGTTTGGAACTGCATTGAATCTGTGTGATTCAATTTGGGAAGAATTGACATCTTAACAACATTGAACCTTTCAGCCCATAAACAGCCCAGTTATTTTTGTCTTCTTCCTTTTCTCTCAGCAGTATTTTGTAGTTTTCAGTATACAGGTCCATTGTATCTCTTGCCAGCATTTCATAGTTTTGATGCTGTTGTAAATGGTATTGTCAAATTCTAATTGTTTATAAATAGAAATGTTTGTAAATGGTATTGTCAAATTCTAATTGTTTACAAATAGAAATACAATTGATATTGAACTTGTGTCCTGCATCCTTGCTAAACTCACTTTTTAGTTCTAATAGCTTTTTTGTAAATTATATCAAGTCTTCTACGCCACGGTCATGTTTTCTGTGAATGAAAAGTTTTATTCCTTCCTTTCTAATCCGGATGCATTTTATTTCTTTTTCTTGCCTAACTGCACTGGTTAGAACCTTTAGGAGAGTACCGGATAAAAGTGGTCTGAAGAGAAGTCCCTATCTTGTTCCTGATCTTAGGTGGAAAGCACTCAGTCTTTTACCATTAAGTATAACATAACTCTGAGTTTTTTGTAGATGCCCATTATCTGGTTAAGGAAGTTCCCTTCTATTCCTGGTTCACTGAGAGTTTTTATCAGGAATGGATGTTTGGATTTTGTCATATCCTTTTCTGCATCTGTTGAGATGATCATAGAGTTTTTGTCTTTTAGTTTATTAGGGTCATCAAACTTTATTTTAGACTGCAGTCCACACAGTCTCTGTTACAGCTGCTCAGTGCTCAGTTGTAGCACAAAAACAGGCCATGGGGCTAGCTTTCACACACACCATGAAGTTTGCCAACCCCTGTTCTTCTATTCCTTATTCCTACAGTGATGTTTATTATTTCCTTTCTTCTGCTTACTTTGGGTTTATGGCTCTTTTTCTAAGGTGGTAGCTGAGGTCACTGATTTCAGACCTTCCTTTTATGATCCATTTACTTAGTGCTATGAATATTCCCCTAAGTACCGCTTTTACTCCATCCCCACAAATTTTAATATGTTTTCATTTTCAGTTAATTCAAAATATGTTCTAATTTTTTCATTGCTTTGTGGGTAATTTCAGTTTCCAAATATTTGGGATTTTCCAGATGTCATTCTGGTCTTGAATTCTAATTTAGAAGAACCTACTTTTTTTTTTTTTTAATTTTATTGGAGTATAGTTGATTTACAATGTTGTGTTAGTTTCAGGTGTACAGCAAAGTGATTCAGTTATACGTATACATATATCCATTCTTTTTCAGATTCTTTACCCATATAGGTTATTACAGAATATTGAGTAGAGTTCCCTGTGCTATACAGTAGGTCCTTGTTGGTTATCTATTTTATATATAGTAGTGTGTGTATGTTAATCCCAAGCTCCTAATTTATCCCTTCCCCACCCCCATTTCCCCTTTGGTAACCATGTTTGTTTTCAAAATCTGAGTCTGTTTCTGTTTTGTAAACAGAATTTGTATCATTTTTTAAATTAGATTCCACATATGAATGATATCATATAATGTTTGTGTTTCTCTGTCTGACTTACTTCACTTAGTATGATAATCTCTAGGTCCATCCGTGTTGCTGCAAACGGCATTATTTGTTCTTTTTTATGGCTGAGTAATATACCATTGTATATATGTACCACATCTTCTTTATCCATTCATCTGTCGATGGACATTTAGGTTGCTTCCATGTCCTGGCTATTGTAAATAGTGCTGCGTTGGGGTGCATGTATCTTTTCAAATTATGGTTTTCTCCAGATATATGCCCAGGAGTGTGATTGCTAGATCATATGGTAGTTCTATTTTCAGTTTTTTAAGGAACCTCCGTACTATTCTCCATAAGCTTGTACCAATTTACAGTCCTACCAACAGTGTGGGAGGGTTCCTTTTTTCCCACACCTTCACCAGTGTCTTCTTTGGAAAAATATCTATTTAGATCTTTTGCCCATTTCTTGATTGGGTTGTTTTTTTTTTTGACATAGAGCTGCATGAGCTGTTTGTGTATTTTGGAGATTATCCTTTGTTGGTCGCTTTGTTTGCAAATATTTTCTCCCTTTCTGTGGGTTGTCTTTTTGTTTTAAAGTTTCCTTTGCTGTGCAAAAGCTTTTTAAGTTTAATTAGGTCCCATTTGTTTATTTTTGTTTTTATTTTCATTACTCTAGGAGGTGGATCAAAAAAGATATTGCTGCGATTTATGTCAAAGAGCGTTGTTTTGTTTTTTTAATTTATTTTTTGGCTGTGCTCTGCTGCTTGTGGGATCTTAGTTTCCCGACCAGGGATCGAGCCCAGGGCCCATGGCAGTGAAAGAGCTGAGTCTTAACCACTGGAACACCAGGGAGTTCCCTAAGAGTGTTCTGCCTATGTTTTCCTCTAAGAGTTTTTACTCTCTGGCCTTACATTTAGGTCTTTGATCCGTTTTGAGTTTATTTTTGTGTATGGTGTTAGAGAGCGTTCTAATTTCATTCTCTTACATGTAGCTGTCCAGTTTTCTCAGCACCACTTTTTCCCATTGTATATCCTTGCCTCCTTTGTCATAGATTAATTGACCACAGGTGCGTGGATAGAAGAACCCACTTTATGGTGCTGAATCCTCCTATCCAAGATCTGATCTTTCCATCTATTCCAGTTGTTTAAGGTTTTTCTCATTCAAGCATGTACAGTGACTGTACAGATAGTGGGGAGGTGCAGCAGCTTCAGGACAGCGGTTGCCTCCAGGAAGGTTGAATGCAGTAGAACAGGGACTGCGCTTCTATCCAAAATGTTGTAACAATGTTTTTAATACATCTGAATGTTTATGTAATACATATGAATGTTTCTTATGAAACTATTTTTCTATATCTTTGAAATATTTAATAGTTTAAAAAATACTTAGGGGCTTCCCTGGTGGCACAGTGGTTACGAATCCGCCTGTCAATGCAGAGGACACAGGTTCGAGCCCTGGTCCGGGAAGATCCCACGTGCCGCAGAGCAACTAAGCCCGTGCACCACAACTACTGAGCCCATGCGCCACCACTACTGAAGCCCGAGAGCCTAGAGCCCATGCTCCGCAATAAGAGAAGCCACCGCAATGAGAAGTCCACTCACCACAATGAAGAGTAGCCCCTGCTGGACACAAGTAGAGAAAGCCCAAGTGCAGCAATGAAGACCCAATGCAGCCAAAAATAAATAACAACAAAAAAACACTTAGAAATCAATTTTAATGGAAAAGGACTTTTATTGCAAATACAGTGACTCTTCATATTACAGTAGTTTATTCTGATAAACCAAATGGACATAATTTATGTATATTTTGGATATAAAACTATACTTTTTTTTTTACAAATAATATACTTTCCAGTGTGATGACACTTCAATGAGGAAAAGATTGCATTCACAATAGAAACCATCCTCCCTGAGTCCACAGTCCTAAAATAACAAGCACTGTCCAGACATCCCTGCAGTGGAGCTGACCCTGACAAAGGGGCTTCCCCTCCTCTATCCCTCATTGCCAGTTGACAGTCACAGGAAGTGAAGCATTTCTGGAGTGTCTGTATCCACCCACTATGGAGAATGCCAGTGACTCAACCAGAGCAGCAACAGTGAAATGGTAGAACTGCAGAGCCCTGACTTTGCATTTTAGTCTCTGTAGCCAAGGTCAGAAGTAAAACATTAAAACTATTTTACCATTTACCTTGCTGAGAGCCCCCATAACCTGTTTCACTAGTAAGCAGCAAAACTAGGAATTTTACCTAGGGGACCACTAAAAAAAAATGTAGTCTTTTCCAACATGTCTGTTTTCCCCAGCATCTGGCACATAGTCGACCTTCATTAAGTGCTTGTGGGGCGAACAGAGAATCATAATCCTCATCTGTCCAGGGGTGTGTGGCCAATGAGCCATAGAAGTTATGGCATCACAGTGGTTTACTTTTAAAAGATGTTCTTTCAAAATGAACTCCAGGAAGAAAAGTCTACACAGAGAGAGATGCTGAAGCGATCTTATTGAGTAGTTTGTTGAGAGCTCTAACTCTTTCTTCCAAGAATCGGGATTTTTTCTCAGCACCTCGTTGCTTCTCTTCAGTGACCTGAAGCGCTTTCGTTAGGTGAGCATTTTCCACATAGAGCTCCTTGAGCAGCAAATCAGATCGTGTATTCTTTTCAAACTGGACAGGGGAGAAAGCCACACTGCACTGTGAATCTAATGCAGAAATGCCACGCTACCAGCTTGCCCCTCCCAGTCTTCCACGTTGTTCAAACCACAGTTTGGGGATTCTTACAAATTGGAAACAAATATTGGATGTAATGACAATTTTTGTTATCCTGGCGGGAGAGAGGAAATTGAGAATCTGATGAACTATGTGGTAGAGAAAACTTAAGCCAATTTTGCACAAATTGATTTTTACCATAAAATGAAGACAAAAGACCAAAATCTGTAGGCCTCAAAAAGAAAGGAAATTGTCAAGAGTACCCTGTCAAATTGGGTGTCCAAGGAAATTGTCAAGAGTACGCTGTCTGCGCTCTCACCTGCCCGCCCAAGTCCAAAACCTTGGCGTCCTGATGGATCCCTTCCCATCTCATCTTTCAGCTAGGCCTTCAGCGTGGGATACAGAGCCCCCATCTCTTGGGTCCTAACAGCTGGTGTCCTCGTTTCCTTTGATGTGCTTTCAACCAAACCTGGGGTTTGGGTTGAGGTTTTGCCAGGAGTGACTGGGGGAGTCACCGAGTCTGACTGCTGGGAAGGAACGTGAGGACCAGGGACAGAGAGGGTGGGAGGATGGCAGTGCCAGCAGGGGAGGGGCTGCAGAGATGTGGGGGTGGTCAGGAGCGGGTGGCCTGCACAGAGTCACGCTGCCTGGGAACCTGCAGCTCCGGATGCCGCAGATGAACCAACCGTACTTGACTGCTATGTAAGAAAAGTATCTCTACAGATTCTCACATTTCATTTCCTGGAGCTCCAAGTAGAACTTTTAGGACAGCAATGGCCTCTCTCTCTCCTCTCCCCCTCTCAGCAATTCCACAGGACATGGGGTTCTCTTGGGTTATGTCTCCCTGATCAGCTACTTGAATGCCCAAACGAGGCATCATCACTCACCTGCTCTTTCAGCTCACGCACTTTCTCTTGGAGGAGCGCTTCCACGTTCTTCAAAATCATTTCCACCTCCTCCACCCGCTCTTCTGCAGCTTTCAGCTGTTTTTCATGTGCTTCCTGCACAAAAGGAGCTTAGAGATCAACACTGTACGTTTTAAAAAGAATCATCGCGGGTTTGTTTACTTTAGGATGGAAATTAGCTGAAGTGTGCAAATCTGAGCATGTGGATAACCTTTCATCCGTAGAGGGAGGGTTAGAAATGTCTCACAAGCCACAAAGCTGCATTTCTCATTGTAGTCTAAGCAGATCAGCAGACTGCTTTGTGCTAGGATTTGTCCTTTGAGTCCTAAATGACTCAAAGGTGAGTTTCCCCAGACACATTAGTCTTTCTAAAGGATTTCTGACTAAATTTCTTTGTTTTGTCAATAATCTCTCACAGCTTAACTGTCTCTCCAGCATAACGTTTTTGCATAATGCTGAAAGGCTATTCTTCGTTAGAATTTGTGTTTTACAAACGTCGTATTTCACCCACCTTTGCAGGCTTGGCCAGTTCCTCCCTCGTGAAGGTGCCTCGCCCTCTGGCCCCACCCCCACCCCCACCTCATGAACTCTGAGGACCAAGTTGTGCCCCGCAGGCTTACACTTTACGGTGCTCACTCACTGATGCCTGAGAGGCTGCTTTGAGGTGGGAACCGCTGCCACCAGAAGTTGACAGAAACGGAAGCACAGAGAGGTTAAACAAGTGGCCTGAGGTCACTCGGCTGGGGTGGTGCAGCCAGGATCCAGATCCCTGCAGCGCGTGCTCTGAGCCACTGTCCTGCTGCCCTTTAAGGCTGCGACTGTGTTTCTATGTGTCTAGACGCCTAGGGCAGCACCTGGCACACAGCCGGGCTCCCCAAGTCTGTGCTGTCACTGCGCTGACCTCTTGTCCAACCACCCCCCACGCCCTGGCTACCTTTAGACATGCCGAGCACAGCCCACCTCAGGACCTTTGCACCTGCCTGTGCTCTCACAGGGCTACACAAGCAGGGACACTGCCTGTTGCCTCCCTCGCGACCCCTCTATCACCATCTTTCAGGCCTGGAAGCGGGGACCGTGTGTGTGGCTGTGTGGCTGGCTGCAGACACGTGCAGCCCGGAAGACAGACTGGGGGGCTTTGGGGGGCCTTCAGGGTCAGCTGCTCAACGCCCCCCAGTTCTCAGGGAAAGTTGGGTCCCATAGCTTCCATAAAGCAGTCCTCACGTAGTGGGACATCTGCGGGGCCATCTTCCCCTGGGCACCTGGGCAGCTTTTGGCTAAGTCACCAGAGAGCCAGCCTCCCCCTCCCCGTCGCCCTCAGCCGGCCCTTGGGCCCCTGTCCTCACTTACCCGTTCCTCCTCCCGGAGCTGCCGAGCCGCCTGCCGCTCCCCTTCCAGCAGCTGCTGCAGCTCAGCCACGCGGCCCCGAGGCACCAGCCGCTCCATCTGCTCCTGCAGCTGCTGCACCTCGTGGGCGTGCTGGGACCGGGCCAGCCTCAGCCTCATGGTGGCCCCGTGCAGCTGCCCGGGGAGAAGGCACCCAGTGTTGGGGTGACCACCCAGAGCTACGGGGTCACTACCAGACACAGAAGACTGCATCTCTACCTTTAAGGTCACCCCACAAGGGAAGTGTCTGCAGCAAAACCCACGGTTCCTAAAGAGCCTATTTAGCTGAATTCTGACGCCCAAACTCCATTCAGCGGGCGCTTCTACACAGTGAGAGCCAGGAAAGCCTGCCTGTAATCCTCCACGTGACCTCCCGCCGGATTACGTAACCTTCTGTCATGTTTACCTTCCGGGTACATGACTGGGGTGTAATTCCTTTAATACTGTGACCCACGCCAGCTGTGTACGGCAGCCTTCCTCTAAGTGAAGAGTTCATGCCCCTGACACTTGGCTGCGGCCGGGGTCCCAGAGGTGGGTTACACAGAGATCAGCCAGGGGCTGGGAGCAGGTGTGGATGGGCCTCAGCACCCGCTCCCTGGGCACAGAACCCACTGGGTCGTTGGTACCAAGCTGTCCAGAGCCTGGCCACTTCCCCTGACGGACCACCTGGGAGCCCAGATCTCAACACCACTTATATCACTTGGACTCTGGCAGCTTTGTCTGGAACAGACAGAACTTCCCTCTGAGACCCCCCAGACAGGAGAGGCAACAGCTCTGCCAGGGGTCCTGCCGAGGGCAGGTTGGAGAGGAGGGCGCCGGCCATGCCAGGCAAGAGCGAGGCTGTGAGCCCGCAGCCCCACTTCCCTCACTGTGCCGTGTCACTGCGTGTCTCAGGGGCCACCCCAGGCGGTTCTCCAGGACGGGTCCCCCCAGAGGCACACGCGTACACACGGGTCCAGCAGGGCAGCTACCGTGCTCTTTGGGATGAAGACAGGGGAGGATAGTTCTCACACACCCTCCACCAGATGTAGCCTCCTCCCGACTTTCGAGATTCAGACGGTCACTCTACAGTCACTCTGGCCCGTGTCTGAGCCCCCGCCCGCCCGAAAATGCTCTTCACACCCCCTGCCCAGGCTCCTCACCGCCCGCTCTCCACTTGGCTGGGTGGTACATCAGCACCGCCCAACTGAGTGCCCCGAGCCCCCTCCTTGTGAAGTGAGGTGCGGGTGGAGGCTGGGCTGCCTCCGGAGAGCCCTGCTCAACTGCCACGTGAGAAGGGGGACGTCCCCAGGAGAGCAGTGGGGCCACTGCAGCCGGGAAGCCAGGGCCTTCGCATTCTGGATGGCGGGGCAGGGCAGCGAGCCCCTCGGACAGCAGCCCCTCCTGCCCTGAATCCAAGCTGGACCGGCAGAATGTGGGGAAGTGATATTCAGAACTCCCGGGCACCGGCCTCAGAAGCCTAGCCACCTGTATGCTCTTCTGGGGGCGCCTGTTGCCGCACCACGAGAACCCCATGCCGTGGAGAGGCCGGTGCGGGTGCCCCAGTCCGTGGCACCCCTGTAAGTGCCCTCTCGGACGCCTGGCTCCCCTGCTGGACCTGTGACCTTGCAACCACTCATGGCGCGCCGGTGACCGCTCCCTCCTCCGTGGCTCTGTGTGCACCTCACCTCCGCACACCCAGAGGGTCCGTAAGTGCCCTGGAAGCTCCTTACTTCCCTTCTCCACACTTTCATCCAGGTGTGTTTCATGGGGGTCCTCGTCTAAATCACAAAAGGGGACGCCAGCTCACGTCACAGCAGCCTGCTTAAGTGCAGTATCTCCTGCCTGTGACGGCGGCTGCATGTTGGGCATCCCAGCGGGCACGGAAACCTCCGACAGCCCAGCCCTTCTGCCAGCAGATGGATGTGACTGCTTAGCCTCGAAGGCTCAATCTAGTCCAGGCAATTTCTCAAGGTCCCTTTTGCACTAAAAGTAGAGAAGGGAGCCCCCAGTACGTGGTGGCACCTCGGGGAAAGTGCCTGCTTACAGCGGGGGGCTGAGCCCACAGGAGCCTGACAGCACCTCATAAGGCCCCGGTGGGGGGTCCCGCACCCAGACTGACCCCTCTGCGGCCCCGGGCCATCTGAGAAGTGACTGTTCACACCAGGTGACCACAGCCAAGTCCAGGAGTCAGGCCAGGGGCCAGTTGGGGAACCTGGTGCAAAGGCTGGGCAGAGGCATGCGGGTTAGAGACCCTCCCACGGCCCTTTTCCCGCTGCCGTACCCGGGCCCTCCAAGCACACCCCAGGTCTGAGTCCGCACTGGGCCCGTGGCCCTCAGGGCACCTCACCCCATCACCTCCCTTCTGCTCGAGCTCCTCAGAAGAACCAGCCCCGCGTCCCTGCACCTCACGCTGTCAGGCACCCGCCGTCCCTCCTGGGCCCGCTCTGCTCACATCTGTTTGTCCCAGACCGCGAACTCCCTGCCTCCCCTGAGCCTGGTGCACGCTGGACAAATGCTGCAGCAGGAGAGCGGGTGGAATACCCACAGGAACGTGACACCTGGGCTCCGCTGGGGGCGTGGAGCCGGGTCACCTCGGGGGCTGCTCTGCCCTGTTGGCCTGGACCTCAGAGGCCACCTGCCGCGTTCCCTGGCCCCTGCATCTGTAGAGGGCACACCTGGAGGCGCTGCTATGGCCTCCTGCCCTCGTGAGGAACAGGCGCAGCTCTTCACGTGGCTCACTCGAGTTCAACCCGACCCTGGACTGAGCCTGACTCAGTCCTGGGCCTGGCGGGTGCCCAGCTAGCCGGGTGACCTGAGGCAGACCAACGATGCCCCTGGCTGGACTAGCCCCGGCCAGGCTGTCAGAGGCAAGGCTGACCCCTCCCGGGCTGGGACCACCACGCACACCCACCTGGTCCTGACTCTCTTCGAGGGCCTCTCTCAGCTGTGACTGTGCCAGTCTCAGGCTCTGACGTTCCTGAGTCACGTGTTCAAGTTCAAGTTCAAGTTTTTGGATTTGGTTATCCTGTGTTTTAAAAATCAATTTCACAAGTATAAGAAGTATCTTACACGTTTAATGCAGAAACTTCAGAAAAGCAAAAATTACAAAATTCAACTCATCCATAATCCCAGCAGCCCAAGGACCACACCCGACGTTCTGCTGTATCTCCTGGCCCTCCCTCCATACGCACGGACTTCTGTCACTAAGACGTTGTATGCTGTGCTTTCCCCCTCTTATTATATCTTGAGTGTTAAATACTTTTCAAAAACGTGGTTTTGAATGGCTGCACCATCATTTACTGACTAATTCAATACTGTTGATGATCCAAAGCTGATTCCAATTCTGTTTTGCTATTATAAATACCACAGCAATGAAAATACTTCCAGCTAAATCCGTACACAATGCTCAGTAAAGTTCCCACTAGCGGAATCATGAAGCCAGAGCACACGGACGTTCCTGATGCTCTTGAAGTATATTTTGCCATATTGTCCTCCGGAGAGGTTGTACCAACTTACTCTCGTATCATCAGGATTTAATTCCTTTCTGCTACTTTTTCTAGATACCAGGCTTTGCAAAAGCTGCTGAAGTCCACATATTTTCAGGGCTTGCTTGTTAAGTCCCTCACTTTACCTCCAGGCACATCAGGGCCGTTCCTGATCTGTTTTAGGCCAGCCTGTCTGCCCCTCCCTGCCCCGCCGGCCACTCACCTGCAGCTCCTCCCGGCACGCCGCCTCCTCCAGTCTCTGTGTCAGCAGCTGAACAGTGATGTGATTCTTCTTGCTCTGGGCCTGGTGGGTAGAGGCCTCCTCTCCCAGCTGCAGGACCCTGTGGTTGAGCTGGGACAATTCGTCCTTGCATTTCTGACTCTAGAACAAAAAGGGATAAAACACAGATGAAAAAGTTATTTTTTTAAACCAACAGCATTCCAGTGGTTCTTAACCAGGGACCCTCTTGCTCCCCGAGGGATGCTTGGCAATGTCTGGAGCCCATTTTGGTCATCACAGCTAGTGGGGTGGGGTTACTACTGGAAACTAGTGGGTGAGGCGCTCAGCGTCCCCAGAGTGATGGGCTCTCAGGCCACAGGGCAGAGGATGAACTCTGGTCCATCCAAGAAGCAGGAGACTGTGCACCAGGGGCGCTCACAGCCCATCAACATCCAACCACTGCTCTGGAGCACTGGCATGGTTTTCTTGTTTCTCCCACGGTTATTTCTAACATTATCTTAAGCAATTTGAAGGGGAAAAAACCCCTCGTTTTACTTGAGGCACGTGATTCTCTTCAAATCATTGTCATTAAACACAAAAACCGAGGCTCTCGGTGGGGGGAGCACACTGATAAAATCGCCCACTTTGCAGACAGCGGATGCTGGACCCTGGGCGGTGCTGCCTGGGATGAAACAGCAGCCAGCAGGTGACACACGGAAGTTCGTTATTTCCAACCAGGTGTCACACACCTTCACACAAACCATGTTTTGCTCATCTGCTTTTCCCCAGCAGCCGCTCTGGAGGCCGAGGGTCTGCAGCCCTCCGTGCCTCAGAGCAGCGTCTACGCACAGCTGGTGGGCGTGTCACTGTCGCCCCAGGGCTGGGTGTTCCCACCACATCAGCCAGGCGCAGGAAGAAGCAGGCTGGGGCGAGAGCTACGGGTCTCTCCAGGGGACAGCAGAGGTCTGAGAAGCCAGAGGTGACAAAAACACTCCCAGAGGACTTCCCTGGTGGTGCCGTGGTTAAGAATCCGCCTGCCAGGCTGCACTGAATCCACCTGGTTGTGCCTTCCACACACACACACACACACACACAGAGGCATAATGACTGACTGCTTAGAACGAGTTCCTCTAGCATTACCTTTTTTTCTCTAAATTAGTTTTTTCTTTAAATTTAACCTTCAGTTTTGAGTCACTTAGTTGGCTGTTGCATCATATGATTCTTTGGTTGTCTCCCAGTGATGCCAGATGGAATCAGCACAGCCCCAGGTGCTAGTTGCTAATGCCTATAAAATACCACCCACCCCCACAAAGGAGAATCATTTAAGAGTTCTTTGGACTTCATCTTCAAAAGTAGCCAAAGAATTCATGTGACAGGTTATCCCAGAAAATCTTTTGCAGTTAGTGAAATTAGGGTATAACTAAGAACATTCAGAATACTACACACACAGTTTAGGTGATCTTGGTATAGTGGTGGGACAGCAGTGAAGTAATTAATATGTACATGCTCTGCTGGGGGAAACTAAAGGGAAAGAGGTGTTCAGCCTAGAAAAACATTTCTCAGTGGATTTCCTATGAAGTCAATGTGTCTTGGGTTTAACTTTGAAACAAATTAAAAAATTTAAAAACTGACTTACTAGCATTTGTGGATTTCAGATTGAGACCCATGTAAAAGCAGTGTTTTATTCTGTGAAAAAAAAAAGAATCCACCAGCCGATGCAGGGGACACGGGTTCGATCCCCGGTCCGGGAAGATCCCACATGCCGAGGAGCAACCAAGCCCGTGCACGACAACTAATGAGCCTGCGCTCTAGAGCCTGCGAGCCACAACTACTGAAGCCCGCGCTCCCTAGAGCCCACGCGCCGCAACTACTGAAGCCTGTGTACTCAAGGGCCCGCGTGCTGCAACTACGGAGCCCGTGGGCTGCAACTACTGAAGCCCGCGCGCCTACAGCCCGTGTTCTGCAACAAGAGAAGCCACCGCAATGAGAAGCCTGCGCACCGCAAAGAAGAGTAGCCCCCACTCTCCACAACTAGAGAAAGCCCGCGCGTAGCAACGAAGACCCAACGCAGCCAAAATAATAATAGTAATAATAATAATAAAATTTTAAAATTAAAAATAAATAAAAACACTCCCAGAAAGAGTAAGAGCTCAGCAAGGTGTCAGGACACAAGGTTGGCAGGTGAAAATCCAGTGTACTTCTATGTCCTGACAGTGAACATGCAGAATCCCATGTGAAAAACAAAACACCATTTCTGGCTTCTGGTCTGGCCTGTAAAGAGCTTGGAAGTCGTCACTCCCATCCTCCCAACAAGAAAAAGCTGAGTCACTGAAAACTCAACCACTCTTCTGAGACCCATCAGAGAACTGAGGTCACAGGGCAAATCAATGCCCTGAAAACTGGAGAGACGGCCAAAGAGAGTCCCAGCTCACCAGGAGCTGATGGCTGGAGCCCGAAACAAAGTGGCTACTGTGGGCGGAACTGTGTCCACAAACTCTCTGCTGTGTCTGGAGACAGGGCTTGCAGCAGGTCATTAAGGTTAAATGTTCTCACGAGGTGGGGTCCTAATCTGATAGGACAGTGACTTTATGAGAAGACACAGTGAGAGGGCATCGTCTGCAAACCCGGAAGAGCCTCGCCAGAACCAAGTCAGCCCTGCCTTGATCTTGGACTTCCGGCCTCGAGAACCGTGAGGCAATGAACTCCTGTGGTTTAAGCCACCGGTCTGTGGCATTCTGTACAGAGCCTGAGCAGACTAAGACAGTGACCATTCTGAAGTACACAGAGCATTCTATTCTCCTGCCCTCAAGGGAAATGTCCTTTTTACCAGATTAGAACCAGCGTGGGGAAGGGGATACCCAACTGCAGCCCCCTCTAACCTTTCTGACTCAGTACACACCTATCAGAGTGGCTAAAATAAAAGAGTGACAACACAAGTGTGGACAAGGATGTGGGGAAACTGGATCAAGCACACATTGCTGGCAGGAACGGAAACTGTTACAGCCACTCTGGATAACAGTTGGGCAATTTCTTATAAAACTAAACATGTAACTACCATACAACTCAGCAACTGCTCTCCTGGGCATTTAGCCCATGAAATGAAAACCTATATCCACACAAAGACCTGCCTGGGAATGTTCACGGCACCTCTGTGACAGCCCCAAACTGGAATCAGTCCAGCCGTCCTTTAAAAGGTGAGCATTAAAACAAGCTGTGGGCGACTTCCCTGGTGGTCCAGCAGTTAAGACTCCGTGCTCCCAAGGGCCCGGGTTCGATCCCTGGTCAGGGAACTAGATCCCGCAGGCCACAACGAAGATCCCGCGTGCCGCAGCTAAGACCAGGCGCAGCCAAATAAAGAAATAAATATTAAAAAACAAAACAAAACAAGCTGTGGGACATCAATGCCTTGGAATAGTGTCCAGCAACAGGAAGAAGCTAACTGTGGACACACAGCCGGGAATTATGATATGCGAGACAAGGCAACCCCAAAGTTCGTATTCTGTATTCCTTTTGTATCACATTTTGAAATGACACAATTTTGGAAATGAAGGGCAGTTAGTGGTTTTCAGGGGTTAGGAGCTGGGGTAGGTGGGCAGGAAGGCGGTGGGTGTGGTTATGAAAGAACAACGTCAAGGATCCTTGTGGAGCTGGAGCTGTTCAGTATCTTGACTGTGGTCGTGGAGACACGAACCTACACAAGGGATAAAATTGCATAGAACTTGATACACACACGAGTACACAAGTAAAACTGGGGAAGCCCGAGTAAGGCCCATGGATTGTATCAATGTCGACATCTTGGTTGTTGATATTCATTATGGACTGATCCCTGCCAATTCACATGTTGAACCCCAAACCCCCAATACCTCAGAGTGACTGTATTTGGAGACGGGGCCTTGAAAGAGGTGACTAAGGTAAAATGAGGTCATATGAGTCCAACATGATGGTGTCCTAATAAGAGATGAGGACACAGACACATCCGAGGGATGACCATGTGAGGACACAGGGAGGGACAGCTGTATACAAGCCAAGGAGAGAGGCCTCAGAAGAAACCAGCCCTGCCCTGATCTTGGACTTCGAACCTCGAGAACTATGAGGAAATAAACTTCTGTTGTAGAAGCCACTCACTCTGTGGTACTTTGTTATGGCAGCCCTAGCAAACTAACACAGCTATATTATACTATAGTTCCATAAAATGTTACAACTGGAAGAAACTGGACAAAGTGTATTTCTCTGTAATATACTTCTTATAACCACCTGGGAGTCTGCAATTATCAATACTAATTTCAATTAAAAAAAGAATTCAAAAACAAAAACAAAAACAAGAATGACACATCCCAGCTTCTGTGCTTCAGTCCAAAAGCCAGTAAGTGAGACCAAGTACAGAAGGCATTTACTTATGGGGCAAAGGGAGACCAGTGTGGAGGTCAGTGCTGAGTGAGACAGGGCATTTACCTGCAGGGTAAAGGGATTAATCAAACAGTTAAGTAAATCTATTGAAGATGAGGAAACCAGGTTTTTCATTGCTAGAGGCAAGAGTTACAAATATGGAAACGGAGAAAACCAGAATTATCCCTGTGATGTTGGAATTGCAGATAAAAGTTTGAATTCATGGTTTTCAGTAGGGAGATATATAAATCAATATACCTGAAACCACGTGCATGTAAGCGTAATAAATATACGTATACACTCCCTAGCTCTATGCACTAACTGCACCTGGACATAGCAATGCCCCAGGAGCCATGAGCACTCCTAGCACCCAGATCTTGGTCTCTAAATACCATTCGGAACTAAAGGTCACCAAGGGCTCCTTGGAGAAACGACTGCTTCCAGGACTGGGGCAGGGAAGTACTAGATGAACCTGGAATATCGTGGGGCACCAGAAAGTGAGGAAGTGCTCAAAGAATGACCAGGACCTGTCAGGAGGACCCAGAAGTCACCCTGAGGGGGCTCTTATTGGCCAAATCTGGGACAATCTGAGCATAAAAATAAATACTGATGGTAACATATTAATAACCCATTGAATAAAACAGGAATCTATGATAGTAACATAATGATGAATAAATAAATGGAGGGCTTCCCTGGTGGGGCAGTGGTTAAGAATCCGCCTGCCAACTTAGGGGACACAGGTTCGAGCCCTGGTCCAGGAAAATCCCACATGCTGTGGAGCAACTAAGCCCATGCGCCACAACTACTGAGTCTGCACTCTAGAGCCCGTGAGCCACAACTACTGAGCCCGTTTGCCACAACTACTGAGCCTGTGCTCCTCAACAAGAGAAGCCACCGCAATGAGAAGCCCACGCACCAGAACGAAGAGTAGCCCCTTCTCGCTGCAACAAGAGAAAGCCTGCGCACAGCAACGAAGACCCAATGCAGCCAAGAATAAATAAATAAAATAAATAAATTAAAATCAATAAATAAATGGAGAGAAGAAAAAGCTCTTCCTTACACTAGAACGCCAATTAACAAATATAAAAGGAAGCTGGGATTAGTCACCAACTGGCCACCATCACAGTCATAACTGACTGCACCAAGAAACAGAGGATGCTGAAACAAGGGGGTGAGAGTTTGATGAAGAACAAGATATTCACATCATATCAAAGCATTTCCCCATAAAATATTTAGCAATTACCAAGGGGAAAGTAACTTTGTGGAGAAGCCTGACCACCACCACCTGACCAAGAATCTAAGTTGACGTCACTAATGCTTGTGTCCCCGGACTGGATGGACTGAGAAGGACACAGCATCACTTTGGGGATATTCACACATAATCTGAATCCAAGCACAGGGAAGCACCGGGTACACCGAAACAACCGCTTGTAATCTTCAAAAGCGCCAGGTCGTAACAACAAGGACAGGCGGACTGAAGCCACACGAGGTCCTGGGCTGGCTGATGGGGCAGTTTCATAGTCACGCTGATTTCCTAATCTGGGGTGTGGGAGAGGGCTGATGGGTCAGCAACTCACTCTCAAATCTTTCATAACAAAGTTCTGTGCTTCCTTGTTGTAAGCTTGAAATTATTTCAAAATAATGGAAGAGGGAGGGTGGCATCAGCTTCATGCCAGGTGTCAATACTTCACCTGTGTGCAGAGCTCTTCCATCTCAGAGCAGGCCTTTTCCTTCTCTCTCTTTAAAACCTCAACTTCCTTCCTGTTGAAGAAGCAAAGGTAACAGTATCACTGACCCCTCATCGCTCACGGTCACCTTGGCGGCTTGGATCTGTACACCTGCTCCTGGTACCCTACGGCCACTGCTCCGTCACTGTCCTACGCTATCGCTGCTGCTGGTCCAATCGGATCCCAGCTTCGGAACCAGAGGAACCCTGCCAGCACTGTAAGAACAAACCCTCCATGACGTTCCTCAATCACACACGTTAATCTCTCTCTGGCACATGCGAGTGCTCTTCACACCCAGCAGCATAAACACCAACACAGGCTTACATTCACTGACATCTGAGGTCAAAGGGGTCCCAGCACCAAACTTAGGGAAAAATGGTTCCTGGAGGGAAAAATCTTGCAGATTTCAGAACTGCTGTAACGTAACAGCGATCGCTTATTGACCATCCACTTTGGATCCCAGGCTTTCAACATCAGGCACTTTTATCAAATCAACACCGCATCCTCGGCAGTTTAGAGCTCAGCTCATCTTGAACGTCATGAAGAAAAAAGCCAAACAAACCATCCTTGGATGAGGCTCTGATGGTGAAAGCAGAAATCCACTGACAGGCATCCCGAGCCTCCACCGCAACACACACACACACACACACACACACACACGCACACACACGCACACGCACACGCACGCACACACACACGCACGCACACACGCACGCACACACACGCGCACACATGCACATGCACACACACAAACGCACACACGCACACACACCCCCACACACACAAACGCACACGTACACACACGCACACACACCTACAAACGCACACACACCCCCCCACAGACACGCACGCACACCCACACCCACACCCCACCACACACTCCCACCCACACACCCACACACGCACGCACACACACACGCACACACCCACACACACGCACACACACGCACACACAGACCCACGCGCACACACACACGCACACACATACACACACACGCACACACACACACGCGCGCACACACACGCACCCACACGCACACACACCCACACGGACACACACACTCACCCAAACACACACACACGCATGCACCCACACACACAGACACACGCACACACACGCACACACAAGCGCACACACACCCACACCCACACACCCACACACACCCACACACACGCACGCACATAACACCCAACCCACACCCACACCCACGCACACACAAATACCCCCCACGCACACACGCACACACGCACCCACACACACCCACACACACGCACACACACACACGCACCCACACACGCACCCACACACACCCACACCCACACACGCACGCACACACGCACGCACGCACAGACACACACACGCACACACACGCACCCACACCCACACACACGCACACACAAACACAACCACACACACGCACACACACACACGCACACACACATGCACTCACTCACACACGCAGACACACACCCACACACGCACGCACACACCCACACACACGCACCCACGCACACACCCACACGCACACACACACCCACACACGCGCACGCACACACCCACACACAGGCACCCACGCACACACACACGCACGCACGCACACACACATGCGCACCCACACACACCCACGCACACGCAAACACACCCACGCACACGCACACACGGAAACGCACACACACGCACCCGCACACACACACGCGCACACACACACGCGCACACACACATGCACTCACTCACTCACGCAGACACACACCCACACACGCGCAGACACACACCCACACACACACGCACACACACACCCACACACACGCACGCACCCACACATGCACTCACTCACACACGCACACACACACCCACACACGCGCAGACACACACCCACACACACACGCACACACACCCAACCACACACACGCACGCACACACACACACGCACACACATGCACTCACTCACACACGCACACACACACGCACACACACATGCACTCACTCACACTCGCAGACACCCCCCCCCCGCACGCACACACACACACGCGCGCACACACACACCCACACGGACTCACACACACTCACCAACACACACACACGCACGCACCCACACACACACACGCACACACACCCGCAAACACACGCACACACGCACACACGCACACACATATGCACTCATTCACACACGCAGACACACACCCACACACACACACGCACACACACATTCAGTCACTCACACACGCAGACACACACCCGCACATGCACACACACACACGCGCGTGCACACACACACTCACACACCCAACCACACACACGCACACACACATGCACTCACTCACACTCGCAGACACACACCCACGCACGCACACACACACACGCACACACACAGACCCACACACACCCACGCACACACCCAAACACAGGCACCCACGCACACACACACGCACACACACACGCACACACACATGCACTCACTCACACTCGCAGGCAAACACCCACGCACGCACACACACACACGCACACACCCACACACACCCGCACACACACGCACACACGCACACACGCACACACACGCACACACATGCACTCACACACGCAGACACACACCCACACACACGCACACACGCACACACACACGCGCACACACACATGCACTCACACACGCAGACACACACCCACACACACGCACACACACGCGCGCACAGACAC